>NW_017728886.1:17110705-17145985 GCF_001723895.1 Crocodylus porosus
AAGAGAAGGCTGAGGGGGGACCTGGTGACTGTCTATAAACTCACTAGGGGGGACCAGAAGGGTTTAGGGGAGACACTGTTTCCCCTAGCACCCCCTGGCATGACAAGAAACAATGGACAAGTTATTAGAGAGTAGATTTAGATTAGACATCTTCAAGAACTACTTCACAGTTAGGGCAGCTAGGAGCTGGAACCAACCAAGTGGTGCTGGCTCCTACCCTGGGGATCTTTAAGAAGAGGCTTGATGACTACCTGCCCAGGCAGGGGGTCAGACTTGAAGATCTACAAGGTCCCTTCCAACCCTACTTCTATGATTCTATGATAAGTTCCTCCTTCCTTGCTACCTGGACCAACCTTGCTTCCCAAAGTAGCTTGAACAGCTGGTTAAATTGAGGAAGTAATACACAAGTTCTCCTTCTTTTTGTACTCTGTTTATTTGTCAATCCAGATGTATCATGTTTGCCTACTAACATAACTTTAAAAAAAAGAGACAATACAGCTAGGTTGCACTGATGGTCCTGGAAAAGACTCAGATTGAATGCACACAAATTTACTCTTTCCACTCAAAAGGCAGATCCCTTTATAACACAGCTGAGGTACAATGGTTGGGGAAGGTGAAGATGTTTCTAATTCCACTTCTCTGTTTTGTAGAGAGAAGGACATCAGTCTACAAAATTGATGCTGTCAACTTTTCCATGTACTACTTTTGTTCCACAGGTAGAACATCAGTGTTAATCTAAGAAAACAGCTTAGGTCTCAGAAATGCTGAAAACTACTTCTGTAAACAATGTTGCACCATTTTTCATGGCCAAAAATTAGTAATATTCCATCTCCAGTGTTCACATACTGGCCCCAGATCAAAGCAAAATAGAAAGCTTTAAACTGCAGAAGTGTACAACATAGAATATATTGTTCTACCTACAGAACTAGATCAAACTATATGACTCATCTGCAAGAGGACTTCTAGGCACAAATAGCACACTTCCTATTTCAAACTGTCAAGTCCCTTCAGTAGACTGCTCGTACTGCTTCCAAAATGCTGCCCATGAAGATATGAATGGGTGAAGTATTCCTTAACCAGTCTTTACGCATGCCACATTTTTTATGCAATGGTCTTCAAAGCACACGACATCTTAATACTTTAACACAACATGGCATATGGTAAAGAGTACAGCCTATACATAAACAGTGTATATCAGTAGACAAACATAGACTAAAAGATACTTTGAAGGATTACAAAATCAAGCACCCACATACACAAACATATATACACATGTAATAGAATTAGAATGGGACAGTGTCATTAAAATCTGTATCAATCAGGCTTGGCAGGATTCAGGTGTTATTATTGATACACATCACTAAACATGGATTTCACCTGACACTCACAGGCTGATGGAAAAATATTGCCTTTGATAATAATATTTCCTTTGATTATTATTTCTCCTTACATAAAGAAGAAATAATAATAATAAAAAAAATCCAGGATGGAGATAAGGAAATCCAGGGCTGGGGGCACTGCACATTTGTGCACACAGCAGCTGGGGGCTGCAGGAGCTGAGGGCCTTGCTGTTAAATCTGTGCTGGGGGGGGTGTGGGCAGGGAACCTGGAAGCCTGGTGCCACCAGCCACATGTCTGCCCAGGTCCTAGCTGGGTTAGGGGTTGAACACCTGCTGAGCCCAGCCTGGCTTCCACAGCATTTGGCCCCTGCCCCAATCACATAGGGACTGGGCCAGGTTGGGCTCAGCAGGAGTTTGGCTCCTGCTCCGAGCACACAGGGGCCAAACTTCTGCAGAGCCTGGTCCTTGCATGATCAGGGCAGAGGCCAAACTCCCACAGAGGGAAAGCCAGCCCTACCCCTCCAACACCCCCTCCCAGTACAGCCTTACTGGCGCCACCCCCAGCTCCTGCAGCAGCTGCCCTGTGGGTCATGTCTGTGCACCAAACTGCCACCAAGTTCTGTGTTCTGAATTTCAGGAATTGTTGGTTTGTTGATGAGGATGGCTACTGTCTGCTTTCATAAAGGTATGCCTTATTGATTTATGGATATTTACTTTTTATATTATTAAAATAATCTACCCCTCACATCCCTAATTTCATGCAATCCTGAACATTCAATTGGGAAAAATCAAATAAATACTTAAAATTAAACGTTCATTAAAATTTTAAAAATTAAAAATTAAATTAATTAAAAACATTTAAAAAACCTGAATTAACCCCCCCTCCCCGAATTCTGCCAAGCCTAATCACAATGCACATGGCACAGAAAAGCTGAATTTAACCTGCAAAAGCAAGCTTACTTTGAGCTCTTCCTAATTACAGTGCATTGACTTTCAAAAGATACTTATATATATTAGTGGGTGTCGGGTGACACACACACTTTGAGAAAATGGTGTTAAAACCCAAACAAGATGTCTTTCAGAAAGGCATAAAATGTTAAATCAACATACACTTAAAAACTTGCCACCTCACTCTTTATCACTTCGTTTCACAATCACAAAATACAAATAGATTTTTACGTGTCATTTTTTTATTTATTTATTTTTAACTGACTTGAATATATTCACTGGATCTTAAAACTTACAATATACTATCTTCAATGCATCTTACTGACCACATTCATATTTTGTTAAGCAATCTTTATAAAGACTCTTCAGTTCATAGCACTCAGTATTTAATCTCAAAATATAAAAAGTACCGATGGAAGTTCACTTAAAGAGCCTAACTCCATACCCTCATGACGGTCTAAAGCAGATCTCTGTTCTCAGCCAGGGTGCCATACCACTGGAAGGGGCCTTGAGATCCTTTCAAGGGGGGTGAGGTGCTATGTGATGTTAGCAGAGTTAGGGATACAGACATGTTTCAAAACATAAAGTAAGAGATTTCAAATAAAAATCCAGGGGCAGAACATTCTGACCTACCGTAGTCTTTCCAAGTTGTCTGCAATAGAAGAACTGTTCTATTATTTTTTTGTAGTCATAGAACAAGAGAAACTAAGAGCTGGCATTTTCTGAGTTTTGTATTTGTCAGATTTAACCTTAGCTCTGAATTTCCCCAAGTCTGTAAACCTTAGTCTCACAATCATCACATCATCCTTGCAGTCTTTTTAACCTTAAATTATAGATATGTACTCAAACTTACCCAGGAACTATTACAAAATAACTGAAATAAGAATCTATTTAAAACTAGACTTGATTCAGTTTCTATTCTAGTTGAGAAGCACAGAAAGCTAAACTCTAAGAAATGCACTGTAGCCCAACAAGTGGCACTGCATATTTTATTTTCAAACAGCTTTGAGGTGTTTTTTTTTTTTTAAAGTTATTTTTGAGAGAGACTGTTATTCAAGTAACAGCTTATTTTCTAAGTGAAACCAGTGAATGCTCAAGGGACGCTGTACAGGAATTTATGAAAGTGAAGGAAACAGCATTGGTAGTAAACAAGTTTAAGGACCTTGTATTTACTTATAAACAAGGCCTGGTTTCAGTCACAGGCCCAGCTCACTAATATCTTGACCCAATCACGGCAGGGGCCACCATTTTTGCACCCAGATCGTGGTGCCCCCCACATCCCTAATCGGCAGGTTTAGGGTCAGGCTTCATTGCAGCAGCAGAGACCTTGTTCTCAATGACTCTGAGTGCTGAAAAGCCCTTGGGGGTCGCAAAAGGGAGAGGGAGGAAAGAAAGAGCTTGGGGATAGGGAGGGGAAGGGCTGTTTGTTCCTCTGCACATGTGTTCTCTCCACCCCACCCCCAACCCTCAGTACCGCAGTTTCCCACCCAGAACGGCAAAAGGCCTCTCTCCTATCCAGTGCCAGGGCCACCTGCCAAGGCAGCTCCCAGGTGCCCCTAACCCCCAGATGAACAAGCAGCCCTTCCCTTATGCATTCCCAAGCTCTCGCCTCCCCTTCTTCCTTTTGCGACCCCTTCCCTGGGCTGTTAGGCTTTTGCTACTTCCTGGAGAATGCTTTTCCCAGGCTGCAGCAGCCATCTTGTTGCAGCATAATGCTACAATATGGCCACTTGATGTAGAACTCCACAGCAAGCAGCCATATTGTGGCATTTTGTTGCAAATTGCATTTTTCATGAAAATCATTTAATTTCATGATTTTTTTTTTTTGAGCTGTCTAATTAGCTCTGCAGTAAAGCATCACTGTCTACCCATGCGTAGTTATTAGGCCGTAGTAAACTAATAAACCCTGCCATAGGTTAGCATTGCTCGACAAGTACTAATTTATGACAGTTATTTACTTCACCGCAATATACGTTTAGGCAGTGACTGGGGCATGGGGGTGCCACAGTAAGAGCAACTGCCTGCCAGCTAGCCCCGCACTGGAGCACCACTGGGCCCTCGTTGGCCTCTCCATAGTGCATTAAGCCAGGGAAAGCAGCTCCCAGCTGGCAGGCTGACCCTCCAGACCCTGGCTTAACATACATGGTCCCAAGCTCACCTGTAAATGCTGCAACTGAGAGCAATCAACTCCAGTATCAACTGCAATGAAGTTTACTGCATCACGCTAACTTCATGTGTCACACTAACTTCATGTGTAGATGCACCCTCTGAGAATTATCTTTATCTCTTGTTACTGTCACTGTCAATTCAGCAGCACACCATAAGAGGAGCCATAAATCACAGAGATCCAAATATAAGTGCAAATTTTTAGGTAAACAAACATCGATTTGTACCCTTATTCTTTGTGCAAGTAATGCAAACACACCTGTGGAGTATAGGAAAATCTATAAATTGTTAGAGAGAAGCCATGTATTTTTCCTTCATTAGCTCAGAACTTAAAATTTTCCACTAAGAGAGAGATCCATTTTCCTCTTATTTCTTAAAAGAATGAACAAGACCACAAATAGTGATTTAAGTCATGTCCCATTCTTCCCACAAGAACACATCCTGTCCAAACATGGTGTCCAACACCACATGCCCAAGATGACTGCAGACCTCAGTAGAGTGAATTCCAGTCCAGTAATGGCCTCCCATTGTTTGTGGTTCTTTATAGTTTCGTAGTTTTCATAGTTGCTAGGTGCTGGAAGGGACCTTACAGATCACTGGCTCCAGACACAGTGATCTTGAAGACAGCAATACTAAGTCAGTCAGTCCCTTAAAAAAAATAGTGACATACTTACTAGAGGAATTTAAAAAACCCAAAACATCAATAGGTTGATGGTTAAATGTTCTTTAAGAACTAAAATGAAAATCACACTAAAAATGTTTTTGATTTGGTATTTTAAAAACATGCACAAAAATACAGCAAATACAGAAGTCAAGACTATAGGGACCTGAATTACAGGTTGACCCTACATATAAGTTGAGTGATTTTTATGGACTTTTGGAGGGAGACATAATCAGTATAAACCAGAACATTACACTTATATCTCTGTTTTAAAAGGAAACTTCTACTGGACTTTCATTAATAGCAGATATGGCAAAACCAGAAGACATTGTTTTTCACTGAAGTGTCAGATATTAAAACTTTCAGGAAAGGATAACAGGGTTTTTCAGAGCGACTTCCCAGCAAAGCTAATTCAGTAGGGAGCAGTGACACAGAACACAACTACTCTGTTTCCAGTATGAAAAGTAACCAACACAGAGCTAGCACAGGCATCTCTGTACACTGCTGCTTGGGTGAAAGGGTACTGAAACAACTTCCACAATTCTACGGAAGAGGTTAATATACTTACAATATTTGCCAGTGCCGAGAAGCTGGCAACTTAGTGAAAAAAATGAACCTCTGACAAAAACTAAATTTGCCTAATACACTGCTTTCATCCTGACTGTTGGACCCCTTTGGATTAACCCAAATCTCTCAAAAACATCCCTGAGATGAACATGCTTCATTCTGTGCTTGTTGGGTCTATAGAAGACATGTAGCAGATGCCAAGGGTAATACAATTAATAGAATTTATTTGGTTAGACTGAAATTAAACATTTTGATGTTTTGTTGTGGATTCCAGCCATATAATTTTGTTACAAATATAAACTATTTAAAATAAAGATTTTTACTGATGCAGTAACTAACTATGAAATGGGTTAACACTTATAGAATGTGTAAGAAAAGGATTTAAGCGGGTCTGGCATCCAATTAGGGAAACTGAGGAAATTAACAGTGAAAAAAGTATTACAAAGCAGAAAAAACACCCTGCATCTATGCATGTATGTGTGTGTGTCTGGATTATATCGATAGATAGACAAACAGACTGACAGGGGGCGGTATATAGATTGATCCAGGGAGGATTATCTGTGTTGTAACAGTTTTCCATTGTTAATCTCCTCACTTCCCCTAACTGAATGTTCTATTGGCCTAAATCCGTCTCTTACACATTATAAAAAGCTTACGCACACGATCTTTAAGGAACAATTTATGGGCCAATTCAAAAAACTCAGTCAACATTTAACTCTGAAATTAAGATTCCAATATAACTTGTAGCATCATGACTCATGCTTTTAAAAATACCGTGCTCTGAAAAAAAGCTTCTACATGACATATAAAGTACTTAGCTGCAAAATCAGATTTACAGTCCCATTTTAACAAAGCTGACCTGAAAGGCTTCTTTGGAAATATCTATCAGCAAAAGTGCTAGCAGCATTACAGAGAAATCCACACTCCCTAGTCTGATACTGCTAAAAACACCGAAGGGTTTGTGTACCCCCATGCACAAGGGAATTAAGCATCCACTTCCTATGGCACTAGATCCTAAACAATAAGGGTGCATCTACATGTGCATATGAATGTGAAGCAATAAATTCCAACAGTTTATTGCTCCTGGGCTCAGCATTCACACTTGTGCTGGGGACTGCAGCACACTGAGCTGGGTCAGAGCAGTCTTGGCTAGCAGGGGGTCGGGGATCAGCCTGCCAGACTGGAGTAGTTCCAGACCAGCACAATGTGCTGCGAAGGGGCTGGGGCTAGGGCATGAGAGTGCTTCACTGCAAGGCTAGTTGGCAGGTAATCCCTGCATAGAAGCACCCTTGTGCCCCGGCCAGCCGGGTTAGCATCTACACATGCGCCGCTGTGCACAAAAAGACTCCGCAGCAGGATAGTTCTTGTATTTACAAGTATTAGACTGCTGCAGTTTATTAATTAGTTTCCTGCAGCCTAATAAGGCCACATGTATAGCTGCTGAGACGTTTACTACAGAACTAATTAGGGAGCTTGGCAGTAAATATCTCATGTAGACTTGCCCCAGTATTCCCTAACTAAACTCTATGAACACAATTAGGATTATTTGATTCTCCATGCTGACACCATGGTTTTCCCATTTAGCATGTAAAACAGCACGTTTTGGCAGCCTGAGGAATGTGGTTTGGTTTTTGGTTGTTTGCTTTGTTATGTTTTGTTTTTAAAAGTTGAAGAGAGCAGTCTTGCCAGACAGAAGAGGGCTCCTGCTAGTGTATACAGTCCAGAGGGCAGAACAGAAATGCCACTAGCTGGAATCTTGCCTTGGAAATCAACACCAGGAGCATGATGACAGTCAGTCCTAGAAAAAAAGACTGGAAGCAACTTAAGAATGTAAGAAGTGCCACACTGGGTCAGACCAGTGGTTCATCCAGTCTCTGACAAAAGCTATCATTTTCTTTACACATGATCTTCAGTTTCAAACCTTTAAACAGTCTAATCCAATACCAGCACTTGCGTAGACCTTGAGTGTTATATTAAATCTTAGGCAGACAAGGTTCTTTGGGTAAATCCGATATCTTTTATTAGACCAACTCAAATAGTTGGGGAAAATCTTCTTTGCAAGCTTTCAGACACAAGCACCCTTCATCAGGCCGAGGAAGGGTCTGCAATTGGTCTGTGCTCTTCCTAGATGGAATGAATAGGTGGAATGAACTAATCTTTACATTTAGCAGTTAAACTGAAGAATGCTGACCTAGAATATGCTTTTGTACACCCAACAGATCATACCTTTCAGGCATCAGACACGGCAGAGTGACAACCCAGACACAAGCACATTCTAAAAAGCACAAGCCTTCACAGACAACAGCCCACTTTGCTATTAATGGACTTTGATGAAGTAGGCTCCTCTAAATGAACTAGTCTCCAAGGTGTCAGTTCCATTTTAATAAAGCTGACCTAAAGGGCCCCGCCTTCTGTCAGACTTCAGGCAAACAGGAATAACTACATCCCCCTTTCAAATAAAAGTAGTTGCAATAGCGCAGGGGCGGGCAATTATTTCGGGCAGAGGGCCGCTTACCCAGTTTTGGCAGGCTGTCGAGGGCCACATGTGTAGCCCTGCCCCTTGACAGGTGCCCTGCCCCCTGGTCACCATCTTGGGACCAATGTCCCAGGGATCGCACTGGTGGGCGCAAAGCAGGGCACAGGCTAGCAGGGGTCTGCAGAGCAGGGCTGGACTGCACCAGCAGGGAGAGGGGGGAACTGGCCCAGCTCCACAGAGCCCCTGCTGGCCAGGACCCTGTACCTCTGCTGCCCTGCTCTGGGCCCTGCCGGCACTGGCCCCGGGACACCAGTGCAGGCCCTGTGCTCCCACTGGCTCCCTGCCCACTCACTCCCAGTGCCCCCCAGCCCTGCGGTACAGGTGACGGGCAGTGCACAGCCCCAATCCCCTGCTTGCTGGCAGGGAAGAAGCTGGTGCTGAGTGTGGGGAAAAGTGGCCCCTCACCTGCCCCATGGCCAGCGCTCCCTGCTGCAGTGGGGCCTGGTTACAAGGTGGTGCTGAGCACGGCGGGGGGGGGAGGAAGTGGCCCCTCCCCACCCCATGCTGCAGCTGCTTGCAGCCTATATGGGGCTGCCTGTGCCTGCTCTGGACAGCCCTGCACAGGCTGCACAGCATGGGGCAGGTGAGAGGCCATTTCCCTCCTCCCCCCGTGCTCAGCTTTTCTCTGGGGCCACATTTTCCTGGGCTCCTTCCCTGGCCGGGATCCTCCCACACTCTTCTCCCTTACCTGTGGTTCTGGCAGCCATGTGGTCAGCCATGTGGAAGCCTGCTGGAGCTTCCAGCTGGGGGGGCAGGGCCAGGCAGGCCTTGCTGTTGTGGAAGCCTGCCAGGCTTCCCCAGGGTCCTACTGCCCTTGGTTCCTGTCATTTTTTTTATTATTATTTATTTATTTACAGGAAACCAAGGGCAGAGAAATATTAATTTTCTAAATTTTAGGGGCCCCACGGGCCAGATAGAATGGCCTTGCAGGCCATATCTGGCCCACAGGCCGTATTTTGCCCACCCGTGCAATAGTGTAAAGTTATTCAGAAAATTCCATGTGGTTACAACATTCCCAAATTAATATCCTAAGGGTCAGAAATAATCAGCAGGCTTAGCTAACGTATGAGGAAATGCAGTTCCAACCTTAAATTTCAGTGTATCAATGTGGATCTACAATTTTCATGAGATGTAATGTTTCACTCCCCTAAGCAACATCAACTTCTCACTCCAGTGAGTGCTTTACTTTCACGCCACAGCCAGACTATTCCCTGACAAATCCTGGAAGGATATTTATTTACGGAGGGGCTTCTGCCATATCTGCATAGATTATACTCTTTGCTCCTTTTCTGTGACAGCTAGCCACATTTGTCAACGGCTCATGCTCATCAGCTCTCCACCACACCATGAGGAAGCTTACATAAAACAGAACAGGACAGGTGTCTTCAGAACACTTTTCTAACGTTTGGTTTTAAGTGCATCTTTAATCACTGCTAAGCACTTAACCCCAACATTTAAAAAATGTATACGTATGACATATGGAAATATGTGAAATCTATTAACTTAATTTTCTTATAAAATACATAAGAACAACGCACAACACAAAAATCCAATCCCATGACATTTTAACTTAATGTGAAAATGCCCAATGTGCCAAATTCCTTAAGGGGAAAAATGTTCAACTATCTGATGGTCCTGTGTTCCTCAGGTACAACAATGTTTTTAAAACCTATTACAAGCAGGGGGAAGGAAACTATTACTGGAAACTCAGACTAGACTTAAATGTGATTGGTAGAGTAAAACTAAAAGGGGTGGCACACAAAGTTGCACAATATTGCCAAAAGGATGTGCATACATAAACAAAAGCAACGCAAATCCTGTACTCACTGCAAAATCCAGATGTGGGACTATTGGAATTTGTTTAGCGGAGGGATGCAGAAATGCTGCTTCTGCTGTCTTTCCAACCTAGGCATTTTCTCTATGAAACAATGGAGGCTATTGGATTAGGTCTGTGGGGTATTTTTTTTTTTCTGGTATGGGATTTTTTCATCAAGAAGTTTTGACCCATGTTGTAGTATGATTTATCGAAGATGACATAAAAGATTCTTGAGTCAGGGCTCAGGAAAATTTTTAACAAAGCTTTGCTCATTGTACCATTTTCTCATGGAAAGGCCTATAATGGCCTCAGCTTGTTCTATTCCTGCTCAGTGCAGGAACTGGCTGCCACAAACATGTACAGTGATGTACTAATCACCTATCTAAAAAAACCCAAAACTATGAATTATTCTTTTTTGCAACTTGAAATACACTAGCCTTTTATTTTTGTGCAGAAAGTCTTAAGAATGGATTTAGAAACCCTTATAATTTCACTGGGTGTAGTGGCAATGGTACAATTAAATAAACCATTCTTCGGTTCAATATCCTGAAGTGTTGTGGCTTGACAAGCCACCAGCACTTCATACTCATCTTCTTGCTATTTGACAGATAGGCCTGGCAAAAAACCACCCTTGATTTCTTGATTAAAAACTTGTACCATCATCCGGAACCTTTCAAGAGTTTACAATACCCAAAGCATCAGCAGTCTTTCTGTTTTAAAGGGAATGAAAGATTTTGAAGTGTGATATATTTCAAGTCATTCTTCATTCAGTACTGGCAAAAGCAAGCGTCTATTCTTTTAAGTGGTCAGTTATGCCACCCCACATTCCCAGCTGCCTCAGTCCAACCATACCAGTATCAGTTTGATCAAGCAGGTACCAACACCTAAATGTTCCACAAGCAAAACCTTAAGCATCTTGTACCAGGAGTGACCCACGTGGGTCATGTTTAGGTACCCAAGATCCCCATACAATCAACAGAACCCATACCACACACAGTGCCTGCTCCAGCCCATCCCTGTGTAGCACATTCCCAGACCAGATGCACTACAGGTCTTGGAACATGCACCACGTGTAGTGCATCATCTGCTCCAGCTGCTCTGGGATCGGTGCTAAACACAGCACCTGCCCAGCTGGACTGGACCACATGCAGCTCCCTTTTCAGCCTCTCCAGAATCTGCACACATGCTCTGCAGCACTGTTCGCAGGGCACATCCCAGAACAACCAGAATAGGTGCCATGTGTAGTGGATCTAGTGGGAGAAAATGGAGAGCGGCCTACGGACTGCCCCAGCCACTCATCCAACCCACGGGGCCAGATCATAGTGGACATCCCTGGTCTAAAGGCCAAAGCACTCACCAAAGAGAAAGGATCGAGTATGAGGCCCTCTTTAGGCCCAGCATTTTAAATTCACAGCTCCCACTTTCCAGGAGAATACTCCAATCACTGGACTCCAAATCTGACAAAGGGGCACCCTCCACCCCCTCCTGCTTCAACTAGACAGGTCCAGACTGCAAAAGGTCCTACCACCAAGTGCTTAGGACACTCACCTAAGCAGATGCTCTTCCCTTTAATGTGGAATCACAGGAGATTCTTTCATTTTTGCATTATGACAATTCCTCTGGTCAATTTATATAGCACAGTACATAGTCAAAGTATTGTGCAAACAAACATTTACTATGAAAGTATATTTTACTATGGATGCATATACATCTGACTGGCTATTTAGCTGACTCATGTGGGAGTTCTATATTTGCAGTTCTATATTGTACAGAAGGTTTTCATGCAAAACCCATTAACATCAATAAAATTCCTGTCAATTAATTCACTGGGTTTTGATTTGGATCCTAATGTAAAGGAATCTGAATACTTGTAGTGATGCAGTAATTTATTAAAGCAGCAACTAATTTCGTCATTTGTATCAAGGCACTGTAGTTCATTTTAGTCATAGTAAAAACAACCTCAGGCATCTTCCATCAAGTTGGATAAAAGTTTAGGAGACACACTGACATGGTTGCATGCTGCATAATCTGCACGCATACCTGGTAAAATGTAGATTTAAAGTGTCCACTGTACATTTTCATCTTATACATCACAGAGTTGTTTTCACACTTTATTCTGAAGAGTAACTTGCTGCTGGTCTTCAGAAAACTTCTTGACCACATGATTTAGTCCACAGGCGCTGACACTTTTGCCAAGGGAGGGGAGGGGGAAGGCCTAAAATGATGCCCCCCCACTGTCAGCACAGCTGGAGTAGAGTCGAATCTGTGGGAGGGCAGGGGACAGATTCAGGCTGCCCACTGTGGGCTCCCCACCCTGCTGCCCTTCTCCTGCATAGATTTTAAGGTCAGAAAGGATCTTGGAAGATTGGCAAGTCCAGCCTCCTGCACCAAGCAGGAAAGAAAACTGGAGGTCACATGACCCCAGCAAGGTGACTGTCTGGTCTCCTCTTGAAGATTTCCAGGGTAGGCGTTGCAACACTTTTGGAGGGAGTTTATTCCAGTCTGGACACCATAACTGCGAAGAAGTTTTTCTTAACGTTGAGCCTGAATCGAACTTCCAGGAGTTTGTGGCCATTACTCCTAGTTTTCCCTCGGGTACCCTGGTGAACTGTTGTTCACTGAGCTCTTCATGTACTCCCCTAGCAAAGCAGTAAGCTGCTACCAGGTCCCCTCTCAGCCTTCTTCTCTTCAGGCTGAAGAGTCCCATATCCGTGTAAGACTCTGACAAGGGACTCTCCATGGGTGGATCGTTCTTTGGACTCTCTCAAGCTTGCCCACATCCTTGTTAAAGTGCAGTGCCAAGGACTGGACGCAGTACTCCAGCTGCAGTCTCACAAGTGCTGAGTAGAACAGAAGAATCACCTCCTTGGTTTTGCATTGATTGATGCATGCCAGAGTATTATTTGCCATACTGTCTACAGCATCACACTGCTGGCTTATATTCATACTGTAGTCTATTATTACTCCCAAGTCCCTTTCATTTGTGGTACTAGTCAGTTTGGTGCCATCAAGCCTATAGGTGTGTTGGGGGTTGCTCATCCCAAGGTAGAGCACTTTACATTTCTCAACTTTGAACTTAATCTGCTTCTGATCCGTCCAACTTGCTAGCCTATCTAGGTCTGCCTGTATCTGTAGCCTGTCTTCAAGCATGACCACACTTCTGTGTGTATGTTTTCAGTTGAGAGCAGGAAAATAAATATATTTTTTCTTTTAAGATTTGCTTACCACATATCTATTAACACATCAAGTATTTGGCTTCTTGACCCAGGCAGGTTTGTCATAGTTTTGTAATATAGTAAGGTCATAAGTGTAATACAATTGAAAATGCCTATAATATTGATGGATACTTTAGAAATAATACAAAAGGGGCTTGCAAAGACTGTGGCTTACCTGGTTTAAATGGTAAACATACTTATGCCAGTTACATAGCCTCTGAAACAAGCTTTGAAGAATGACAAGTGAATAGTGTGATTACTTTACTGGCTCTTAACTGTGCAAACCTCCTAATGGGGAAAAAGACCCAAAGTTCAAAATCGTTAGAAAATTGAGAGGTTCTGCTAAGCCAAGAGAGGTCTCTGTGCAAATATTTCCAGGTGAGTTGAAAATACCATGTAAACTCTGCTGCTGTTTATTACTATTTAGTACTAAATAAAACATGAATTGGTATCTACCTTGCAAGTCACTTTGGACTTGGACACATTGTAGTGTTTCAAATGCCATAACACTGTAGTGATACCACAACTAGAGCACTAGGTAGGTGTACACACTTTCAGATCCTCTGGTTGGAGCTCTTCAAAAGTGCTGTACAGGCATGTTCTCCAGCCAGGGGGCGATAAGGGCCTCCCATTTGCCTCCCCACTCTCCCCCCTATGGGAGCCTGCCCATGAGCCCAATTCCCCAATTAGGAATGGGAACTGGGCAGGCTATGTAGCTGAGAAATGAACCTTCTATCATGTGCTAACATGCACAAAACTGAAGAGAAGCCAAGAGAACTGTTATTTGTTACAATCATCTCTGAAACTTGTATTAACGCGTAAGCTTACAGTCTACACCAGTGGTACTCAAACTTTCTTGAGTCATGCCCCGCTTAAGTGTTATCCTGCTGTGTACTCCTATAATTACACATTATGAATAAGAAGGAATACTGTATCACTGCTACTGAACTTCTCCAACTCTCTATCTTCTTCATTTTGATTTTTGTTGATTTCTGCTTTCTTCCCATTCTCCTCACATGCAGACTCCCAAAACTCACTCCTTACTCCAGTGGGTATACTTCAGCTTGCAAAACACTGGTCTAGAAATAAATGACATTTTCAAGATATACAAAATGCACAGAATGGTAAATAGATGTGGTTATTTGACATTATAACTAGCTTCAGAGAAAATCTGCAATGCTACAAAGATGACTAAGTGATTTTTTTGAATGTTAGTTTCCCTTAGCACAGAGGTTTTCAACCTTTTTGGATCAGTGTACCCCTGGCGGCTGGACGTGAAGAGTCGGGGATGGCGTGCAGCCAGCCACAGAGCAAGGGGGGGAGGAGGGTGGCTTGCAGTCAGAGAGTGGGGGGTGCACAGCCGGACATGGAGTGGGGGCGGGGCACACAGCCAGACACAGAGCTTCCCCCACTCCTCCTCTGCCCATGTCCAGCCAGGCAGGTGGGCAGCACCTGGCATCACTCCATCCCTGCCCACCCATGTGCATCTAGGGCCTTCTCAAACCCCCTGCTTTAGTGAATGATATGTTTTGCAAAATGCTTTTTGTTATTGAAAAAAAAAATGTTGTGGCCCAAAGCAATGATTTCAGATTTGTACCAACAGTGAAAAACAACTGATTCTTCAAGTATTTCACTCCATACCCCAAAAAACGTTTAAAAAAAAAAAACAACAAAAATCACTTCCTTCTGGGACCAGCATTCATTAGGTCAGTGCATAGTAGGTATCACATCAGTTCGCCTGTCTCCTTAAATCAAGGACTCCCTGCCCCATTTCACACCAAGTCTCTGCCATATTGTAAGTATGGGGCAAAGTAAAACAAATTTAATGACATTCTGGGCCCACTAAAGTCAATACCCAAATTCCCTTTAAACTTTACTGAAGCCAGGATATCACAGACTGCATCAAATATCAAAGCCGAAAAACACTGTGCTGGTTGTATATTTTCTTATGTAAGTCTCCTCTTTATTTACACAAAGGTCCAACAAATTTTCCAGTTTACACTTGTGGCACTGGCAGAAGCCAGAAGCCTAGCTGTGGACTGTTGGAACAACTGCTGGGCAGTTTCCATGTCAATCAATTCAGTGTGATAGAGCTTGCCTGCTTCCTCTGTTAATAGAACAAATTTGTTGCTATGAGTGAGTCATTTCCCGTCTGAAATATGTATTTCAGCACACATCACACAGTGCATCTTTTAGTATGTTAAAAGCCTCCTAAAATGGAAAAACATTACATTTGGTATACAACAGTAATGAAGGAAAAATAAAGAATATTAAAAATAGATAACTGATTTGGAATATAACTATTTGAAGTTCGCCATGTTACAGATTCCAAATAGGAAACATTTCAGGTATGATACTCTTGAATTTATTTCTAGACACTGCAAGAAAGCTTTTAGAACCATAATTACAAAACTACAGAAGTAAGACACTGATGTACGTTTCTTGCAAAACTGTGCCATGTTGAATACTTTAACTTGTAGGGAGCTCTTTTCCTCTAAAAAGATTTGTACCTGAATACTACTTGGAACAGAACAGCAGGCTTGATTGACTAGCTGTGTTCAGATGAGCACAGCCCTTTGTTTCCCCTAGGACAAGTAGCAATGGTACACCTTGCGCCACTTTTACTTGTCCCCGGCGTACACCCATGCCACACGCACTCTCCAGGTAGAGTAGGGGAGGCTAGGGCCAGCCCCTGTGCTGACCCCAGCAGCCTTACCTGGGCTCCTAGGGGGCCTTGGGATGTTGCAACTGCAGTGTTCCTGCAGCTGAAAGCATGGCCAGCAGCCAGAGCATGGCTCCAGCAGGCCAGGCTCCAGTTTTGGGTGGCGTGCACTGCCATCAGATGCACCACCCTGCTTTTTTAAGGTGTGTGTTTTTTGACCCCCCAGGATCTCCTGGGGTCACAAAAATCATCCACGCTGCAAGGCAGCAGCACAGGGAATATCTGCATGTGTGGTGCTGCCAATGAGTCAGCAGCACCACATATCGTGCATCCTCGCTAGTCTGGGCGTGGCCACTGTCTGATACAACGATTAATAACTTTCACCAAATGAATATTCTTTCAGTGCATCAAAACAGTCTTGGATTTTAGCTTTACAACAGTAAAATCCATTCAGTGGTTGAGTCCTTCCTGAAGTGACACTCCCTGCTAGTAGTGATGGAAAACCAATCCCCAGTAGTATGCCTCTCACTTGTGGAGCCCCACCAAGATTCAGCTCTTTCGGGTCCTTTTCAACAGCCCCCTGGTCAGACAACAGTTTCAAATACTGGAAATATGCAATGACACACAGTTTACTTATCTTTCATGATATATAACCTCACCACTACCAAAGGATGTTTAAGCAAAACAAACAAACAAACAAAAACAACTAGGAAAACCAGCACAGGTGGATGAAACAGCACAAGCAAAAGAGAAACAGAGGAAAGTATTTTGAAGAGTTCGCTGCCAGCTCTCCTTTGGCTGAAGCTACATCAAACAACAGCCAAAGAGCTCAGTCCATAGCTCAGGAGTGCTGGTAGGTTCCTCACCAATGATAATATTTCTTAACATCCCTTGTCAGCTACAAGACTCCGTCCCCTCCTTGTGGGCAACAGCATGGTTTTGTTTACTCATCTCTTAGTTACCCCTTAAGCAGACTACGGCAACGGGGTGGGTACATTTGGGCACAAAGCCTTCAACATTCAGGAAACTTAAACAGTACATCCTGCTGCAGTGCACCACCTCACATAAGAATTGTCCTCTGGCTAGCAAGGACCTAACTTGTCTAAAGATGAAGTTTGGTAAGTTTATAAGCATAATTATATGTTGTAGTTACCAGCAATAGCAAGAGACAAAATTCAGTGACTCTGGAGGTCATTTCGAGATATACGTTCCGACAGGATTTCAAAACATGATCAAGGTCTCGGTTCTCTTTATCTTCTAAGCAATCTAAAAGATCACTTAAAGCTCCAGGATAGATACTGTTGTCAACAGCTCTGCTGCTCTGGCACAACTGAACTTTGCACAATAAACATAAAACTTATATGTGCACGACACACAATTAAAGACAGAGGAACTAAATACCCAACTGCACCACTACTTCGTCTGAATTCAAGGCAAATCTTCTAACTTTACATTCATTTCTACCCAGGAAAACTTTTACAATCTTTTCTCCAATGCCTGATGAAGAGTGTTTGTGCTCGAAAGCTTGCAAATATAGATTTTTTTTAAAAACATCTTGTTGGTCTAATAAAAAATATTATGTCTACTACAAGTCCTGATTGCCTTTTCCTCTAGACCAGTAAGACTACAACCTGGATGCATGAATGTAAAGTCAGGTATTTAATAAATAGACATAATTCAAACAAAACACTCCACATGCCTTTCATCTGCAGGAAAGATAAAGAGAATAAACATGATGGATGTTAACATGCTGCTTAACAGATTATTAAACATGCTCATGTTCTATGCTAATGAGTGCAGGTATTATAAGCTATATAGAATAAAGCAAATGTGATCATGTTTTCTGTATGTTCAGTTTTTAAGAACACACTTGCCTCTGGCCTTGTTGGTTTGTGACCCTACTCAAACATGTTCTTTGCACTCTACTACAAGAGATTACATGCTACAGCTGTTCAAAGGCATGTCATAATTCTAATTTCCAGAGCAGGTGGAGTTCATACAGATTGACAGCATGAACAGGAAAGAGAAGTTTGAAGTCAACATGGTTTGTTTGTGCCTGGCTTACAACACAGATCAAAGAGCTACAAAACAATATACTGAAGAGTTAAATATTCAGTAAAATATATGAATCACTATCAGCCCTAGTGCTTGTTAACCAAGACCCAAACTACATTATCCAATTTTCCTTTAAACCAGCAATTGATCTTCTTAAAATTTATTTGAATTGAAATGAACAACATCTTAAATGATATAATCTTTACTACACCTGGATGGCATATTTCATTTATCCTACTTGGAGCAGTCATTATGATGCAGCCCTGGTCAGCTGAAGGTACATCTGAAAAAGCTAGGACATGAATTCTCCAATGTGCATCTCCTACATGTTTGCATCTATGGGCATAATATCCATTCTAACCAAAGCCTTAGCTAATTTAAGACCCAGGTACCAAAAAATGAAACTTCTGCAATTGAAGGAGACCTGTAAAGCTTATTTGATTTCCCCCCCAGCCCAAACAGTCATCATATTAAACATATATACTGCTAACATTTTGGGCATCTTACTCCTCACTGAAGTTTGCCTTTGGCCTTCAGCACTCTTACTTTTTTTCTGTTCTGTTGAACAGTGACATCACAAACAAATCCAAGCTACTCCTAATATTTTCTTTCCCTGCACATACGCAAGTGGGAGCATGAGTAATATATAAGTAAACAGACAGAGAGATGAGAATGTTATTTGTGTGTTTGGCAGTGCAAATAGCAGTGACAGCAGCAGAGGGAAGAGCATAAGTCCATAATTTCTATGAAGAGATAGGAGAATCAATATATTTTTTAAATAAAAAAATGGTGTTGATAAAAATAAACCAGAACTATTTCCTCAAGCACTGTGAATCTCAAACTGAGAAGTGAACAAAGTTGTAGAAGCTTTGCAGGTCACCTTTAAGCCAGAGGCTTCTTGTGTTACACAGGAGTCAAGTACCAGCAAAGCAACTCTGCTTTGGAATTTACTCCTGCCTTCATTTGCCAAAGCTGAGCAGACACAGAGATTGCTAAATTTGTTTCATCTGTGGCCAGCAGATTGAAAGGTTCATAACTGCCCTACTTTTAAGTAGCATACTGTTGCTCTTGTATTTTATGGTATTTCAATGTGTATTCTGTGGGACTTAATAATAGATTATATATTTTAATTACACTAATGCTGCTACAGCCTAGGGCAAACGCTTGAAAAACAATCTGAAAACAGAGCACAGTGGGCGCGTCTACATGAGACATTTACTGCAGAGTTGACTAATTGTCTCCACATGTGCCCCTATTAGGCTGGAGTAAACTAGTTAATTCTGAAGCAGGATAGTATTTTTATTTACAAGTACTAGCCTGCTGCAAAGTGGTTTTTTTACTCCACAGCAGCACATCTGCAGACACTGCTTTGGCTCGCTGCGGCACAAGGATGCTTCAGTATAAGGGCTGCCTGGCAGGTAATCCCAAACTGGAGCACCCTTAGGCACTAGCCTGCCCCTCTGTTGCATGTTGAGCCCGGGGGGGGGGAGGGCAGAAAGAGAGCAGCCCTGGGCTGACAGGCATACCACCAGGGCTGCTCCAACCCAGCTCAATGTGCTGCAGTCCCATGCACACATTCAAACAATATGCCTGGGAGCAATAAACTCCAGTTTATGGCTCAACATTAACTGCATGTATAGACATGCCCAGTTAGTACCTCCTCTTTAAAGCTTAGGCTTTACTTCAGGTACAAGGTTTTCCAATAAAACTGTGGAAGAACCTGCCCCATATTGTTAATGACTGACCTAGCTGCTCTGTTGTAATTAAATTTATCAAAATTATGAGAAATACCACAATTATTATTAAAATGGCTTCAAAATAGTAAGCCTCACAAAATGTCTCACTTTAGGCAGCAATACCTCCACAGCTATCTAGTAACATTTCTTCACTTCATCAGTGCACATGCATTCACATACAAAGAACAAAATCCAAATAGGGTCTTAAGTGTTATATCATTTTATGTTGCTAAAACTAAATTAGGTACTTGTTCCAACTCTGCAGCAATAACAGGCACAACTCCGTGCTACCAACCCCACTGCTGCAGAGCGGGCAGGAGGCACCTTGCCAGGGTGGCAGGGGGCCTGCACAGCAGCAAGGGGTTTCCTTGGCTGGACCCTCTCTGCCCTGCTACACTGGGTCCTTCCTGCTGGGCTGCAGAGGCCCCAGGGAGAAGGCAACAGGGCAGGGAGCTCAAGCCTACAGAAGCCAACCCACACCTGCCCCTGCCCCGCAGGACTGCACGCAGCAGCAAGGAGCCAGCCCCCCTCCACCCCCCAGATGAACCACCTGTGGCCAGGTCCCACTCCCTGCCTGGGCTGTGCATGACCCCAGGCCCCAAGTCCTATGCACCACCTGGGCTGGGCAGCAGCCCCAGCCCTGCAAATCCCATTGCCTATGGGGGCCTGAATTCCCCCTTCCCCCAGCCCAACTTACTTGTGGGTGCTGCTCCTCAGGCTGCCTGGCAGCTGTGTGTGTGTGTGTGAGCACGCACATGCACATGGCACCCCCTGTCTGATCACTCTCCTCCTGCTCCCCCCAGCCCCTTGCAGACTGGAACTCTGCCAACCTGCAGAGAGCTGTTTACAAAGAGGGAAATCTGCATTTTCCTGCTTCAAAGGGGAAAAATCAGTGTTTTTCTCCTTTAAAAGGGAAGAATTCATGTTTTTCCATGGGAAGCAGAAAACCCAGATCCTTACTTGTGAAAAATGAAAAGCATTCCTTTGAGAAGGGACAATAACTCAGGTCCCCAATACCCAGGGAACGGTCTCATCACTGTAAGTCTCCTTCCATACTTACTTCCTTGCCCAAGGAGTCTTGAATTCTTTGCTAATCAATGGCACACTTTCCACAAGGAGTCAGGGCTGTTCCCATTCTAACCTTGCATGATAGGACACTATGCTTAGAGGTGGAAGCTGTGGTTTTGAAACTTTCAGGCACAGGCAGGGCACTCCCACTTCCAAAACAAGTGCTCTCACCACTAGGCGATTATGTGAAAGGAAGGCATCATTGCCACCACCTCCAGCCATGTTCCTGAATAAAAAAGTGACTGTGGCTGCCGTGCTTTGTACTGAATTCAGTGCTGTCAAGGTGTACAAAGCAAGGTCTGAACATGCCAACAGGATCAGGCACCTCAAGGAACTGAGGAGACTTGTAAAACCCAAGCACTCAACTGGGAAACTGTGCCAGAATGCTCAGATTCACTAAGGCAGTAGCAGTTCTGGACATGGACTGAAATGGAACTAGAGGTACCTCATTAACTTCACCGACAAAGCTTTAGGCATTAAAGTAGCTAGACAGGGGGTTTATGAAACATGCTCTTGGACTTTGGCACCTAAATTCTACTTGTGTACCACTGTAGGTGGCCTAGTGTTTTTGTGAATGCCACTTTAGTGCCCTAAATATTGGTGAGCTTATGAAATTGTGTTTGTTGAAGAAATTAAACTAGTTCTAGTCAAGTTGCTAACAAAAGACAGACAAAGGAAGTCCTGGCAGTCACATTTTAATCATTTAAATGCATTTAGTAAGCTATATATATGTTCCTATTAATCATGCTTGCTGTAGTCTTTTGTAGGCGAACCTTACCATGAAGCTTTCAAATAAAAAAACCCAAAACAAAACAGGCCGTTGATTTGAAGCTTTCTCTGGAGAAAGATTCAAGTAACCTGGATTCAATTAACCATAGCTTACCTACATCCATGACGGTCAATTAAATAAATCTTATTTAGCGCCACTGGACCAGCAACAAATGTTCGTCAACCCAACAGTTTAGGATACCAGTCTTCACTGCTAAACAGCCATTTATGTAATCCAGACATTTTGGTAATGCTGAACTGAAATAGTTTTTAGTTAAGTAAACAAAATATTGTTGCCTTTTTCTCCAAAGGGAAATTTCATAAAGCCATGCAAGGGCAACCTTCACACATAAACTAATATATCAGAACTAAAGTCACTACTAGCTATGTCAGCTGGTCTTGTTACGCAGAGGTCATAGAACTTCTCTGCAACTGAATGTTTATAGGAATGTATGACAGATTTTCTTAACGTACATCAGGTATTTGTTTCAGTGTCCCTGCATATCTGTTACGTCCGGCTTACTGAAGTCAGCCTTTAAAACAGAAAAATGCTCCTCTAACTTGTGAAAGTTGTCTATGATCAGTTATTGGCCCCATTTCACTTTTTTCGAACTAAAAGGATAAGGCAGGAAGTTAAGTAATTAAAGCACTGTTCCAACAATTGTATTTTATTCACTACCTAGAATTCTACTGTGCAACTATTTCCTCCCCCTTTCCCTCCCTCAAAAAAACCCTTCAAAACTACCAAAGAAATTAAAGCTAGTTTCAGATCTTGGATTTGTACTTGGAAACCAGCATTTATATGCTGGAGAAGAGAAAAAACTACATAGTTCTCAGCTGTAACAGAAAAACCAACAGAGTAAGTTGCTAAGAGTAAGTTGCTATGAAGACAGTCACACCAATGGACAAACTAGAAGAATCTTGAGTCCTAGGTTGCCAGTCAAAAGAAATGCCTCTCTCTCCTGCCAACAGAGAAATGCAATTTCTTATTCTCTTCCACAGAACTGCTAAAGCAAGTGAATCAGGAAAAAGTGATTTTCCACCACAGTGATTTTCAAAAACTCAATTACTGTTATTTGTTATTAAATCAATTACTTAAATGAAACAAATGAAAGCAGCTAGCTGTACGAAGGGGCAAGATGTACATTTTTCTATTATCCTTTTTATGTTTTAATGACGTCATAAAAGAAAGGATACAATTTGGAAACAAACGTCACAGATTACAACCTCACTGATACTGGAATACAACGGCACCGTCAATTGACAAGTTAGAATGTTGGAAAAAAATTCCCTTTTCCTGTAGCTACCCTATGCTATTTTAGGCTTCATAAATTAGACATAGCATGGCTACATTGCAGTCAAAACAACTAAAAATGGAATCTCAAAAGTTAAAGGCTAAGATGACCAAAGCAGCAGTAGGAAACAGCTCCCTTGACTTTAGTGTGTTATCAGCAAGGTGTAACAATTCTGACTCTGTAATTTAATATTAACACCTTGCAAAGTAGATATCAATTACCCAATCTCAGATAGAAAACAAAAAGGAAGTCAAAATATTTTAAGGTTAGTTTATTCCAATATGTACTTTAAAAAGAAGATAGTCAAGGGCAATCAGAAGCCAAAACAGACTCTTTATTGCATGCTGTTTTGGCAAGTCTTACTAATCACTACCCAAGAGTTCACACTATACACAGATCCATTAGTTAGGAAATACATCATGACTTCCTGGATGTCTCTTGGTAACAATTAAGTGAGGGAGTCTCTCTTTTTAGCTATAGTATTTTGAGGAAAAATAGTAATTAGTACATGACATTTTAAATATCATGTATGTATGTAAATACACTGAAATAAGACTATTGAAGCAAAATTCCTTTAACATAACATACAAGAACACTTAATAACTCGGTTCAACACTGAACAAGACACAGCAATATACATCTGAACAAAAAAGGATTGTCCTTAACTGAATTTGTGATACACACAAGAATGTCCGAATTAACGAAAAGGAATGTTTACACTTCAACCTTTTTCATACATTAACTTTGACTATGTATTACAGAATTTCATCCTGCTTATAGCCTAAGGTATGACTCACCATATCCTTTCCACCACCCTTCACTGTGAGGCTGCCATTTGAGGAAGCTTCCACAGTCAGAGTAAGCTCATTTGACTACAAATATGCAATAATAAATAATGGACTGGTAACAGTCTCCCTTCGGTGTAACATAACTAAAATGCTTGAGTTTGTGTCTTTTATCCCTCTACTTTCAGCTTTTGACCACTACTGACCAAAGGGGTTAGCTCTAAGGATTGGTAGGTTTTGTTAAAAAAAGGCAATCAGAAAAGCAAAGAGATATGTATATGTTAGCAGTCTCAGCATAAGATAAACAGATTCAGCATAACTTGAAACAGCATAATAACAGATCAGAATATAAGATAAGTCTCCTCTGATGGTAGCTGCTCAGTGGGCCTTGGACTTTTCCATCCTGGACTTCAACTTTCTCTAGAAACTATTTCAAAACAAAAAACTGGTCTACTTCTCTAGACATTTAATTATTAATGATAAATGTTTAATTATTCATATACAGTACAATTATTCTCACTTGAGATATGTCTTGAGACAAGTTTCTTCATACCTCAGCGTTTCTTTGGGTTGTTTTTAAACCTGGAAGTATGATGAAACTGCATCTTGACAGAAATTATCCAAAAGCTTTTTTTTTTTTAAAAAAAAAAAAGACCACATTTTTTGGTCAAAGAAAAAAATACAACATATTGAACACATCAAGCAGTCAATGAACAGGCTTGAAGTTTTACAAAAATCAAAATTAATCCAAAGAGATTTCAGTAGAGACCGTCATATGAACTGACTGGCCAAAGGAATGTACCAAAAAATTCTGAAAATATTATGGAGAAATCCTTCCTAGATGATTAAGCAATATTAAAATATAGGTATAGGCTAGGCATATATCTGTCAGAAAAAAATTAATAACATTTTTCCCCAGCTGGAAAGGGGTGCCTTTGACCTAGTGGAGATTTAAGCCACGTTGCTATATGATAAGGACAGCCCAATGACAGTGTAATGCTCATCACATGATAGTTGTTTTCAGCCAAACTAAAAGTACAGTCTCTCATTTCGACAAACTTCATGGTACATAATTCTAGACTGCTTCAGATAACTGAGAACCTCTAACCCAGTTTTCAAATCTTCAGCTGTGGATGAGAATTTCATAGTTATATCAGAGTACAGTGGAAAAACTGAATGCACTGACTCACTGCTGGAGAATGCTATTCTTCCAAAGGTTATTTACGTAACAGGAGTTCCACTGGATAAATTACGTTTGAATGGTTTGCTGTACAAAATTGTAATACTACATTTTTAGCCAACAGGCATTTTGAAAACTTAAAAAAAAAATCAGTTTGTTTCAGTGCCTCCCACATCTGATATTTCTAAGAGAACCAACTTTCTTCTACTCATCATCTCATCACTACTGTACTTCAATATCTACGCAAATATTAGATGCAATACATATGAAAGTTGCAATCTTTTATAAGCCAAAAGCAAAATTTGAAGATTGCTTGTAAACAGCTTAATTTTAACCGTTTTGCAACCAAGCTGGGTAATGGGTCAGTTGAAATACAGTACAATAAACCGAATGAGCATATTTGACAGCATACAACTAAATATTAACAGGACTGAAAGCCATTGCTTTCTCTCCACCACCCACAGACTGACATTTCAGTGGTGCTGTTTTCCATTCAATCCAAACAGAACATCCTCAGCAGTAGGGAATTATCATGCATGAATTATATTTTTCTCAAATATTATAGGCAAAACTGACAGAAAAAGCTGATACTCCCCAAATATAAGGCCCTGTTTTTAGTCACTTATAAAACTTTGCCAATTTTTTACCATCTGAGTTAAACATTTTGCAAATTGGGTATCCAGCTCAGGCTGAGTTAAAAGAGACAAAATGATTCAAGCATTTCTTAAAACAAAGCTATGGAAAAACTGTTGCTTTTACATTTTAAAAAGATAGTGTCCTTCTCTTTGAAAATTTTCACTGCTTGCTACCTTGATGCGAGGCCTTGAAACTGGAAGGGAGTGGAGGGGAAATAAGACTTTGTTTTAAAAAGATGTGCCTTCTTGCTGAACTGGTAAACATTCACATAAATTATGGCCAAGGATGCAGGTGTAAGGAGGACAGTTTGTACACATTCTGTAAAGACTTCTTTAAAAAATGTTAACTGCTAAATTATACCATCTGCACCAAGCAGATGGGTTAGGAAGCATGTTGAGGAGAAAGAGAGAGACAAGTGGTCAATGAAGGGGAAGAAACAGGTTGGAAGGATGAGGCAACAGGGATCAATTTTAAGGAAAGATGAAGTAGAGATGACCAGAACAACATACATGCTGAACACATTTCCCTCTTCTCACCATTCTTCTTCTATTATTAATTTTATAAAACTTATAGGCAAAAACATGGACCATCCTCCCCTAGTGCTGGTGGATGGAGGATGACAATCTACTACTGCTACTAGTTAGCTCAGGTGACTGGTCTGTGTGTGGTAGTCTAAGGATTCCAAATCCACTGATGACCTATATAAGTATTTAGATAGTGCCACAAGGACCCCATTCTCTCAAAGTTGAGTTTAATTTCTTTTAATCAGCATGCCACAAAAAAACTGTAAAAATAAAATAATTAAATACTGCATAACCAAGAACAGTCACAAGTAGCAACTACACTAACATGGCTATCATGCTTCCAATAACTAAGCTAGCTTAAGTACCTCTTCACAGCAGTGCAATGCCTTACTTTCTTCAGATCAACTGAAAGCCACCAACATAGGCTTACAATGGATGCACAACTTCTTACCATGAGTTCTCATTAATATTCAAGATGCCAATATTAACACAAAATCACCTCTATTTAATAAGCACAAAGAAAAGAGCATATTCAAATGCCAGACAAACATAGCTGATAGAGGTTCTTTCCTCCCACCCATCTCTTTCAAAAGATGAAGCAAAATACTTCTTCCAGACATGGAAATGCCCACAAATGGCATATTTGGAGCTTTCCTCCTTTGTGAAGAAATGTGATTAATTAAGCCTGTGAACTCATGCAAAAGGCGTGAGCCTGTCATTACTGTCTATGCTAGCACCTCCTCTTCCTAGAGTCCTATCAAGTAAAACACTTGCACAGTTTAGAAATCCACTACCCCAAAACTGGGGCTGCCTACAGATGTGCTCCACAGACTTGATTAATCTCTGCTTTCTAACTAGCCCGTAATTCTACATGCTTTAGCATCGTTTAAAATATATGTATACCAAAACATTCTTAAAGTCCCTTATCACAATATGTAGACACTACTGATTTGCTGAATTGTTCCACGTGAACAGAGATGATTTTATTTATAGTAATTAAATATCACTTTCACAATCTCATACATCAACCACAGTAACAAGGTTTCGGACACTGCAAGAAATGTTTAAAGCTGTTTTAATTTAAAATGGAATTGCATAGTTTTAACGGTGTATAACTGCACTTCCATATAAATCATGTTGTGATGTTTACCATTGATTATTTGCGGACATGGCAGTTTGCAACCGTGACTGACAACCTCTTACCTTTCACAGAGGCAGGCCCCTGACAGCTGTTCATTTCAAGATGTGATGGGATCTAGTCCACAATCCCAACAATCACACCTGCCAACATGACATATATATGGAAGGACAAATGATTTTGAATTAAATCACCAAAAGCATCCGGGAATGTCTCCCTGCTAAAAAGGAGGCTTACACCCAATGGAAAGAAGGGGTCATCACCAGGGAGGACTATTCTGTAGTTGCTCGGGGATGTAGGGGGGTAGTTAGGAAGGCCAACCGCACCCTGTCATGCATCCACAGATGCATCTCAAGCAGGTCCAAAGAGGTGATCCTCCCCCTCTATGAGGCACTGGTCAGGCCACAGTTGGGAGTACTGCATCCAGTTCTGGGCACCACACTTCAAGAGGGATGTCAACAGCATGGAGAGGGTCCAGAGGGGGGCCACTCGTATGATCAGGGGACAACAGGGCAGGCCCTATGAGGAGAGGCTACGGGACCTGAACCTGTTCAGCCTCCAGAAGAGAAGGCTGAGGGGGGATCTAGTGGCCTGTTATAAACTAGTCAGGGGGGATCAGCAGGCATTGGGGGAGTCACTGTTCCCCCGAGCACCGCCAGGAGTGACCAGGAATAACGGTCACAAGCTGGCAGAGGGTAGGTTTAGGTTAGATATCAGGAGGCGCTACTTCACGGTCAGGGCGGCTAGGGTCTGGAATCAACTTCCAAGAGAAGTGGTGCAAGCTTCTATCCTGGGGGTGTTTAAGAGGAGGTTAGATGAACATCTTGCTGGGGTCGTTTGACCCCAGTATTCTTTCCTGCCATGGGAGGGGGTCGGACTAGATGATCTGCTCAGGTCCCTTCCGACCCTAGAAACTACGAAACTATGAAATCTGGATAATGCCATAGTTGTTGCTGGAGGGGCAGCCCGGGATTATGAGCCCAGACAACCCTTGCACCAGCAAGATGAAACCAGGGTGCCTACAATCAGCTGATTGTAAACTGGGCCAAAC
The DNA here is from genome assembly GCF_001723895.1 of Crocodylus porosus. Lineage (NCBI taxonomy): Eukaryota > Metazoa > Chordata > Crocodylia > Crocodylidae > Crocodylus > Crocodylus porosus. Next base: position 17,138,853 of record NW_017728886.1, read on the forward strand.
CAGTCCCCAGCCCAAGCTGACAATCAGTTGATTGTCAAAATCCCAGCTAGGGGGGCACAGGTCCCAATGTAGCGGGGTATCAGCTGCTGCAACCCAATGTGGTGCACTGGCGATGAGAAAGAACCTGTGTGCTGCTTAACTAGACAGTACACAGGATTTTTATTCATACCTGGATGCCTTTGCAGCCCAATCCCCCACCCCTCTGTGCCAGGACCTGTAAAACCACATGTGCCATCCAGCTGGGTGGCACACAGGGTTTTGACAGGTCCCAGCCCTCAGATGGCTATGCATTCAATTTAAGGTATGCTACAAATGAGTCGCTCGCTGTATTATCATGCCTTAAACTGACTTGCACATGTGGCTGGGTTACTATCTAAGTAAGGCATGATGAACCTGCTAATTGCATCTGAAACTGTTTGTAAACTTACTGTGAGACTTATCCATAGTCCAACAAAAATGCCTAAGAATGAGATTATTTTATCCACATCACTGTCCACTGGCTCTCTTCAATTAATGGGTGCTCTAAAAATCTAATGCCCTAAAATCAGTAACCTTTGTTTCTCTCTTTAATGACCTACACTGAAACCGAATTATAATGTTATTGGAGCTACAACTGATAAGACATGGTTTGGCTTTATCTCCCTTTTTAAAATGAATACAAACATGGAGTTAGCAAAGGAGTCAGATCTACCAAAAGAAAGCAAGTGAACGCTATTAATTTTCTATACTCCCCTGAGTTGGTATTCTGTTCTTAATACATTTAGGAAATATGAAGTGGAGTTAAACTGGCTGCCTAGCATAGAAGTTCACGCAGTTACCTGCATCTAAATCAGTTTGTCTGCAACACTAAGCATTAAGTAGCCATAAATAGAAGTAATTTTTCCTACATATCACTACTTGGATAAGTTCAGTTTAGCATGTACAACTAACACTTGAGAGATATGACCAGAGTAATTAACCATGATTTCTACTACTCAACCTTCTACTTTGAGTATTAACACTGAGAATAAATAGTCTCCAAGAAACTTTTACAGCAAAGATAAGAGCAACATTATTTGAATATGCAGAGCCATCCACTTTTTATGACTGAGTATAGAAAAATGTAACTGAGGTCTGCTTATACACTAACAAGTAACTTCTCTGTTTGAACTGTTTATCAGATATGCTGAATTTATAAGCAGAAAAGTACAGTAGTTTGCTTTGAGATATTAGCTGTGAATAATGAACCCGACATCTGCAATAGACAAATCGTTTTTGTTTTGTGCTTCAGAACTGGCCAAAGAGAGAACTAGATCCTGCAAGTCTATTTTAGACCGCTTTCATCTGGGGTACCTCAAACCTTCGACTTCTGTACTTGGTAGATGTAACCAACAGCAGAAGTTCATTCTGTAATTCAATGTTACAGTTTTTCTTCTTCAAAAGACACCCTGAACTAGTCATACTGGTGGCAGGCAAAGAGCCTTTTGTAAGCATATCATCTTCACTGTTAAGGCACAATAACCCTCGCTCTTATCAAATAGTTCATAGCTACCTTATTATAACATGCAAAAACTAAATTATCTGCACACATCAAGTACACTTGATTTTTCAAGTAGACAAACCTCAGTCTAGTTCAGGCCTCTCTTAGGAGGGTCTGTATCAATAAATACTTAAGAATAAATGCTAAGGTACATACTCACTGGAGTAAGAACAGATTTTCCTTACGCAGCACCATTTTAACAATGCTTTCTTGACTACAGATTTAATACTTTTTAAATGATAGCTACACCTCAATCATTTAATTTAGAAACAGCTAATACACGCTGATAATGATTAGTTTCCTTTCCCTCTAATTGTAGTGCTGGCATAAACTAATAGTATTGCACAACAGTAGCACAGTCTCAGTAAATTCATCACTTAGGGCTTGTTCATGCAAGAGGCATTATTTTTTAATTGATTTAGTTAAAAGTATGGAAACACCCTGTGTAAATACCTATTCATGCTTTAGTCCAGTTTTATTTACCTTTACGTAGATTAGGAAGTAATTTAAGGTAAAATACAATAAACCATTTTTAAATTGAACATCAGAATGTTTACATGGATTTGCATCTGCCTAAACCTCAAGTTAAACTGGAAACTCTTACATACCCAAGGCCTTAAGCCAGTGGATCTCTACCTTCTTAGATCTTCAAGGCACCCCTCAGAAAATCCCAGCTCTCTGTTTTCGCTTTTTTTTTTTACTACAGAAAAATAGAGCAATTCTTCTGTTGCCAAAAACTTGGGAAAGCCATTCCTTCATGAAAACCTGGGATTCATCCTGTGAATCATGTCTGCACAATTAACAGTACTAACATTTCAAGGGTGGAATACCCCTGAAAGGATCTCAAGGCACCCCTGACTGCCACAACACCCTAGTTGAAAATCACTACCTCAGGCTGTGACACAGTTCACAACTTGGCCATTAGACTTTCCACAAGGGGTCTAGAACACATATACAGGTTTCCCAAGCTTTATGCTGTACATACATTGCTGGAAAATGGCACATAACTCAAATTCACATAATGGGAACCCACTTAACAATGCAACAAATAGGGATACGTCCAAGACCTCAACTGTACTGACCCCCAGACCCGTTTCTACCACTTTTACAAGACAATTTTGGTACTCGCCAACAGCAGACAATACACACAAGCACAGGGCACAATCATAATGCGGATGGCAACTACAGAAACACGTCACAGACAATGAGCAAGGAGCACAGATCCACAAATGAGACTATATTTTGGTGCACTACACAAAGTAGCTGACTGCCAGCTTCCATCACACCGATCGCATAAGAGTGAATTTACCTTGCATATAACAAATTTTTGGTTAAAAAAAAAAAAGGGGGGGGGGTCATTGCATAAAAGCGAATTTGCACATACAGAACTCACATAAAGCAAGGGAAACCTGTATTTCAGAATCACTTGCAATTGATCAGCTAGAGATACCTAGAAAGTATTTGTGCCAATGTGTCAACTGGTTAATAAGGCTAATATTTCTTCTTAATTTGCTTTTCTGCTGATTGCTACCTGGATACACATAGATGCAATACCGCCTCTCCCTGACAAAAATTACAATTAATCAGGGAAATCCAATCTGTTCAGAAAGGATTACTATATATGATGTGCTGCAGAAAACATCAGGCAACCTTTCACTTATTCAAAAAATTAGTTCAACAAAAACATGCACAGCATTTTTTCCTAAGCAAGTCACCTTTGAAACAAACACATTTTAGTGAGGGTGTTTGTTTTCATTTTTCCATGCCAAAAACAAAGAAGTTAATTCTTTGAGTATAAAATCCCATTAACTTCTCTGAAAAGCAGATAGGTCTTCAAGAACGGTGGGAAGGAGAATTTCACCCTCCCTCCCTTCCTCCCCCACCATGAATGAATCCTTAAGCTCTTCCTCTGATTTGTACCAATGACTGTAGAGCAGGGGAGTCAAACTCACCCCATGCCTTGGGCTGGATCCAGACCAGAGGACTCCACAGACTAGATCTGGCAAAAGGGCTTAGGGTGGCTGCAGCAGGGTTGGCAACAGCTGATGTGGCCCAGGGCATGGGACAGCTGCAGGAGATCCAGCCCAGGGCCTGGGGCACAGGGCACCGGCAGCATGTCAAGCAGCCACTTGCCACAGCAGTGGTGATGGCCTAATAGGTTGCAAAGTGAGCTGGGCTGTCACCACAGACCTTACTTCTTGACATAAGAGCAAATTCAGTGGGAGGCTACATGTCCTACCTATGCTCTCAACATCTTTAACCCACTAGTGGCCCAGCAGACAGGATCCAACCCACAAGCCATAAGTTTGACACCCCTGCTGTAGAACCTTTCAAATTGCTGAGAAGAGCTGAACTGATTTTAAGGGCATTTTCATCTTCTATCTTTGTTTTACAAGCAACAGAACTAACCAACTTGAAACCAGGACTGGGATCCCATCAATTCCATGGAATGAATACCACCTTTGCAACAGAACCAATGTTTTACCTCTATTTCAGTATATTCATGACAGTGGTGGATTCTACTCTTCTTAGGAGAACAAACTTTTACTCTCCACCCCGAGTCCAACTTTCAGTAATACTGAGACATTAAAGATCAATTAGGAACAAGGGGAGGAGGGGAATACTATCTTAATGCATCTGAACCTCCAGGGGAAGAAAAAAAGAACACCTCATAACAAATTTGAGGGTCAGGATTAATTTGTTGGATAATTCAACACCTGCTATCATTCAATTAGTGTCATGTGTTAAAGTATTTCATCTGCTTGACTACATAGTTACAAAGAAACTAATGATCTAATCCAGAAGTGGTTACAGGTAATTCAATCAGCATTCTGCACATATACTCTCAATCAAGTTCTGTTAATATGAACTACTTCCTTAAACTGAAATACAGAGGATGAGGGAATCAAGTAACAGCAGTACTCTAAACTGACTCTAAAATCAAAATCTTATAAGCAGCACAGTGCACAAAAACTTATTTGCTAAACAAAAAATGGGGGGGAAGGGAAGAAAAAGAATCAAATACACGCTTAAGATGCAAACTATTTTAACAAGAAAAAAAAATTGTATGCTTACTTAGTTTTCACCATCTTATTTCATGTCCTATATCTATGGTAATCAGATGCCAGAAAAATATCCTTTCTAGTTATTTCAGTAACCTGTAGTGCAGTGAACTTCAATTTGAGATTCTGAATGAGAAGGCAGAATTCCTTAGGAGATACTGGACCTCTATGTCATCTTGAAATAGGAGATGCAAGGCACAGCCCTGAAGGGTTCAGGTACTTAATGTGGAGGGTAAGGAAAAAAAGGAATAGACTTTAGTACTACAGACAGAAGCAGGAAGTGGAAAAAGAAAGTCTCCAATAAAGTTAGTTTTTGTTGACTATGACAGCAAATGCTTCTGAACCTTTAATGAACAACTCTGATTTGAACAAGTGGAGCCTTCAGCTCTCAGCAGGTCTTCTATATTCACAGATGCAACTTAGCAGGGAGGTGCATTTATCTGAGAGCCTGATCCTTCAAACTGGAATATAATGCACTGAAAGGAAAAAGATAAAGACTCTTCCTCTTAAAGTCATCTAGTTAGTCTGAATGTGAAGAACAAAAAGACATTTACTAATAAATATTAAAAAGTACTCCTTGGAAAAAAAATAACAGCTTTAGGAAAAAAATGCTGCACATGAAAAAGTTGCTTTCACTGCACTGTACAATGTGTAATAAATAGTTTCACATGTAGTTGTGGAGAAGGAATGGGAGCATACCATATAAAAGTAACTTAAACTTAAATTATTTATGGCAAAACTACTTGAAAACAAAAAGGTGTTAGTTTACTGGTCACATGAATGCTCTTGAATCGGACACCATGTACTGCATTACTGAAAAACTTTTCTTCGTTCTATGTAAATCACTACAGAAGACCAGTCCTAAATAAGCTACTGATTTGTGATCAGGATCAAATTCCACTTCAGGCTGAAAATTCGTGTTTGGGAGAGATTTTTGCATTAAGCCTATTTATTTTCCTAGTGCGTTGCTTACAGTTGTATCTGAATGCCTGCTATCCACTTACGTTCATTCATCTCTGTAACACCCAAGAACGTTTAATTACAAACCTCTAATGGCCAGACTTTAAGTAGGCAGGATAACAAAGCCAAGATATCCATTTCCAAAGTGTTAGGCCTTCAGTTGACTCCACACATGGAAATAATTGCCATTCTGTCTAATGCCAACAACAAGAAGTGGCATGATGCAGACACAGGCATAGCAGTAACCTATCCATAGTTACTATGTGCATCTTTCTAGGCTAAATTTAAATAGCAAGGTAAATCATGAAGTTGCATTAGCCATGCTATACTTAAAGCTGATGCAAGAAATACTCTGAAGTAACACACATTGTTATTTAAAGAAACCTGATTCTTTGAGTACTTCAGCTTGTGTTCAATGAACACATTTTATTCACGTAAAATACTATATTCCCGCATCGTGATCATATCAGCCCAGGTAAAAAAAAAAAAAAAAAGGAGGGGTTAAATAACCTGACATATACCTGAACTTCACAAAGCAAACCCAGTATGCCTCATTTGACCATGCCCCCATCTAATCATCATCTAGAATGTCTAGAAATGTTGGGGCAAATCATGAGAGATACCGAGATTTATATATTTTGAACACTTCTTGGTCTCATAACCCTTCCTAAACATCACTTCTCGCAGCATGCTTAATGAGCAAAACAGATCTTGCACTAGTTTCGGAGAAATCAGATGTCATTTGATGTTCTTAAGGATGTGAAAATGTGAAAACACAACTGCTCTCAAAACAGCAGCTTCGTGTACTCCCTGCAAAGCTTGCTGTGCCAGAGGTGGGGTAGGAAGCGCAGCTGCAGGAAGAATCCCAGGTGGTCAAGGGGGCTGGAAAGACTTCCAGACACAAGCAGAGCAGTCCAAGAGGGCAGAAATCAGCTCCGCTAGGGGGAGAGGGGAAATCCATGCCAGACTGAAGTCTACCAGGCCTCGAGTCCAAGCGAGCCCTTTGGGAATCCCGTCCAAGACGCTGCAAAAGCATGAGGCATGACTAGAAGAAAACCTTAAGTCAACCTAAAGTTGTAGGTGAGTCACTTATCCCCGCCACAGCCTGCCGCTCTCCGAAGCACGCCAGCGGGGTGGTGAACGGCCCTGCCCCGACAGACACTTTGGGAAGCGCCTCGGTGGAGCCGCCCAAAGGCTTCGTAGAGCACCTGCCCCAACACCAGCCCCTCAGGGGCCACAGCCCTGGGCCCTCGCAAGGCCACGCTGGGGCTGAGCCGGCCCTGCCCACGGCGGCCCGCTCCCTCCCTCCCTCGGCGCTGCCACTCACCCAGGCGGGCAGCTCGGCCGAGGAGACTGCAACCCGCACGGCGCGCTCCTCGTCCTGCAGGAAGGCGAGCGCCCGGCCCAGGCGCCCCGCCTTGGCGCCGCGGTGCCGGCGGGCCCAGAAGAGCGCGGCCAGGGCCACGAGTACCCAGCTGAAGCTCAGCCCCAGGTAGCCCAGCACGTAGACGGGCAGCACCAGCGCGAAGCTCCGCGCCAGCTCCCAGCCCAGCCCCGCCACGTCCACGCTCAGCAGCGGCGGAGGCTCCGCT
>NW_017728886.1:17146085-17168457 GCF_001723895.1 Crocodylus porosus
GGCTGCGGGCGGGATCGGGCGGCGGCACCTCCTCGCATCCTGCGCTCGCACCAACCGCTGCCCGCTTCCGGGCCCGGCCTGGCCCGCCCGCTCGCTGGCGGGGAGGAGCCACACGGCACCCGCCTCGCCCGGCCCGGTTGTGTGCTGACAGGTGACAGCGGGAGCCCTGCCTAGGCCAGGGTCAGGGTCAGGTCCTGCGCCCACGGGGCACCCCCGACACCGGCCCTGCGGGCAGCAGCGGGGGCTGTGACGGGCCCGTCTGGAGGGTGCCAGGCTTTAGTCCGCCGCCGGCTCACGAGGCTGAGCTGCTCCCTGCGCCTTTTCGTTGACGCGCAGCGGAGGCCCTCCCTGGCCGGAGACCTCGGGGTCAACCTCCCCCCGCCCCGGCCGAGCTGGCGATGCACCTGACCGGCAAGGAGGCTGTACCGGAGCTGATCCGTAGTGACCTAGTCCTGGCCCTCAGCCCTTCACACCTCTGAGCAGGGAAACACCATGTATGTGGGTCCACGAAGGCAGTTTTCCTTAAGCGCTCCTGGGGATCACGTCTCTTCTGGCGGGGTTCAGTACCCGCCGAGGTGCCAAGGCTTGAAGCCCACCTTATGGAAACGGGAGGCCCTAGCTTGCTGCTGCGGCCATACGGCTGAGGGCAGGCGAAACTCAGGGGCATCCAAACCCCGAGCCTCTGGGCTTGGGCTCACACGTAGGATGCCAGCCAAAAGACTTTGGAAATATCCGAAGCCCCTGGTGGGGGCTTGGAGGATGTTTGCCAGCTGTAGGGCCACTTGATTTGGCTGATTTGGCTTGGAATACAGTACGTTTCTTTAGAAAAATAAATGAATAAAATCTCTGGGCAGAGTTTCTCTGGGCAGTGTCCACCAGCTCCTTGGATTCGTTTGAGAACCACTGGGCGCTGGCCGGGGTGCTCTGCTCAGTGTCCTCTCTTGGGGCACTTTGAACCTGTGACCTCACTCCTGTCCCTGCTTTCTCTTTAGTTGTCCTCCAAAATCAGTTGATATAGATGCAATAGCCACCCTACCCCCATGACACAGGGTGCTAACTGTTGCTCTCTGGGCATCAGGCCCATGTTAACCCAATATTCATTTGTATTGTCCCTCAGCCATTCACATTTTGGGGCAGTTTCACTGGGCAGTGTCCACTGGCTCTTGAATGAGTCCAAGGAGCCAGTGGTCATTGGCTGGTATGCTTTACTTGGTGTCCCCCCTTGGACCACTTACTCATCTTTGACCCCCAGTCCCATCCCTGTTTTCACTTTTCTTTTCCCTCAGAATCAGTCAATGTACAGTTAGTGACCCCCTCTAATAACAGGAGGGGTTAGTAGTTTCTTTGTGGGCCTCTGCCCATGTTTTCCTCTGTGCATCAAATAGGCCAGCCCTGCTTCTCTCTGATTCTTTTTATGATTCAATGAACCTTAATGGAAATATTTATCCGAGGCATCAAGATGTTACTGCTGGCAAGTGCCTAGCTGAAGGGTTACTGGATATCAACTCTTTCCAGAGAGCTGTACCAAATGTACCCTTCATGCTGCACTTTTCTATGCACAGCCTGCCAGAACTGGCATTACCTGTCTCTGGGTCTTCTATAAATAGGCCTTTGAGAAATAAGGTGCTGCTCACATTCAGGGTAGAGCCACATCATTTCTGGATCAGGGCTGTTCTCAGATGAAGGCAAGGCTAAACACTGCCATATTTGACCCCCTGATCATTCCCGCACACTTCTTTTCTTTCACGAGAGGGCTCCTCAGAAGCAGAGCTGCCTTGCCACAAAAAGCACATGAAGCTCAGCTTACAGGCTCCTATTGTATAATCACAGGGTCATAAGGAACAGCAGAGAGATAGATATGGCATTCAGAGAAGGAAAATATAGTACAATAACAAATGGGTGTGTGGGTGGGTACGAGCCCAAGGTGCTGCCTTGGGGAAGAGGGAGTACCAGAATGTAACTAAGGGGGTGCCTCACCCATCTCCCCTCCCTCCCCCAAAGCTACACCTTGCACCTTCTCTGTAGCAACTCCAGCAGCAGAGAGAGCAGAGAAATAGTGGTGGCACACACTGCAGTAGCAATAACTGGAGGTTCACCACTGCTGTCTTCTTTTTTTGCTGACAAAAATTGGTTGTTTTTTGGGCCACTTGGCATATGTCAGCAGCAAAGCAGAGACAACATTCCCCTGGAGCAGCAAACCTCTGACCGCTGCTCCTGTACCACCACCGCTGTTCTGCTCTCCCCACTGCTAAATAGTTGCTACAAGGAAAATGCAGGGTTTGGAGGGTGCAAGGCACGGTACTGGCCAGTTATGTATCTGCAGATGGGCAAAGCCAAGGAAAAGATGAGGCAGAGTGAGCTTTCCAGAATCATGTCTGGGCCCAATACAGAAAACCCTTGCTATTCGCGGGTTTGGCATTCACAGTTTCAAATATTCATGGTGCTGTGCCAACCCACGCTCTCTCCCCACTGGCAGGCAGCGTGATGACTGTTACAGCACTGGCGGCGTCTGTGGGAGCTCTGCACTTGCCACTGCCATGCTCCCGCCGTGTTCCCCCAGCCACCAGGGGCACATGCCGTTCATGACGTATTTGCAGACTTCACCATTCGCAGGGATCTCTGGAAAGTAACACCCGCAAATGGTGAGGGTCTCCTGTAATCACTTTGAGTTGTGCTCCCTATATATATGCCAGGTCTCCTTAATCTTCCACTCTAATCCCATGTGACCGTTTCTCTCCTTAGTACCCAGCTGTCTGTCTTCATATTAGCAGCTGACAAGAGGCTGCGGTCTGTTATACCCTTGGGTAGGAAGCAGCCTTCTACATTTTGCTGCTGCAGATAGTATCACCAATGGATATCACTGGACAGAGTGATAAGTGAATGGCTTCAGGGGAGCTGCTAACTACTGCCTCCACTTTTCAGCTACAGCAGGTGTTTCCTGAAATTTTTCCCATGCTTGCTCAAATATTGCTGACTCCTCTGACCATGCATTAATAATACAGCAGTGCCGAAAGTCTCCAACCAAGATCAGGACTCCATTATGCTGAGCACAAGACAAATGCATAATAAGAGACTAAAAGATCTTCTGGGTATGAGCTATCTTAATGGGCAAGAGAGACAAAGGAGAGGAGGGGAAACAGGCACAAAAGGTAAGGTCACTTGTTCAAGATCACACAGCAGAAGCACAATCCCAGGCTCTGGAGATTCAATTTACTCTTGCAGATTAATGTTGCTTCTTCAACTCTCCTCCTCACATGAATCAAACAAGAAGGGGCTATTCAGATATTGGCTTCTTTTACACATGAGGTTCCTGCTTCACTTTCCTTTTCCCCTATCTCATACCCTTCCCCCTTTATCCTTCCAGTATCAAGATAAGATATTTAAGATCACTAGCATGAAGAAGGATTAAGTCTAAAAATCTTTAAAATGGCGTAAAGGAAATTAGGAGGTCACTACATTGTAATTAACATACACTGTAGGCCTAAACAATTATTTTAGGAGAAAATGACCTGTAAAGTAACACAATGCCATTTGTCATGTCTTTGGATCTTATCCTCCTTTTCTGCCAGAGGCCCCAAATGCTTTATAAGGGAGTATAAATTCCATTCCAGAACAAGCAATAGGTGTTTTTTTCAAAGCCAAACATCAAGTTGCACATCTAGGAACGCATACCATTCCTGAGACTATCCTGAGAAGTAGTGTCTCTGAAAAGAACTTTAATTATAGTAAGTAATCATTTCAATGTGAGCTCCCAGCAGAAGATTGTGGCCAGACAATAATATAAACATTAATATAAAAAAAAATATAAACATCAAGTAGATTATAATGAGACATAATGACGTTATATCACTTCTATATATATTTGACACTAGTGTAACCCTTACTGCGATACTGCATTCAGTTCTGTAGTCCACTGTTTATAAAAAAAAATTGAAAAACTGGAGAAGATAAAAAAGCCATGAAAATGATAGAAGAACCATACCGGATAAAGACCTGACCTGTTTAGTTTACCAAGGAGAAGGGATGATTTGATCACAGCAGAAACTAGGCAGCAGAGAGCTCATCTATCCAGCAAAGGTATAATAAGATCAACTGGCTAGAAGTTAAAGCCAGACAAATTCAAACTAGAAATAAATTGCAACATTTTAACAAGTGGGTAATTAACTGCAACTTAATGAGGACTGTGGTAGATATTAGAGGTCCGATATCGGATCGCACCAATATAAAGAAAATTGATTGCATCAGAAATCTGCCTGATATGGCTAATGATTTGGCCAATAAATGCCTGTGCATGTTTGCAACCATAGTGCAGCATGTAGACAGCGAAGAGAACAGCTCAGCAGCTTGGAAAGCTGTGTGCAGCTGGTAAGTCTGTTGTGGTGGAAGGGGAATGGAGAGGGAAGGGGTGTGGGGGTGCAGATCAAGAACCTCACAGTGGGAGGGTATGGGGATGGTGCTGGGACTGGGGCAGGTGCTCCCCAGCTGGGGTGGGGTGGGGAGCAGGTGGTGGGGGATGGCTCACCACCACGCACACCCCAGGAGGGCAGGTGCCCCGTATCTTCGGGGGGGGGGTGTGGAGGGGGCTGGAGCCAGGGCTGCACCATGCTCTTCCCCGGGGGTGGGGGGGGGGTGGGAGCCGGGGCTGCACCATGCTCTTCCCCGGGGGTGGGGGGGGGGTGGGAGCCGGGGCTGCACCATGCTCTTCCCCGTGTGTGGGGGGGGGTTGGGCTGCGGCTGTGCTTGAGAGGTGGGGCTATGGGGGGGCTACAGTGAAATTTGGGGTGGCTGCAGCCCCCCTCATAGCTACCTGTGCCCAGCCCAGCCCAGCCCCCAGCAGAAAGAGCCACAGCCAGCAGCTGCAGTGTGCCCTGCCCCACCCCACACAGATCTGGGGGGTATGCCCCCGCCATGCCCTCCCGGGATGGATGCAGTGGCACAAGCTGTCCCCTACCCTGTGCCCCCAGGACAAGCCGTGGCACCACCCCCAGCCCCACCCTGGCTGGGCAGCGTTTGTCCCAGCCCCACTTCCTCCCTCACTTCAGGGGCCTTGATCTCCCCCCGATACTCCCTCCCCACTCCCCTTCCACCACAACAGACTTACCAGCTGCATGCAACTGGTATCAGCCAATATGCCTCCTTAATCGGCTATTGGTATCGTTCCCCCAAATCTCTATCACTTAGTAGATATTTAAGTGATTGTAAACACTTAAATCTTAATCAGATGTTTTTCTAAAGGATGTGCTGTAGTCTACTTCAAACAGAAGTTAATTCATGAAAATACTATGGCCTGTGCTATACAGAACATCAAGTTAAATGATTTCAGTGGTCCCTTCTGACCTTATTTATAGATAAAATAGATCCGTATGGGAATACTGCTCTGCCCATTTGGTGTTTCACTGACTTTAGAGAACAGCACTGTAATTAGCAATCATCATCTAAGAATAGGAACCCCATTATTTTATACATGGTACAATGTGCTGCAGTCTCAACCTTGGAACTTCTAGGTACAACTAATAAAAAAGAAACAACACTGCTTCTGGCTTAACAGAAATTACTGTCATTTGACAATTCTTCTCAAGGTCCTGTCATACTTGAAGAAACCATAAACGATATTGGACAGTCAACCAGAGGATGATTCATCCTAATCTACTTCCCCAAATCTTGTGACATAAGGCCGTAATATTTTTGTACAGTAATAGGTAAAGGTTCCAACAAAAATCATGGTCCTATATTGTTAAGTACTGTCCAATATGCACAGTATTGCACAGCACCAAACAACTGCAGACAAATAAGGCTGGAAGTAGCATCAGGAGTTCATCTAGTCCAAGCTCTGATTATGGTAGCATCATCCCCATCTAAACCATTTTATCCATGTGTTTATCTAATCTACTATTAAAAGTTTCCAAGGACAGAGACTCTTCAACCTCCATAAGTAATCTGTTCCTGTACTTAACTACCCTAACAGTTAGAAAGTTCCTAATATCTAGCCTCCCTTGCTACAATTTAAGGTCATTACCTCTTGTTCTCTCCCTAGGGACACAGAAGTTTACAACCACTACTCAGGTATTTGAAGTGTGTTGTCAAATTCCTCACACTTTTCTCTTCTTCAGACTAACTTCTCTTCTCTTCCTTAAAAATCATGTTTCCTGCATCATAGAAATATGGAGCTGGAAGGATCCTCAATTGGTCATCTAGGCCAATGGTCAGCAATGTTTCCCAGTGGCCCAGAATGACCCAGCTTGGATTGTAGGTGGGCCAGTGCTAGGACTCAGCCTCTGCTGCTTTTTTCCACTGCCTGGCTGCAGCTTGAGATAGCTTGCAGCTACTCAACCGCAGGTTCCAAGCTGTCCAGTAACCTGGTGTGGCATGGCCTGAGCAAAACCCCCAGTCAAATGCTGCTGAAGCCCCAGCTCTCTGGACCAGATCCAATGGTTCCACGGGCCAGATCTGGCCTGAGGTTGCTGACCCCTGATCTAATCCAATCCCCTGAACTGAAGGAGAAAACATGTCAACAACCCCCAACAGCTGACTATCTAAAAACTGATCTGTTCTTAAAAACCTCAAAGAAGGAGTTTCACAACATTCCTACTCCAGCCTTTCACCACCCTAACAGATAAGAGAATTTTTCCTAATAACCAACCTAAATATTTTTTGCTGCAAATTAATCTGATTTATCTTTGTCCTTTCACAAGTGGTTTTGGAGAAGAAATGATTGCCATCTTTAAAAAAATGTTTTAGTCAAAGACTGCTATGTCTCACTTCAGTCTTCTCTCTTGTAAACTAAACAAATCCCAAATCCTAAATCTTGTCATGATAGCCTTTTTTTAAACCTCTTATCTTTCTTGTTGCTTTTCTCTAAACTGTCTCCAGTTTTCTCTATTTTTCTTGAAGTTAGGTACCCAGAATTAGACACAGTACTCCCACAATACTCCCAAAATTGGGCACAGTAGTCTAATGCCAAGGAGAACAGAAAAAAAAATCTTTCCCTTATTTTCTATACAACATTCCTGCTAATAAAACCCGGGATGATATTGGCCTTGTTTTGAAACAGCACCATTTAGTTTTTGATCCACTATAATCCCCTGATTTTTTTTCTGCCATAGTGCTACCTAGTAAGGTATTCTCCATGTTGCCTCTGTGGATTTGATTATTCCTTCTAAAGTATACCACTTTGCAGTGGTATTTATTTAATTTAATCTTGTTGATTTCAGAACACTCCTATAATTTGTCATTTTGAATTTTTGCCTCATTCTCCAAACTGCCCAAAACCTCCTTCAGCTTGGTGTACTCCAGATCTTAAAAGTATACTCTCTATTCTGTCTTCCAAGCCATTGATAAAAATATTGATTAGACTTGGGCTGAGGACACATCTATGTGGGACTGCATTTGAAATACTCTCCCACTTTAACAGTGAACCATAGATAACCAGTCTCCAACCCATCTAAAGTAAGCTATAGCCAAGAAAGCCTCTGACTTTCTGAATGTGTTAATCTCTATGCTGTTACTCTGCTCTGCCTTCTGCCACTCTTCAAATGATATTGTGCACTCACCCGTCATGAGGACATCTATATTGTGTTTCATTACTTTGCTTATGAAAGTGTCCTGTGAGACTCTCAAAAAGCTAAATTAAAAACATATCACTTGCTTTTACTGTTTATCTATTATCCACTGTTACCCAAATAAAAAAAAAGAAATTAGTGTGGTATGATGCCAGTTATGATGTAATCTGGTCTTGACAAATCCTTTGTAACTGTATTTTACTTCCTAATTATGTTCTAGTTTCTTACATATTGGTTGTTTAATACTTTGTTCCAGAAATTTCCTAGGGACAAAGTTAGGCCAATTGATTTATAAATTCTTGGGTACTTTTTTCCAAGACTGGCAAATGTAGTATCTTTCTCCAGACATCTTCTGTGAGGTCTGGAAAGTAATTACCAGCTTCAGAGATTACTTTGGCTGGTTCATTAAGCACTCTAGCGTTAATTTAATCAGATGTTGCAAATTTGAATAAACCTGTATTATCTAAATACTTCTTTTTATCTAAATTCTTTAACCTGCTGTTTCCTTATTCAGCTCAGCACTCCTAGCTCCTTATGAGAATTAAGTATGTCTGTGGTTACAGTTAACCTTTGTAAAGAGCAAAGCAAAAAAGGCATTGAATACTTCAGCCCTCTTAAGATCAATTACAGCTTTCCTACTCCTTCCCTGTTAATAGATGTGCAGTTTCCTTTGTTTTCCTCTTACTTCTAGTTTATGTAAAGAACTTTTTCTACTCCTTTATATTTATCTATATATATATTTTTACCCTTGTTTCTACTTTGTATTGTTTTATTTTCAGTTTATTACAGAGCTCCTGATGGTTTCTTACCATGACTCCTATCTTTCCTTCACATTGGGATAATCTATTATGGTGTCTTTAATAGTTTCTTTTTAGTACATGCTAGCTTTCTTCCAGTCCTTTCTCCCTTACATAGTCTTTCCAAGATATCTTTCTGGTCCTAATCCATGCGAGCACTAATGATGCAGCCAGGAGCAGCCCTGATCGCCTGATGAAGAACTACCAAGCTCTGGGGAGCAAGCTGAAGTAGACGGGGGCACAGGTGGTCTTCTCATCTGTCCTTCCAGTGAGTGGATGTGGATGACACCATGACACCTGCATCAGGGAGGTCAACACGTGGCTTCGGAAATGGTGTCCTGAGAAGGGCTTCAGCTTTTTGGGACACAAACCACATACTTCAGGACAAGAAACGTGCTTGGGTGGGATGGGCTTCACCTCTCCCCCAAAGGTAAGCATGTGTTCTCTTTCAGGTTGGCCAATCTCTTCCAGTAGGCTTAAAACTACGCTTGTTGGGGGAAGGGGAAGATGAGGATGGAGGGAGCCATGGAACACCGAACCAAGAGCCATGCACAAGAACAGTCTAGCCAAGACAGGCAACGAGCACAAGAAATACCCAGGTAAGTGACAGGGACCCAGATAGTCCTGGGATTAGGGGGGGCGGTGCATACACCACCAGGAGGCCTTAAATGCCTCTACACTAATGCTCGTAGTATGGGGAACAAGCAGGAAGAACTTGCTAGCTAACACAAACCCAGACATAGTGGGGCTCACTGAAACTTGGTGGGACCCTATGCATGACTGGGCAGTAAACATCAAGGGCTCTAGGCTGTACAAGGAGGGATAGAATGGGGAGGAACAGTGGGGGTGTGGTGCTCTACATCAAAGAGCAATACACATCCTCAACAAACAACACTGGGTTGGGGGGGGCAGACTGAAGTGCTCTGGGTTCAAATACAAGGGGGTCAGGGGGGAAAGGGACTTAATGGTGTGGGTTTACTACAGGCCACCCAACTAGGGGGAAGAGCTGGACTGGGAATTCTCAGGTCAGCTTGCGGAGGCAGTTAAGTCAAGGGATGTGGTCATCATGGGTGACCTAAACTATCCAGACATCTGCTGGGAAGAGCAGTCAGTCAGGTCTGACTGCTCACATAGGTTCCTACCCAAGTTACAGGGCCTCTGTCTAACCCAGGAGGTGCAAAGTCCCACCAGGGGAAATGCCTTGCTGAACCTGGTCCTGGCCATGGGAGACAACTTGGTGAATGGACTGCAGGCAATAGTGATCATCACCTACTGAAATTCACCATCCAGCGCAGGGTGTCAAAGGCCTGCAGCAAGGCAGCAGACTGAGACTTCAGGAGGGTGGATTTCAATGAGGTAAGGAGAGTAGTTGGGGAGGCACTGAGGTCCTCCTGGAAAGGAGGGGAGTTGGGAATCCAAGAAGAGTGATTGTTCCTTAAGGAGACAATCCTCCAAGTCCAAAGGGCAACAATCCCCACGTGGATCAAAGTGGGCAAGAGTGCTCAAAAGCCCCCATGGCTCACCAAAAGCATCCAGGAACATCTCAAAGCTAAAAAGGAGGCGTACACCTAATGGAAGGGAGGGGCCATCACCCAGGAGGATTATAACACCATTGCTCAAGACTGTAGGGGGGCTGTTAGGAAGACTAAGGTAGAGATGGAACTGGGACTAGCAACCCAGATCAAGGATAACAAGAAGTCCTTTTTTAAATACATAGGGGGTAAAAAGAAGGTACTGGGTAATGTAGGGCCTCTGCAGGACACAGTAGGAAATCTGGTGGTTACCTCTTTAAGAATTTCTTTGCCTCCATTTTTTCGAGCAGGGACCAGGGCATCCCCCCCACTGGGATCCCTGACAGACCCAGGGGAGGTGCTGCCAGGCCTAGGGTCAGTGAGGACCTAGTCAGGGAACTTCTGGTGGGACTAGACATGTTCAAATCAGCAGGTCCTGATGATCTCTACCCCAGAGTGCTGAGGAATTAGCAGAGGTCATTGTGGGACCCCTGGCACAGCTTTATAAGCACTCATGGTGCTCTGGAGAGGTGCCAGAGGACTGGAAAAGGGCCAATGTGGTACCCATTTTCAAAAAAGGGAGGAGGGAAGACCCAGGAAACTACAGGCCTGTTAGTCTTACCTCGGTCCTAGGGAAGCTCTTTGAGAAATTAGCCAGGAGCACATCTGCAAGGGACGAGCAGGGGGGATCATGCTTAGGGGCATCCAGCATGGGTTCATTAGGGGCAGGTCTTGTCAGACCAACCTGGTGAACTTCTACAACCAGGTCACAAAATCCTTGGATGCAGGTGTTGCGGTGGACATAGTCTTTCTAGTCTTTAGGAAGGCCTTTGACACTGTTTCTCACCCTGTTCTCATTAAGAAATTAGGCGACCGTGGTGTTGATGCCTACACAGTCAGATGGGTCGCAAATTGGCTGGAGGGCCGCACCCAGAGTGGTGGTGGATGGGTCTTCTTCGACCTGCAGGGATGTGGGCAGTGAGGTCCCCCAGGGCTCAGTCCTCAGGCCTGCACCGGTCAACATCTTCATCAGCAACTTGGACAAGGGGGTGAAAAGCACCTTGTTCAAATTCATAGATGATGCTAAAATGTGGGGAGAAGTGGGCATGCTGGAGAAGGACAGGCTACAACTAGATCTGGACAGGTTTCAGGGGTGGGTGGATGAGAACAGGATGGGTTTCAATACAGACAAGTGCAAGGTATTGCATCTGGGGAGGAAGAACCAGCAGCATACCTGCAGGCTGGGGGCCTCCCTTCTCATCAGCACAGAGGCAGAAAAGGATCTTGGAGTCATTACTGACTCCAAGATGAACATGGGCCAACAATGTGAGGACGCGGTCAGGAAAGCTAGCCGCACCTTGTCATGCATCCATAGATGCATCACGAGCAGGTCCAAGGCAGTGATCCTTCCCCTCTATGCGGCAATGCTCAGGCCGCAGCTGGAGTACTGCGTCCAGTTCTGGGTGCTGCACTTCAGAAGGGATGTGGACAACATGGAGAGGGTCCAGAGGAGGCCACTCACATGATCAGGGGGCAACAAAGCAGGCCCCATGAACAGAGGCTACAAGACCTGAACCTGTTCAGCCTCCACAAGAGAAGGCTGAGTGGGGATCTGGTGGCCATCTACAGACTGGCCAAGGAGGACCAGCAGGCTCTGGGAGAGTCCCTGTTCCCCCGAGCCCTACCAGGAGTAACAAGGAATAACAGCTATAAGTTGACTGAGAGTAGATTCAGGCTAGATATTATGAGGCATTACTTCACGGTCAGGGCGGCTAGGATCTGGAACCAACTTCCAAGGGAAGTGGTGCTCACTCCTACCCTAGGAGTCTTCAAAAGGAGGCTGGATAATCACCTAGCCGGGGTCATTTGACCCCAGCATTCTTTCCTGCCCGTGGCAGGGGGTCAGACTTGATCTACTTAGATCTCTTCTGACCCTAGCAACTGTGAAACTATGAAGACTTCTCTAACTATTAGATCCCTTGAGTTGTTAAAGTCTACTCTTTGAAGGCTATTGTCCTTGTTCTGGTGCTCTCATACCTTTCCTTAGCATGGTTAAGGAGTGCTACCATCCAAATTACCTCCATGCCACTTCCTCCGTATTAGTCAAAACCAAACCTAAAGTAGCCACACATCTAGGCTCTTACTTTACCTTGTTCATTCTCTATAGCAGTATAGCAGTGGGGATCAACCTCTGGCCTACAGGCCAAATGTGACCTGTGGAATCTTAGTATCCACCCTACGGAGCTCCTCAAGGGTCAGGAAATTTGGTGGGGGGGGAGCAGTGACAGTTAATAATGCAACTCTTCCCCTGTTGCCGAAATCCCAAACCCTGCACTATGGGTTGGAGCTGGGGTATGACCCTTCTACCATATAGCCAAATCAGGGTTAGACCATGCCCCCTTCCCTCCACAAAGCTGGGGTGGGGCCAGGCCCCCATTCCCTTGTGAAACTGGTTTAGGGCCAATCCATGTCACCTTCTCACCCCCAACTGTGGCCACACCCCCTTCATCCCGCTGGGCCGGGCCACATGTCCTTAAGCTCAAGGCTGGATCATACCTCTTCTCTCCTGGTGAGGCTGGGCCACGCCCCCTTCCTCCTGCCTGGCCAGGTTGGGGCCAAGCTATGCCACTTTCTCCCATGAGCTAGATCACGGCTAGGTCATGTTCGCTCCCCCCACAGGGCTGGTTGGAGACAAGCCAAGCCCCCTTTCCCCACATGACTGGACTGGGGCCAGCCTGCTTCCCACTCCCCTCCATATCCCCATATGGCTGGATGCGGCCCTCCTGCACCTGCCCCAGCCACTGGATTGGGTCCTGCAGCCAGATCCAGCCTGTGGAAGAAGCCAGGCACAGCCCATCTGGCCCACTGGACAACAACATTGAGCACCACTGTTCTATGTTTTTGGTTTTCTATAGACATCTACATAGACATTTTCAACAGGCTCCCTGAAATTTTCATTCTTGTTTCTTTTATGGCCCTATTGGGGATTCCAGTTTCTGCTCTCCTCAACCACTAGATTCCAACCCTAAGGCTAGGTTAGTACATTTTGTTTTCACCTGTGTGCTTTTGTCGCTGGCCCCCATCAAAAACAGTTAAACTCCTCTGCATTAGGTTGGTGGGTCACTGTATAAATGTTTTTTCTCAAATAGACTCCTAAGCCTAGGTGGCATATCAGACTGTCCTTTACATACACTGCCTTCAGAATGACTGCACAGGTTGTAAATTAGGTAACAATTTAGGTCATAAAATGCTATTTGTTCTTGAATACAGAACACCCAGATCTGTTTCATTATTATTGTTTCATATGCTGCACCTTTATCATAGTCTCTCATTCTTCTTTTTCCTCTAGTAGTTTAGTGAGCTTTTTTCAGTGTTTCTCAGGGTGTATATTTTAGTTGTTGACCTAAATATTTAGCACAATGTCTGCTTCCTGTTGCTCGATCCTGGAAGTTTGATTACTGTAACAGTTAAGAACATCTAGAATTACCTAGAGGTAATTCATACACTTGCTTTTAGAACCATATTTAATATGGCTTTTATGCCAATCTCAGAAAATCAGAATATGACAAGAAACAGTATATGTAGAAGGAAGAAGTTGGGAGAGGGAAAGAAGTCTTTAGTGTGGGCAGCACTGTTACATTGGTATCACAAACATTAGTCCTGACCTAGGATTTGCTCCTGACCTGGGATTTGCAATATTACCTACTCCATTTCATCAGAATTGGTTGGAAGAGAATGGATCAAAGGCAGTACATTCTGTCTGGAGGCATTAGAAGAACACCATAAGGCAATACTATACACTGCTCAGTTCACCATTTACATTCTTATTTTTCAGAGTAAGGTGTGCAGGAGGAGGATAACATGAGGGGAAAAGAGGGAGAAATACACAGTAAGGACATGTGGACACAAAATTTATATGTAATCCTAGCACTACTAATGTTACCATTTCATTTTCTTCATAGTGGCACTATGTGTACCCCCTAGTGATTCAAGTTAGTTGTACTTTTCAATGCCTATAAGGAAAATGTTCTCAAAAACACTCATTAATTCTTGTTTTCATCATTTAGTAGTAAAAACTACTAATGTATTGTACTACTTGCCCCACAATGCAAATGTAAAATTAATTTTAAAATACAATTAAAATGTCTAAAGATCAGATCCAATGGATTTTAAATTCTATCAGACGTGAGATCTCCAGACTTGCATTCTTGCTTGCTAGTTTTTATGATTTTTTATGATTAGTGTGTGAGCTTTGGTTTTGAAAGGCCCTATGCCAAATCCACACAGTCACCCTCATACTGGTGCTTTCCATCCCCGATGGCATTGACTTAAGTGTGTGCTTGGAAAAAACAAAACACCGTCATCATTAACTAGAGCTGAACTGTACTTGGAAGCAGAGACACGCGTAGGTTCATTTAGTTATACTAAACAAAAGAGGGGTGTATTCAGGGAACCAATATTCTTTAAAGCTACTATATTGTTCAAGTTTTCTGTAAGGCTGTTATCTTCACATGTTCTAGCTTACAAATTTAATTCATTTGGTGTCTTTTTTAACCATCGAAGAGAAATGCATTGACATGGTTGAACTGCTCCAACTTACTGTCTCTCTCCAGCCTTTGGGTAGCGTGTACTATTTGTGTTGCCTAGTTTAAATCAAGTTAAATGTCTCTATCATATTGCCTTACTTTGGCTCCGAATTTCTAAATTAATCCAAGGGTGTGAAGCGCAGCCTGGGGAGCCATGTCACGCAGCTGGATGAAAATGTGGCAGCAGGGGAGTGTAACAAGGTCCGGGCCGAAGCAGAGAGCGGCGCTGCCAGTCCCGAGCTACAGCCTTGCGCACCTGCCCCACCCGGGAAGCGCGGCCGGGACGCAGCGCCAGTCCCACAATCCTTTGCGGCGCGGGACGGAGGGGTGGATCGAGCGCTCGGCCGATCGGCTGCTTCGACTGCGCTGCCCGTTGCTAGGCGGTTTGCACGCAGTTGCCGTGGTTACGGCCCGCCTGCCATGGAGCCCGACAAGGTGAGGGTGGGCCGGGGCTCCCCGGGGGCTGCGAGTCGCAGGCGGGGAGTGGGGAAGCTGGGTCCCCCGTGCCAGTGACTGCTGCCACCTCTCCCCGCCCCGCCCCACGCTAGTACAGGCAGAGCAGGGCCAAGCCGGGCCCCTTTATCCCCACGGTATGCGGAAGTGAGGCCGGGCCCTTCCCTCCCACAACCCTCGAGGCCAGGCCACATCCCTCTGCCACCGGGTTGAGCCGGGGCTGGGCCACCCGCCAGCCCTCCCAGATTGGCCAGGAATCAGCATCAATCACCCAGTGACAGTTGAAAGTGATTCGAGAGATTTTAATAGGATGTGTTAAGAAAGTAAGTTAATATAATATGTTGTGGGGGAGGATGCTGATCTCCCAGAATAGCTTCAGGCAGAGTTGGCAACCCTACCGGCCTGCCAAGGCAAAGGTGCCTCTGGAGGTCCCTTCTCAGTGAGTCTGTGACATGCAGGCAAGCGTGTCACATGTGAGGTGCGGGGGCTCACCTCCAAGGAGGCCTGTGTCTGACACTGGGCATGGCGGTTCAGGAAGGACATGGACCAGTTGTGAGGAGTCCGGCAGAGAGCAGACTGGAGGCCTAGACAGCACAACACGCATAGAATAATTGGAGTATTTCATCCAGAGAAGAGAAATTGGGGGTGGGGAGTAGAATTTGATAACAGTCTCCAAATATATATACATTTTAAAAGTTGTTTATAAAGAGAATAGTAATCATCTGTTTGCTCTGTGTACAGGGGCAGGACAAGAAGTAATGGGTTTAATTGCAACAAAGGAGATTGAGATAGGATATTAGGAAGCATTTTGTAACTATATGAGGATGGTCAAGCTATTACGATGCATTACCTGCAGAGGATGTGAAATCTCCGTTACTGGAAAATGTTAAACACTTGGCTGGGATGGTCCTGCCTTTAGCAGGGGGTTAGATTAGATGACTTCCAGAGGTCCCTTCCAATCCTATTTTTCTGATTTCCTCACCATGATCCCGGTATTGCAGAGGTGCTTGACCCCCAGTTCACAAGCCAGATTCAGCCTGCTGAGCCACATCTTCCAGTCCATGGGGTTCCCCACAAGTCTGGTAAATTGGTGATGGGAGTGCTAGCAATTAAAGCTGCCACTGCTTCCCTGCCACCAAATTTCTAAGCTCCATGTGCCTGGATCAGCTTCAACTGGGCTGGCCCTGCACAGAGGGGTCGGGCCCCATGGAGCCTCATGCAACAGTACTGAGCCCAGGATAAGCCATTGCCATATGGTAGGATTGGGTCCCTGGGTAGACTGTTGCTGTGTGGTGAGACTGGGCCCCAGCCCCATGCAGCAGAATCAGGACCCAGTTGGGTACATACTGAATTGGGCCCACACATCTAGACTTTGATAATGAGATACTGTAGTTTATTGAAAATAGGGAAGCATGGCTGTTTCTTGGAGTCTAGATGAAATTTCTTATTATTTGTGACTACAATTTTTTATTTATACTTCTGTGGGAGTCCCCACACTTTTCATTAATATTGTACTACTATGGCAATATTTGAAAAAGTTATAAAACACCAAAATGAAAAACTTTGGCGTTCACTAGAAAACTAGTTAAATCTCTGTATGCCATAATCATGTAATTTTATCACAATTTGGCACATTAACATTTGGTAGCTCTAGGTTTCACAGTTAGTTTGTTTAGCTATATTTAGACTTATGTGGGTTTACATAGTGAATGTAATGACTTGGCAATGCCATTACAATTGCATGAATAATGGTATTTAATATGCACTTAAGGTATATCACATTAAAAATGATATGGTGATTCATGTGGTATTGCAATAGTTTCATTACTTCTCCAACTTCTTAGCTAGCATATATGATCAATAATTATCCTGATAAGTGAAACAATACCACACAAGCCCAACTGTCAGAGGGCCAGAGGCAGTCATGCTATCGGACAGTGTGTCTTAATTGAAGAAATGAGCCTTTTACTGTTTCAGTTAAAAAGAATCAAAGATAGCATAATTTATATTCTCCCATCTGAGACTCTCTGTATTATAAATGGAAACTGATCTATAGAGTACAAAGGACTTCCTCCTGCTTCCTTGACTGTAGTAGCTTCTCTAGGCATATTTTTGAGTACTATCTCTAATAAGTTTATTTGCTCTTCAAACCTGCTCTTTAATTTAGCTTGTTAAAAGTAACAAAATCATCTGATCAGCTGAGTTGATAGCAGCTCAGCTATCTTTTTTGCCATACGCTATGGGACAGGTTGCTGATACATAGTTTCATTTTTTGAAGTAGAACTGTGGCATTTTATACCAGCTGAGTATCTGTCCCCTGCTCTCAATTTCAAATGATGTTTAAGTGTTTATTTTTAGAAGTGGTATTTAATTTAAATCAAGGTAATCCAATCTACATAAAAAGGTTTTATTTTTAATTTGTTTTATCCACTCTAACTCTTAGGGATTCCAAATCAAGCTCAAATGTGGATCATCCTTTACTGCAAGAAGCTGGTTTCTTAGGCTGTCCTTACAACATGTACTTTTCCTGGAAGCTTTTGTAACAATAATTTAGTGTTTTTCTAGTTTATAAGTGGAGGAAGATAAGAGAAGTAAAGTTGAATTCCAAAGGACTTGCATGCTAACAGACAAGTTTTTCAATAAGTCTTTTAATACCTGGGAAATATTATTCCAGCCACAGAGCACCAAATAATTATTTCAGTTTATATTAAAGTCTCAGTGATAAATAGCCTATAAATAATTAGTAGACAATTAATAATGTTTTTAAATGGTTAATTAATTGTTATACATGGGTATAAAATCTGGCATATAATAGGTTGCTTTTAACCATCTATTATTCCTTCTACTAATAATGTAATAAATGATGAATAATTTGTCAGCTTATCAAACATGATTAGCACATGCTGTAGATGTTTAAAAATGTTCATAAGTGATCCCTTATTGGAACCTTAGTACGGCGTGTGATTCAAATCAGGAAGCCATCCCTTAATTGGTTAATACCGGAATTAATTTTTTAGTCTTTGTTCAATATACATGTTCTTTTCTATCAGTTTCTCAGTCTTCTAGTATTTATTTTAATGTATTTTAGAGGACAGTTATGATCCAATTTAGTGGTTTTCAAGCAACTTCTCAGTTCCATGAATTTTACTTCAGTAAACAGTACTGCTTAGTCATGGTCTATTACTATTATTATTGTTTTTCTCCTTTCAAAATGTTCTACTTGTTAGTTCTCATGTAGTTTTTCTGCCTTAACCTTGTCAGAATTCTGAATCTGATCATGCGTGTCCTTAAGTTGGATGGGTAAAAAATTGGCTGATGGGGCACACGCAGAGAGTAGTGGTGGATGGGTTGTACTCAACCTGGCAAGATATGAGCAGTGGGGTACTCCAGGGCTTGGTCCTCGAGCCCTCACTGTTTAACATCTTCATCAGCGAGTTGGACAAGGGGGTGGAAAGCATGCTGTCCAAGTTTGCTGATGACACTAAGATGTGGGGTGAGGTGGACATGCTTGAAGGGAGAGAGAGGCTGCAAATTGATTTAGACAGACTACAAAAATGGGCAGATGAGAATAGGATGGGGTTCAACGTAGACAAATGCAGGGTGCTGCACCTTGGGAGAAGGAATCCACAGCATACATGCAGGCTGAGGAGTTTCCCTCTTGAAAGAACAGAGGCGGAACGGGATCTTTTAGTCATTATTGACTCCCAGATGAACATGAGGCGCCAATGTCAGACCACAGCCAGCAAGGCCAGCCATACCTTATCATGCATCCAGAGATGCATCTCAAGGCGGTCCAGAGAGGTGATACTCCCCCTGTATGCGACTTTGGTCGGGCCGCAATTGGAGTACTGCGTCCAGTACTGGGTGCCGCACTTCAAGAGGGATGTAGCCAGCCTGGAGAGGGTTCAGAGAAGGGCCACCTGCTTGGTGAGAGGGCAGCAGGACAGGCCCTACGAGGAGAGTCTGAGAGACCTGAACCTGTTCAGCCTCAGGAAGAGGAGGCTGATGGGGTACCTGGTGGCTGCCTACAATCTCATCAGGGGAGATCAACAGCAAATAGGTGGAGCCCTTTTTTCCCCAGCACCACTTGGTGTGATAAGGAACAATGGTAATAAGCTGATGGAGAATAGGTTTAGGTTAGAGATCAGAAGGCAATATTTTAGTTAGGATGGCCAAAATCTGGAACCAACTTCCCAGGGAAGTGGTCCTCGCCCTTACCTTGGGCAAATTCAAGAGGAGGTTGGATGATCACCTGTCTGGGGCTGTGTGAACCCAGCATTCATTCCTGGCTGCGGCAGGGGGTCAGGGTAGATGATCTGTTCAGGTCCCTCCTGACCCTAGCTACTATGAAACTATATAAGGCTGTATTTTAGAGTATAAGGTATAAATATGTCACAGAGTGCCCTACAGGGCATGCTTGCCCAGAACTGTCTGCAGCTTTGTCCAGTCTTTGGGAGAGACCCCTGAAACCAGCCCTTGCTCCTTCCCACTGTGAGACCTCAGTCTTATGGTCTCTCAACCTCCTCTGGTTCTCCATGGCCCTGACTCAAGGAGCTAGTATCCAGTTACACTCCTGAGAGAGCGACTTTACCTCCTGTTGGAAAAAAGGCTACTTAGCCAGAGGTTTCTAGCCCCGCTTCCCTGCTCCTCTGGCTTTAAATCACCCCATGTGAAGTCTAGACGGGCTGTATACAAGGTGATTTAAAAGCTTGTGGACTGTCTGTTGACAGTCTCTCCCCTTCCCAGGCAGAGGAGAGGACAGGTTGTCAAGTAATAGGCTCCCTTAAGTCAGGGGTAGCCCCAGGGAGCAGCCCTTTAGTGCCCCCCTGTAGTGTAGCTCTCCAGTTTGGGTCTGGAATGCACCTCCCAGACGGTTTTCTACCTGTAAAAATTTCCTGAAAATTTTGCTGGTAGAAATGAATGCATGTACAAAGCCACAAGTAACACCTTCTGTGTTCATTTTGCTTGGAACATACTGTGATTTAAGTTTAATTTTGTTGTACTCCAGTGCTGGTTATGGTCCTGGGTGTGACCATAAAGTGACTGGAGAAACTGGTGACAATATGATGGGGCTGCTCGTGGCATGGTAGCTCCTATAAAATACCAGTATTGCAATCTCCGGAGTAAGGTGGGTATAGGACAGCTTAAAACCCTTGTCCCCACTGCCATGCGGATATTCTTTGGTCGAAGTTAGGTCTAAGAGACGTAGCTCCGACAAAATGCTCTTGCTGAGATATTAGGCAGTCAGCAGCAGCTCTATCTGTTGCTCTCTGGGAGAAGCTACATCCATTGAGGCACTGAACATCTAGACTCAGTATGGCCTTTGGACTGTCTCAGTGCTATAAAGTGGGGTTGGTAGGTTTAGGGCAGCCTCCATTCCTCCATACTTTTGCCTGTGTATACACATTGAAGGTCTTGGTGTGTTGGTCACAGGACTCTGTAAGGGGCATAAGTAACCTGAGCCAGCTACCAAGGCATTCAAGCAGCCCTTTTCAGGGGTGGACCGCTTGTCTTGCCTGAGGTGTGCCCTAGAAAAGGTGGGCTAAAAACCCATGCCCCCATCCAGTCTATCCTAGCCAAAATAAAGTATAGTGACTCACATGTTAAAAACTTGTAACCAGCTGTGTTGGTCTTGAGTTGGGCTTGTTGGCCACAGGCAGATTCGTCAGATACCTAGCTGAACTTCTTGCATGTATACCATGATCCAGAGTATTGACAGTTGCCTATACTTCAGTGCTCAGAAAGTGCTAACTGTGTGTTAAATCTCTTATGAGGGAAAAAATTACAGTCTTGAAATGCCTAGGCACAAAGAGTTTTTAGTTGGAAATAGCCATTAGAAAACTTGTTATTTAATAATATAGAAAGTGGTTTTCTTTGAATCTGAACTCAATCATTCAGTCTTCCTTAAACTTGTTTATGTTGGTATTTTTTCCAGAGAAGAACCAAAGAAGATACCTGGAAATCAGATGAACTGAAGAAACATCTTAGGGTAACTTTCTTTTTTATAAATTAGTGAGAATCAGTTTAGGTGTTTTCTGGACCACCTTTAGTGAAATTAATTATATGTTTAAGATGCAAAGACAACAAGTTCTTTTGATTTAGATTCAGTTAGATTGTATATTAAGAAAAAAGTTTTCTAATTATTACAAATCACTTAATGCAAACTTACTGCATACTTTTTAGTTAAGAAAGAAATTTCAGTGGGGAGGCTATATGCATGGGCTAGCCTATATTATTTACAGAGAGCTGGCATCCTTATTTTTATGATTGTACAGAATGTTGTATAATAAGTTGGTTCTTTTACACCAGTGGAAGTAACTCTCAGCCCAAGCAGGCTGTGAGAGTTTTGCTACTTAATCTCTTACAATTTACTTATTAAAATAAAAGAATATTCCATGATGGCTGTTGGTCAACATTTTTCTTTCCAAAATCTGTGCATCTTTTGGGGTGCAGAAAGCCATAGGAACAGAGTTCCTAAATTATAAATATGCATTAATTTTTGTTTTTAATCTTTAGGTGTCACAATCAGATAGTCAGTCTGAAGACAAGAAACACAAAGAAAAGAAATTGCAAAGAGAGAGAGAGATTCATGACACGGTTGATTACAAAGGATACAGAGATCAAGACAAAGACCGAGGAAAGACCAAAGAAAGGACGGGAGAAAGAGAAAGATTTAAATCTAGTGAAAGAGACAGGGAAAAATTGCGGGAGAGAGAAGGGGGAAAAGATCATCACAGAGAACGAGAGAGAGAGAAAGTTAAAGATAAAGATGCAGAGAAGAAAAAATATAGTACAAGAAGAGAAAAAGAAAAGGAGAGTGATAAGGAAGCACAAAGAAAACAAAAAAGGGATCATTTGAAGCAAATGCTTATACAGAGTGACCAGAGGGCTTATGAAGGAAGGGAAAAGGGCCATCATAGAAGGAGAGGGAGCAAGGATCATTTAGGTATGTGGCTTGCTTTGCTTTATATATTTTGAAGTATTTCACTTATGTTTATAGATAAAAATGGGCTGAGAACATAAAGACAATGGACTTTGGCTGCCTATCATATGTACCTTTAAAAATAAAATTTGGAGATTTTCAAGGCTGATTATAACCTGAAAGATTTCCTCTCGCTGAGTTGCTGATGGTAGTAATGACAATAACAATTTTTGGTAATTAATTGAATGGCAGACTAAATCATGGCAATATATGGGACATTTCCATTAGGTGCCTGAGCCCTGCCTACCTGAAGTAACAGCATGCTTATTGATAGGGGTCTCATTAACACAAGGAGTTGGATGGCCAATTTCTCAGGGAGAGTGCAGGGCCAGCCACCATTTTCATGGGCTGATTACAGCAAGACCCCCATGCCTCTGGCCCCACCCCTTGCTGATGATCAGCTGCAAGGGCTGTCCATCATACAGCCCCGCCCCTCACTGCTGTCCATCTTGGGCTGCCCTTCACACTGGGCAGTTGTCCCTCC
>NW_017728886.1:17168557-17233183 GCF_001723895.1 Crocodylus porosus
AGCTGGGTTGCAGTGCCATGAGGGCTGCTGTCTCTCTCTGGGGAGCCAGCATTTTATTTTCATTAGGGTTTTTTTTTTTTAAATTATTATTCCTGTGGATTTCATGGACATTGCCTGCAAAACAGTCAATTGTGGATTTCACAATTTCTGTAAGTTCCTACTTATTGATGACTGACAGGTAGAGGCATCCTTGATTTTGGTAGGAAGTAAAGCCTCTCACAAGAGCATAGAGATCTTTCAGGAAAAACTCTAGGAACAGCCAATCCCAGGGAGAAAGTTTAGGCAGAAATATATGTTGTTTTATTCTTTGCTAGTAATAAGTTCAAACCTTAAGAAGGTGATAGATGTGAACTTTATTTTATATTTATACATTCTACTGAAAGGAAGGTAGGAGCTTTATTTACATTAACACCTGTGTCAATGAACTGTAGAATAAGCTTCCAATATGAAGTCTAAGTTGTTATGTGCATACTTAGGGTCTTGAATGTTACTAACAAAATATGTTTTTAATTTCATATTTAAAATATTTTAGAAGACAACACAAAAGCAAGAGATGAAGAGAAAGAAAGATGTCATACAGAAAGAAAGGTAAACTGAGGAAATAAATTAAGTGTTTTATAATGGCATGAGATAATGGTGAAAGATAACAAATAGATTGGACATCAAGAAGTCTCCAGCATCTGGCTAATCCAAAATACATGTATAGTATGTTCTTACATATTGTTTGTTGTTTACAAGTATTTATTTGAATAATTCCTTAATTGTATTTATTAAAGGAGGAGCATCCTGTAATTTCATAAGTAAAATATTTTAAATTTGATTTGTTTTAGGTATTGTCATAAATAATCTTCAGGGAGTCATTTTGCTTTAAACACAATCAGAAAGCAAACTGCTCTAGTTTATTCGTGTATAGCATCATCCTAACTGTACATCAAAAGGTTTTACCTGTTATTTCGGTCTTTATTTTAATAAAATATTATACGTATATATCCTATGTGATTACAGAATACATGCACAACAAATCAAAGAGTAAAAATTATTTGTAAAGAATTCATAATCTAAACAGGATCTTATAGTTATAATGAGATATGCAGTTTCCTAGAAGTAGTATTGGAAGCCCTAGTTTTATTGTAATTTGAAATGTGATTGGATACAATACTTAATAATATATTGTTCAGAAAGTGCTTTTCTGGCAGATCTATCCATTCCTAACTTCTAGAATTATAGAATTACAGTACTTCTCTTATTTTAATTACAGATCTTCCAAGAATTCTAATTTATATTTTTTTTCCAGAATAGCAGCAGCAAAGATGCTCTTGACAAATTTTTAACATATAGAGATGAAGGTGAACGTAGGCATATGTCACATAAAGATCAAGACAGAGAGAGGAGGCACAGAGAGAAAAGAGAACATGAACATTCAGTTAAGGCAGGAAGAGAAAGACACTCAAAAGACACAAGTCATAAGCCCTTTGAAAAGCATGTGGAAGAAAAACATGAAACAAAGAGACGTCAAGAAGGATATTACCATGAAAGTAGAGAAAGCCAACCAAGGGAGAACAGTGAAAGAAGGCTAGGAGAGGAAAGTGAAAGACAGAAGAGGGATCTTAAGGTTAGTGTTTGTGAAGTTTTGATACTTTGTAACTCTGTCATGATGATACTTTATTAAAATAGAAGTAGATGTTAATTTTTGGTAATGTGAACATGAAGAGATAATGCCTCAAATGATAAATTTTCACTGAATCTTTGCTTCATGAGACTACATATCTTGCTGTTTCCTGAAGTGCTTGACAAGGCCCATCACCAAAGACTTTTATAAATCCCGAGTGGTGAGAGGATTAGAGCAAAAGGTTGGTTTGTGGCTCAAGAGCTGGTTGAAAGATAGGAAGCAAAGAGTAGAGTCTAATGGTCACAATTTTGGGAAGGAAAGAGGTTAAAAGTGGGTACCACAAGGACCTGTGCTGGGCCCAGTTTTGTTCAACATTTTCATTAATGGCCTAGAAATGGGGCTGCACAGTGAAATCTCCAAATTTGGGGCTGATACTACATTATTCCAGATAGTCAAATTCCAAGCTGATGCAGAAAAGCTGAGGAAAGGTCTCACAGAGCTAAGTTAGTGGGCACTCTAGATATAACTTGTTCAGTGCTCTCTCTCTAAAGCATCTGCTACTGCCACTGTCAGTGAAAGGATAGTGGGGTAGATGGACCATTGGTCTGACTCAGCATGGGGCTTCTTAGGTTCTTACATTCTAAAATAGGGTGCTTAACGCCTGGACCTCAGGCCAGATCCAGCTTGTGGTGCCTTGTCATCTTCACTAGTGTATGGAGAGCCTAGGCCATGGCCCTGCATGCCGGATGAGGCATGCAGGATGATGCGGGACCTGATCCTGGCACTCGGGTGTAACAAGGGGACCTGGAGCATAGCCCTGGCACACACAGCTGGCCAGGGGGTGGCAGGTGTGTCTAGGGTCCAATCTCAGCAGGCAGGGGTGGCACAAGGCCCCAGGACTTAGCAGACCCCTAGCAGGAGGGGTCTGATTCAGTCTGCAGACTGGCACCATGTGCCTCATCTGGCCTCTGGGGCCAAAGGGTTGAGTGCCACTATTCTAAAAATTGCATCTGATGTTATATACTTATGCATTCTAGAATGAATGTAGCCTTGAATTCAGTGTCTGGCAGTTCTTATACTGTGACCATGAATTTCTTACTTAATCTCCCCTTCAGAATACTAGTAAGTTGTCCAGAAAAAAACAGTTTGATGTGTTTGCAGATGATGTGACCTTGGTTGCCCACAGTGAATCTTCCCTGCAAAATCTCTTGGGCAGATTTTCTGAGTCATGCAAGCGTTTTGGGTTGACAGTTAGTCTCAAGAAGACTGTGGTCACGTACCAAAGGATGGAAGAACCTATATCTGACATCACTCTGGAGAAAAATCTCTTGCTGTTGTCAACAGTTTTGTTACTTGGGTTCGATGATCATCGGGAATCTTCACTTTCAGACTGAACAGACTAACAATTGAAAAAGCAGCTAAGAATTCTGGGCTATTACAGTAATGTGCATAGAATAATAACAAACTATCTACTAAGGTGAAGATGCAAATCTAAAAGACTTGCATGCTGTCATCCCTGCTTTATGGTTCAGAAATGTGAACTACATGTTCTAGGCACATCAAGGAATTGAACATCTTCCACAAGAGTGACTGTGTAAGATCCTGAAAATAAAGTGGGAAGACAAAATACCAAACACGGGTGCTGGAGCGTATAGGACTGACACACCTAGAACCCACTATCAAGAAGAGGAGGTTGCTATGGCTCGGTCATGCCAGGAGAATGAGAGGAGACCATTTCCCCAAGAATATTTTGTACAGTGAGATTCTAAGATGG
Source organism: Crocodylus porosus (assembly GCF_001723895.1). Lineage (NCBI taxonomy): Eukaryota > Metazoa > Chordata > Crocodylia > Crocodylidae > Crocodylus > Crocodylus porosus. The sequence continues at coordinate 17,171,941 of NW_017728886.1, forward strand.
CTCTAGAAAGTGGGGTCGCCCTCTATGGCAGTACTATGATGTGTAAAAATGATATGAAGACATTCACGGTAGAAAGCTGGGAGGAGCACACAGAATCTCATCTGATCTAGTGGGAACACCTGCCACTGTGTGCAGCACAATGTGAAGCTACTTTGATCCAGAGGATGGAAGCAAAGTGAGAAAGAAGAAATCAACATGCTGTAAACTTGGAATCCAACTCAGACAGCACATGGATTTGTAACAAACTGTGTTGCTGTCAAATTGGGCTTGTTCACCACAAATGGACTCATCAGGCACCTGACTAAACATCTTACAGGTACACAATGATCCAAAGGATCTACAGTTGACTATAACACAGCAGCCCTTTTTATGTCCATGGGGGAAGGACAATAATTCTCTTAGGCTTCTTGTAAATCTCACCTCTTATGAGTCATTTGTTGTCCCCAGGAAAGTAGTAAACTGCTCTCTTTCTCTCATGCCCAGGATTTGGCGTGCAACTCCTGATCCATATTGTGCCTTTGGCTGAAGGTATAATGAACTAGATCTATAGGTTTTTGGGCAACACAGCCTTTCTCCCCAATCCAATCATATTCAAACTGCTTGTTCCAGGAATTGTAGGCGTTACAAGCCAATATTTGTTAGTGCAAGTGATTTTTGTCAATATTTTTCCACAAGAATGGAAAGATGGGAATTACAATATGTAACACGCAACATCTAAATCAAATTTTGTGGGACAAATAACCACTTATGTATTACGCTGGCTGAATATTACATTTCTTTTGCAAAAAATGATGGTGTATAAGCTTCTCAAAGAAAAGGTTGGATGAATCTTTTTTAATAGAAAATGTTAGCCTAAAAATATCAGTCAATACCAGCTTCCCTTATAACGTTTTTTTCCTTAGCCAGGAAGACAGGCCTACTACCCACAAGTCATGCAAGGTTTGTATTCTCTTGGAAATTTACTAATGTAGTAGTTCTAGGATATGTGAACTTTGGCATGGACAATTTTAGCCCTGAATAAGCATGTCTTTCTCTGTTAATTTAATCCATGAATTTAGTTTTAATCCATTTGGCTAGTTTAATCCATTTCCAAAGTAGTTTAAGCTAAATCGAGGAAATGGAATTCTTGTTCTGGAATAAAAGCATCTATGTGATTTTTCATACTTTCTGTATTATCTTTTTTGGTAAATTTCCAAATGTAGACAAGCTCCAGGTATTCAGGAAGAAAGGCATAAGTGGCCAAAGCATCATAAAAGGCAGTGGCAATAACTAACTCTGTGCTGTAAAGATCCAACTGACAGGGACAAGATTCCTCAAAATGAACCAGTGGCATGTACAGTGGAATGAACTCTTCTTTCCCTATGAAGAAGAGTACTGCCAACTTCCATTGAGTACATGCTACAGACCACAGTATATGTGCTAATGCTCTGAGGAGCTGATCTCCTTAGAAGTCAGATAGGTTTCACTCAGGCTGTTACATATTCTAAATGATTCAGCCTACCTGTTGCACAAAAGCAGCAGCTCCTATGCCCCTTTCCTCCGTTTATATAGAAATGCAGCAGGGCTCAAACGTTAGCCATAAGAATCAAGCAAATGTTTAGCATTTTCAGTACCAGTCTACAAGCTACATATTCAGGATTTGCTTTATTGATGTTTCTGCTATTTCCTTTGCTTAACGAAATTACTTTTCTTTCAAAGGGGCCTTAGTCCAACACAATTCATATGCAGTGGTTTCTTTTACAAGCAATGGAGTGTAAAAAGAATAAAACAGTATGCCCTATGGGTTGTTTATGAAATAAAAGATTTTGCAGCACCCTCTTTATTCTACAAAAGAGTTATAACAGCTCATATACATTTTTTTCACTAGATTTCTTACAATCGGAATACTATGAATTGAACTTTTCTTTCAATTTTTTACAGAACAGTGAGCACAAAAACCAAGGACAGAGCCCAAGACAAGATATAGAAATCAGCTACCAGCACAAAAGGTACATTTAGATGTTTAAAATCATCACACAGTGTACAATATATGTCACCCATATAAAAGTCACAAATAAAATCACCACCGTGGACCTAATTTTTAAATGTCAGTATCCAGCAGCAGTTTTCACTGCAGCCTATCTATGAAGCATACTAGGGTCTTTTTGTAAGCATTTTTACAACATTAATGTTATTCAAGAAACTACCTATTATGCCTTATGGGGCATGTCCACACATGCGCCCTACTGCGCAGTTGGCACTGTGCAGTCATTTAGTACTTGCTTTACAAAGTAAAGTAAGGAAACTTCACAGAGTGTTATCTTCAAAGAAGCAGAACTGTAGGCAAGTAATTTTCATTTCTCATTTTAAATTCTTTAAAGACCTTAAAATGAAAGGGTTTTCTCTTTCCTAGAGTGTAAGAATAAATCCCACTTATTTACTTCCACTCTTTGTTTTTGTCATGCCCTCAGCCCTCTCTGTAACACAGTCTCAGCAACTGTTCTGCTGCTTTGTCTGAAGCAGGTTGTGTTTGAAATTCATAAACTCAGCTGGACTCGATGATCTTCTGAGGTCCCTTCCATCCCTAATGTCTATGAAATCTATGAAACTTGCAAGATAGTAAGACGGGCTGCCAGAAAGCAACCAAGTTTGTTGGTTTTCTTCTCATTTTCAAGGGCTGATTATGCTGTCTTCATAGTTCTCCTAATTTCAAAATAAATGACCTGGTTGGAATGTAAATCTCTGATTTTCTGCATAAGAACACATTATGCTAAGTCAATCCTATGTCAGTAGTATTAGTAATAATAAATACATGTCCAGGATTAATTGTTCTCCTTAATTTTCCCTATAATTTCTGTTCAGGAATTGTAATAGGACCTGTCTGGCAGTATATTTGGGGAGCGATTATGCAATTCTCAACTGATTAATCACTTGGCTATAGGCTTACTGTCCCATATCTGAGACCTACACTAAGAAGCTAAGAATATAGTAGCTGGCAGCTTTTTTGTGGAAGTATGAGTTTACTGGCAGGTTTCAGCACTGCTTTTTTCTTTTTATACTAAGAACTGTTTTCTTCAGTGTAGTATTTTTCTCTGACTCAGAATTCAGATTGATAGTGAAATTCTTTTTCTTTCTAGGAGTGTGAAAGATACAGGAAAGAATTATGCAAAGGGAGAAAAAGAGGATACAAAACAGGTAAAATATTCTTTTCAGAATATTTGAAGGCACCCCGCTTGCTGGAATTATGTAGTATCATAGTTACTAGACTATAGATGTTATCTCAAGATGATGGTGCAATGAAAAAAAGATAAGATAAGATGTATGTCCATTAAAAAGTTTCTTAAGTAAACATGATGTAGCATAGGAAAATGGATTCACTTTTTAACAATTTGCTTACTGGTTTAATGTAGTCATTCACTCCAAATGTTATGCTTGGAAAAAATAAAGCCCCAAATTTGGAGAACTTTCTAAAGATACATAGCATATAAAACTTTCCATTTTTTCTGTAAATAGTTTATGTAGTAGCAAACAACTGAAATATGCTAAATAGTTTGCAGCTGGCATGTTATCTTCAGTGAAATTCATATATGCCTAGTGACATAGTTGGTGCAAGGAGGAGGACAGATGGTTAAATATGCAAAGGCTTTCACTAGGTGTAGGGCCAAACTGGATCAAAATACATTTTAAAACTTTTCCAAAACCACTACCAAAATAGTTGTTTGCTTATTTTACCCAGGTTGTGAACTTCTAAGTCACCAAAACAGAATGTTTAATTATTGCGGCATTTTTATATATTTTAAACAAAGTTATGTAGGAAAGAATTTTATAATCTTGATACCACATCACTAATTCATCCAATAAATCTAAAATTCTGTAGTGGATGGTTGTGTTGGTAGCTACACACATAGAACTTTTGGGTCAACAGGTGACAAAGCAACACCTGTGCTGGTCCAACTGCCCCCACGACTGCAACCAGCCTGGTCCCAGCTGGTGCTGCTGGCCAGGGCCCAAACCCTGGCAGTTCCACTTCTGAACCCTATTGAACTTAGGAAGACTGTAGTAAGATTGTATTCAGTCCAGCCCTCTCCTATTTTAAGAAATTATTTCATATAATTCCTTCAAAAAATGTATCAATCTCTGTTTTAAAACTGGTTCAGTTTTCTGCCCTAGCTACTCCTAATAAAGCCAGAGATGATCTTCTAATCTCCAACTGAAACATATTTATTATAACTTATTTCCTCTTCCTTATTGTGCCAGCATTGTCCTTTAGATTAAATAATGCTTTTCTTTCTCTGAAGTTTACCTTTCCTGATGTGTATGACAGCAGTCATATCTCAGTCAGATATCGCTTGCTATGCTAAACAAGCCAATTTGGTTTAGTCTCTTTCTGTAAGATAGATAGCTAGGATGATCAGCTCTTTTTTCTTGAACATGATAGACCAGAACTGTTCTCACCAGTATCTTGTCTAATGTTAACAGTATCTCCCTATCCCTATTGTAAAAACTTCACCTGATTTGTCCCAAGATCGCTTCTATATGGTCCCTTACATTGAACAATTGTAGTCATCCTAATGTAATGAAGTCTTTCTCTTCCTCTGTTGTGCCAAATTATCAGCTTTCAGATTGTCGTAGAAATTCTTTGGAAAATCCTTTATCTTAGCAAAAAAAATGTTAGTTTGTTGTGATGTAATTTCAGCTTACCAAAACTGTATTTTATCCTACTTTTCATTTGTCTCCATATCTTTAATTATTCTTTTGTCAAAATTTGTTTTGAATGCTTGCATGTTACTTAGACTGTACCAGTAGGATTATTACCTGGGTTGCTTTCTTTTCCTATTCTTAAATATAAGTATATATTTGCTATTTGTAACAGGGCTTTCCATTCCCTTAAGATGGAACAGTCAGCCCTGTTGAGAGAGCCCTGCAGCAGAGCATTTGAGTAGGAAGTGGGTGTCCCACTAGGAATCTTAAACTCCCAGAAGAGAAAGCAAAGGAGGAGAGAGCAACCTGTGAGCCAAACTGCTTGCTACAAGAAGTGATCAGATTGCTGTGCTAGAGGTATAGCTAGGGGTTTACCCAACTCAGGGAGGCAACCAGCTGATTTTGCAGGCAGATCCCAGGGCGACCACCACTTTCATAGACTGAATGCGGTGGAGTCCCCCACACCTCTGATTGTCTGAGGGGCCCTGGCAGTCCTGCCCCTCCCAGTAGATTGCAGTATGGCCTGAAACTATGGCTTAATTATCCTGATTAAGCCCAGGAAAGCCATTAATCCTTGTGTTAAGCATGGATTCATGGCTTCCCCAGTCTTAATCAGGGTAATTAAGCTGCGGTTTCGGACCATCACCAAGCAGCATTCTGTGCAACTTTTGGCAGGCTTGCTAAAAAACCCAAAGCAAACTCACCAGCAGACAGAGAAAAAGTTGGGAAGCTGTGCCATCTTGAGGGGAGGAATAGGGAGGGTGGGCGGAGAGGGCTGCTTGCATATTTTTGCTGCTTGCTGGTAAGTTTTGTTTCTTTTTTTTTTGGCTGCAAGCCTGCTAATATCACAGAGCCCGCATTTTCTTGCAGAGCCTGCCTGAAATTGCCGTTTCTGTGAAAATCATTCAATCGCAATTTTGGTAGATCCCTAGCTGTAGCCAAAGAGTTCTCCTAGTGCCTGGGACAAGGCAGAAAGGTTTAGTTTTTTATTTGTTTGCTTGTTGGTCACCTAAAGACTGTTGTGTTTAGGAGTGCTCCTCAGGGAGCAAAACCCACCAGCAGAAGCCAATTACACTATTCTTCAGTCATACAGTACTACCCCTGATTTGACTGATTGACTTCTGTGGATCTAGAGCACGTCTATTGTCACTTATCTAATGGAGTAAAGAATGATGATAAAGTAATTAAAACAGAAAAGTTGTAAGCAGGGCTATTTAGTGTACCTGATCTTTTTAAAGGAGCTTTTAGTAGATTAGTGAATGCAGATCTGGTTTAAATAGAAGTTTTAGAACACATAGGTAATTATTTTTTCAATGAAGTCAGGTCATAAGACATTGAAGGAAGTAAAAAAAAATTAAAAGGTTCATTCAGCTATGTAAACTTGCTCACAAAGCTAGTATTTTGTGAGAGAAACATGCCAAAAAATCCAGAAATAGAACCTACTATGTCTGTGTAGTATAGACCAATCAATTTTCCTGTTGCCATTTAATATTCTGCATGGTTTCAGTTGGTTTGTGAGAACCTTCCTGTCTATAAAATATGTTGAAGAAGAAAAGTATCTGCACGTGCTAAGTTCAATAAAGAGAGGCAAACAAGTGAGGAAGAACATGTAAGGATCATTTTCTCTTGATTTCTTAAGACGATGGAAATATTACATAGCCTACCTTGCAAGTTAAACTACATTTTCCCCATACAATTCTACAGAATATTTTTTTGTAGAATGATTTGAATGCAACTAAATTGAAAAAGGGCATAAGCCTTTCTATTGTGTTGGATGATTTTTTTACTCTTTTTTTTACAACTGTTGACAGACCTCAGATTTTACTGTATTGAAAATACTGTGACAGATGTGTTGTTTTGAAAACATTCAAAGAGTATTATGTTGACATGTGACAGATACTTTGTACACATGGGGTATTCAGAGACTTGTATTAATTATATAAAGAATATCTGTGTCATTAAGGATTTATTAGAGATTGCATTTTTGCCTGTATGGATAAGAAAAGGAATATTTTTAGCTGGAACAAATGTAACTATGGGTTAAACAATGTGAATCTGAATCTGTGAGGAGTCAGAAGTGCCATTAACTTGGAAACTGTGACAACATTATTCTTTCTAGTAATTTATACTTCATTGTCCTTAATTGTAAAACAACTGATTATTAGTATTGTATTTGTGCAGTAGGCTTTTCCCCATAAGTTCTTAATTTTATTGCTGTCCTATGCTCTTTCAAGATCCCTTTTTAAAGTGCAACCTGAAAGTATAAACGTTGAGTAGATTACTCTGTCTTTTTCTTTTTGACTCATAAGACTATTTAGTGAGACATTGGTTGAAGAGGGTGAAGGATCAAGGTTTAAGGACTAAGGCACAGTTATTTATTTTAGGCCATTTTGATAATAATAAAAATATTCTCTCCGTAAATCTAACATAGAGATGAGTCTGGTTTTGATAGATGCAGTTATTATTGAATGGAGATTTCCAGTTCACCTATTAAATTCATGGCACAGTACTTTAATTCCTCAGTTCAAAGCTGTCAATCCTAAACCTGGACTCCGGAATAAAATTTGAGTCCACTTATGATAAGCATAATAAGGATGTTTTTTGTTGAGTTCTTTGGAAAGTAGAGTACTTTTATTCTGTTATAAAACCAAGGTGGAAACATTATTAACTTTGGGTGGGCTATTGAAAATACACATAGCTAATGCTTTTTAGTCTTCTAAAAAAATAATAGGAAAAGCAGCTGTTTTTCATAGGACATGGTTCAATTGATCTCTACCTTGTTTTCCTTTATTGTGTAGTACTCATAATTACCACTTGTTGCTGCATATGCCTATTATGAACTGAATTGGTTGATCATTAGTTTTACAATTTAAACCTATTATTCAAGAAAATACAGCATTTTGCTAATGTTTTGGCAGACTAAAAATAAATATATTCTAAAGTTATGTAATGGCTTAATTTATTCTACTGTTCTATTTTTCTTTTTCAGGAAATTGAAAAAGTAAATACATACAATGCAGAGGCAGGTTATAACTATTCAACGAATTATGAAGATGATTTTGAAGTATGTATAATTGGGTTTGTCAGTTTGTAATAATTTTTAAATCTATATATAGCAATTCATTAGAGTCACTGTTATGATTAGGCCCAATTATTGAAGAATATGAATGAACATGTTTTGTATACTTTTACATTTTTCAGTAACAGGCAGTGTACCTTTAAATTTCTTGCCAGAAAATACCATGGCAATTAACTGTTTTATAAAAACTTACTTGTAAACGATATTATTTATTGGGTCTTTGATGGTGTAGGCTGGTAACCAAGTTTGACTTTTCTATTAGCAGGGTTGGCATTTTAGCTTCTTAAATTTCACCTGTTTCAGCTTTCTATAATCCAGCTATTCTGGCTTTTCTTGAGTAGATATTTTGAATGTTTGTGTATTGTCCCATTATATTCTGTTGCATACAGGAAAACATAAATCTGACATTTTGTTATAACTTGCCATAGTGTCATTAAAGTTAGTGAGTTTTACCACTGACTTTAGTGGAACTAGATTTTGAATGTTTAACATCATTAAAGTTTAACACTTATTAAAACAATTTTAATAGGATTATGAAGATGACTTTGATGATGATGATGAAGACAATGATAGTGAGGACAGAGATGCAAAACACCAGCCACAAGCAATTCCTGTTTCCAAAAACTTAGAAATAGAAGAAATTCAAAGAGCAATTAATGCAGAAAATGAGAGAATTGGTACCTTACTGCCAAAGCAAATCCTAAAAGATGATGAAAGGGAACCAGTCATGGGTACGTGCCTGAATATCAGTCCTTGTTTTCCTCCCCGTTAAATAAATAGTAGCTTTAGTGTTCACTTCTTTGTTCTAAAGGTCCGAGTTACATGCAAAATATTGATGGACTTCCCCTTGTGTGTAAGTATTGTAACAGCCACATAGCTAATTAATATTGGTTTACTTTGTAAAGTATGAAAACGTAGACTATCATTTAATATCCTGTGTTTCCACACTTGGAGGGCAGGGGAACTGAAAGTTTCTGCTTCTGTGATATTGCCCTCTGTTTGTCAAGATCCGATATGTTCAAAAAAGAGAAAATCAATAGTAAAATAATAATATAAAACAATAACATCATATTGCTCAGTAGATCCACTTTCTTTGGCATTCATAGTTGAATCTACTGTATTGGCTAAGACTGATTTATCTTTGAACAGTATACCCATATGGATCAATGTGCAAGATCTGTATCTAAAAGCTTTTATACATTTTTACTCTTATTAAAATTTTAGGACTGACACAGTTGTGGAAGAAAAAATTGGAATTTTGTTTACTTGTGTATCATCAGGAGAGTTTAATTCAATTTTGGTTGTAGATTAAGAATTTTAGCTGTGATAGAATTTTAGACCATTTATAGAAATGCTGGGTCGGGGTGGGGGGAGGGCTTTAATTACAGTGGCTCCAAGAGTCTCTCTAATTAAAGTACCTGGAGCATTACATGTAGCAGTGTCCCTGAGCTGAAAAATGGCATTGGTTTGAAGTGAAAAATTGACTTTAAAGTGCCCCCACCACGATTTTTCAGCATGGAGATGCTGATGCATGTGATGCTGGAGTCCGTTAGAGAGTGGTAATTATCACGCTCTAATTACAGCTCATTGGAACAGCCTCCCTGCATATGTATAGGAACCCTTAGGTTTTTACTACTAAATTGATTAGTTTAATTGTTTAAACGTGGAAGTCTGTATGTTAAGTTTTGCAGTGTAGATTCAGATAAGAGTGGACATTTTTTGAAGCTTTCTATAGATGAATTTATATATTGCAGGTTTCCTATATTTCTTTCTGAAATGCAAAGTTAATTGGAAACTCCTACAGAACAGTTATTTATTTAAAAATGTCATATTTATGTTTCCAGTTATGCTACATACTATGAGAGCGATTATTTATTGTAAATTATAGTCATCTCTGCTTCTTAATCTTCTGAATCCATTAAATTACGTCTGGTAAATTACAGATCTCCCCATGCTAGTATTTGGCACTTAAATAGCATTTTAGTTTTGAAAAGCACTTTACAAACATTATCTAATGAATCTGTGTAGCTTTCCTTTGAGCTAGCTAATCATCATTATCCTTGATTAGGAACTGCCTTAGAAATCAATTGAGTTTTCAAAGCCCACACAATAGAAAGGGTGGGGACTAGAATTTAAGGCTGCTGACAGATGTGGAAATCCACCCCTCCTCTGTTGCCAAATTCCCAAGCCCCACACAGTCAGACCAGGGGACTGAGTCATGTCCCCTTTCCCCTGCGTAGCGGGATCAGGGCCACATCCAGCCCATGGAGTGACTGGGCATCATCCACCTGTCTCACAAGGTCCACTGAAGTTGTCCATTGCAGCATGACAGTTTTGTTGATCTTCATACTTGCTTTTATTTGGCATTTTTATATTTGATTTAATACACTAATAAAGCTTTACAATACTATGTAGAAAGGCAATATTCTTCTGCCAGAGGCTCTCATTGTGGAATGTTTATGGATTTTGCAATGGCAAACCAACGACAAAGTAACCGAAACACAGCCAATAAGCAGAAGTAAGTGTCATTAAAGAATTGATTGCATAAACTTGTTAAATAACTCACAACCTAAACTGTAAATTCTTTTTATAATGTTTGAAATACATTAAGATATAAATAATTTATTTGTCCCACCAACTATATTTTGCTATTTCTATGCAGTTTGCTCATACTTCAGTTGTATTATGGATTTATTATTTATGCCAGTGTAGCCAATCTATATGTAATTCTGTATACCACCTCTGAACTGGATCCTGGGTTCCAGTACTGAATAACAAGTCTTTTAGTCTCTATTATGGCTCTCTCTAATAACAGCTTCTTGGAATAATCAGCATTCCATAAGGTAGTAACTAATCCTAAAATACTGCATTTTTCTTTAAACATTATGCCAGATGACATAAAAAGATTAATTTTACTGTTGATCATCTTCCAGAATAAAATACTTGAGCTATGAAATTCATAGCATGTAAACCCAATTGGTAACCATTTCCTTACAGAGCCAATATCCATTGCTGCTACAGTGCCAGATTGAGATAATTTTAAATGGGTTCAAATATTCCTGATTATTTTCCAGTCAAATCAGAGGCACACATCAAGAGAAGCTTATTTTTAATTTTAGATGATAATTGGTTCCTTTGCCTGGCAGGTATATCAATGGTTAAACCTTTATCCAGTAGATTTTTTCTTTAATAAAAATATATATATCGTACTGCTTAGGGTCCCAGGAGGCTTGGCAAAGTTCTGAAGGGGTGCAGGGGAAAGTGTTCCAGAAGATTTTACCATTACAATGCTGGATCCAGATTGATCTGTAATTACATACTAAAGTTGTATAGATTACTACACTTTATTGCAAAGCATACGCTCTTCCAGAATTGTGAAAAGAGTATTTGTCATTCTGCACAACATTTCTTATTATATGCCCTTTCATAGCGTCGGTGTTGAGGAATATAAATTCCAGAGTTTCACACAATTGAATAGCCTGTAGCACAGTGCTTCTCAGCCAGGAGGCTGGGAGATTATTTTAAGGGCGATGCAGAGAGCTGAACAATATTAACGCTGTTCCGTGTGCAGACATCTACACATGATTCACAAGATAAACCCAGAGATTTCAAATAGGAAGCCATTGTTTCAAAAAAAAATTCTGCCATGGTGTTCTTCGTAAGTTCTTTGCAACAGAAACATTGCTCTATAATTTTGCTTTATTCAAAATACTAAGTGAAAGCTAAGACCTGGCATTTTCTGAGAGGTTCCTTGATTCTAAAAAGGATGAGAACTAGGGCTGTGCAAAGCATTGGTAGCCAATTCGATTAGGAGATTTGGTCTGATTCGGTGGCTGAATCTCTGAATCCAAATGGAATCTGGAGACCCATTAAAATGTCCGAATCGATTCGGAAGTCTCTAAATAGATTTGGAGAGATTCGGAGATTTGTCCATTAACTATACAGGCAGCAGTCTTCAACGACGCTGAACACAGCTACCTCCAGCTGATAAGTCTGTTGTGGTGGGCGGCGGGAGAGGGCAGATCAATGCCCCCACAGCGAGGGGGGGATTGGGGCTGGGGCTGAGGCAGGGGGAGGGAGGGCGTGGGACTTGGGGAGGGGGCTCCCGCCACTGATCACTGCCGTGCACCGCCAGTCTGGGAGCTGCTGTTCTGGTGGCTCCTCCAGCAGCTCTTGCCGCTGCTCTGGGAGGGCATGGGAGTGGGCATGTGCCCCGAGATCAGGGAGGGCTTGGAGCAGACGTGTGCCCCCAGATCAGGGTGGGACGGGCTGGGTCGGACTGTGGTCCAGGAGGCTACCCCAGCTGCCTGTTGCTGGGCTACGCTTCATGGGGTGGGTAGAGCCAGGGCTGCACTCCAGATGGCTAGCCCCAGCCCAGAGCACAGCCCTGGCTCTGCCCATCCCACAGAGCGCAGTGGAGCGGGGGTATGGGGGGCTGCAGCCACCTTAAAATTCCCCCTAGCCCCTGCTGCCAGCCCCACCCCGATCCCGGTGCACGTGCCCACCCCCAAGCCCTGCCGCTGCTCACCCAGCCAGGGCGGGGCGGGGCGGGATAAAGCCATGGCTTGTCCGGGAGGCGTGAGGAGGCTGGAGCAGCTTCCCCCACTACGCGCCACTTGTCTGAGACAGCGCAGTGGCACTATCCTGTGCCTCCTTACCCCAGCTCAGTGAGCAGCAGAGGAGCATAACCCCCTTCCACCACCTGCCCAGAGCACGGCCCAGTCCAGCCCACCCCACATAGATCCAGGGGCACACGCCCACTCCCATGCCCTCCCGGACCAGTGGCAAGAGCTGCCGGAGGAGCCACTGAAAAAGCACCTCCCAGACTGGCGGTGCATGGTGGCGAGTAGTGGCAGGAGCCCCCTTTCCTGAGTCCTGCGTCTCCCCGCCCCACCTGGGCAGCTTGTCTCAGCCCCAATCCCTCTGTGGGGGTATTGTTTTGCTCCTCCAATGCCCCTTCTCTCCCCCTCTGCCCACCACAACAGATTTACCAGCTGGAGGCAGCTGTGTCCAGTGTTGTTGAGGACTGATGCCTATATAGTCTATGGCTGAATCTCTGAATTGGCGCCGAATCTCTGGATCTGAAAAAGCCGAATTGAATCAGGACAGTGATTCGAATCACCAAATCAAATCATTTTTCCTCCAAATCGGCCAAATCCAAATCTGAAGCAAATACTTGCTGCTTCACACAGGCCTAATGAGAACCACTGCTGTAGTAGGAGAGAATATGATTTAAGATAACATGGTACAAAGTGTTAGGCTTTTGTTGCTGCCTCTAACACTGGTGTGTGTTCCTTGGGAAAACACAATAATCTGAATTCAAAACTCCTTACAAAGGCAGGGGAGAGATCCATTCCATTTCTAATGATTCATTGCTCTGTTAGGAAGTCTTAGCACTATGATTTAAACAGTGGGTCAAATCTGAACAATAAGGCTCCACCCAGGCCAGATCTGTGGGGCAGTACTACGGTGCATTAATTAAACTACAGCAGTAACTACGGCGCATTAATGAAACTACAGCGCATTAATGAATGTGTAGACACGCCCAATGTCTTTCACAGTTAAAAAGGTCAGTCTCCATATAGCAGAGTGTGTTACCCAGATGAAACTACAAGGACAGTTGAGAGAATCACAATTTTCAGTTTCTTCTGCGATGGCAAAACCAAGTACTTGGTCTTCATCTGAAAATGAAATGTAATATACGGGTCCTTTTTAACTGTGGTAATTTTCCTCTTAGCTACTTCTATTATTTCTCCAGTCTGCTTTTTTCAATTCTCATGCCAAATGTAGGATCCTCTCTCTGGTGTCATTCTTTAAAATATTAATTATGTGAAATCTCAGTCTTGCAAGTGCTGGAAACTTAGGGTTTGAAGAACAGTGTCCTCCTACTCAGTTTCAAGATCAGTTACAAATAGGAGTTTTAATAATTCAGACAAGGATTGGTTTAATTAAATAGATCTGTGTTTTCTACAAGCCCTTCGCAAAGCCAGTCAAGCCCAAATTGTTACAACTTAATCTATCCTGCAGTTCCCTCAACAACTGAATTTTTATTCTCTGTATTTGCTGATTTGAAATGGAGTTACCAGTTACTGCAGAATTTCCTAGTACAGAAACATGTGTCTCAGCCTCCTCAATAATTTTGAAAGCTTGTAGATTTGCCCAATGAGATTCAGCTACCTTTTTATATGCAGCAACATCTGCTGACGTTTGTCATTAAAAGTGTAAAAGCCTCTGGCAGTGATATTTTGGAGATTTTTTTATTATACAATATAGTTGGGGGAGATATTAGACATGAAGATGGGTCAGATGAAAGCTTGTTTTGTACAATTGGTCCATTAAACTGTAATAACACATTTTCCCTGGGTTTGCAAACAAGCCTTGAATTTCAACTACAATTCTTTTCCTCTTGTCACAGTTAACTGAAATTCTAGTATAAATATATCTCGTATGAATGCCCTAATAAATACTAATGTTGGAGGCCTCAACAGATTGCTAGTTCTGCAGTACAATGTTCCATAAAGCTATTTAAAAATACCATGTGCATGAACTTTAAATCTTAACTCTTTTTCTGGGATTTTTTAATTCATCTTAATTCATTTTAAAGGACACGTAGTTCAGAACTGCTCCGACTAATTGAACTGGACTTTTCAGTCAGCTTTTCTTTACTCGATTTGCCTCCAATGAATGAATACGAAATGTACATCAGGAACTTTGGCAAAAGAAACACCAAACAGGTAAGTACCTGACTTAGAAGACTATATGAAGATTAAAAGCCAGTCATTTGGACCAGGGGGCCAAAGGTGTCCAGCTGTGGTGTTGGCCATATCATTGTGCAACCAACAGCACATGCAAACAGAACTGGCATGCATTAATTGCATTAGCTTGGTATACCATGAACGCTTAGGCAGACCTTTGACTTCTTATCTTTATTTTAGGCATATGTTCAATGCAATGAGGATAATCTTGAGAGAGACATTCAAACTGATGAAACAGAGACTCTAGAAAAATGGACACAGCATCCAGGAGCAAGCACCATTGTATCTGGAGGTTAGTACCCCTGACCTTAAATACTGAAACTACTTCCTTTTCCTATTGAATCTGAAGTGGGACAGGTGCTAGAATTTTCCCCCTCTTGGACCTGCTTTGACTGGAAAGGGGTCAGCCTCCAGGAGCTTCTCTTTAGTATCATTGTATTGATGAAGCAGTGTTGTCTACTGTCATCCTTTCGTGGGTCCTCTGGTTATCTTTGGTTATTGGTTTCATACTTTAGTCCCTGTTTGAAGCCTTCCGTCTTTTTACAGGTCCCAGAAGCAACAGTGATGTGTCTGTGGATGTTGGTCTAACACCTAAAATCAATTCGCAGAGATTAGCAAACTTTCTCCGGTCTGCTTGTCAGGTACATTTCTGTGATGAATATGCTTGCAGTGTGTGTATAAAATATATAACAGATCACTTTACAGTACTTGTCCTTTCTAGCTATACAAGTTTCCCTTTCATTAGGCTGTACGCAAGTTCCTGGAAAATGGCACATAACTAGAATTTGCATAAAGGGAACCCACTTTACAGTGTAACAAATAGGGATATGTTCCCAGACCTCGACTATACTGCCCTCCAGACCCATTTCTACCAGTTTTACGGGACAATTTTGGTACTCACCAACAACAGACAGTACACAAGCACATGGTGGTGATGATGAAAGTTTAGTTGGTGTGAAGAGAGGGTGGTGAAGGGTCTCCAATTTTGCCTCCAGTGTTAGTGAAGTTCTCTTGTGCTTCATTGATGGAGCAGGGAGAGGGGTAGGAGATAAGGCAGTGGAACGCTTAGAAGCCCTAATGGGGATGGCAACTACAGGAGCATGTGTCGCAGACAAAGAGTAAGGGCCACAGAGCCACACAGGAGACTATATTTTGGTGTGCATCACTCCCACAATGCACCACACAAAGCAGCTGAGTGTGGGCTTCCACCACACTGATCACATAAGAGTGAATTCACACATACAGAACCTGCATACTTAAATACTATTTATTATATGAGCAATTGTGCAGAGTGACAGACCTCTTTAAGCCTTATTTTGAAAATCAGTGAACTTAGCAAGAGAGTTGATCAGAAGTTGCAGATAAAAAGCCTGAAACTCGTTGCCACAAGGTGTTGAAGAGACTGATAAATTAACCTGGTTAACTAACCAGGTTCAAAAAAGGATTAGACAAATTAATGCAGGTTAGGTTTATCAATGGGCATTAAACATTGTAATTAGGGCTACAGTTTACGACTTCATAGGGTTTCAGTGCTGGAAGCTATGAGAGGAGAGGGGTAGGGGACAGATCAGCCTGGCTAGGCCCTCCATATCTACTCTTCTCCTTAGCGTCTGGGGGAGACAGGGTATGGGGCTAAATGACCTTCTGGTTTGATTTACTTTTTATGTTACCTTATGTTCCGAAAGGTAAAGATCTGTCTGTGTGTGTTATTAATTGTGTTTTTAAAGGTGATTGCTGTTTTGCTTGAGGAAGATCGAGTTGCAACACAGCCGAGGTGGAACCTAAGATCTAGACAGACTAGTCTGTCTATTAGTGATAGTTGCTTTCAGTTAAATACTAATCAACCATTCCTCCATGGTAAGAGAAATCCACTGTACTATTTTTAGTGTTGTATCAGGACAGGCTCCAAGGACAGCTGTGTCATCCCTAGTCACCCCTAGTGGCCACTTTGATCCTGCCCTACTAGCCCACTCTGACACTGATCCTGCCCTACTAGCCCACTCTGACTGCTGATTCCCCCGCCATACCTTAATATTTAAGTACGAAGGGAGGTGGCTGCCTTTAGAGACCAGTGAGCTTGGGTTGCTCATCCTACCCTAACTACACAGCCTCTCCATTTCTGGGGATACAGCTCCACTGCCCTAGTTGCCTTAAGGCAGGGGCAGGCAAAGTCTAGGCTGCAGGCCAAATCTGGTTGACAGTGGACTACATTTCCCAGCAGCCCCTGCCTATGAGGGTGGGGCTGGTTTCCATGGAGACCTTAGCAGCAGCTACACTGTGATAGTGCAAGACTGGGGTTTCTTTGGAGTCTAGCCCCAGCAGCACTGGCAGGCAGCAATGGTGCCAGCCTTTTCCTGGTGCGGGGCCTGAGGGGTAGCTGTGCTGCAGGTGGGAGCCGGGTGGGCTTAGCTACTGCTGCCTGTGCAAGGCATGCAGTGGCAGCAGCTGGCACTGCTGGGAGGGGTGGCTAAAGGGGGCTATGTGGAATTGTAGGGTACCTATAGCTCCCCCTTCCCCCCACCAAGGTGCTGCCCTAGTGCAACCCCTGCTGTCAGGGTGCACGGCAGGGTGAAGACCTACTTCAGAGCCTGGCTGGGATCTTGCAACAGTGACAGTGTGGTCTAGAACACAGCATTTGGTCCGCCAGATCTTAAACCTTTGTCTAGGCTTTGGCCTTCTGGCCTTGGTCCTCTTCTGACTGTGCTCTTCAACCCAGGTCCAGTGTCCTGGACCTTTGCTCATGGGCCCAGCCCTGGTCTCGTCCTCTTGGTTCTCTGGGCTACTCAGCCCCAGTAATCACCCATTTTCGGCCTGCTCACACAGTCTTTAGAGCTTCAGGCTCTCTCTCTCACCTTCTGTCTCCTCGGGCTCTGGGCCCACTCACACAGTCTGTTTAGTTGCAGGCTCTGATCCCCAGTTTGCAGTCTAGTCCTCCAGCAACAGTGGCAGCCTTCAAGCCTACCCTCCAAACTGTTTCTCGTCCTAAAGTATAAACTTAAAGTATAAATTTAAGCACAGGTATAAGCTAGCTACTAAAATTCAACCCCAGCCTGGGTCTGTTTCACACCATAGTGATAATAACTAGGGCTGTACAAAGCTTCAGGTGCTGATTTGATTCAGAGGATATTTGGCAGCCGAATCTCCAAATCCAAATTGAATCAGGAGACCAATGAAAAGGTCTGAATCTATTCAAAGCCTCTGAATCGATTCCAAAAAGATCCAGAGAGCTTCAGAGATTCAGGCAGTCCCCACTTGCTGCTGCAGGAAGCTGAACTCTGTGCTGGTAAGTAGAGGGTGGGGGAGGGGACCCCCTCCAGGCCCCATCCCCTGCCTGCTCTCCCAGGCCCCTAAGTGCCCCCCACCTGCTCTCCTAGCCTCCCCCCTAAAGCTGTCCTACCCAGCCCCAGCTCCCAGTTCTTTAAAAAAAAAACCAAACAGCCCCCACTCACTGGCTGTTGCAGCAACCGTCAGGATTTCTGGGGGCTCATGGCAGAGCCCCCCACGTAGCATAGGGCAGCAGGGATCGCCCCATTCCCCCCCGGCAGAAGCTGGTGAGTGGGGGCTTTTCTTTTTTTTTTTTTAAAGCCGGGAGCTGGGGCCTGGCCCGTCAGCCATTGACAGGGCTGGGAGAGCAGACAGGGGACAGGCCTGTTTGATTTGTGCATTCAGCCAATATGGCAATGCCCGAATCTCCAGATCGGATTCGACCAAATTGATTCAGGACAGCAAGTCGAATCACCAAATTGAATCACTGTCCCCTGAATTGGCCGAATCTGAATCAAATACTAGCTGCTTTGCACAGGCTTAATAATAACATAAGCATGAGAAGTACATCAGAAAAATGCATTTATTGTACTTGGAGATGCCTACATTTCCATTTGTACGCTCTTGCCCCTACTTCCTATCTTTTGTTTGTGGTACTAGTTTCTCTCACAGTACTTGCACCTCTTCATGAGAATGTCAGGCATTGGATGTTCCCAAAATTCTGAATATTCTCTGCCTCCTGGCAGCTAGGAGTAGTTGCTTAAGATTTATTTTTCCTATTTTTGTTTTTCTCACTGAAATTCAATTTTGAGACAAGAGTGAATAGTTCTGTCCTCTCCTTCTGTGTCAGTGGTTCTCAGGCAGGCGTGCTGCAGAATGCCATGCAGTGTTAGAACTGGTAGGTGTACAAACATGGTTTGCAAAATAAATCCAAGATTTCAAATGGGAATCCACAGGGTTAAAAGCATTCTGACCTGTTGTGTTCTTTCTGAGTTCTTTGCATCATAATAATTGCTCTACTATTGCCAAAAATTAAGTGGAAACTAAGAGCTGACATTTTTGGGGGGTACCTTGAGCCTATCAAGGGGTACCATGACTCTAAAAAAGTTGAGAAGGACTACTCTATGCCATTCTCTTTCCTGCTCTGGTATCAGAGCACCCTATGATTAATGTTGACATTTTCTTTTAAATTACTCTTTAATCTCATAGGTTACTGCTATTCTCTCATCTTCAACAAGTTTTCCATTTTCATTTTGATGTAGATCGAAAAGTCTCCTGTCTGCACGTCTCTCAGGTTCAAAGGCAGGCATTACTTTCTGTTCATGGGTTACCTAAAAAGCCATCTGCCATTCTACTGAACAGGAAGTATATCATATGTGTATGGAATGTCTGGCAGCCTTCCAGCCCTCAGAAAGTCCTAGTTTGTGACTCCGAGGTACAGTTTAAAGCTATTACACAATTGCCTATTTAATTAATTAATTCAGGATGCATACTGTACTTTTCAGTCCTAGCGCAATATATAATTTGTACACTACTGCACTCAGTGAGCAAAACAGTGCCCCATTACTTTTTGCATTTTGTTGTTGGGTTGCTGAGAGAGAAACAAATTCTGTTTTAATTTAGTCCCAAAGGTTGTCAGAACCTATATGCTTCTAAAACTATTACTATACAGTAAAATTTCACCTATTCACTTTGCAGCTAAGTAGGAACAAACCAGCAATGCTCTAGGGAGGAGATGGGAGGCTTTCTGCAGCCTGTCATACTTCCTTTAAATAGGTTGACTTCCCATTGAGCAAGCATCTCTAGTCTTTCTGGACATCTGAGCCTTGGAAGAACACATATATACTTAGCTGAATCAAATCTTTATTCTCCTTCTAATATTTTTGTCTTATCTCACAGGTAATATGCTGCTGCTTTAGTCCTAATAAAGCAACTTTAGTATTTGCTGGAACAGTGGATGGTTCTTTGTTAGTGTGGGATCTCAGGGAAGACTCCAGACTGCATCATTGTATGAAGTTTAGTGAAACTGACTGGATATTTAGAGCTCCAACATTTTCCACTGGTGAGTATAAAGTGTGTTATAAACAATCATTCTGCATGCAGTAAAGTTGTCTGTCAAATTCTGCTAAGAAATCAAAGGGATCTTTAACCTAGTTTAAGTATGCTACGGGTAGTATGTAGGATGGCACACCCACTATCAGCAGTGGGTGTAAGGTAGGGTAAGATACAGACATCAAGGGATTGGAATAGAAAAATTTAAGTTTGAAGAGGCAACTCACTTGAACTTAAATTTCTAACCATAGTTACTGACCTAGGCACTTTTGAAAATCTTACCAAGTGACTTTTCATTAAACTCTCAAATTAGGTGCTTTTGAGTTAGGTTGTTACCTGTGTAATTTTTATCACCTCCAAGCTTTATTCATTTACTATTACATTTTTAGTAGAATTATCTCCTCTGTCACTGTTTATGACCCCTCCATCTATTCATTGGGCATAGAACATCAACGCATAGAATATTTGTTAAATTTTGATTTCACCTGGGCTTGCATTATTCATGTGTGCATCTTTTGCACTTTTCAATTGGTTTGAAATTTAGATTATCATTAGTTTATGTCTTTTTATAAAGGCATCAGTTCAAGTTAAATGGACTGCACTGGCAATGATGGGAAGAAATAAACTAGAAACCATGTGTAGCAGGGCACCTTTGGTGCCTGCTACTTTAAGGTTTGAGAGCAGGCAGCAGGGCAGCCTGCAGGTGTGGGCTAGCCCTAATGAGGCAGTCACAGCAGGAGTGGGGTATGAGGTTGAGGCCAGCAAGGAAAATCAGAGTTTGTTGAATTTGCACCTTATTCCAAATAATATCTACATACAATAGCACCCATTTAAAAATCACTCTGGACTACTTCCCTGATCCTTTAGTTAAATCTGCATGACTGAACCTTTGCATATTTGTTAAGTCTTACTGGCTTTAGGCTTCATAGGTTGGTTGTTAATGGATTTTTTAGGGGATTACAGGCTTTTGGTCTTGAGTGACATGGTATGCCAGTAGCAGAGCATCCACTTTGTGTTGTGGCTTGTAATTTATATAAGCAACAATATTTTAATGCTGAAAACTTAAGGAGCCTGTTTCCTTAAATCCTGAATAAAAATAATACTGAGTTTCAGCAGCAAGTCTTTGGAAATCAGAATCTCCAATTGGGGGATATGAACGGAAATAGGGTTTTTTGCCAGAATAACTTATTTTAACTTCTTCTTAAATAGTACATGCATATTTTCAATTTCCAGACTTTTTCTTTGGAAGTACTAATTGACTTTTTCACTAAAAAAGCTTAACATCTTTGGATGACTTATTTCTCTACCAATTTTGTATTTCCCATTTAGAGCTTGAAATTAATATGTCCAAGTGCCTCATGCAATAGCACAAATGATGCTGCAGTAATTTGGGCAATGAAAAATAAAAAAAAGATAGAAAATGCTTTATCAGAAGTATTTTATTTAACTTGTTTTTAGTACAGTTCACTATTAGTCCTCCTTGGTTACTTATAGTCCTGAATTTTATAATCTAAATGAGCAACTTGCCTGTTGTTTTTAAATAGTACAGCACTTATTAACTCTTTAATTACAGATGGTGTTCTCACCTCAGTAAACCACACATGTTCTATACAAGCAGTAGAACCTGTTTCAACATCTGTCTACAAGGAACAGAGTTCCTATGGGCTCTCAGGCCTCTCTTCTCAAGAAGGTATGTGAATTGTTCTTTAAAAGTACAATGGATATGATATTTTCCTTATAGTTAAATAAATACCTTATACTAGGTATTTTACAGTGCCCTAGCCAAATTCTAATTTCCAGTTGCATTCTGCCTGTTTAAAATCCTACATAATTTCATTGGAATACAACATCAGTCTTCATTTTCTTCCTTATAAGCTATTAGTCTATTATCTGAACTAGCTTTTATAACTATTATGTCCCTCAATGGGTTAACTGCTTTATTTACCCTTTTTGGTCTCCTCAACCTACCTTTGCCTTTCTCAGCAGTTCCCTTTGCCTCAATCCTTTCCTCTGCATTTTCTTATTATTTGTATTTAAATTACTTTATTCCTGTCTTTTTATTACCCCTACTCTCTGCAAATCCACTCATGGCCTCTGATGAAATAAGCTGTTGCATATCAAAAGGCATGCCACTCTGAATTAATTAGTCTCTAAGGTACCACTCTACCCTGTCTCTGTCCTTAGTTCAGACTACCACAGATAACTACCTCTCTATAAGCTATTATGACATTATTGTGGGCTCTTTTACTTTGAATGCATGTGTGTTATGAGTGCTGTGTACAAAACCATTCTAAATCCTCCTCCAGTAAAACAGGTTTCCACAAATACTTGCTTCCGAGGTAGTTTCTGGAGGGAGTAGAAAGGGTGAGAGATGAAGCTATCTGACACTATAGAGCAGTGTTCGTTTCTGAAAACACTCACAGTGTGCCACTGAACTCACTTTTCTTGTACGTTTTCCCTAATTTCTTTATTGACCCTACACATAGAAAGATTGCTCCCCTAGGAGACATGTTGCCTTGGATCCTATCCCCAGCTCCTCCAGGCTCTGTGGTAGAAAACAGCGTTAACTCCAGAGCAGAAATACGCTCTGAAACTAAAGGTTTACAGAGAAGAACTTACTATACGATGCAGATGGCGTATGTCTTCCCACTTCTCATTTTGCTTGCAAAACCTTGCAGAATCCAAACCATTTAAAGAGATGCAGAACATTTCCAGGGCTGGGCAACTGAAGAGAGACAGCATGCCAGTGTAGTACCCCTTCTTTCCTTCAGTTTATATTTGGCCACTTTTCATCACAGAGGAGAGCAGCCTGGGGCTCATACTTAATACAACAGGATACTAAATGTTTGAAAGTCTTTGGTATCCTTTGGGTTGAAAGTGTTATGTAAATGCAAGTTGTTATTACTAAATTATTATACTTTTCCTTCCATAGAAATGTCAGGCCTTTCATTCCAGATAGCTTCAATCGATGAAAGTGGGATTCTGAATCTATGGGTAAGTAAACATAAGAGGAGGAAGAACATTGCATTTCAAAATGATAAAAATTCTTTTAAAAGAGGTAGCAACCACCCTTCAAATCTTCAGGATTTCAAATAAAGATGTTTCCTTCACCCTAGCCATTTCTTCATTCCAATGTCTAAATGTGGCACAAATAGCCATTTTACTGGTATTCTGCATGACCTGGTTCCTTAATACCATAAACTTCCTATAGGGCAGAACTTGTGTTGGGTACTGGATCCAGGAAGCCTCATCTCTGGGCAGTTTTCCACTGCTTTATTGTTTTAACAGGTTTTTTTCCTGAGATCTGACGTATATCTACTTCACTGTAGTTTTAAAACCATTGCAGTTTAAAAACAGTGCAGCAAGGGAACGTAATTGTTCTCCATCTTCTTTATGGCAATCTTTCCATATCCATGGTTCCAAAACCATGATTGTACTCCTGCCCCCTTAATTTCCTTTTCTCCAGGCTAAACATACGTTGTTCTCTCAACCTTTCCTCATACAGCTTGCCTTCTAATCCTTTTATCATTTCTTGCACTCAACTCTGGACCCTCTCCAACATTTTTATATCCTTCTTAAAATATGGAATCCGAAACTGCCCACAACACTGTAGATGAAGCCTAACCAGTGCCAATAGACAGGCACATTTTTTACCTGTAAGGTAATGTGCTGTAGACTATCTTTGAGACTTCTTTCAGACTAATACTGATAAACTAGAAATACTGCTGCTCTTTCTGAAGTATTTGCCCGATTGTACAGTCTGCTATTTCCTATTATTACAATTAAGTTAATAGTATTTGTGGAACTAGATTGCTTAGTGGATTAGTAGGGGCATAAAAAGTGTTTCACATTTACATCACTGATTCAAACCCAGCAAATCTCCCACTAAGTTCAGTGGGAGCTGAACTAAGTCAAATTATTTGTTATATCCAGCCTTTCCTGGACAAGGGCTTGATAAGGGTATGGTGACACATACAGGTGACAGCCTTATACTGTGGAATAAGCCCATAATCACTGTAATGTTAAACTTAGTTCTGTTATAGATGCTCATATGAAACAGTGGTAGGGACCCTAGAAATGCCTAAATCAGTTGTGGGTTTTGTTAATATTAGGTAGCTGCTAATTTTGAATCATTGTCCTTTTCAGGTTGTAGTTGAATTACAAAAAGTGGATATAGCTGGTTCACAAACTGATTTAGGTAAGTCTTTACACAAGAAGAAACATTAATAACTCTGAATGGGAGGGAGGAAGAAAGCACTGAATATAACACAGCTGGTAATTGGACAGTCAATTAGTTTGGAGGAAGAGAAGATCACTTGTGGGGAATACAGCCTTGGAGTTTAATAACATGTATGAAAGATTCCTCATCTACAGAGTTTCATGAGCCCTATTCTCACTGCCAGTGGAATAACCATTACCTACCACACTGCCAGCTCTTCCCTTTAGGGGCATCAGATTGCTACTTCATTAAAGCAGCTTTCCCTGCTTGTCTGACAATTTTCTTCGGCACTACTGGAATGTATGTCCCCATCAATCATCCAGCTATTTAGCTTTAATTAGAGTTGTAACATCACAGGTACTGTAGCTTGCATTTCACCTCCTGTAACTTTCTTACAAGTTCTCCTTTTGGGCTGAAACTTCTATATTTGGAAAATGGGATATTCGGGCTCTACCAAAAAAAATGAAAATCCATTCAGCTGTTGCAGCTGTTGTGTATTTTTCCCCATCTGAATGGGGAAAAATACACTATCTTTACTTTAAACAAATTAAGAATTGTATGCATGACTCTGTGAGAAGTTTTTTAGACTTTTAAATTTTGGACATTTGGCATGCAGTCTTTATTCATTAACCAGCTTATTTACACTAATAATAAAGTATTTTTAAAAAACTTATAATAAATATTTAAACACAATTACACTATACTGCCACCAGCAATGTTTTTGATTCTTTGGAAGTTTCCTTTAAAGTTAGAGAAATCCAGTGTGTTTAACCTAGCAGTGATGTGTAACTTATTTTATTGAAGTAGAGTCCTCTTTCATGTTAAGAATATTCACTTATAATTTCAGGTTTAATTCCTGGTGGGAAAGTAAAATTGGTACATAGCTGTACTGTTCAGTTGAATGACAGGTAAGAAAAATGGTATCTATTAGATTTTGTACCACAAAGAGAATTCTTCCCTAGAAAAAGACTGTTACCTAATGTGGGTTCATTGAAATTTTCAGTAATTAATTGCTTTTGAAAATATGCACTTTTGCCAGAAAACTTTGTCAAAATGTGGAAGATCTTCCTGTTTTATAAAGCTCTTACATGGCACATTCATGCATGGACAAATGAATTGGGCTAAGATTCTGTAACAAATGTTTAATACTAAGAACAGTAAGACCTTCTATAACAGGTGTGCTTAACTTCTGGTCTGAGGGCCAAATGTAGCCTGCAGGGCTCCCCATGGGTTGGGAAATTTGGTGGCAGGCAAGCAGTGGCAATGCTGCCACTTCTCTCCCGCTGCCAAGTTTTCAACCTTTGCCCAGCCAGGTTGGGACTGGGCCACACCTTTTTCCCTTGTATGGCCCTGTCAGGGCCAGTCGATGCCCCTTCCCCCTGTGCAGCTGGGTTGGCGCTGGATAGTTTCCTGCCTTTCTCTACATGGCTGGATTAGACCCTGCCATGCCAACCCCATGTGCAGAATTGGGCCCACTGGCACTGCCCATCCAGCCCTGTGGGTCAAAAAAGGTAGAGGAGTGCTGTTCTATAACATATTTGCATTGCTTTGGGAGATTTCCATCTGTTTGTTTTGCTTTTTTTTTACTTTTGTATTTCCCCAGGCTTTTCCCAAAAGATATGATGTGCCTGAAGACACCCCTGACTCTGAATATTAAATTTCAGCCTTCTAATCCTAATCATTTTATTGTTGGGACAAATATTGTGAGTAAAGCCCTCAATTTCATTGCATTATTGATATCTTTCCTCTTCCATTGTTGTAATAATAAAAGTTTCTTTGGGTTTCTACTGGTGCTTCATTTGTGAATATTTATGGTTTGAAATAATTATTAAAAGTGGTTTATTTTGCTAATTGGTAATGAAGATTAAGGATGTACATGGTTTTTCTTTTAATATATAAACACTGATAATATAGAATTTCTTTTTGATTTTATGTTATTAACAGGGTCTGGTAAGTCATGGCACGAGACATGACTTAAGAATACCTCCAAAGCTATTCAAACCTCAGCAGGGTGGACCACGATCAGTAAGAGTCAATGCAGTTGATTTCTCCCCTTTTGGAAAACCAATATTTTTGGTAAGGAAGCCTTTTTATCTAAAAAAAAAATCACTTTTAATTAACTTGTTAGGGGGGAGATCTCTAAGTCAGCATCAGAAGTAGCAATCAGTTGACATTCCCAGTTCAGAACCTTCTTCAGATGTGGCAAACATCTTCAGTGTTGTATATTTTGATTACACTCAGAACACGCTGAAAGATGGAGAAGTGTTACAATCCCACTAGAGCTATTACTTTAGAATTTGTTGACTATTTTAATAAAGTTTTAATACAATACTTTCACTTCAAGTGGAAATACATGACTTATTACTGCAGTGGTATATTATTCTGTATCTGAGTCTGGGTAGTTTTCTTGCACAGCAAACATGGACACAATCTTTTAGTTGTCTCCGTTGTTAAACCTTGTTCAATACTAGATGAATATGATCAATATAGGAAATCCTATATGCCTTTTTGGGCATCAAGTTAGGTTAGATCTGCTTTAGGAGAATGATTAAGGGACAAATCTTTCCTGATATATCACTGTAAGTGATGGTACAGGGTATAAATTAGATGCAATTTATCTAACATGTATACGCATTCTGTAGTACCATTACAAAACTGTATTTTTGTCTATGAGGAATAGGATAGTGTTAGTTAGATCATACTGAATTGTCTGGCAAAGGCCATCCTAGATACGAGCAAATCCAAAATTAACTCTGCTTTAATAAGCTTTTTTACTGCAACATCCTGTAGGATAAATGTCAGCTTGTTAAGTTAGAGAAATGGTGAAAAAAAATGTGGCATTGTTCTTGGGAAATACTAATATTTCCATAAAAAGCAGTTGTTCCCCCTTGTTAAACCATTTCCTGACACTTACCATCCTTTTTGAAGAAAGGTTGTAAGAATGTTGTGGCAAAACAATTGGAGTCTTTTTGACCGACATGACACCTGTTAGTTTTGAGCTTATTAAATCTGTTTCTCACTCTACACAGATCCAACAGTGTGAATCATCTACTCTGTGCTTTTTTTTTCTCTCTTGTATAAATTATGTGCGAAGTCACCTGGGAAATAGGGAGGTGCCTTGGGCTGCAAAGCCATAAATGCTTTCAGCTCTTTCTTTCATTAAACATGAGTAGTATAATGTATTTTTGCTGTCTTAGATTAGGGCACCGGCTAAAGCTTATTTTAGGCAAGGCCGAGGTTACACTTATAGTTAGAACACAGTATCTAGAGCAGGGTTGGCAACCCCCAGCATGCATGCCAGAGGGTGGCATGTGAAGGCATTTTGTTTGGCATGTGTGCCTCAGGGTAGACAGTGGGGAAGAGGCCCAGGCTGCACTGCAACAACAAGGATCAGGCCCCCTCGTGGCTTCCCCACCACCCCTCCCTAGCACACCAACATCTTCCAAGTAGAGATTGCAGGTTATTTTGGCTCACTGCCCAAAAATGTTGCCAATCCCTGATCTAGAGGAAATGATGTAGAGGGTATCTGACTTCTGTTAAGGTGTGTTTATATATATAATCTTTGCTATTCCCCAGTTCAGCAAGATAATAAAGCATACAACACATTATTAAGATATCAGCAAGGGTGCTTACCATATACCTGTATAATTTAGAACCTTGCTGAATTAGGACATTGGGTTCTGATCCATCCCCCACTGAAGTCAGTAGCAAAGTTTAGGATTGATTTCAGTTGTGCAGGATTAGGGCCTTGTTGAGATCTACAGTTTAAGGGTCATTTTTGAATCCTTGGCTACATTTGCAATTCTCAGTTGGAGGTGATCTTATAAATTACAGATGTAAAAAATGCTCCAGGAGACTGTAGATTCTCCTTCTGGATAGAAATTGTATCAAAATACGTCTTTGGAACCTCCATATTTGGATTACTGTATTTTGCTAAAGACCAGTCAACCTGAAGAAAATACTAGATGTTAAAAACTAGGAAATTCCTTGCTGTCCATAGACTGAAGTGTAATAGTGATGCATCATTATATGTTAGATAGCTCTATGTTTATAAATAAAACCTAATATATTTGTAGAGAACAACATGCCTCAACTTTCCAACCACAGGATTGTAATTTTTACTCTTGATTAGTTTGTTTTGCATACAAGACTTGTCTTTGCTTTGTCATACAGGTTGGGTGTTCAGATGGAAGCATTAGATTGCACCAGATGACGTCGGAGTATCCCCTCCTACAGTGGAATGACAGCACGGATGGCCAGCCAGTTATTGCCCTTCAGTGGGCTCTAACGAGACCTGCTGTGTTTTTAGTCCTGGATGCATCATCTAATGTTTATGTGTGGGACCTACTGGAAAATGACTTGTGGCCTGTAGCCAAACAAATTATTCAGTCTGATAGGTAAGTAAATTGCATAACTCTTACTTTTTCTTGCAGTTATAAAATATTAACATTACACCGAATCTGTCTTTTTGTCAAAATGCATTTAACTGAATGCTTCCAGCAGAGCCTGAATTTTTAGGTGTTGCTAGCGTGCAACTTTGATTGGGCCTGATTTTCATTTATTTCATTGTCATTTTACATGCTGCTACACTGTCATTCATTGGCAGCCATTGGTTTCAGGAGACTAAGGGGGTTGCACTCCTGGTAGGTTACCAGGTACCACCACAGCTTCTTGAATGGCTGAGTCCAGTGCACAACAGGCAGACCCTCTGGCAAGCTGCATATACAAACGCAGTTGAGCTTGCACTGGCATGCTGAGTATCGTTTTGTAGCAGTGTAAAGAGAACTTAAAGTGAATGACCATTCATTGATGACTATTTAACAAGCCCTTTACACTGTCAGAGAAGTGAAAAGCTTCTAATGTAAATTAAAATGAGGCTAAGTGTTATAAGTGGGAGTTATGTTCATGGAGCAGCTGCAGAATTGAGCTGTTATAAATGAACAAATTCCGTTCCCATTGAAACCACCTGGATCACTCAAAGTTTTACTGAAGGAGGGAGGAAAGGAGAGTCCCTTGTCTGCCTTAGGAATTTATCCTGCAATGCAGGAAAAGTTAGAGAGAATGATACTTACAAACTTCATGCATATTATACATGTTTAACTATAGAGAGAAATAAATTGTGGCTGTTTAAAATAGGAACAAGAAAATCACTTAGATTTGAATGTTATTTTGTAGAAGTTAATTCAATGTGATAAGAGTAGCTAGGTTCAATGGTTTTGAAAGACTTTGAAAAAATGGTATAAAAACACAGCCTTTTTAAAAAAGTTACTATAATGTTTTTTTAATGTTATATAAAATAATAATTTAGAATTTTGAAACAATTTATAATGCATGATTAGAAATATGATTATGTGGAGGTTGCCTACCAAGATCAGAATTTCCCTTGAAGTGTATAGATATAAAATGATTGCTTCAAACTGGTCCTTTCCTTGTTGCTTGTTTTATAGCACTGTGTTTTCCTGTGTTTCC
The DNA here is from genome assembly GCF_001723895.1 of Crocodylus porosus. NCBI lineage: Eukaryota > Metazoa > Chordata > Crocodylia > Crocodylidae > Crocodylus > Crocodylus porosus. The sequence goes on from NW_017728886.1 coordinate 17,201,459, forward strand.
ATTCCTGGCATTTTATTTAGTTTTTTCAGAAGGCAATGCAGTTCATTATAGTTTCCTATTAGAAAGCTTTTGGAAGCAGTTAGTACAAGTTTGAAGGATAATGTTCTACTTTCATTTATTTTCTTGCCCTTAAAAAAAACAAACATAAAAAATTTTCTGTTTTTATCAGGGTTCTGACCATGGCTGTACTGGGTGAACCAGAAAAAAAAAACGGGCTCTTGGGGATTGTACTGGCCAAAGAATCTGGAATAATAGACATCCAGTATATAAAAAAGAAGTGGGCCTTACTTCAGTCTGAAGAGTCAGAGAAACTACATTTGCTTTTGCAGCAATCCTTATAGAAGCAAATAAATTTCCTCTCTTTGAGTATACAAATGTGGCTAATTACATTTAGATTCTTTATTATATTACGACTGTAATTAAAAGATTTATAATTTAACATATTTTCCATTTATATTGTGTATTCTGTATATACTGCCAAGAATATCGGTACAGAATTTTGGGTGAAGAAATGCAATATTTTTAATAATTATAAAAATGACAGAGCACAGCCTGAAGGGAAGATAAATTATATTTACTTTCATATGATATGGGTTTGTAGACATTTATTATTTATAGATATTTTTCAATAAAATGTTAATAACAGACCTTTAAAATGCTTTGATGTTTCTTAATATTTTACTTTAAAGCAGATTATAGATATTTTAGGTTCTTTGTGTCAACCTAAACATATGATTCTCTATAACTTAACATGAAAGTTATAACAGGCTTTATCTTTGGAGTCTTCACAATATTATTAGACCTATCATTTGAGAAGTAAACATTATAAGCCAGATCGTACCACTGTATGGACATACCTGCGTATAGCCAGAAAGCTACATAAGTTTACCTTTGAGTTTCCTTAGTATTCTCCCACGCTTCAGCAGGTTTGATTGAGTCTCCTCTGATGCGCTGGAATTCCAGTGTGTTGGAGCAGCCTCGGCGCTTGTGTATAAACACCCTGTGATTCTGCCAAGAACTTTTCTGCTGGCATGTGACTTTAGGCCCCTAGTTAGAGTTGTTCCTCATCAGACAGGATGTTTCATAAAAGACTAACTGAGCCGTTAGTCCGTTAGTATTCTTCTGTCATGCCTTCTGGGGACTAGTATGGCTCTTTCACTTAGCCCTGTCCCTCTCATGCTGATTTCCTTCCACCTAGATCCACAACCCACATGAAGCTATCCAAGAAATCCAAAAGAGCATGAAATGCTGCCCTGGAGGCATTTCAGTGCGCAACAGGTTGTAAAAACCATACTGATGGATTACTGTCATAATTGAAGTATGCATCAAGTAGAATTCAGCAAGGGTTTTCTTTAGGTCATATAGCAAAGGAAGCAAGGCTGGGAACTACTGAAAGCATTTTGCAAGACACAATTGAAATTCAAAATGATCTTGATCAGAGAAATGATCTGAAAATAGATAGGATGCTTCAGCAAGGACAATTGCAAAGTACTGATCTTAAGCAGAAATAATTAACTACACAAGTACAGAATGGGGAACAGTTGCACAGAACGAGATCAAAAACTGAGTTAACAAGGTCATGCTGATGCAACCAAGCAAACTTCTGGGATGTATAGTAAGTGCTGTATATGAGTCTCACAAAGCGATTCTTCCACTTTACTCAGCCAGTGGTAAGGACTCAGCTGCAGGAATGTGCTCAGATTAAAACATCACACTTTAAGAAAATTGTGGCCAACTGGAGAGAATCCAGAGGACAGCACCCAAATGATAAACGGTCTAGGTAAGACTGAGGTGCCTGGCAGACATTAAAATGATTGGACAGTTGGAACTTGAGGAGTCTTATGCCCAAGCCCCAAAATCATACATCCTACCAGGATATACAGTTTTGGGGATTGAGGATAAAATTCCTCACAGATCCAAATCACACAATTGCAAAGCTGGAGAGCCCCAGCCTCCTCACTGGGCAGGGGAGACCCTAAGTCCCAGGGCCAGGATGAGGGCTGCCTCTGGATCAGGTAGGGGAGAGAACCAGGTGCCAGAGCTCAGGCTATTTATATGCTTTTTTATTTTATGACTGTAAAAGATGTATGATTTAACATGTTTTACATTAGTATTAGGTATACTGCATATATTTTCAAGAATATCAGATGTCGAATTTTGGGTGAAGCGATGCAATATTTTTAATAATTATAAAAGTGACAGAACACAGCTTAGTATTGTATCTGAAAGGAAGATAAACATTTAAATTCCTGGAAAATCATTTTAAAAATTCACTAAATATGGAGATTTTTCCATGACATTGCTTTTTTTTATTTCTTGGGCCAGAATTGCAAATGCTTTAGGGTGAGACTTGGTGTAGAAATCTAAGTCATTGGTTAGACAAAGTAAAAAATAACTACCCCCATACCCTATAAAACCATAAGAAATTATGTGTGCCTTGAGTGCTAAAAGAGAAGAACAATTGAAAGACCTGGTGGTCAAAATCCGGTTACGGATATTTGATGTCTTCCTCATTCATTACAAGATAGAAAAGGAGATTTGAGTGGAGGGGGAGGACGGCTAAATAAATTTGTAGCTTTAAATGGAACAAACTCAAACTGGCCACACGGTGGTGCCCACCTACAGCATTAAAAGCTAGTGTTTTGAGTAAACCCCACACCCTGGCCTGAGAATCCATTTCTTTGAGTTAAAATTCTTAAAAATAACGATTGCAGCCCAGCAAGAGTGAAGAAACACTGAAGTGATACATAGCTTAGGGATAGTTTTGACCCTGTCCTGGTTCCTTGATCAGTCCCGTTTTTTTATATGTGCCTCCAATAAAGATCTTGTAAAGTACAAAAGTTGTTCTTCTGTATCCCACTGTGAGCTTGAAAACAAAATGGCATTAAAGAAATGTTGGCTTTTCTAAGAAAAGCCAAGATGATAGCATCTCTGTATGTGAACCTAGGCAATGGTGAGAACAGAATCCACTGTTGGGATAGTGCCTGGTCCACACAGCACAGCTGCTGTACTTTGAACACTGAGGTTATTAGAAGCAGTCCTGAGATCCTGAGAAATTCTGCCAAATTCTGAGTTTTACACCAAAGGTCACAAGTTGGGAAGATCTGCCTGCCCTGTTCTGAAGGTCAGTAGCCTGAAACATTTATGATCCCTTTACTACAGCTTCAAGAATGAAAATAAAGAGCAAATTCCAGGCTTTTCATCTAAACTAACAGACTATGCAGTAGTTAGAGGGGCTGCAAAAATAGCAGCTGCTGGTGCTACAGCTGGTCCAACCTCTCTCACCGCTGCTGCTGCCCAGTACTGCTGCCACTGAGACTGATTAACAGGGCTCAGGGGATGCAGCTAGGATCCAGATTAGGCTCCTAAAACCATGTTTAGGCACACGGATTAACAAATACTCTAACTTTTGGAGGTGCTGAGTACCCTGCAACTTGTGGTTGCTGTTTCATTTTTACTTATTGTGCCCTGCTGTACCCCATGATTAATCTTGTAAAACCATTGCTGTTGCTTAACTGGCTTAAAACATTGTTTTCTAATGTGTCAAGAGACTACCACATGTGTGTTTAGGCCTGGCAGATCCCTATGCTTTTAACCACCAGCAAAACATCACCTTAGGAAAAATTGTGTCATCACAGTACTTCACGAATGTCCTTATTCGGTGTTGTTTAAAACGGTATTGGGATTATGCTGCTGCTGTTTATTTTGTGGTAATACTCAGACACCTTTGTAGCAACAGGAATATAGGCCTGGAAGGGGTCTCCTTGGCCATCGAGTCAAGTCCCCTACATTCACCAGCTTTTATTAACCAAAGGAATCCCCTGCATCACTTTAAATCCTCACCTAGAGCTGAAAGGCATGATGTGAGAAACACAAAGCACTCTATTATATGCCACAGGTAAAAGTTGGGGAGACAAGGGCATTCCCAATGCCCTACTACTGCAGAAGTCCCTAGGAAAAGGACTAGCCCCAGTGCTGCTGAGGAAAGCAAAAGCCCCCAGAGTTCGTGTCAGTCTGACCTGAGACAGATTTCTTCCTGACCCCAAATTTAGCAGTCAATATGACCCTGAACAGAAGAGCAACATTCTCTAAAAACAAGCCTCTGGGTTGCTAGAGCTAGCCAGAACATCAGCTCACCTGAATCCCCCTGCCCTGCCTCCAGCCTTAGTAACAAAACATTTTCTTGGTATTGGCACTTTGGCCAGAGCTGTCTAGTTACAGTAGTCTAATAAAAGATATCACTTCTACCACACTGACTGCTTGTACTTTTAGACCAACACAGCTACAACCTGTCATGCAGAGACTGAAGAGGGTATGGCCTAGCCCCAATGGGTGGGAAGGGGACATGGCCCCACCCACCCAGGTTCTGCCTCGCGCCCTTCACAGGACTTGGGGCTTAGGGATTTGGCAGGGTGCAGGGGTGGCTATGTTAGTGGCCACTTCTCTTCTACTGCCACATGTCCTGACCCATGGGGAGCCCTGTGGGCCAGATCCAATGGCTCCATGGGCTGCATTGAGCTAAATCAAGGAGAGTTTTGCCATTAGTTTCATTGGCAGCAGAAGATGCCCTTAATTTAAGTTAGAATGTAAGTCAACATAGTTATAAAAAGGAAAAGGGAGAAAAATGTGGCTGTGTGCACATCTGATTTGTTCTGAAAAATGTAACTACCAGAAATCCCCACTATTCATCTACTTAAGTATTATCTATTGATGACTTATTTTAAGCGTAAGAAAGCTGTATCGTAGGGAAGGCTATGATCACAACAGAACTGGGGATAGCCATATGGCCTAGTTCAGAGAAGGTGGTCTTTGCATTAGCCTGCTATGCTGTATTAAATCAAAGGCCATCTTGTTCACCATCCTGCTTTCAGAAGGAATTGTGTTATTGATGACAATGGAACAAGAGTGTCACCCCCCCTGGTATTGCAGGGGAACACAGCTATGCAGCTCGATTCATTATAAAATGTCTAACATAGAGGGAAACATTTTTCTTACCCTCTTTATTCCAAGATATTTGCTCAGATAAGTTTCTTTGGGTAAATCTGATACTTTTAATTAGACCAACTGGAATAGGTGGAAAAATTCTTCTTTGCAAGCTTTCGGGTATAAATACCCTTCATCAGGCTGAGGAAGCATCTGCAGTTGGTGTGTGCTCTTCCTGGATGGAATGAGTAGTAAAGAACCCAGAGGCTGGTATGCATACAAACCTGGCTTTCTTTCATGCATAGACAAACTGCAGATGCTTCTTCAGCCTGATGAAGGGTATTTTTATACCCAAAAACTTGCAATGAAGAATTTTTCCACCTATTTGCATTGGTCTAATAAAAGATATCCGCTTTACCCAAAGAACCTTGTCTATCTATGTCCTTAGACCAACATGGCTACAACCTATACCCCTGTAAGATTTTTACTCATCATTATTCTGTACTTGCTGTTGTAATGTAGCTTTAATATATATATTAGTTATATAGTAATATGTTCGATGGCCTTCCCGCAAAAGCTAAACACTTTAAAATAGCCCAAACATTTTTATTTCATACCAAACTATTTAAAAACATACATTATTAACAGTATCCTATATGATGATAATAAACCAAGCTATCTTTATTTAATAGACATCAACTATTTAAAGTGAGCTCAAATTTTAATGACTATCCATCCATGTGACTAACTTGCATAAAAGGTTACAATTTGCTTTCAAACCAGAAACTCCTAGCAGCAGTCCTTGAAAAGTTAAAATATGCTAAAATGCCACAGGCATAGATTGATTTCCATATTTCAAACAGGACTCCTGCTTTTACTTTTCTCTAAGAACCTGCCTTAAAAGCCTTCTCCATTTAGACCAATAAAAATGATATCATTTTCATTTCATGTCACCCTACAGATGGGAAAAGTGAAAGGAAGTTACAGAAGGACTATAACTCAAAGTCTTCAAGATTGGCTGATGCCTTATGGCAGATTTCTGAAAAAGCTATTATTTAGAAACTTTACCTATGTGTCATATTGTGCTTTAAGAAAGACATAGGAAAACAAGAGAAGAGTAGTTCTCTCTGTTTTTGTGTTGGAACAATTCCTCTTAACTGAGATGGAGGTGACTGTCACCCCCACTGCAATCCTAATGTGATTTGGACATATTTATTTTCAGTGGTCATGCGTTCAACTGATTCTAATTTAAGCCTTTATGTACAGTGCTAATTAATAATGGTAATTTTTGTGAGTATAAAATATGTGTAGAAATATAGCAGCATTACAGTTTCCCTAGCAGTGACATTATTTTCTATTAATTAGTATCTATTAATCTGTCAGCATAACTTTTAGATAAATAAGATAAACATTGAGCTATTCCTTCTAAAGTCTGATCATCTGTTTTTGACATGGGTCAATGAAGCAACATTCATATTTAGGTTTGTTTAGGTTTAGGGACTGGCTGAAATCTGGCTCTTTAAAACTGGCTGAAGAAATGATGTTCAGATCTGGAGCAAAGCTAGATAAGGGTTCACATTAGGCATTGTCTGGCTAAAATCTGGCCCTTAGTGATCATAAAACCATAGAAAGATAGGTCTGGAAGGAACCTCATCTAGTCCAACTTCCTGCTCAAGGCAGGATCATCCAGAGAAGTGTTCATAAATGGCAGGTAGACAGACATTGCCAACCCTTTTTCAGTTTTGGAAACTAGAAAAAGCAGGTGTCTATCCGCTGTTATGAAATGGCTCAGAGATCATCTTTATACAAACATCATGTACTCCCAGATTCCACTCTTCTTTTGTAAAAGGGAGAAATAAATGGTTACCATTGTGTGTGTGTCCATTCCTGCTGGTCTGTGCACTCCTGTTCACCATTCTGCATTCTCCATGGTTTGCATTATTTACCATTTTTTACACGACTAAAACCAAGTAATGTCGTTCACTTAGAATAATAGTAAGACTATCCCATGAGACTGCACATATAGTAATCAGACTGAAAACAAACCCAAGTCAAGCCAAATGCCATAATAAAAATTACAGGAAATACACCTCAGATTCCCTTCTCAGGAAACTGAGCCTATAGAAGCAAGTGTGGACAGGAGCTCACTAGTAGTGAAAATAGTCAAATGTTCCTTCCTTAGATCAGTTCTTAGAGACCTTACCACAAGGGGCTGACAAACCATGGTGAAGGTGGTGATGTCTCAAGTGCCTATGTACTGGAATCAGATGCTCCGAAGAACTAATGAGGAAGTGGGGTTGTATCAGAGGTTCAGCCACCTGTGATTGTGGCACAGAACCTCAGACTGTGCAAAACCTGCTGTAATGCCTGCCGCTCAAAGGCACATATACAATGAAAGATCTTGCAAAGCACAATAAAAGAGTACAAGTATGTGTAACAGAATGGTCAAATGTGGCATAGAGACACAAGAAGAATCAGTTTAGTCAAGAACAACATTAACTATTTGCATGATAAATGAGAACAAATCAAATTATGGAGGTACAGATGGATTATGGTTGAAAGATATACCAAAGCTTCCTGAGCTTTCCAAAGCAGGACCAGAAACTGATATCTAGACACATGCTACCTTCCTTTTCTGTATTGAAGTTATCCTCAATCCTGATTCTACTACATTAATAACCAGGGAGCAACCTTAGTAACCAAATCCCTTGAAACTTAGAATCATTTTAAGTGTTTTGCTAGCACTGGCACTAATTTCAGAAAAGTGACAGTGCAAATTGCCAAACACCATCTTAACATGTATATTTGTCAATATGCGGCACTGCATCAGTCCATAATGAAATCAATCCCCTTTATTCAAAACCATTTGAAATCTGCAGAAGTCTTTTTATTTGTCCAGTTGTCCTTTGAGAAAGTTCTGCATTACAGTAGCAGTGGAAAATTATCTCTCCTTCCACTTCAGCTGTTTGCTCTACTCCCCTGTTTTCTTGCTCTCTCTCTGGCTTGTGTCTTCAAAAACAACATTTATTTTCTGAGTAGCAATATTATGGGTCTGATTGATGCCAACAGTTTTGACTCTCAATAATTTATGGCATTTTTTGTCTAGGAAAAATGCATAGGTGTTTGCACAAATAATTTGTGACAAAGAAAATACTTCTAGATTCACTGATCTATATGCAATTAAAAAGTCCCAGCACTTTAATGTGCATAAATGCAGCTTCCAGCTGCTGACAACAGTTAGTGCAGGCCATTCGGACTCAGTTACTGGGGAGCTGTGTGTCCTTATGGTCCTCTTTCTGATCCTGGATGCAGCAGAGAACTGTTGAAGAGAGAAGACTAGGAAATGCCTATAGAAAAAGGATGGTTTTGTAGTGTTGACACTGGGATGTGGCCCACAAGATCAGGATTCAGCTTCAAGCTCTGCAGCAGACTTCTGGTATGAGGTTGCTGATAGGATTGAGTCAGACACCCCGTGATGTAGCTCTGTTAGATGCACATTTTAATCTTAATACAAGGGCATTTTAGGAGTATCTGCACCTACCCAGAGGCATCCTGAGTTTGAATTGGGCCTTTGGAGGTTAATGCAAAGCAAGCAGGAAAACAGCAACAAGAGAGAGCCACCTGAGATTGCATCTTTCTCTTCAAACAGGTAGGGAGTATGTTCAAGCATGGACCAGAACTTACCTGTCTAATTCAAACACATAGTAGTTAGCTGAATGAAAGAATCACAGTAGTAGAATTTAAATTATCTAACTTCCGTACTATTGGCTGGCTTTCAAGATGAAACCAGACACATCCCTTTGCCTCCAGATGACTATAATGTAGAGGGTTTGAAAAAGAATCTGGTGGGATGAGTGTCTAACTAAATGCTGAGATACCTATTGCTTTTCACAGATCCAGTTTAGTCATTGTTCTTAGGAAAAAACTTATTGCACCTCCATGAGCAAGCTCCATTATTTGGCTGTGTAATGATAACTGCTAAGCCAGTGGTGCTCACTCTTTGGATTTAGGGCACCTCTTCATAATTTTTTTTAATTCAGCTTCACCCCAGTTAAGAACCACTGTGGTGCTGCCTCAGTTTAAATCTAGTTTTCAACCAGGTTGCTGCAACTGCTGTCACCAGATGAAAGTGCCTCCATGCACCTCATCTACAGCTGTACTGGGAAAGGCTGAGGCAGGAGCACCTGCTCTTACTGCAACCCTTCCTAGTCCAACCATGCATGGCACCTCCTGAAAACAGATGTGCAGGACAGGTGGAACTATCCCACCTGCCTTTGTTTCCAGGAGGAACATTGGAGGGATGAATTGGGAAGGTTTGAAGCAACAGCAGTCCCTCTAGTCTGCCTGTGCACAAAGCATGCAGGGCACCATGGCTGTGCTATACCACAGCACCCCTGAAAGGGTCTCACAGCACCTTGGGGTGCTGTACCATCTGAGTTGAGAACCACTCTGCTAACCCAAAGGAATCAATCCAAAAAATACTAGGCCTCATTCACTGCCATGCCAGTCCAATTTTATGTTATATAAAATTGTTGTAAAATTGGAGTGTCATTGTAGTGAATCAGCTCCGAAGTGTGGAAATGCACAGGATTGCTGCTGCAGAGTTATAGCAAATGAAGTGATGCAACAGTCACATTACCTGTACTGGACTGCATGCTTGACCACTAGAGAAATCAGTATCACACTGCATTTCCCGATATAAGCAGCTTTTGCTGTCTAAGAATGGCATTATGTGGGGGACTTATGTAATCAAATTAACTTCATTTCAACTCTAGACAAACTAAACCCTAGTGTAAATTTAAGAGGCCTGGTACACCTAAGACTCACTCTGTTTTTACACTGCTATAACTGTCGATGCTGACACTATTTTACCAGTTTTACATGCACTGTTGCAATTATCCCAAGATGCCCATTGAACTTTGCTACCTTTTGTTTTGTCATTTTTGCCTCTGAAATCTCACTTTGTATGATCCTTGTCTCAGCTGTTCTAGGACTGTTGCTTCTAGGAACTTAACAAATACTATCTTCACTGAGACCTGAGAAAACAGAATCTGTGCCCCAAAGCTTGTCAGATAAACATCTCTCCCAACCACACAGTTCATCCAATAAAAGACATCACCAGTAAACCTTTCCTCTGAAACCTAAATGCATGCTTGGGTCTGACATTCGTGCTGTTTTTCTCTGAACCTGTTCAGTTGCCCCTGGAATAGATCTAGTACAGTAAGTTATGGATGGGTAGACTGTGTTACAAGTCTTTCTGGTTAGCCCTGGATATGGCCACAAGGAACTTTACTGGGTCTTTTCTCTTAGCCAAACATTTATAATTCATCACTTTACATTTGCACTCATTTATTTTCTGTCATCTACATGCAACTCTATCGAAACTGCAGTTATTGCAAATCAGATATTTCATAATGTGCCAATAACTTCAATTTGTCAGTTAGAAATACATTTTAAAAGGAACCATGCGGGGATTCCTTTTTAGTATGTGAATCCCTTAGAAAAAAAGCAAAATAATGTATTATAACAGTCACCATATTCCAGTTAAACAGAGCTCCTGTCCTGTTAAGGGTCAGGAGGATTGGGGCTGATGGGCTATATTCAAAGAATCTTGTTTGCTGCCCATGTTGGATTATGGACTTTGGTGAGAGAAAGGCCCTTGGGAACTGATGTTTGAAGTGGAAAATATGTTCTTAAGATGATTATAATTAAAAAGCCAAATATGGGACTTTTCCCAAAATCCGTATGTCACCAAAAGGCAGACTGGTGCACACAAAATACATAGATTACATGGAAATGAAATACTCAAACAGTCCCTCCAATATTCATGTACTTTTAAAATAAGCTAATGATTACCTAAGAAAGGGGTAGCCAATCTACACTGATGGCATGGGCAGCCTCTGTGTGTGACGTGGTAGGCTGGGGAGGAGACAGGCAGCACAGGGGCAGATAGGACAGGGGGCAAAAAACAGAGCAACAGACCAGACAGGGAGCACAGGGCAGGCAGCAGAATACAGAGCAACTGATTGGGCAAGAGAAGGGGATCAAATTCGCACTTGGGGAGGCTACAGGGCTAATTTGTGACACCTGCCAAAAAGGTTGGCTCATACTTATACAGGATATTTCAGTTAACACAGAGCTATAGGGACCATGAGATGATTGAATTTAGGATCCTGGGGAAAGGAAGGAAAGGGAGCAGAAGTAAGGACCGTCTGCAGAAAAGGACCTGGGGGTTACAGTAGGCAATAAGTTGGATATGAGTCAGTAGTATGCCCTTGTTGCCAAGAAGGCTAACACCATACTGGGCTGCATTAGTAGGAGCGTAACCAGCAGATTGAGGAGTTATTCTGCTGTATTCTGCACTGGTGAGGCTACATCTGGAATCCTGTGTCCAGTTTTGGGCCCCTACTACAAGAAAGGATGAGGACAAGTTGGAGAAAGTTCAGCAGAGAGCAACGAAAATGATTTGTGGGGCTGGGGCACATGACTTATAAGGAGAGGCTGAGGGAACTGGGTTTATTCAGTCTGAAGAAGAGAGGACTGATGGGGGATTTGATAGCAGTCTTCAAATACCAGGAGGGTGGTTCCAAAGAGCTGGATTGTTCTCAGCGGTGACAAGGAGCAATGGTCTCAAGTTGCTGCAAGGGAGGTTTAGGTTGGATATTAGGAAAAACTCTCACTAGGAGGGTGGTGAAGCACTGGAACAGGTTACCTAGAGAGGTGGTGGAGTCTTCATCAGGTTACCTAGAGAGGTGGTGGAGGTTTTTAAGACCTGGCTTGACAAAGACCTGGCTGGAATTATCTAGTTTGGGATGGTTCTGCTTTGAGCAAGGGGTTAGACTAGATGACCTCCTGAGGTGCCTTCCAACCCTAATTTTCTATGATTCTATGAATCCATGACTTCAGAAAAGCAGAATTCAGCTCACTCAAGGAACTGATAAGCAGGATGCCCGCAAAGGCCAGTCTCAGGGGGAAATGAGTCCAGGAGAGCTGGTTGTATTTTAAAGAAACCTTACTGAGGGCACAGGAACAAATCACCCGGATGCACAGGGAGACTAGCAAGTATGGCAGAAGACTAGTTTGGCTTAGCAAGGAACTCTTCAGTGAGCTAAAACACAAAAAGGAAGTTTACAAGAAGTGGAAACTTGGACAAAACTATGGAGGAGTATAAAAGTATTGCTCAGGCATGCAGGGATGAAATGAGGAAAGCCAAAGTGCAACTGTAGTTGCAGCTAGTAAGAGAGTTGAAGGGTAACAAAAAGAATTTCTACATGTCAGCATCAATGGAAAGATCAGGGACAGTTTGAGTCCCTTACTGAATGGGGGAGCTAACCTCATGGTGGATGATGCAGAAAGGCTGAAGTACTCGATACCTTTTTTACCTCAGTTTTCACAGGCAAGGTGAGCTCCCAGACAAGGTGCTGGATGATAGGAAAAGGGCAACTGTAGTGCTTATCTTTAAGAAGAGAAAGGAGGAGGATCTGGGACTGAGACACTGGTCAGCCTCACCTCAGTCCCTGGAAAAATCAAGAAGCAGGTCCTCACGGAATCCATTTCTAAGCACTTGGAGGAGAAAAAGGTAATTCGGAACAGTCAGCATGAATTCACCAACGGAAAACCTTGCCTGAACAACCTGGTTGCCTTCTGTGATGAGATATCTGGCTCTGTGGATGTGTGGAGACCAGTAGACATGATATATCATGACTTCAGCAAGGCTTTTGATACAGTCTCCCACAATATTCTTGCAAGCAAGCTAAGGAAGTACTGGTTGGATGAATGGACTGTAAGGTGGATAGAAAACTGGCTGGATTGTTGGGCTCAGAGGCTAGTGATCAATGGCTCAATGTCTAGTTGGTAGCTTGTATCAAGTGGAGTGTCCCAGGCGTTGGCTTTGGGGCTGGTTCTGTTCAATATCTTAATCGACAATCTGGAAGACGGCATAGAGTTCACCTCAGGAATTTTGCAGCTGACATTAAGTTGGGGGGAGTAGTAGATACACTGGAGGGTAGGGCTAAGATTCAGAGAGATCTAGACAAATTGGAGGACTGGACTAAAAGAAATGTCATGAATTTCAATGAGGACAAGTGCAAAGTCCTGCACTTATGACAGAACAATCCCATGTACTATTATAGGCTGGGGACCAACTGGCTAAGCAACAGCTCTGCAGAAAAGGACCTGGGGGTTACAGTGAATATGTGTATAAGCTTCATATGAGCCAACATTATGCCCTTTTCCAAAGAAGGCTAACAGCATACTGGGCTACATTATTAGTAGGATCATTGCCAGCAGGGAGTGATGATTCTCCTCTACTCAGCACCATCTGGAGTACTATGTCCAGCTTTGGACCTTCCACTACAGAAAGGATGTGGACAAATTGGAGAGAGTCTAGCAGAGGGCCATAAAAATGGTTAGAGGGCTGGGGCACATGCCTTATGAGGACAAACAGAAGTATCTGGGCCTATTTAGTCTAAAGAAGAGAAGATTTAGGGGGGATATAATAACAGCTTTCAGCTACCTGAAGGGGCTACAAAGAGGATGGACTTAGACTGTTCTCAGTGGTGGCTGGTAACTGAACAAGGAGCAACGGTCTCAAGTTTGTAGCAAGGGAAGATTAGGTTAGATGTTAGGAAAAACATTCTCATTTGGAGGGTAGTAAAGCACTGGAACAGGTTACCCAGAGCAGTAACCTATATGTTGTGGCATCTCCATCATTTTTAAGAGGTTTTTAAGACCTGGTTAGACAAAGCCTTGGCTGGGATGATCTAGTTGGGGATGATCCTCCTTTGACATGAGGGTTGGACTCAATGACCTCCTGAGGTCCTTTCCAACCCCAATGTTCTATCATCTAAAGTCTAAATTGGTTAGCTTATAGACTAAAACACTGTGAACCAGAAAAATGTCTGTGTTGTACTTAGTGTAATGACACATTCCTGCATTCACCATTGTCAGTGAATGAACCTAGGTCCCAGCTACTATAACTGAACCATTCTGTTTTGTTGATTGTATTAGGCAGTCTTTGAGGCCTTGAGACACATTAACACTAGGGTAAATTATACCAGTTTTGCATGCTCATATAAATTATTCTGGTCACTCAAGTGAGCAAATAACCCACATTCCTTGGCTGCTGGCTGTAAGCAACAGCTTTTTTACTCTACCTGGCAATGGGGAGGAAGGGGAGGAGAGAGGGGAGGAGTGCTTCTGGTAATACCCTGCTGCATTGAGCAAATGTCTACCAAGGCATAGAAGTGCAAACACTATGCCTCCGGGTGTGTAACTGATACCACTGTAGTCCTCTTATTTTCACCAAGGTACCTCTCTTCCAGATGTTGTGTAGTGCTATATGTTGTGCATTTACCACTTTTTTAACCCCAGTAGTAGAGTAGATGACAATGGTATAGACATGTCACATGTCCCAGCCCTCAGATCCACCTCTAAAGAGGGCCTGTTGTTTATGATATGCTTGTCCAACACATCTTTATAACGTACTGTAGGCCAAAATCAACCATGGAGCAATACCAGACTTTGCATATTTGTTGCCACCTACATCAATGCTGAAATCAGTCTGTGTTGTACAATGGGACGTATACTGTGCAGCTATTTTGTTAACAGGGTTTGGAATTGCCTTCCAGAGTTTCATGTCAACTTCATTGAACAGCAACCCTTTTGTAACCATATTTTTCAAACTTTTCTTTAAGTGATACTCCATCATGTTTTTACGAGAGAAAAAGTGTATGGACTACCTCCCTCAGCTGGTATAATCTGGCAGAGTTCTATCGATGGCGGTGGTGGAAAGGATCCAGGTTTATGTATAATTGTTTTCCATTCCAGAGGTGGATTTTTCTGTTCTGTTTTGCCTTCTGTTTAATGACATTTTACCTTAACCATTAATCAGGAGTGTGGAATTTTGTCAAATTCCTCTTGAAAAATCTAAGCAAACACATGGCATGTATTACAACATCACTCAGCAATCCTTCAAAGGCCTCCAGCTAGTCACTTAAGCTTAATCTCCACAGCCTAAATCTCGGCTTGCTATCATTAATCACTGCATTTCCAGGTCTTCTCTCAAGAGAGTCTTTGAGATAGTTTCTAGTTTCCCCTGAAATCCATATTCATAAATCCATATCCATGCTATTACTAAGGGTTTTTTTTCCATTTCTCTTTTTTGCCATTCCAGGTGTAGTCCTGAGGAATCTCTCGTTAGCCTAGTAAACTAATTTTTTAAATATAATGTCTGAAAAGCCATTGCTGGCTCAGATGAGTTCAGCAGTGAAAGTGTGTGTGTGGGGGGGAGGGGTGGTGATTGGATGCGTCCAAAGGAGACATGGATAAATGACTGATTGGCAGCTAATTATAACGAAGTAGATCTGCAATGAACAACATGCAGGTTTCAAAGCTTTGTACATTAGCAAGGTTTACAGTCTACATTTCTCCCAGCTGTCTGGTTAAGGACCCCTGGATATAGGCCGCTGTACTTATGCTACCTTGTAACATCACTATATCCAAACTTTCTTGGGGGGGCTTGACTAGCCCATCTGTTTGATGAGCCCTGGCTTAAAAAACAAGTCCCAATGGTCAGTCGGTTGGTCCGTGATAGCTTTGTAAGCCCTGGTCCTAATCCTTCTGCAACTGATGACATGAGGGGTCCCACTGACTCTAATGAGGGCCACTATTGTAAATCACGACTGCAGAGCACAGTGCCACTGGGGATGTGCCTTTGAGCACAGCCAATGTTCACAAGTGCATTTACTGAAGCCTAGGCACCTTTGCAAGGCAAAACCAAAGAAATATACAAGATTTAGCAGTAGAAGGGAGTCTGTGCTGTACTGTATTCTCTTCCCAGCTGAGTGCTCTGCACAGTGCAGTGGAAAACACTACAGTTGTTATAGCCAGGGACAGATGAGCAGCAATTCTTTTTCTTAAACACAGTCTAGTAATGAATCATATTCTAGTATTGAGTATAACTGACATGTTTTATCTACAACAGCAGCATTTTCAATCATGTCAGGTGGAAATTAGACTCCCCTGTGGCTGCATATAGACATGCACACATTCTAATTGCAATGCTCTAGTATTGCTACAGTGTCATGTGTATTAAGTCCCCCCCTCCCCCGTCACAGTTCAAAATGGCCTAAGGGAAGCTTTAACTAAAGCTCATTGAATAAGCTTTAGTTAAAGTGTCCCATGGTCATTTTTAAACAATTGGGCCATGTCCAGACAAACACAGTTGTGTGGTATGTGGAGCCACAAATACACCTGGAGCTCCCCATACCTCACATTTAAACATTTTCCATGCTGCAAGGGAGCACTGCCCATGCATGCGTTGTTCTGCTTTTTTTTCCCTTGGTTTTTTTTGACCCCTGGATATCCATGGGCTCGCCTTGCCCTCTACCCCCTCCAAACATTTATATGCAGATGAGGTACAGGGCAACCTGGTCTGGCTCCACCTCATGGAGGGCAGAGACACACTAATCACATATGATGTGATAGCAGGAAGAAGTGGGCGTCCTTGCTCAGTCACAGAACTGTGACATAATTGGAATAACAGAGACTTGGAGGGAGTTTGCATGACTGGAGCACTGTCATGGATGGGTACAAACTGTTCAGGAAGGACAGGCAGGGGAGAAGAGGAGAAGGAGTTGCACTTCATGTAAAAGAGCCATATGACTGCTCAGAGCTCCAGTATGAAGCTGTAGATAAATCCGTTGAGAGTCTCTGGGTTAGGGTCAGAGGGGAGAGCAACAAGTGTGATGTCATAGTGTTTGCTATAGACCACCAGACCAGGAGGAAGTGTTGGATGAGGCTTTTTTCAAACAGCTAGTGGAAGTTTCCTAATCACAAGCCCTGGTTCTTATGGGGGACTTCAATCACCCTGACATCTGTTGGGAGGGCAATACAGCAGTGCACAGGCAATCCAGGAAGTTTTTGGAAACTGTTGGGGACTACTTCCCAGTGCAAGTGCTGGAGAAGCCAATTAGAGGCCATGCTGTTTTTGACGTGCTGCTCACACACAGGGAAGAATTGGTGGGGAATGTGGTAGTGCACAGCAACTTGGGCAGCAATGACCATGAGATGATCGAGTTCAGGATCCTGAGGAAAGGAAGGATGGAGAGCAGTAGAATAAGGACCCTGGACTTCAGAAAAGCAGACTTCAACTCATTCAGGGAACTCATGGGCAGAAAGGATGTGGACAAACTGGAGAGATTCCAGCAGAGGGTGACAAAAATGGTGAGAGGGCTGGGGCACGTGACTTCTGAGAAGAGGCTGAGGGAGCTGGGCTTATTTAGTTTAGAGAAGAGAAGATTTAGGGAGGATTTAATAACAGCTTTCAGCTACCTGAAAGGGGTTACAAAGAGGATGGAGCTGGACTGTTCTCAGTGGTGGCAGATGACAGAACAAGGAGCAATGGTCTCAAGTTGCAGCAAGGAAAGTTCAGGTTAGATATTTGGAAGAATTTTCTCACTAGGAGGGTAGTAAAACACTGGTACAAAGAGGTACTTAGAAACGGGGTGGAAGCTCCATCCTTGGAGGTTTTCAAAACCCAGCTGGACAAAGCTTTGGCTGGGATTATCTACTTGGGGATGGTCCTGCACTGAGCAGGCAGTTGGTCCCTTCCAACCCTAACATTCTCTGATTCTCTGATTCTGGGTTTGTGGCCTCATTTGGTGATGTTTGCCAGACATTTAAGGCTGGTGAAGAAACAGGAATCATTGGAAATGGAAAAGAAAGACACAGCTCAGCTGTGGGACTGAAAAGGAAGATGAAATGTATTCAGTGTAGTGGCTTACCAGGATTTGAAAAAGAGCGCGGAGGGGGACTGAGTGCAACAAGCACTACTCTGTATCTTATTCGCATGTTTGCCTAATATGAGCCATGCAGTTTATAGTCATGCTTGGGCTGTACTAACCTACCCTTGTGGCAGGGGAAGCACTATGCATCTGAGTCCATGAAGGCGGTTTTCCTTAAGCATTCCTGGGAATAACTGTTCTTCTAGTGTGGTTTAGTACCCGCTGAGTTGTTGGGGCTTAAAGCCCACTTTATGGAAATGGCAGGCTCCTCTCTAGCTTGCTTCTGTGGCCATATGGCTGAGGGCAGGTGAAACTTGGAGACATCCAAACCCCAAGCCTCTGGGTTTGGGCCTGCACATAGGATGCCTGCCAAAAGACTTTGGAAATATCCAAAGCCCATGGTGGGGATGAAGGATGTCTGCCAGTTACAGGGCCACTTATGGTTCTGGAGTGACTCATGGATTTGGTCTTGATTTGGCTGATTTGGCTTGGAACACAAAACATTTATTTAAAAAAAATGTTTATAGTCATGCCTGGTGTTGGCTGCATTGAGTCAACTCCACAGTTGGTTTTCATTACCAATTGCAAGCTGTTTTTGGAAGCAGTTTAATGATAGGTACTATTCTTACTGAGGTTTCCTTGTATGGAAATGTAAGATGAGGAGCTTTCCCCTTCCCCCATTTGAGTAAATATGATATCTTACGTATTGCCACTCCACCCTGATGATAAAATCAAAGTGTTCTGTAATCGATGTCCAGTTGTGAAAATGATTAACCATAGATTTCAGAATAACATTGCAGGTTTGCTTCCCAGCTGCTATACATTGTAGGTAGTCATTATATCTGTGGGTTAGGAGTACACAGTAGGTGTAAAATGCCACTAGTCTTTGTACCTCACTTTGCACAGTTGCCAATGAATACACGAGGTCTAAGATAATGACCAGAGATCCGGGTTTTCTGTTTCCCACAGAAAAACGGAAAAAAATGAGGCTTTCCCCTTTACCCAAGTAAAGCACTGATTTTTCATTTTAATGGAGAAATGTGGATTTTGCACTTTTGCAAAGAGCTCTCTGCAGGCTGGCAGAGTTCCAGCCTGCAAGTTGCTGGGGGAGCGGGTGGAGAGCAGACAATACTTCAGGACAAGACACATGCTTGGGTGGGATGGTCTTCACCTCTCCCCCAAAGATGAGCATGTGTTCTCTTTCAGGTTGGTTGATCTCCTCCGGCAGGCTTTAAACTAGGCTTGTTGGGGGAAGGGGAGGATGAGGATGGAGGGAGCCACTGAACACCGAACCAAGAGACACCAACAAGAACAGCCCAGCCAGGACAAGCAATGAGCACAAGTAATACCCAGGTAAGAGACAGGGGCCCAGATAGTCCTGGGATTAGGAGGGAGGTGCATACACCTTCAGGAAGCCTTAAATGCCTCTGCACTAATGCTCATAGTATGGGGAACAAGCAGGAGGAACTTGCCCTCCTGCTAGCTAACACAAACCCAGACATAGTGGGGCTCACTGAAACATGGTGGGATCCAACGCACGACTGGGCAGTAAACATCAAGGGCTAACGGCTGTATCGGAGGGATAGAATGGGGAGGAGAGGTAGGGGTGTGGCACTCTATGTCAAAGAGCAATACACATCCTCAACAAACAGCACTGGGTCAGAGGAGGGGCAGACTGAAGTGCTATGGGTCAGAAAACAAGGGGGTTAGGGGGAGAGGGATAACAGTGGGGGTGTACTACAGACCACCCAACCAGGGGAAGACTTGGACCAGGAAATCTCAGATCAGCTCACGGAGGCAGTTAAGTCAAGGGATGTGGTCATCATGGGTGACCTAAACTATCCAGACATCTGATGGGAAGAGCAATCAGCCGTGTCTGACCGGTCATGTAGGTTCCTAGCTGAGATACAGGACCTCCATCTAACCGAGGAGGTGCACAGTCCCACCAGGGGAAATGCCTTGTTGGACCTGGTCGTGGCCACAGGCGATGACCTAGTGAGTGGACTGCGGGTTCTCGACCACCTGGGCAATAGCGATCATTGCCTACTGGAATTCACCATCCAGTGCAGAGTGTCAAAGGCCTGCAGCAAGATAGCAGCTCTGGACTTCAGGAGGGTGGATTTCAATGAGGTGAGGAGACTAGTCGGGGAGGCACTGGGGTCCCAGAGGGGAGGGGAGTTGGGAGTCCAAGAAGAGTGGCCGTTCCTTAAGGAGACGATCCTCCAAGCCCAAAGGGTGACAATCCTGATGTGGATCAAAGGGGGCAAGAGTGCTCAAAAGCTCCCATGGCTCACCAAAAGAATCCAGGAATGTCTCAAAGCTAAAAAGGAGGCATACACCCACTGGAAGCGATAGGCCATCACCAAGGAGGATTATAACTCCATTGCTTGAGATTGTAGGAGGGCTGGTAGACTAAAGTGGAGACAGAACTGAGACTAGCAACCCAGATCAAAGATAACAAGAAGTCCTTTTTTAAATACATAAGGGTAAAAAGAAGGTACTGGGTAATGTGGGGCCTCTGTAGGACACGCTAGAAAATCTGGTGGTCACACCAGATGACAAAGATAACCTCTTTAACAATTTCTTTGCCTCCATTTTTCTGAGCAGGGACCGAGTCATCTCCCCCACCAGGATCCCTGATGGACCCAGGGGAGGTGCAGCCAGGCCCAGGGTCAGTGAGGACCTAGTCAGGGAACTTCTGGTGGGACTAGACATGTTCAAATCAGCAGGTCCTGATGATCTCCACCCCAGAGTGCTGAGGAAATTAGCAGAGGTCATTGTGGGACCCCTGGCACAGCTTTACAAGAACTCATGGTGCTCTGGTGAGGTGCCAGAAGACTGGAAAAGGGCCAATGTGGTTTCAGCCTGGAGGGATGTGGGCAGTGGGGTTCCCCAGGGCTCGGTCCTTGGGCCTGCACAGTTTAACATCTTAATCAGCGACTTGGATGAGGGGGTGAAAAGCACCTAGTTCAAATTCGTGGATGACACTAAGATGTAGGGAGAAGTGGGCACGCTAGAGGAGAGGGACAGGCTGCAACTAGATCTGGACAGGTCACAGGGTTGGGCAGATGAGAACAGGATGGGTTTCAATACTGACAAGTGCAAGATACTACACCTAGGGAGAAAGAACCAGCAGCATACCTACAAGCTGGGGAACTCTCTTCTTGTCAGCATAGATGCAGAAAAGGATCTTGGAGTCATTATTGATTCCAAGATGAACATGGGCTGCCAGTGTGAGGATATGGTCAGGAAGGCCAACCGTACCTTGTCATGCTGTCCCGAGGCAAGGGGAAGATATGAACCCCGAAGGGCTAAAGGGGAAACCTGGGGGACAGTACACCCCAGGGAGAGTGAGAGGAAAGGAGAAATGAATAAAAACATCTTACCGGCTGCAGGAACCGCGGCGGAGCTGGAAGCGGCAGCGGGACCCGCGCAGCTCGTTAGCCGCAGTTTTTTTTAAAGGGGAAGCAGCTGGGAAAGAGGGGGAGGAAAGGTGGCGAGAGAGCATCGAAAGGAGAACCCCTGGACCCACCAAGGAGGTGGAGGAGCCGGGGAACGCAGCTCACAGGTCAGAAAAGGGTCCTGAGCTGTGCCCAAGTAGAGACGCTGCCGTCGGACTGAGAAAGACCCAGGTATCTCGACTATATATAACCCTCAGGCCACGAAGAGAGCCTACAGGAGGGACCTCGTCAACAGAGGCGGAGGTCGGCAGATCTACAGGAAAAGAGGTATCCAAGCAAGGGGCCAGCTAAGACCCTCATGTCTGGGACAGAGGACCCAGGCAGGAGCCCATCAAGGGATGGTTCCTTTACTGAAGGACATTGAGGGCAGACACGCGTGAGAGTACCCCACGGGCTGAGTAAGGCAGCCCTAAGGGGTAGTTGGTAAAGGGGAGCACGCTACTACTAGGCGCTCCTAGG
This sequence comes from Crocodylus porosus, assembly GCF_001723895.1. NCBI lineage: Eukaryota > Metazoa > Chordata > Crocodylia > Crocodylidae > Crocodylus > Crocodylus porosus. The sequence continues at coordinate 17,223,087 of NW_017728886.1, forward strand.
TAGTGATCTAGGGAGTGTTGAGAAGGGGCATACAATTGTGGTGCCCGTATCCTTTCGGTGGGTTAATTATTATTATTTATTTTTTCGGATGCCGGAGTTAGAGTGAGACAGGGCTACTAAGGGTGTAAGAGTCAAGGGGGCCTGGGTTTACTTAGCCCTCCTCCAGGCTCCAGCAGGAACCAGGAGGAACCCCACACAGAGAGAGGGTTAGCCGCTGACAACAACAATAGCACGCCGTCGAGGCTGGGTATAGGACGAGGTACAGGGGAGGTTGGAGCCTCGCGAAGACCATCACGCCTCGGCCTTGGGGCAGCCGGAATCAGCCGGTCAGACCCCTCCACCACTGAGATACCATCAAAGTTGTGGCAGGCGGGATAAGGAGGGGAGAAGACCACCTGAGGCAGGAGATCGTGGCCCCATACCTTTAAGGGATGGAGCGAAAAGTTATCATCAAGTCCCAGGGCCGGGTGGCGAGGGACCATATGATCGAGGCCTGACGGGTGCAAAGTGGTGCATTGGCCGGGAACCATCCAGAGGAATCGGGCGGGGACGAACAACCGACAATGCAGTCCGCAGCCGGGAACCCTTCTGACATGCTAAGTCAAAATCTGGAAATGCTCACCCAGATTGTAGATGTACAACAACAAATGCTGGGGCGCCAGCAAGACTGGCTCCGACATGGCTTGTCGACCTTTAAGATGCCCAGGATGACAAATGAAGACGATCCGGAAGCGTACATAGAGGCCTTTGAGAGGCATGCTATTCTGACAGGTCTCGACAAGAGGTATTGGGCCAGCCAGCTAGGTACGCTGGTCGTGGGAAAGGCTCAGGCCGCCTATAGAGCCCTCTCAAGGGAAGAGTCCCGAGACTATGAAGCCATTAAAAAGGCGATATTATATAGGTTTGAGCTCAATCCGGAACACTATCGGCACCTATTTAGGGCCGAGAAGGGGTTGGAGGACAAACATCCGAGGTTGTTATTGCAGTACCTGAGAGATACTTTCGCTAAATGGATAAATCTGGAAACCTGCGATAGCGAGACATTAGCCGACCAAATAATACTAGAACAGTTCTTGAATGACCTGGAAGAAAAGGTACAACGACTACTTGCGAAGGGGCATTGAAGCTGGCGGAAGCTTTCGTGGCCTCGGAAGTATATTATCCTAAAGAAAAGAGGGTTTCCCTGCCGCCCCAGCCAAATCAGAGAGACGTGGAGAGACGACTACCTCCTTTTAAGAGATTGGCTCGAGATGTCATATGCTTCCGGTGTGGAGGGAAAGGACATGTTGCAAAGGAGTGCTCAGCTCCGACGAACGAGAGGTAGCAGCCCAATCCCCCACTGAGGAGTGTATCAACAGCCTCTAAAGAGACGACTCATGTCGAACCCATGGATTGTAGTTTTGGGGTCGGCGGAGAAGGAATAATTTGGGAGAGACCTACTATACACGTGCGTGTTGATGGTCTGTCCCTTCGTGCCATTTTAGATTCAGGGTGTGCACAATCCCTGATTAGGGCTGACTTGGTGATGCCCTGCCCAGAGCAGAAGGAAACACCCATCCGGGTCTTGTGTTTACACGGGGAGGAACAAGACTTCCGCTGGTAGTGGGTCTGTGTGGAGGCAATGGAGCACAAGGGAGAGCTCCTGGTGGGTTTAGCCCCCCGCTTAGCTGGTTTTATGCTGCTGGGTCGGGGACCCTTGTATGACACCCTAGAGAGGGTTTGTGACTTAGAGAAAAGTCGCCGGCGATTAAAAAGACATGAAGGATGGTGGGGAGAGAGAGAAGAAGAAGGAGCCACGGAGGGTGCAGCGGAGACCCTGGACTTCCAGAACTTAACCAGTAGTCCACAGTTTCGGGAGGCTCAAGAAGAAGACGAAGAAATACAGGAGATGCGGGCCACCCTGACAGAAACTATGGAGGAGCTGTCGGTTCCTGCCCCAGAGCGGTATCCTAGGCTAGAGGTAAGGCGACATCTTTTATATCGAATATTGCATGAAGGGGCAGAAGGTGTTGAGAAGACACAACTGGTGGTACCGGGGCGTTTTAGGGGGGTAATATGGCAGCTTGCTCATACCAACCCCATAGGGTTGGTATGAGCCGTTATAAAATGATCATGAGGATTGCCCGACATTTTTATTGGGGTTTTTATCAGAGAATTTGCAGTTTTTTATCAGGAAAAAACAGGATCCCTGGTAATGAAAAATTTGGGTCTATGGTTCTTGTCAGATTCAGAAGCCAGCTAATTTTTAATTAGAATTGGGAAGCTGGGCTCTGCAGGATTCAAATTGAGAGCTTGGGTAGTATGTAACAGATCTTTAAACAAGTTCCCTCTGTCACTGCTGTACCTCCTGCGTGTTCAGTTTCTGCTAGAAGTCTACCCAGTGACGTTTATTCTTCAAAGCTTGCCAAAAAGAACTATTTTATAGCCAATGCAGATAAGATTATAAGTTATTCAGACATACTTCCACTAGCAAAATACATCTCTTTCCAAAACATATTGTTATAGGTGGGTATCAACCTGAACCTTCACAATTGTGCATTTCAACTAGGTAAGCAACGAGTTCAAGGTTCAGACTCACAAACCTATTTCTCTGCTCCTATTCATACTCAAATCTCAGCCTGCCTCTCTGACATCTCTTCATTGGTGTTTACACCTCATCTCAAGCCCAACACAACTATGAATACAGAGCTCTTTCCTCATTGGACACAGCGCTATCCATTTGGGCCTGTAACTAGGTATCATCAGGCATGCTTACACATGCCCCTGACTGCATAGTTGGTACTGCGTGGTTGGTACACAGTTATTATCCAGCGGTGCAGCTGGTATGCAATTGGTACCCAGCAACACACAGGCTGTTTTCAAGCCTACTGCACAGCAGCAACAGCATCACGGCTAGTGCTCACCAATGCTACATTGCCGTAGCTCATGCTACAGGAACAGAGCATCTCATGTAGATGCACCCATCTTGGATGAAAGCTCGCTCTAGATCCTCACACCTGTTTCAATCTTGCAGCTTCTTTCTGCATCACCACTAGGATACAACCTTTCTGCTCCATTCGTATAACTGAAGACACTGCCTAGACTCTCATAATTGTGTGTCTCAGATGTTACAACATCTTTTTGCCTGTCTGCTTGCTTTTGCAGATACAGAGGCCATGTTCGACCAAAATCTAAAATGTAAGACATATTCAACATGGGAAACTTTAAACAGTGTAGGATTCATTCCTTCATTCAGTCTCTCTCTAGTTTCAGGTTCATGACTCTGTATTTCTGAGGTAAATCAGTTATGACAATATAAGTAAAGGAGATACCAAATTTGAGTTGAAAAGAGGTCCTTTTGGAATTAACATAGATGGTGTCTCAAAATGAGGGGACTCTTCCCCTCTTGCCAATGGCTGGTGATGGCATGTAAACATACAGAATAGCCCTTTTCTTTAAATATGAATCAAGCCTTTCTTAGAGCCGCTATGCCTGATTTGCAGCAGTGCTTCCTCTGTTTATTAACACCTTTTTCTGCTTTTCAAACACTTAGGTGAACTGCTGTCTCTCATCTTTTATCTTCCATCACGTAATCCACATATAATCCTAGGATCTGGAATAGGGCTCCTCACGTCAGTTTATCATTCTAATTTGTCGGAGAAATGTGGAAAATATCCTCTCTCACTCAGATCAAAGCCTGTGGCTTTTAGCTCATTGCTGAGGTTCACAAGGGAGGAAAACTTAGGGAAATGTATTCTTTCATAAATCAATAAAGTAGATCAGCAAGAGTATTTTGAAGACAACCTGAGGGATGTGTGGGAAGTGCTCGGATATGATGGTGCTAAAGGTCATAAGGAGGAAGAAACCTATGTTTGTCCAGATTTCTTTTTATTTTAATAATTGTGATTACACTCAAATAGCACTTTCCACTGAAGAAAAAGGATGGGCTTGACGAATGCTAATTAAGTTCCCCAATTTCTGAGGCAGACAAATGTTAATTTATTATACCCATGATACAGAACGGTGAGCAGAAGCATCGAAAACACGAGCAGCTTTTAGCAGGTACTTAGGCTCCTAAGGATATACTTGGACGTTTAGGAGGATTTTCAAAAGCACCCAGCCCCCTAATTTCCATTGAGTCCAAAGGGCCTATCTGCTTTTGAAAACCCAGCAAGGTGTCCATCTGCCTCTTGCAGCCCCTAGATACCTCTAACACTCTAGGTAATTAGTCCTAGGTTACACAGTGAGTCAGGAAGGCACAGCCAGGATTAGATTTCCAAAACATTGATGTACACTGTACATCTTCTAATTTGCAATATATCTTACAACATGATGAAGTGTAAAAGCTCCCACTATTGAACTTGAAAGAGGATCACTATTAACAATTTCCAGTTCAAGGGCTAGGAGATAGACAGTGCTACACACAAACTATTTTAAACTGAGAAAATACATACATTTTGTTTTTGAAAGAAAATTGATTTTCCAAAAATATCACTGACTGAGACATACTATGCAAAGCTTTTAGCCCTGGAGCAAACGTTTTACTTCCCTGTTATAGGGCCCTGCATACAGAGGTTTATACTAACAGTGCTGACAAAAGCTTAACAAAAGAATAATAGTGTCATAAATGGCAACACCATAATAATCTACTTGATATATTCAGTGGATATTTGGCAGCAGCTGAAAAAGCAATGAAGATAAGGAAAAACAGTGTTCATCACTGTGACAGTTGCTTGTTCCAGATTAAGCAGTGATAATAATAGGATCAACACTAGGATGTAATTTCTGTGCAATACGTTGGATTAGAAAATAAGGTGAAGTGGAAATTCAGATATTTATTTTTAGTTCTTCCAGCAAAACAGCCAGGCAATTGCAGCTCTGCTGTAATTCACCCAGGGCAGTGAGTCTCTACCTTTTCAGTCACTACTCTTACCACTTTTTTGAATATGGTAGCACTGCTGGTTAGGAATCACTGTTGGTGCTGCCTCAGTTTACCTTGGTGCTTCTCAACTGGGTGCTACTACTGTGTCCAGGTAAAACTGCCCTACATGCCCGCTGCACAGCCAGACTGGGAAGTGTTGTGGCATATGCACACACCTGTGCTGCATTAGCTCAGGATAACCTCTGCTAGCAAGACAGGAGAGCTGGCTCAGGCTGTAGCCCTTTCTAGTCCTGCTTTCTACCCTCCTGGAAGCAGAGGCATGCAAGTTGAACTGTCCCACACACCTCTGGGTTTGAGAGAAGTGGGGGGGCAGGGTGGGAGGGGCAGAGACAGGTGGGGAAGGACTACAGCCTGAGCCAGCTCTGTGTGCTTTCAGGTTATCAGAGAGCCCTGTTCATGGAGTACTTGTACCTGGATGCCTCAGTGGCAACAGCACCTCTGTTTGCAGCACCCCTGAAGGGATCTCACAGAAGCCCAGTTGAGATTCACCAATCTGGGGCCTAGTATACACTACAATGAATTTGAAATTCAGATCTAGGACAATTTTGCATTATATTGTATTTAAGTCAAGCCAATGCACAACTAAGCTGTGTATTAATATAAATTAAGAAACATTACTATTGATGATCTTGAAATTAACCTTTCTTACAGAACTGTCAGTTGAATTATTGTCTGAAGAAGAAATAATGCTGCCAGGAAGGGTTTACTCAAAGCATTCATGCTGACTTGAGAGAATTTAAGAACTGACCTGAAATTTAAATGAAAAGCTGAATGTGACTTTGTTCTGAAGTACAAACTAGATACAGGGAATCATCTTGATGTATAATTCATTTTAATGAATTCTAGCATCTCTCCAATAATTTTGCACAGACTCAGCTGGGTGCCAAAACTAGGAATCTTATTCAGAGTCTAAGAAAAAAGAAAGAAAACATAACCTTCAAGTTTCTTCACACTAATTTGGTGGTGTAGTATATAATTTAAGCTCCAATTCATTTTCAATTAAACTGTATATGAGATCCCAATTTATCTTCAGGACTAGAAAATCATAGCCAAATGAGCACCTGAGCAGTCAAAACCTTAACATTCCCTTCTAATTAAGAGCTGTTGTTGCAAATTTCTTCAGGTTCCGAGAAGTCCTGCAGCATTTTCAAGAATAAGAAAGATCATATGCAATGATAATTTTCTTTTCAGTCCCGTGTCTCTGTGGCTTTACAGCCTCAGCAGCTTGATAAACAGCCCATGCTATTCTTATCAAAGTACATTCTACTGATGGGTCGTATACAGTAGACATGTTGGGAGACTGTCGTGAACAACAGAGACAACTTGTTGCCTTCAAATAACATTACCTCCAGCTTTTGACTCAGGCAGTACAGTTTCTGAAGGTCTAGTAACACATAGATGAGATCCATTCTTTAGGACAGAGTAGCTCTCTTTGAGTGCTCATGATCTATTCTCATTGCCACTGGTTTTATTTAATTTTTTTACAGTACCACATACTGTCTCTAAGTAGCATCAACATCCTCTTGTAGACACTAAACAAGAATATAGGGCCAGTCTCTGAATCTTTAGCTTTCCTTGTTGAGCTGTTACTGAAGATGTCTAACAGTCTTCACATGGTGTGCTTTGGTGGCTTTACTATATTATTTCAGCTTCAGCAGCTTGATAAAAAATTTACTCTGTGCTCTGTCTGCTCCTCTCATTGTGGTCAGGGATTTGTACTACATGAAGGTGTTATCTATAGGCAGTACTCAAGTCTGGACTTAATTTCCTCCAGCTTGTCCCTTAGAACCTGAGCTGCAAGGCATTTCTCAAAGATTTGTCTGAGGTGGTAGTTTGGGTGGGGTGGTCTTCTTCTGTCTGCTGGTTGAGGAAAAAGACAAAACATGAAAGTTTTTATTATATTAATACACTGTTATATAGTTTGGGTGCTGATTCTGACCCTGCATATTTGGTTTCTGTTTGTTAAAATGCCAAATAAAAGACAAATACTTCTGCTGTGAGCAACTAAGTTCTGAACTAAACAGGAAGCCAGTTTTTACAGTTTCCAGTGGCACAATCTACACTGAATCCTCATGCAGAGTGGCCTCCTCATAATTTAAGTAGTTGCTCTACTATAAGCTTCTCTCTCTTATCTCCGTACTTTCCCTTCCTCGTATGTGACTCTCAACTGCACTTGGCATTGCTGAAGGTTATGGGAAAGTGGAAAATCAAGGAGCGTTTCATGCAGAGGAGAAAGAGCTAACCCATAGGACATGTCTTGTTGCGCTACAGCCATGCTATGTGAAGGGGTCTGTCTTTGGGCAGTTTATGAATTCTGCTTGAGGTTTGAGTTCTTTATGCCCTTGTGATTATTTGTGTTATATTTTTGCTTCGTTTTCCTTATGCTAAGGAAAAAGGCTGAGGGGTGAGCGATTTATCAAGACTCATTGACCTTTAATGTGTCTACCTGTGCAAGACAATGCTAAAGAAGGTTGCCCTAACCAAGGAACTAGTATGGTCTGCAAAGAGGGGAAATCCCCAAACAGAAGAGAAACACCACCTTTTTGGAGGGAGAGATTTTGGGGGGTTTATGTATTTGTTGACTACAGGGACCAGCCAAAGATGCTGAAAAGTTCCAAAACACTCAAAATGCCCCAGATCCCCCAAAATGACAGGAAAAATCTCTGTATTTCTTGTGATACTTGTACTAGAAACCTTTGCTAAATCTCTGTGTTATCTGTTGCCACTATCTTGTGTCCCCAGAGTGATGAACTCAGCCTAAAGCACCCACAAGAGTGAGGCTCTGTAAGGGCATGGTTAACTTATGGGGGTGCCTTTACATGTCAGCTCTTGCTTGGGGGACCTAAGACAACTGAGTGCCCCATGATGCTCTACTTCTATGAAGGGGTAACTGACAGACAGCGTATGTCCAGGAAGGGGGTGGCAAAGAAAGAGACAGAGCAAGGGAAGCTCAGGAACATCTATGTTTAGTAGGCTGGGAACTAAAATTCAGCACCTGGTGGTGACTGGTCATAGAAGAATAGAACTGAAACACTCTCCAGTCTAGTGCTTTAGAAAGCACCCTGTGCTAGAAAATTGGGGTGAGTTGGTGTTAACATCAGGTTTAAAAAATGACTGCTGGTTCTCATTTATGCTTGCAACTAAATCAGACTCAGGACCTGTCATCAGCATTTTTCTAGCGTAAGCTAACACTAGAATGGAAAGAACGTGCCAAGAAACACAGCAGAACAGGCCGGTGCCTTTCCCACCAACCACCCCGCTTCAATGCAGGCTCAGGGAAGCAAGAGCCCTGAGGACTGAGCAGAGTGGACAGACTCAGGAAACCTGAGTGGTTGAGTGGATGCTTGAAACCCAGATCTGAGAACATCTACATTTCAAATGGGTACTACATTTGGTTTGCATTATTCAACCCCAGCTGGCCAGTCTTTTTACTTCATTTTTCATGTTGACAGCTGGTCTGCAATTGCTCTTGCCTACCTAATAGGCTGTGATTGAAAACCTGTCATTTCACAAAATCGTGTCACTGGCATAAATAATTGAAGTAATGGAGCACAATTCACTGTGCTGAAACTGAGACACGTAAATGGCTGAGCTAAATGGAACATGTTTCTGTGCTTAAACTGCTTACATGTAATTATTTTAATATTAAGTCGCTGATTCTGTGGGAGGGGAGCCGATTGACAGCACTTACAAATTAATATTTACTGGGCTTAGCTACACATGTGCTTTAATGTCTAATTTAGCCTATTTTACTGCGCATTAAAGTGGCATGTAAAAAAAGGCTATTACACTAATGCTCAGTAAAATAGGGCAGCCTAATGCGCATTTATTAAGTACCTCACATTAGAAGTAGTACATTTAATATGCATTAGGGAAAGTGCATTAATTCACCTATTGATGTGTCATTAAGTCTTAAATGCTTGGGGACTGAGGCCTTAGAAAATAATATTTGGGATTTAAGAGGGCTGGAGCAAGTGATAGCTCTTAGTGACCAGCCCATGGCATTCTGTTGGAGGAACAGACCCGAGCTCTTGCAATGCCTTTTGGCTCCATTCTAACTATTTTAGGAAGATCTGTATGTACAGCTCTGGAGCAACAGTTGCCAGTGAAGATGAGAAAAAAATAGATTTACAATTCAGTGTTCAGTACAACAAGATTTCATTGATGAAATGAAAAGATTTACAATGCACTGAAGCAAGGTATAAAAAAAGTAATTTCCTAGAACAAACTTGGGCAGCAAAGTGACTGCTGTGGGCAAAATTTTCAAAAGCACACAAGTGACTTCGAATTTCTCTTGTGTCACATTTTTGAGAAAATTTGGTATATGCGGTCAGATTGTCAGAGGTATTTTGATGTTTTAAAAGGCCTAATGGCCTTGTCTAGTGGGATGTTCTATAGCACCTGCTCACCTCACTCCCAGTGATTTCCTCTCCAATCACTTTTCAAATGTTTGTCCTATAAATGTACCTGAAATACAAATATAAAAATAGAATCACAAGTAAAGACGTATCATTATAGCCCTTCTCCCCTACCATGCCCCTTGACAAGACACGGCTTTCCTGCCATGTATGTAGTGCTTTTATAGTTAGAGACAGATACTTAGCAGCTTGATCACAGGGCTTAGGGACAGGGCAGGGCTGGAGTGTTGGTTATGGTTCTGATGCCAACTCCCCCTGTGGCCTTGGGCAACGTTACCACTATTTAACCTCTCTGTGTCACCATAGTGCTATTACTTAACTTCTTCATGTTGGGGATGAAGATGAATTAGTTGGCATATAAAAGATTCTGAAGGACGGCATCGGGGTGGAGTAAGTTCTGTCAAACTACAATACTTTAATATTTGTTCACAGGCACCAGTTGTGATAGTGTGCTGTGACAATTTTCATAGATTTCATAGACATTATTAGAGCTGGAAGGGACCTTGGAAGACCATTGAGTCCAGTCCCCCGCCTGAAGGGCAGGAAGTCACCTGGGGTCATAGGATCCCAGCAAGATAAGCATCCAATTTGCTCTTGAAGGTGTTCAATGTAGGTGCTTGAACTACCTTCATAGATTTCATAGACATTATTAGAGCTGGAAGGGACCTTGGAAGACCATTGAGTCCAGTCCCCCGCCTGAAGGGCAGGAAGTCAGCTGGGGTTATAGGATCCCAGCAAGATAAGCATCCAATTTACTC
>NW_017728886.1:17233454-17249947 GCF_001723895.1 Crocodylus porosus
AGGGATGACGAGGTCGAACGGTCACAAACTCCTGCAAGACCGTTTCAGGCTGGACATAAGGAAGAATTTCTTTGCTGTCCAAGCCCCCAAGGGTCAGCCTGGATTGCCCGCCTGTCTTCAGGTGTGGATGCTTTGCCCCAAAGTTTGGTGTCATCAGCGAACTTGGCCAGTCCACTTCTGACTCCAATGCCCACATCATTAATGAAGATATTGAACAATATGAGTCCAAGGACAGAGCCTTGGGGGACCTCACTGGTCACCAGCCACCATAACAATTGACTTCCATGAATTACCACCCTCTGGGTCTGACCACGGAGCCAGTTTCCCAGCCAGTGGATCATGGAGGATCCAAGGCCACAATTGGCTAGTTTTGCCAAGAGGTAATCATGGGATACCAGATCGAAGGCTTTTTTGAAGTCAAGATATATGACATCAATCTCTTCTCCTTTGTCCAGGTGCTAGGTCACCTGGTCATAAAAGGAAATGAGATTGGTCAAGCAAGACCTACCCGCAACAAACTTGAGCTGGCTATTTTCTCTCCCTTTTCTTTCCTGCTGCAGGTTGGGCACATGCCTTTTGTATTTTGGCCAAATGCCAGAGGTGGGAATGGCTTTCCTGGGGGATTTATCTCCTGGAAGAGGTGGTGCTTGAGACAAAGTCCAAGACTTTTGCAATATTAGGGTCCTAAGCCATTCTGACTGGTGAAACTTTTCAATATACCATCTAATAAGTTACAAGAAACAGACTTTTGTGCTAAATGACTAAATCAAGAGAAATGCACCATATTTCATCTACAACCTAAGAAAATGCAAGTAAGTGGGGAGCCCGGCTTTGAGGTGAGGATTTTAAACCATTTGAAAATACATAGTGTGAAGCATTGCACTCAGGATACTTTAGTTTTCTTTTCTTAACAATTGGCCATCTAAACAGTACATCTCTTTATTAATCACAGCTCTTTCTAAAAACAAGCCAGCTTTGGGAAGTGTTGCCAGGTGTAATTTGGAAGACTGCCTTGATTTCAATCCTCAGGAGATGCAGTTCTCATAGGAGAACAATGGACTTTAGCCAGGCTACCGTAGAGTGTAGCTTAATAATGATAATTTCCCTCTTTAGCACTGCTGTTTCAAACCACCTGCCCCTGCAAAGGAAATGTTCAGAGCTGACAAGGTGGAGGAGAGCAAGCTGAGCCTTAAAAACCACCAAGGATGAAGACTTCACCACTTCTCTAGATAACCTCACCACCTTCCTAGTGAGAGTTTTTCCTACATGAACCTCCCTTGCTGCAACTTGAGACCATTGCTCCTTGTTCTGTCATCTGTCACCACTGAGAACAGTCTAGCTCTTTGGAACCACCCTCCTGGTAGTTGAAGGCTGCTATCAAATCTCCCATGAGTCTTCTCTTCTGCAGGCTAAATAAAACCAGTGCCCTCAGCCTCTCCTCAAAATCATGTGCCTCAGCCGCCTAAGCATTTTCTCCAACTTGTCCATATCCTTTTTGTAGTGCGCTACCCAAAATTGGACAGTACTCCTGATATGGCCTCACCAGTGCAGAAGAGAGGGGAATTATCACTTTGCTTGATCTCCTGGCATCATTCCTACTAATGCAGCTCAGTATGCTGTTAGCTGTCTTAGCAACAAGCACACACTGTTGGCTCCTAGATGAAAATTGCCACCAGTGATAAAGAATGGCCTGTTTGAAAACATTCTAAACCATTCTAAACATTGGAACAGGCTATCCTGAGAAATTAGGGAATCTCCTTCCCTGGAAATTTTCAGGAGCAGGTTGGACAGACACTAGGCAGAGATGATCCTGTCTTATACTAGGTGACCTTGTGATGTCCCTTCCTACCCTGCTTTCCTATGATCCTAAAAAATCCATGGCAGAGAGCATGACAAGCATGAGTGATACCAGGCAACAAGGCCTTGGGAAGGATCATTTCATCATTCCCTCACTGAATGATCTAGTTAGATGGATATAAATATCACTTGTGGTTTCAGTAGATGGGGGCCCTATTCTAAAGTGCTTTTACTAATAGTCACAGGCATTAGTGACTGTGCCACTTTGACAAATAACTCATTCCTGTGTCTGTGTACATTAATGAATAGGAATGATTTAAGCAGGGAGACAATGACTAGTTAACATCTCTCTATGTTGCATTTTAATCTACTTTTCTTTCCAGGACAAGTCATAAGTATGTCTCCAGGTACATTCTTTGTGGATGGGAGGAATGAAGAATAGGCTTTTCTTCAGCTTTTTCTGAAGCTTCACAGGCAGGACTGGCTCTCAAATGGCCCTGATTCAGCAGAGCACTTGGGTGCAGACAGAAGTGCAGCTCTCAGCTGTAACTCAAAGCATTTTCTGCAAAGCGTTCTGAGTTACAACCCTACCCTGGACCAAACAGAAGTTCACTGTTGGTTCCGGGGGAGAGGGGAATCTCACTGCACTGGGAACCTACAGCTCAGTTCCCATAGCAACAGCCAGTGCATGCTGTTTTCAGAACGGGAGGGGGTGCTGAAAGGTGGGATGGGTAAATTGGAGGCCCCCTATCTGGGGGGGCAGAGCTCAAATATACCTGCCCCATCCTCCAGGGGGAGCCGAAAAAATCCCAGACCAAGCTCTCTCTGCTCCCTTTCCCCACTCCCATTCTGAAAACAGCAACAGGCTGGGAGCCCTGCAGACACAAGTTACAAAAGATGCTACATTTTGAAACATCTTAAACTGATACCTCATGCAATGAAAGGTCAGATGTTCACCTAATCAGTCATTTTGAAGCTGTCTGCAGCCATGCATGTGTGTTTGGTCACAGCTGCAGCAGTGACAGTGTAGACACAAGTTAATAGCTAATTTGCTGGCACTGTCCTCAAAGATTATTATTTTTTAATATTCATAGTTTTCATAAGTTCTCATGGGCCTCCAGGGGAAAAAGTCATAAAGATGTACTTATATGTGGATATATAGATGACAAAGTGTAGGAACATAATGGAAAATAACTGGAAACATGCAAAAGCTCTTGGAAGGTATAGATGAATAGGAAATCTCTATAACTGCTTACAGGTGTGAAAAAAATCCCCAAAACCGGTGCTTTATGTTAAGCTTGGTGTGCCCCCTCACTGAGCACAGCACATGCCCAGAAGAGGCATCATGTCAGTTGGACCTGGCTCACTCAATGTCTGTATACATCACATACTTCAGTGGGGCTTTTTGGCACTTTTATCTAATAGCTGACTGAATCAGCTTTAGATAAAAGTGCCAAAAAGCCCCGCTGAACTGTGTGATCTATACAGATGCTGGGGAGCTGGCTCCGACTAGTGCTCTTCCTCTTCATGTAAAGTGCTTTTTTGGTATTTTTTTCATGGGTCAGCAGCCTACGTGATGAAACTCGGCTGCCACCCGCTGTGAATGCAGATGTAAGAGAAGGAGTTGGAAATAAGAGAGGATGCAGGTTGTGGAGGCCAAATTCACCTACAGACTTTGGAATTGCCCAGCTTCTGTGGGCTAGTGGAGATGAGGGAAATCAAAGAAACCTTCAGTAAAGCATAAAGGGTGGAAGCATGATTAAAGGCAAACAACTTTTTCAGTCAAACGTTGCCTTTTGATGAGACCACAGATTTAACTGGTGAAGGTAACTGAGTTGACATAATATGCTTAGACTTTTTTAAGGTATTTGACTTATTTCTGCAAGAGATACTACCTTATATCATTCCTGATAATATATAATTATCATGCCTAATCAGATAAACAGATTTCTGCTCAGTTTTCATAGACTGAAGAGTTTTGAGTAACTCACTATTAAGCCTGTGCAGTTTAAGACACTTCTTCAAACCCAGTCTTAGCTCCACTGATGCAAAACTCCCTTGGATTTTGTATCAGGGCCTTTGCCCCATTACAAAGGAGGGGGAGGTGAGAGAATGGCAGAGCACCTTTAAGATGTCTCTGTTTTGCATAGGAGCTGCAATGGGCAGAGCCTAGTCACCAGTTCTTAGCTGATGAGTGTCTGTATCACCCAACACAGTCACTGATACTCCATTGGCAGTCTAGGCCAATGCCTGAGTAAGCCTGGGCCCCAAAATCGTCCTCTTACCCCATAAATATGGTCCCTTCAAATTTAGAATTGGGGAGATTTCATCAGGACAACGTAGAGAAAGTTGACACAGGCTTTGCCTTGTTATACTTCTCCTGTGGATAACCACAAAGCTTCCCTGTGGCTGTCAATGTGGACCCTTCTGTCAGCACTAAATTCATTAAGTGTCTAATTACTGGTGCTAATTACAGAGGTGTGGGATGCTGACAGGACTTTCCTTTTCTTTACATGATCTTGTTTAGAAAAATCAATGAACTAATCTCAGTCTCTCAACATCTGTCTATTTGTCTGTCTCAATAAAACATGAGATAGAGTGATTTACTTAGTATTTCCATGCTGATTTGTCATATTACCAAATTCTGTTTAAGGTACACTGATATAAAACCAAGCCAGCTCCTTTGCTTTCAGAGGGTTTGTAAGGGATGACCCAAATATTTGAATTTGGGCTGCACTGTTTGGGTTTATGTTGAGGCATCCAAAATGTACATTTTATTATTACACTTTATTATTAGATTATGTACAAATTTCATAATCCATAAACTTGGTGCAAATTTAGGTAGAGTAAAAAAATTCTAATAAAAGTGGGGAGACTCTTTTGCAAATGTATAGGATACACAGGTACAATAGAAATCATCCTCCAAGCATTCATGCCCAACCTCCCTGTCTGAGCTATAGTGTTAATGTTAGTCCTGCTAAGAGGTCACACAATTTGTTTTTTTCATATCTCTGTGCAAAGCCTATGAGTGCAGAAATGGGCCCAGAAGAACAATGTTCTTGAATTAACCCTGCAGAATCAGACCAAATCTTTCCTCCTTTCTTCTTCCTATGTTAACTTACTTTTTCTAATTGGAACACATAGTATCTTTAATGACAGGACTATGGCAGTGAAATGTTATCCCCCAAGGTCCAGTTTTGGCACCTATATGTTGTAGGACTCAGCAGCTTATGAAGGGATCTTTGTTAGCATTTGAACCTTTCCCTGCTTGTAGACATGCTCTGATGCATTCTAGTTAATCAAGTCTGCTCCGTGTTTTAATTATGACCCCATATAGGAAAAGCTTCTGTAGAGAATGCTTGCTCATGGTATGAACATAAAAACAGCAAGTCAGATCTCACAGTCCTTGCTGACTTTCTACCAAGCTCTGTTGAACCCTCTGACCAAACTTGCATTTAAATACTGACCTTCTCAAAAAAACTCCCATTGAAATATATCATGACCTGACCTAATACCTGTAATAGTATTGGGGCTTAGTAGTATATCAATAAAATATTAAAATTAATAGAATAAAATTGATAGATTTTCTTTCATTATATTTCTCTACAAGTAAAATGGCAATGAAGTATTCTGGTATAACTCCTCAGGAAAAGTGCCGGCACTCAGTTTCTGTGGAAGATAGGATAGTTACTTCAGTTATTGATTAATCCTGGTTTATTTCAGACATTCAGTTCCATCTCTCAGTTTTACACTGTCTTTTAGGGCTCGACTTGAATGTAATAGGAAGTCCACATTTTTTCTATTTAGAACAGGGGCGGGCAATTATTTTGGGCAGAGGGCCGCTTACTGAGTTTTGGCAAGCCATTGAGGGCCACATGACAGGCAGCCCAGGGCAGATTAATATTAATTTTCCAAAATTTTTAGGGGCCTCGTGGGCCAGATAGATAGCCAGCCCCCCAGCCGTATTTTGCCCACCTGTGATTTAGACTCTCATCTCAGTTGCATCACAGTAGTACCTGAACACTTTTGATTCTGACAGTGTACCAAGTGATGTTATTAACATCTATATATGATTTCACTGGATCAGTCAGTGACAATGAAGGGTCACTTTCATTGCTTGAAGGACTGTTTAAAGACAAACTGGGTGTGTCTGAATGTGCTATTCATGCATAGTAAGCTTACTGCGCATTAAAAAAGGTGAAGTAAACTGCACCCAGGAAAGGGTCTACATGTGCTCTGGCTTGGGAGCAAATTTGGAGCAGTTGAGACCAGGGGATGTTCCTGTCCCCTCTGCCCTGCTCGGCCCTGCTGCAGCAGCTAGAGGGAGCTCCAGGTTCCCCTGGGTGTCAGCTCGAGGCTGGCAGGAGGACTGGTTCCAATCCCCATGTTGGGGGGAAAAAGAGGGAATGCAGCAGTCCCGGCTGCCAGGACAGCTCTCCCTCCCATGTGGGGATCAAGACGGTCCCGATCTCCATGTGGCAAGGAGATAGCTGCCTCTGCTGGCACAGCTCCCTACCACATCAGGGCTTAGCCAGGCAGCAGTGGGCCCCCTGCTGCCTGGGCTGACCAGGAGCAAACTGCTTCTCGTCAGCATCTACACAAGTGTCACTGCACATTAGTTAATGCACAGTAAATATGAGTAGTAGATTTACTGTGCATTAGCCTATTTTACTGTACAGTAACTCAGTGCAAGCAAGGTTGCATAATGACTCTTTACTACACGGTAGATTAGTTTACTGCACAGTAAAGCATCTCATGTAGACACACCCACTGTAACCTGAACTAATTCAAAATAGATACCACTAAGATGATGGAATGTAATTGGCAGGACAACCTTACACTGGATCTTCTGCACCCATGACCATGTTCTCATGATGAATGGGCCCAGTTTCAGATTTGCTGGTGGAGTCATGGAATCCTTTTCTCTCTTCTTGCAATATTGTAAATTCATAGAAGAATGGAGCCTTTCAACATGAGTATAGAAAGGAGCCTTAGGTCCAAAGCCAGCAGGCTGACATTATTTTGCTGATGTGGAATTGGCTGAAGTTATCATTTGGCTGAAGCGATCATTTTAGGGCATGCTAGGCATTGTGGTGATTTGCACCATAAATTAATCACCTTCCCTTTCCTGTGAGTCTGCATATTTTATGGCTGAACTAGCAGTCCTTGGTCCTGGTAGAAAAAGCATCTCTGGACAAAAAATTTTGTGTCCAATTGATCACTCTCCACAGGAGCTAGTTATAGCTTCAGTCTGCAGTCACATGCTGAGTACCAAGTAGGCATACAGCCTGTTGCTGGAAACTGAATAAAAAGTATGAGTAAACATCTGTCCTGAAGTGCCAGGAACAGAAAAAGGCTAGTTCAGAAGATGTAAATCCACAGTACGGTGCGGCCACAGAGTCCTGCCCTGAGCCCCTCTTCGGAATTGGCATTCTACACCTCAACCTATTTCAACCTCAGACAAGAACAGGGGCTTCTTGCAAATGTGAACTTTAGTGAGGTAGGGTTCAACTCAAAGCCTGTGATCTGCTGTGTTAATGCTGATAGGATAAATGGGAATGAGTTGAAGTGATAACGTGATTCTGTTACTGTACAACATTAAGCAGTTAAACAAGGTTTGAGGTTCTGAGTATTGAGCCCTTGGCTTGCTTGTTGCCATGGCAAAACACAGTAGGAGATCTGTGACACATTGGGAAATAAGCTATTCAAAGGAAATCAGAATAAAAAGTATTTTTAAAATAAAATCAAGGAGTTATGCTAAATCAACATTTTTCAAAGACCCTTTTAGAGAGAGGAAACGTCAAAGTCTCTTCTTCTGTCAAAAGGTTCTTCAAGGTAGGGAAGAAGGCGTTACTTCTGTTCTTCAGTTCTGAGATTATGAATTATTGTCTTTTCCCCACCTCTGACAAAACACGTAGTGCTGATAGACACACAGGGAAAAAGGGGGAGGAAGGATAGTACAGGTACGGGAAATATGGCTTGTTCTCGACATTGCCAGCATCTAATGCATCTGGCCCGTCATACACAGAAGGGCAGGTCCTTCTTAGGTAGGGCAGAGCTGGATGGGTTGCCTGATCTCATCCTGCTTGTGGTGCATAGTGTGGCTGGTCCCATGATTGGGTGAAAAAGCTAAGAGAAAGGGCAAAAAAACAAACATAATGAAGAACAAAAGGGAACGTATGAAAGAAAGGGAGACAGAGCAGGAAGGGGAAGGTCTCCATTCAGGCTCTGACATTCCAGGTTCGGTCTATTGATCGTCGCTCCCACGCTCTCTGTTTACAAGACACAGTCCTTGGGATATATCAGTAGGCCTTTCTGTTTGAACCATTTCCAGCGCTTTCTCTCCCTTTTGCACTTTTCCTGTCAACATTTGTTAATTGTGACTGGACAGTTCTAGAAATCTGTGTTTACTTTCCCACAGTTGAACTCACAGATCCTATTAGACCCTGCTCTACAGGAAGGCCAGAGTCAAGGTGGCAAAATGGCACTGCAATTAGTAGCGTTATTCTGGGTTTTACACCATCAGTTTAGTAATTTAGCTAAATTCCATGGATTTTCTACATGCCTTAAATTCTATTTTGACCCCCATGTTTCCTAAACTGTACTTACATTTTTTTGTAGAGTTGTTTAGAAATTTTGACAGATAATTATTTTCCCCATTGAAAAACCACTGGTTCATTGCAAGTAAAGCATATAGCAAAGTATTAATGATCTTTGACAGGAACTCATTTAGGGGGAAAAAAAATATAATAAAAGCCATTTTAATGATGTTGAAATGTTTTCAGAATGGAAAGTTTGTTTTTTTTCCTGGAACCACTTTTTGTTTTCATTTCTTCTTTTGTCTGTTATAAAACAGGGGTGTCCAGCTCAGATGAGTGTGTCGCAAATTACGGCTGTGGCAGTATTCATGCCTTCAGTGCTGACACTGGAAGAGCAGCTCTGGCAACCGCTTGGGCTACCAGTTGGACAACTCTGCTGTAAATTATAAAGTGTAGACAAGTCAGAATTGAACAAATGGCTTCAAATTGATCTATATAGTTCAGTCAAGCTGAAACCAAATTTGTTTTTAGACTCTGTGTTCAAGTGAATTTTACAATTTTTTTCTTAAAGTGATATGTTTGTGGCGCAATAATGGAGTAACATCATGGGGATCAATACCAGTGGAGTCCAAATACCCCCATCATTTTCCTTCCGCCCCTACCCAAGACATTGCTTCTGAAATAGCCGCTATCAGGGAGGTGGATTATATAGTAAAGAACAAAAGAATATAATTTAGGAATTGCTGTATTAGATGAGATCAGTGATCCATCTAGCCTAGTAATCTGTCCTTGAATGGCTCATGCCAGGTACTTCTGTGCTAGCATTCCCACAGCAGAATAACTTTATATCAGTGCTTAGATCAATAATAGAATTTTGTTACTAAATAGAGTCAATTGCTGCAAGCCATTGGTAAAGGATGCCTTTGTATTCCTTTTATTTTTTATTTTGTAGGATAAAATGGTGGAGGTGGTCTCAGACATCTAAGCTTTTATTAAAAATGCTGTTCCAAGATTTGCAACACTTTGAGGCCCTGAGTTCTCCAACTGTATGTATGTACTTATGTAAAAGGAAGTTAAAGTCTGGGAAAATAGGGAAAGGAAAATATTATTAAAGAAACCTAATCAATATTACTCGAAGAACAGCAAAGGCAAGTGGCGAGACATGCAAATAAGAAAAAGGAAAATAATTCATTTTTTTTTAAAACCAGCTTGTCCTACACTGATATGTACTTGCTCCCTACTTCCTTTGTCATTCTTAAGCTGAATGTAGTCTTTCTATAGTAAAAGACCCATCTAATTTATTTCTGGCTATTCTTGAGTAAACCATTGCTCAAGTGTAAGGGTACAGAGCAGTTCCACTTCAAGCCTTCTTTAGTTATCCATCACTGCATGGAAGATAATTCTGTCTCAGAACAGACACAAGCAATGATATATTCTGTGCCTTTCTTCATTTCCTTCTGAAGCTTATGGTTGTTACAAACTAGTCCCTGTCTGCCATGTACATCAGCCAAAGTCATGACAAATTATATTAGTAAGCATGCAGGGGTTTCGGGGAAACTGCACCTCAAAGTCTTGAAAGCAAAAAAACTGTATGTCACGTGTATGTGTTAAGCCACAGCAGGATCAAAAGGCCTGCTAGCCCCTGCTGAGGCAACAAGGCCTGCCATGTTTCAAGGAGATAGGTGCAGGGGTTTGGGGGAAGCTGCAGACAAGCAAAACTCATGACATGGGTGACACTGTGTGTGTTAAGGCGCAGCAGGGTGAAAGCTGTAGGCATGCTAGCCCCTGCTGAGGCCATGAAGCCTGCCAGCTGTCAAGGAGATGGGTGCAGGGGGAGTCTGGGTTCTGGGGCCCTGCATCTTTGGCTGCTGACAGGCAAAACTCATGACGTGTGTGGGTGACACTGTGTGTGTAAAAGTGTGCCCTCACTCAACTGACACCAAGGCAGAAAGCAGGGCAGTTCAAACAATGCTGCCTTTTGTGCAGGTTTTCCATCCCTCCCCCAGAGCACGGGGATTGGAAGGGACCTAAGAAAAGGATGACAGTCACTGGCCAGCTACACAGTCAGTGTAAGAGCACTCCCCTCACCCCTCTTCCCCCTCCCTCTCCTTACTTTAGTTTCTGTTTCCCTGCAGGCAAGCCCAGTTTAAGCTTTGAAACGTTTTGATAATTTCGAAATGTTTCAACTTGCCTTGTTTTGTTTCGTTTCGAGACTGTTTCTAAGCTGTTTCATTTCGATTTTGCTGTTTCTAGCTTGAAACGAGTCGAAATAGCATTGCAATGAAACTGCTGGCAAAATTGCCCACAACCCTACTTCCCAGTAACATAGTTGTGTGAGTGTATTGCGTGCTTGATAACTGAAGTCCTTTAACCTTTGTTGCCTGGGGAACCCCACTGACTTCAGATGGATGTTTCACGTGGTTAAGTACGAGAAAACGTCCAGCTCTGACTTCAGTTCAAGTGTTCAGCCTCCAGCATGTCTGAAAAAGCCATATTTCCTCATAAATTTAATTTTGGCAGTCCTAGATGGCAACATCCTACCCTTCATGCTAAATAATTTCTCTCTCTCAATAAATGAAGACTTAAAAGTGAGGGGTTGCTTTAAAAAGCGATTGTATATAAAGCCAGTGCAGAGACACATGATAAATATGCCTCAATAATCCACCTCCAACCTGCTCCATTTATAAGTGAATACATGATTTCTCTCATTGCCACAGCATAGTATTAGTAGCAACTGCAGCAGCACCTAGAGATCCCACCTGAGTCAGGTTCTATTTTGCGCAGTGCAGTACAGATTAAGAAATGGCCCCTGTTCAAAATAACTTCTAATTTTAGTTTTAACCTCCCCCAACTTCCCCAAGCTGGGTGATGAAAGAGGGAAGGAGAAAAAGGTGATAGCAAGCCAAGCTGCATGTGCAAAGTAGAAGTGAAATGCTGGTTGCATTCAAGTCAGTGTAGTTGTGTATACTTTATAGAGATAAATGCTCCCTTGGCAACAAGCAGTGCTTTTCTTTTCAAATCTGGATGCTTCCTTCTTGCTCAGTTTTCACAAATGGTAAGAGTTGCTGATGTCACCATTGCATATGCAACTTTCCTAACCTTTTTGGGGTTGTCTTGAGGTAGAACTGACTGGCATTTAAACCCCCTTGCTGATGTAGCAAGCTGACATTTTGCATGGGCAATGCCAATTACTGAGCATAAGGGTGGGGGGGAGGAGGAGAAAGAATCATTTCACTCGGTTTTTTTATTTGTTTGGGGGTTTTTTAGAAGAAAAGTAAGGCTGGCTGATGCAAAGTCCAAAAAAGGAAAAATTGAAGAATCTGTGTAATAAAAGTTCAAAAAAGGACAGAATACCCTCCACTCACCCTTGTGCGTTCGGGGGGTAGGTGCTCCTTCCTCACAGTCACTTGCAAGCTAAGAGGTCAATGAAGGAGGCAGAATCCACCCTGCTGTGTTGAAGACCTCCAGCACCCTGCAGTCACCTTGACTACTCTACCAAATGAATTCACTTCTTGGACACCACTGTGAAATTTTGCATGGGTCACATCCCCACTATGTTGTATCAGAAACCAAGTGATGGCTACAGCTATTTCCATGACACCAGCTTTCATCTTAAGTGTGCCACTACCTCCATCATCTACACTCCAGCTCCAGACCACCGTATCTGTTCTGATCCCACTGACTGGGATGCACACCTGAGGGGTCCAAAGAAGGGATTCTTATGCTTACAATACAATCACAAAACCACAGCCACTCAAAGCAACAGCCAGACTCAGATCCTGCTTCGAGTTGTTACAATACCAGCCCCATGACGAGGACAACAGAATACCTTTTGTTGAAACGTGCATCTTTCAGCTTAAATCCCTGGGATATTAAAAACCTCCAAGCCTTCCTGGAAAATGACAATCATCTCAAGGCAGCCTTGGGGGACAAGCCTATCCTGCCTTGTAGGTAGTCTCTCCAGCCTCAAACAACATATCACCTAACACATGTTCCCACCAAACCACCAGACCTTGCAATAGATCCAAATGCCTGCTGTTTCTCATCATCAACAAAGACCACATCCTCACTGGACCAAACAAGGATAACTTTATTCCTTTCCATTTAATACCCTTGCTCTCTGCAAGTCTATTCTGATGAAGTAAGCTGTAGCACATGAAAGCTCAGGCCTCTCTAAATGAGTTAGCTTCTAATGTGCCACCTGTCCTGCCTTCTGCCTATCTTCAGACTCACACGGTCAGCTGCATTTCTCTAAAATTAATAGGTGAGGTTGTTCTGAGATTACCAACTGCTGCATTGGGATCTCCTCCACTATTGCTTCTATAAGCTGCTGCTTTCACAGACTGGACTTTGCTAAAGTAATCCTGCAACAGCACAGCCTGGGTCTAGGAGGGCTTGTCCTGCTGTAAGGAGAGATGGGGGAAAAAAAAGAGAATAAGCTTATTTTGATGTCCACACCAGAGTTGTTGTGGGTCTGAACAGACTAAATGAGCAAGATGGTAATACCTTGGTACAGTCACTTTGGAAGACAAAATAAGGCTTCTAGAGAGAGGGGAAGAAAACATTTAATTTTTTTGATAACTGAATAGAAGTGGCTCAGTGTGCCTCAAGACACTTGTATGCAGTTATACAAAAGTAAAACATCAACAGGCTTGGAGAATATAATGAATTCAGCCTTAAGTTATATCAAACAACCCCAGGGACCGGCTCTTCAGTTTACCATGTGTTTTTGCTAGATGGGAGAAGGGCCTCCTATCTTGGTATTCATGAAGTGACTCTTCCTTTGACTTCTGGCTCTTTAGTCCATTGTTCCGTTGACCAAAGCAGTGAAAAGCAGCTTAACATTTTTCCTTCCCTTCCAAGTACAGGTTTTTTAAAATTCCATTTTTCCCTGCAAGAGCAGCAACGAATTAGCTTCTTCAAATAGCTATTTTGTGTACAAATTTCATCTCTCTGTCCCTATGTAGAGGTCACATGGAACAAATGTCTTATATTGCTAATACTTTAGACTAAAACACTTAAATGAGTAAAGCAAATGGAAACATTAACCTTGAATTCCCATATTTTGTTGTGTGTGGTGTGATTCACAATGAATCATCCCCATTTATAAAAACTTTGAAAATGGAAAAGTTTGATTTGCCTAAAATCTGCCCATTAGTCTCCCAGAGAGAAAAATCAATCTTTTGACTTTCTTTGAAAAACACTTTGAGCTGTGTTTTCAAATGCCAACTCTGTGGTAAGTAGCAGAAATATGAATATTCTTTTATAACCACAACCTCCCCGGCACTCCCATGAGTGCATGTGTAAACAGTAGGCGCAGGAGAAGCATTTTGGCATTTGGAAGTTGGAATTTGTTGTACTTGGGAGTAACCCCCAAAGGTGAAAGCTGTCTGTGGAAGGACATGTGGGCTCTGCTCACGGAGGGGGATTTTTAGCTCCAGGAAGGACTCTTGGGGTCTACACCTCAGTCTGTGGGGTAGGTTGTGGAGGAGTTAGGCAGGTGACCTGACAGTGAACCTTTTCAGGAAGCTCTCCTGAAACATCCTTGCAATCAAACCATCTCTGCAAAACATTTTGATCTTGACACCCCTGTACATTTTCTGTATAACTACTATACTCCCATATTTTGCATGAATTTCTGCTTGTAACTTTGCTGAAACATAGGCCCCAGTTCAGTCTTTTCAAAAAGAAATGAATGAGCCAGGGGTATACCCAACACCTAGAACATGCGTAACCTGGAATACTGCTATGAAAGGCAGCTGCCAGGCAAAGAGTATGCCATGCAGGTAATGCAACCAGTTATTTGCAAATAGTGCTTGGAAGACTGTGGAACAACCTGTTAAAACTATTAGGAAGTAAGCCTAGTGGTGTTCTTTAACCGGACTTCCACACTTCGTTGCTGTTGCATACAATTCAGTGCAAGGTTTCAACACAACCTATGAACTAAAATCTTTCTCTCCTCCGCCTGCTTTTTGGTCTTAAAAGCCCAGATCAAAATAAATCTCCTCCCCACCCCCAGTCAAATGTATGTGGATAGCACTTATTCTGATCATGTCAACGGCAGCTAAACATTGGTATTTGTCACGTAGACGCACAGTATTGCTATAGCACTGTGTAATATTACACAAGTCATCTGTATTCTCACAATGTTTGCAGGTGGGCTCAGAAAAAAATTAGTACCTTGGTCTCTGCTCTTAGGGAAAGGTACCAGCTGGCATTGGGTCATCTCATTTTTCCCTTGTTTTCCTTTAAATGCTGAAGGCCAAAGTTCCTTCTGATATGCATGAATGTGAAATTGTCATGCAGAATCATATTGTACCTCATCTGATTGTAAAAATTCCAGTCTTAACAACTTTTGAATACACAATGCAGACATCACTTGCCTTCTGAAATTGTGTTCACAAAGGACATGTCATCTGAGTTTGAATTTGGTTAGTAGCAAAGAGTAAGTGGGAGATACAAAAGGGCAAATGGAGGAAGCGAATGGGGAGAGAAGATTAATGAAGAGAATTTTTGCAAAACTGTACAATTATATTCTACTGTTTAAGTGAAGTGTGCCATGCCAAAATGCAGAGCCTGAAAGATATTGCTTGCATTTTGTGTTCTGCTTCATCTTAACTGGGTCAGTCTGTCCTCACTGGCAAAAGCTCTCAAATAATTCCTCCTTAGACTCTAATGGACCATGTAGCTTAGGGGATTTGGGGATATAATTTGGGGCTATAGGACTTTGGGATTTGATGCAAAGTCCTTCTAGATCAATTCATTTAAATGGGAATTTTGCTATAGAAGTTAATAGGCACGTGCATTTCTGTTATGCTTGTGAAGCTGTGCATTACATTTTGCTTCATTATTATCCCTTTCCTTCCCCTGATGTTTCCTCTAACATAATTATGTCGGAAACACAACGTTTTCACAAAAATCAACTTTTATATTTGTTTGAACAAATTTGAAGTGTCTCCATGAAGCAACTTAAGTACCTCTCTACGGGCAAAAAAGGTGCCATGGGAATTAAACACACCATCAGAATACAAAAATGATTTATACAAATATACTGCATGTAAAATATGTAGAGCAGGTAGATTCATACCTAGAGGGGTGGATTTATATACCTTATTAGCATACATTTTGGCACAGTTTAGCAAAGTGCTTAAACAGATGGGAAGTCTCATTGACTTCAAGGAGAGTATTCATATACTTATATTTAGTTTCATAGATTTAAAGTCAGAAGAGATGTTTTATCACCTTGTCTGTGTTATATATCACAAGCCACAGTATTTCATCCAGTAGCTCATGCACTGAGCTCCAAATCTTGTGCTTGGCTAAAGCATATCTTCCAGAGAGACAACTCAGCTTGATCTGAAGACATGAAAAGCTAGAGAATACATCACTTCCACTGGTAGTCCTCTCCAATAACCAGTCATCCTTACTGTTAAATTTATATTGGAAATAAAAGATACAAACTTCTGATCTGGCTTCAACTTCTAACTATTCATTATTGTAATGCATTTTCCATTAGATTACTTCCCTTCTGTACCTAACATTTTCTCTCCACTGTAATCACATGAATATGAATTAAACAGATTGAGCTGATAATGACCTGACTTCAAGTCATTTTTTCTAGCCTTGAATGATACTTCTAGCTCTTCCATGCAATCTCCTCAATTTTTCAATATCTTTCAGAAGTGTAACCACAGAACTGTGTATAGTATTGTGTTCCCCACCCCATGTGATATATGGAAGTATAATCACCACTTCTTATCCATCCTTTCCACTACCATCACAGTTCACATCCATGCTAAGTTGCTTATTTGCTATGAGCTTTTAGGCACTTCGCAGAGTTGCTGTTATTCAGGAAATGGTCTTCCAATCTTTAGGAGTGGCCCACATCCCTTGTTTTAAGACTTAGGGCTCTGCATTTAGCAGCATTAAAAAGCACTTTATCTGAATGGGCCCAGTTTACCAAGCAATTCATCTCACATGCTTACATCATGCTGAAACAGTTACAGTACCTTTCTTTTTAGTTAACATTTTTATTCATAGATTTCATAGACTTTTGGGCTGGAAGGGACCCCGGAGGATCATTGAGTCCAGCCCCCTGCCCCAGGGGCAGGAAGTCAGCAGGGATCATAGGATCCCAGCAAGATAAGCATCCAAATG
>NW_017728886.1:17250252-17332220 GCF_001723895.1 Crocodylus porosus
GAGTTTGTGACCGTTCGACCTCGTCATCCCTTGGGGCGCTCTGGTGAACAGACGTTCCCCCAGATCCTGATGAGCACCCCTCATAAACTTATAGGTGGCCACCAGACCACCCCTGAGCCTGCGCTTTTCCAGGCTGAAGAGTCCCATGGCACTCAGCCTCAAATTATGTTATTAAGTTGCTTTAAATCAGTGTTTCTGTATTGATGTTATTAATCCACCAAACTAAATAGATGATGTATTCTATGAAGAATTGCAGGGCCATAATTGTGCCATGAATTTTAAGAATGAAATGGTCCCTAGAAATTTGAAGTAATAAGAAGCTGCTAGTCCTTGATTGAGATCTACATCATACATTGAACTATTTTGGTCCTCTCTCGTTTCAGCTGTGTCTGGGTTGGCATTTCATCCCTACATTAGGAGATCTATGAAGTCTAATATACTTCATTCTTAGCAACTGCTTCCTGATGCTCATTTTCATTGTTGGTTTTGGTAGTTTGCTGTCTTTATGCCAACACTTGTCTTACTGCTTCCTGACACTGTCCTCAGAAAAGTCCTTTGGTTTTTTTCATTCAACTCTTTTCTTGTCCTGTATTTACTGACAGACACTTAACAAGTGCAAAGGTATTTATTCAACAGCTCATGCTATATTAATAACACTTGTCTGAAAATAATTAATGGTATTATTTTCCCTATCCTTATTTTAAAAAAATTGTAAGCTCCCTTTGTCTACCCTTTTGATGTATAACCATCCAGATCTGTTCTTTATTTGTCATGTAGGGAGATATGACTTCCCTTATAGGAATCAGATATTCTATATCAGTACTTTTTGTAATGTACAGTAAGCTACTATTGTGATTTCTGCCAGCCTTAGAAATTCTTGTACCAATAATTTAAAAATTGCATAACGCTGAAATCCATGCTGGGCACTATAATAATGAATATAATATTAATGCCTGCCTGAATTGATGGATACTTTGATGTATATCCTTTAGGGGATGATAATATTCCAATCTGGAAATCTCGTATAAACTGCTCAAAATTGAACTTTTGTTTCTCAGTTGTATTGTCCATTTGTCCCATTTCCAGTTTTCTTGGACATTTTAATCTTTTTATGCTACTTGGTCTGCTTTTCCCTCTTATTGTTTCTTAATTACTTAATTTTTTCTTATATGAGAACTATCTGATTCAGTGACACTTATTGTAGGAGCCAACGTTCATATTTGATTTAACATCGCCATTAATAATAATATAATTAATTCTTGTAATGTTCATAGATTCATAGATGTTAGAGTCAGAAGGTGTTACTTAAAATAGCCAATAGCTCAAATTAAGAGCAAGGTTTTAAAAAGGGGGATAAGGCAAAATGGCATGTTTATTGATTACATGAAACAGATACATGAGCTTGGACACGCCAGTCATACAATCAGACATACACAGGTATAGATACAAACAGACATACAGACAAAACCACTGCTGTAAGATGTTATAATTACCAGCAGATGTTATTCAATATTAGCACTGGATGGCCGGGTCCAGGCTTATTGAGGATATGAGCTGGGGTATACAGGCATGCATGCCTGTGCTCCATGAGGTTGCAGAGAGTGGATTCCCCATCTTGGCTTGCCTGCATCTCACTTCTATAGGGATTTCAAGTCTTTTTTCAGCATTGGGGTTTTTCCATACTCAGTCTTTAATTAGAGGTTGTTTCTTCTTGTTATCTCAACTTGAGGTCATTCCAGTAAAGTTGCTTATCTCCACTGAGGTCATTCCAGTAAAGTCAGTATCTCTGTTGGTATCTTAATCTTGATCTTTGCCTTGCACCATTGTGTAGTTGGTCTTGAAGCATTGTATTCTTGAAGCACTGTGTAGTTCAAATGGCAGAATATGCAAAATTCCTTCTTCTTTGCACCTGATCACAAACGAGTTCCTTAGCCATCCATTAGTTAATTTACTGTCTGGTAACTTATACATTAGTGCCTTGTTGCTTACACGATCAATTAAATCTTCTTCTGTTTTCATGTTACCATTCTTTCACCATTCACCCTCTCACACAGACACTCACATACACAAGGCATACGAAGTTCATCTACACAAAGCAAGCAGGGAAACAAGCACAAAATGGAGTTTTAGTTGTTCATACAATCATAGAGGTACTATTATCATTTAAACATAATAATTAATATGCAAAAATGCATACTACAAAGGGACCTAGGTAGATCAATGAGTCCGACCCCCTGCCAGTGGTCAGATGGCCCCAGCCAGGTGCTTGTCTAGCTTTCTCTTAAAGACCCCCAAGGTAGGGGACAGCACCACCTCCCTTGGAAGCCCATTCCAGATTTTGGCAATACTTGTTGTAAAGAAGTTCTTTGTGGTGTTTAACCTAAATCTGCTCTCCGTCACTTGGTTGATGTGGTTCCTAGAGACTCCAAGGGGAGCCCTGGTAAACAGAGCATCCCCTATTCCTTGCTGCCCCCCCTTGACGAATTCATAGGTGGCCACAAGATCCCCTTTCAACTTCCTCTTGCAGAGGCTGAAGGGATTCAAGGTCCTCAATCTCTTCTCGTAGGGCTTTGCCTACAGGCCCCTAACCATACGAGTGGCTGTCCTCTGAACCCTCTTGAGCTTATTCACATCCCTCTTGAAGTGCAGCACCCAAAACTGGACGCAGTACTCCAACTGTGGCCTGACCAGTACCACATAAAGGGGAAGTATCACCTCCTTGGACCTTGTTTGTCATGCACTGGCTAATGCATGATAAAGTGTGGTTGGCTTTACTGATCACTTCGTCACTTTGACGACTCATGTTCATCTTGGAGCCAACAGTGACTCCAAGATTCCTTTCCACTGCTGTGCTGCTGAGAAGGTTCCCCCCCAGCCTGTAAGCCTGCTGGTGATTCCTTCTCCCTAGGTGCAGCACCTTGCATTTGTCCTTATTAAACTGCATCCCATGTTGGTTATTTCAAACTTGCCTTAATTCTATTTTAAAAAGAACCTTATAAATACATACCATACTTGAAAATAATGAAGCCAATTCCTGTTTTCACTTAGTTTGTTAAATGAAATGTCAAATGTAAATAAAGACATTCCTGGAGACTTCTGCTTTGTGTCATTCAGAGACAAGTCTCAAATGTCAAAGGGGAAGACTTCCTCTGCCATAAAGCCCAAGTATTCCTATTCAGACTCAGAAATGCAGCTTATAATATCTACTTTGCTTTATTTTTAGGCTATATTTTGGAAGATAAGCATAGTTATTGTTCCTTGTATAATAGTATGCTTGACTGAAGTCTTATAGCAAGTTGTATATGTACAACAAAGCGTAGAATATAAATCTAAACAAAAATTCAAAACCCTAAATTATCAAAAACAAACATATCAAAAACAAGTAAACCCCACTCTGATTGAAAACCTCAATTGCTAGAAATAAAAACCTATCTAAAGCATCAGTATTTAATAAGAAAAAGTCCTGATTAAAAAAAAAGAAAAAAAAGGTAAGGATATTCTGTTTAGGAGAAAAGATGAATATAGGTACATGTTATCAGTTCCCTAAAAGTATGCTTTTCTTTGAGCCCCCCCTGCCCCTTTACAAGATAAAAAGTCTCCAGGTTAAGTAAAGACAGTCAAAAAGCCTGAGGATTCTATCTTATTAGTTTAAATTGCATAGACTGAACCAATAAGCAAGTGAACAGACATTCACTTTTAATTCTGGAAATGCAGCCACATGCCTGCAGTGGCCAGGGGGCACTAGAGCATGCCTCCTTGCTCAGCTGAAGCAGACAGCTTGAATCTGGAGGGGATCTGGGACAGAAGTTCAACAAACTGATTTAACCTAAATCAGTTAAGTTTGATACTACATTCATCCAGGTTTATTTTAAACCAGTTTTGACCACTTTGCAAGTAGCTTATGTCCTCTGAACTTCTGTTGCGTTACAGATTTGAACCAGTTTCTGATCACTTATACCAATTTATGTGTACTTTCTTTCCCTAGCCCCAGAGTTTGAGCCTTTTCAAAATATGCTATAGGTTATCTGCTGGGAAATATTTACTTCTATAAGCATTCTATACTATCCAGTCTTTAAACTGTAAGAAATACTTTAAGGGTTGAGAAATGTTTTTCCAGAAGATGTGATACATTTCTTTTCAGTTGTATGAACCTTCCTTGCCATCCCAGTCACGGAAGAAGCAAGCCCCTTTTGAGCTGTATATTTGCAAAACATATTACATATACACGCAAGCTTTCATGTAACAACCTTCTTAATCTCCTACCACTGAAATTGCACTGAGGAAAACACATATGATCATCACCTCACAAATCTCAAAAGGGCTTTTACTCAACAAAGACCTCCAGAGAGATAGATAGGACTTTTGAAAGAGCCACCCAGATACCATGTGAAGAATTGCTGCAGTACAGAAAGAACACCCCCATGAAGTGCACACGACTAGTTATGACATATCATCCCTCCCTGGAACCTGTATGGAAAATCCTCAAACTATTGCAACCCATACTAGAAGAAGACCCATAACTTAAAGAGACCTTCCCAGAACCACCTATCCTAGCCTTTAAACACTCACCAAACCTCACCAACCTCATCACCAGAAGCAAACTTTCTATGGCCCAAAACACACAGAATGGATCCAGACCATGCCATGACAAGAAATGTAAAATCGGTCAACATATCTCCTCCAGGCCCACATTAACTACACCCAACAGAACCATCACCATTCCTGGATCTTACACCTGCACCTCCAGAAATGTTATACATCTCTTCCAGTGCTTTAAATGCCCAGATGAAAAATACGTAGGAGAAACCAACAACTGCATACTAGAATGAACGCACACTGGAAATCTACCGAAGACAGGAATACCCAGTTACCGGTTGGGGGCACATTTCTCACAAGCAAACCACTCTCTCTCCAGTTTGTCAGTTCTAATTCTCAAAGAGAATTTACAAAGCACCTTTTGCAGACAAGCCTATAAACTGCACTTCATCAACCTACTGGATACAAAAAATCATGGACTAAATATAGGCTCCTGATGAAGGCTGTTTGTACCCAAAAACTTGCAAAAAAGAATTTTCCCAACTATTTTAGTTGCTCTAATAAAAGATACCAGATTTACCCAAAAAACCTTGTCTTCATGTCCTTAGACCAACATGGCTACAATCAATACTTCTTAATCTCTTGTCACATGTATAATAGTTTATTTATGAACAAAACTAGCAAGGCCATTACATGCTATAACTGGTACTAATAAGAAGCCATTTAAGAGTAAAAATTACAACCCAACTGTATATGTAGTAGCAGAATGCTTATTTAATGATCTAGGTTTGTTAATAAAAAAATTGAGTTGCTGAAAGGGACAGCAGTATATTTAAACCCAGCCAACTGACGAATGGGTGTATCTTTAATAACTCCACTGGAACTCTGAAAAGAGAAAATTATAAACCTGTCTGAAATAAGCAAATAGCACACTCAGCTTCAATCCCTTAGCTTGTCATCACTTCTCAGCCTGGTCTTTTTTACGAGCAAGCAGCAAAACCAGACAGCTAAGAACAGAGAACAAATGGCTCTGGAAGGCAGTGGGGACATCTACAAGAGACACTTACTGTGGAGTTGCCCGATTAGTTCCTCAGTAAAGTGTCACCGTCTACATGTGCAGAGCTATTAGGCTAGAGTAAACTAATTCTCTCTGCCATAGGATAGTACTGCTCAACACAAGTACTATCCTATGGTAGAGTTATTTACTCTCCTGTAACACACGTGTAGCTGGTGACCAGGGCTTGCTAGGGCACAATCGTCTCATGATTTCAAGGGGTTGCTGAAATGCTATTATAATTTAAGGGCTACTACTGTCCTCCTCTTCCTGTTAAGCACCACATTGTTTATATCATATATTCCTGGAAAGAAAACATATATTAGTTATGGGAACAGTATAACAAGAGGGCTTATGTCAGATTTAAGATTTGCAATATTCATTAATTTGCCTGTCCCAAGATGGGTCCTTAAACAGCTTATTTAGATAACGTGATTTAAAATACTTTGGTTTCATAGGAACACACACATTGCACATTTATAAACTGTTTAGTTGTCCATAATAGACCAAGTAGTACTCATATATAATCAAATGAAATTTCTTTGGCCATCTAGAAACTGTTTCATTTCATAATGATATACTGAGACATGGCTTATGGAATTGGGGGGAATAACATACTTCAGTTTAAATTTAGAGAACAATATGCATACTAAAGGAGGATGCATTCTCGCAAGTGTTTTAGTTCAAAAGCCCACTGGTGCCATTTTCTGTGCACTGACATGCATTTTGCCACTTATACAACTGCACGTGATGCAGCACAACACGTATGAACTTGCGTGCAGAGCAGACTCAATTAACCATCGCAGGATGAAAAGGTATGTATATAAATGCCCTAAGTTATAATCTCTTCTGAAGCCCTCCAGAAAGAGACAGAAAGACAGACAAGACCATTACTCACTGAAGTAAGCCTTATTTAGTTTGTCTTCTGTTCCTTCCCCTCCTCTCTATTTAGCAATAACATGGCGATAATTAATTAGGATAAATTTTACTTGTCCCTAACTGCAGTGTCTCCTAAGTTTGAACAAAGAATCTGATCTGAGCAAAACAGCAGGAGTTATGTTTCTTGCTAGTTACTGAGAGAAACTGCTGTTCAGATATCAACTCCCCTTTCCTGTTTCTCAAAATGATAAACTCTTCAGTGATTAAAAAAAAAAACACCCAAAACTTGTCACTCCGTGACATGAAACACCCCTTGCTTCCCCATGTTAGGAAGAGAAAATCTTTTATTTTTTACTCACACTAATCATTTCATGGTAAACCATAGATATCTAAACTGCAAGGAACTCAAATAGGGTTTAAATTAGTTTTTAAGAAGCGGAAGTTGAATATTATGGGAGTCTGGTCATGGGATACAGAAATTTTGGGGCATGAATCTCCACTTCAACTAGTCATCATTTGGTATATATTTTAAGCTAGTGTCATTTCATTGACTTCACTGGAGTTACTCCTTATTTACAAAGTAAAAGCAATATCAGAACTCTTTCATCTCAAAAATTGCCATTTCAAAGAAGCAATGTCTATGGGAGCCGAAAATCAAGATTCTGGGTCCAAAAACTGGAATACTGAGCAGATTTCAATCTAGTTTCAGGTGTCATCCCAAACCCCTGGCCCTCTGTCTGTGCATCTAAAAACCCCATCACTCTGGAAGACTGCAAGTCCAAATTTGAATGTTGTAACTTATTTCTCTCTAAGGAAAACATATTTTACATTGTGAACTGGATTTTTCTAATGAGCTGTTTGCTATCTGCTCCTCTCAGTGAGGCAAAGTGTAGTAAGGCTGGGATATGGTGAGTTCTCCAACATGTAAAGCCTTTAATTCAGTATTAGATCTGTCACCAACTTGTGCAGGAACCACTCAGTGAAATTCTAAATGTCATGCAGAAGGTCAGGCTGGATGATTGGAATAGTTTCTTTGGCCTTAAAATCTACACAAAGTAGAATAATAGCAGTTTAATTTAATTTCTGTTTGCCCTGGCTTGCTGCAATTGCTAGATCCAAAGGGCATGCTTAATTTGTCATTCCCCACTTTGGAGACTGTAGTACTGCATCGCTGAATTCAGAATAAACTTTAGCACTTCATATGTGACCAGCAAAGAGCAGTCACTATGTGAATTTTGATCAAGAAGTTAAAACTTCAAGATGATTGAAATTTGGGTTTGCCCATAGGAGCGTGTCTGTCTGTCTTCTGATCCACGTAGAAATCCATCTGGAGCAGAGTCTGCCATCTTTGCTTACACTAAATAAAAGTCTGAGCTGGCTAATAGTCTCACAAAAGGTGATAGGACTGCTTGTTGTTGCCCAATATGATTATGTAGGGCTGCGTCTGACCCTAATTGTGAAGGCCTGTGGCATTGTGGAGTTTGAATTATATATGTCACAGAATTTACTCACAAGGCCCATATGTCGCATGTTATCATAAAACAGACCTTAAAAAGGTGCATCTTAATACATGGAACATGGACAGTGTGGATGGGTAACAGTCACAAGGAGAAGCATCACTCTGAAATAATATTAATTGTGCATATTAGAAGAATGCACACTCGTCTATGCAGGCAGACAGGTTGGTATCTTAAATCTGTTATGAACACACGTTGCTGTTTCCTGTAATGGCTGGACCATGTGAATGCTTTAAGGTGGCACATACAAGATCATAGGATCATAGTAAAATAGGGCTGGAAGGGACCTCACCAGGTCTTGCTCAAGGCAGGATCATCAATGAGTAAACCTTCCTAGGATTAGTCAGGGGCGTTTCAGTTGCTTCTGTTAAATTTAGTTGCCTGTTATATCTAAACATCCAGCCCTTAAACACTTGTACTTTACAGCAGATGTGTCTGAATTTCAGAAACTTGCTATTTGTGGAAAGAAAACTATTACAAATGTTCAATTCTGACAGTCCTCACTGCTCTCTCTGTACCCAAGAGCTTCTTCCTGATACTCAGTTTAGGCATTGTTCATCCCTAGCATTTACATAAATTTATATATGCTTCAGCTCCCTGAGAATGTGGCCTCTGCCATTTGAAGAGAGCCATGAGTTTCCAGCTCTGTTCTCAACCAGAAAGTCAATATTTACAATAATCTGTAAAGCTGAAATCTTGATATTCCTGAGCCACAGACATAATTCTCACTTCAGGCAAAGCAGTTTTAAGCCATTACATACTCTCCATTACATTATAGCAAACTAATGTTAATGCCCCCCTGTAACAGTGACAGTTACCCAAAACGGAGGTGTGAGCAGGCTGTAGAGCCCCTGAAGGGCAGAGGATATCTGCAGGTAACTCTGGAGATAAGGGAGTGAGTACCTGGCCAAGCTTTGGCTGGGCTACTACTGGAGATCTCTGCTTTTGCGGTGCCCTGGAGCCCCTCTCTTGCCAGTCCCTTTCTAGCCAGGTCATGCATGGACTGATAGCCAGGCTGTCAGCTGGTCCTCAGAAGGACAAAAGAACATTTCTATCATTTGTATATTTGAATTAACATTATTAACGGTAACTTTCCTACCGCAGCACATATGTGGTTCTCTGGGGTCCTTGCTTACTCTGATGTAAACCTCAGGGGCAGGTGATTGGATTTCAACAGGCGCAGGAAAGAATTATGCTTGAGTGCTTCAAAAGCCACTTGCTTTTCTGGCCAGAAAGAAGCATCACATATATAAATTACAGCATTTTAAATGTTGTCATGATCTCTTTGTCATACACTGAAATAGCTATCAGCGTACCCTAATGCATCTTTCTGAAAAATATTAGTCAACGCTTTCATAAGCATATTAGGTGCTCCATCAAAAGAGTGTTATTGCATATATATGTGCAGTAAAAATACTACTTACAATTCACATCCCCATGGTTGTTATAACTGCAGTATATTTAATTTAATTAGGAAATGCTCGTGCTATCTGCCTAAAATGGTAGACAAAGCAGATAAAGTTTGTGTGTAATATAAAAATGCGAAGCAAAATTTTAAAGCTCATCATTTAGTATTCACATTTAAGCACCTAAATGAATAATCTATTTTCTACAAGCATGCAAGAACCCTCAATTTGATTAGGAGACATTTACTTGTCATCAGGGGATTTAAGCAGTCAGTTTCCTTTCTTTAAGGTGGGAACCAACTCTATCTAGGCAAGTAAAATTTCCCCCTAAAATATCTTTAACAAGTAACATCAGGCAGCAGCCATCTTATTCTCTGCTCATTTTGCCAGCCTGACTCTGGTGACATGTGAATTCTTAGCTGTCTAGACTCGGGTTTAAAGGCTTGAAGTTAGGTCAAATTATCTAGCTTGTTCGATTACTAACTGCAAAAACACAACTTGTCAAGTGAAAATATTGTACTTCGCACATGTTAAACTGTCAGAGTGAAAAGCACAGAACTCCCCCTTAGTCTAATCCTAGTCTAGACAAAGCTTCTCACTCCTCAGATATCTGCACTTCTTTTTCCAGTCTCCATTGCCCTCAGTCTCATTCCTCATCACCAGAGATTTTAATAAATTTACCAAGCAGGGTGTAGTGTTGCACTATTTCCTGAGAAATTACATACCACAAGTATCCTTTGGATCCCCCACCTTTAATTTATTCTAAATCTTTAGCAGCAATTCAGATGTCATCCTGAATATCATCTCTGTTTTCTTTCATTCTCTCCTCCAACTACACACCCACTGAAGCATAGATTTTGTCTGTGGAAAATTATTTATTTTTACCCCTTTAGGACTAAATCCTGCAGTCTTTTATTAATCCCTTTGCCATGTGAAATCAACAGGAGCTTTACTTGCAGGATACATCCCTTAGATTTAAAATGAGTTCAGAAAACTATCTTGGAGGAAAAGAGGATTTAAGATATCATGGCCACCAGGTTACTTCCCCTGAGGAGCTGCTGAACCCCTAGCCCTTAGCATCGCGTGTGTGTGCTTAAGGACTGTTATAGTTGTTCTGTTGTCTCTAAGGTTTCTCATCCAGTATTGGCAGAAGTCGTCTGCTCTGCCTGAACAAGGAATGCTCTGAATGGCTTTTTTTTCTTTAATAGTAGATGGGTTCCCAGCAGTGTCACTGGAAAAGTCTGTTGCTGCTCCAGCTACGGTGTTGATAGACTTCAGAAGTGGCCATGTTGCAACAGTGTCCTGATCACTTCACCGGCCTCTCTACTAGATTCTGGCTCCTGGTTCTGGAGATAAGAACAAAAGGGGCAAAGGCAAGATAGCTAGTGAGAATGAGTATATAGAAATGGACATTACTACATCTGAAGTAGAAAGAAAAAAGGAACTGAAGACACTCAAGGTGTATGAACCAGATGATCTTATCCCAGACTCTTGAAAGAGCTAGCACAGAAAAAAACTAGAAGTCTGATAGTAAGAATTTTTAATAAATCTATAAGATGATGCAGGGGAGTAGAGTCAGGTCCCCTTTTTCTTGTGCTCTTTCAATTATGTTTAAAGCCATGGATGTTCTGGTAGCTGATAGGCAACTCTCAATTATCTTGGATAGGCCATGAAAAAAAGAATGAACACCAAGAACTTTCTAATCTGAAAAAATTCCTTTCAACTTGTGCACGGGTCACTTGTCTTGTGCAGGTCCATTAACTAGACTGCAGATGGTCAATTCAAAGAAATTCCACAGAGCAGCTGTTAACCCACTGATTTCCTGAAGTACTTCAGAAGAGACACAGAGATTTGTCTTCATTACTATCTTTCCCCATATTCAGAGATGAAGTTGATACTAATCCAAACTCAAGGCTCCCTGTGAGAAATCCTGAACAGCTCTTATCAGTGTATCACTTTCCAACTTGCTTATCAAACTGGATTTGGTTGCAGAGCATTTTGGAAGTCTCCTTACTTCCTCTCCCCTCTCTGTTTAAGATTCTGGCGCTTCACCTGTTAGGCTGTCTGCACATAAGCAAGCACCCAAGTGTTTAAAACCATCTAAATTCACAGCTTTAGTCCGCCTGAGCCGTGCCAGAGCTAAGGATGTGACCAAAAACAAGGAAGGCATGAATCGACCCTAAAGAGGCAGGAAACCTCATAGCTAAATCCCAAGGCTGAGGGTCAGAAAGGCTCGATTCTATGCATAGCTCTGGCATGGACTTCCTGCATATAGCAGATTTATAACGTAGTGCATTTCAGCTCCCCGGTATGCAAGTTGTAATACTACTGTAGCTGAGCAGGATGTCAGGAATGTGAATTTATTCATCTGTTTAAAGCACTGTAACATCCTTGAATGCTTTAGAACTGCAGAGGACTCGATAAACAGCAACCCCAGTGTTTTGCAAAGCAGGACTGTCTAGACCTTATGCTATTCCTATTCCAGAGGAAAGGCCAGAATTACTTATATGTTGTGGAGTTTAGTGATTAAGAATGAAATGCTAGTTAAGTAGGAGCAGCTACTCCTCCTCGACTTGTTAAAGTTCATGTAGTTTCATTCCCCCCTTCACCCTACATTCTTTCTGAGGTCATAAACCTTGCTGCAGCCCTGCAAAAAAACCAAAACCAACCCCCCTCCTGCTCTAAAAATGTCCAGCTCAGAGCTTTGCTGCAAAGCTACAAGGAGCTATTTTATAGCCTCTCCCTAATTTGAGGCATATGTGTGGGGATACCTTGAGGTAGAGCCAAACCTCTAACAAGAGAGAATCTGCAAGAAGCCTGTTTAGCAGTACCCCCAGCGTCTCTGCTAAACTACAGTAATAACCTCTCTCTTCCCCAGCAGGAACTTAATCATGATAAAGAAGACCCCACCACACCAGTGATCTCCCCCTGTACTGTTAGATGAAGGAAGGAACCAATCACTTAGGAACTTTAGTCCTTTCCAGTGCAATTATTATAACAATTAGTGTTAATTGACAGTCCCAGTTGTATCATCTGCCAAATGATTTGATTGCTTAATTAATTTGATTGCCTGTTCACATCTTTCTCTTTTTTGCTAGAAACAGTCCCACTGCTGTTTCCAGGTCAGGATCTGCTGCCTATGAAAGAAAGGAGGAATTTGATTTACAGCTTTCTTTCACCAGGCTGCTCATGGCTGGTGTTCTAAGGCAGTAGGATTTTTGCTTTTAACCTCTGGAAACCCAAAGAAAGAGCCTCAGGGATAAATATTGCTAATTGTGCCTCACAAACATTTCCAAACAGTCCCTGGTTTATGCAGAAGGAGAAGCACTTTTTATTTTTGGAACTTTTGAAATAGCACAGTTTACAAGGAATAGAAGTGTTACATGCACAGAATGTACGGGTTGGCGCAGCCAAGCACACTTCATAGTTTCATAGTTGGTAGGGTTGGAAGAGACTTGCGCAGATCATCAAGTGTGACCCCCTGCCATGGCAGGAAAGAGTACTGGGGTCAAACGACCCCAGCAAGGTGATAGTCAAGCCAAAAAGAAGGGAATGCCTATTGAAAACCCTGTGCTGGAAATCTGGATGCTGCTGATCTCCTGAACTCCCTTGGCCCCCTGGATTGGATCTGGACCACAAAGTTCCTTGCAGGTCAAATCTGGATTTACCTCCAGTGGTAGTGTGTGCAGTACCAGTGGGGCGAGTGGTGTCGGGGAGCCAGGGGGATTAATGCAGATGCTTGGTCCTCCACTGCTGACATGCATCCCTGATGGTGTTCCACACAGCAGAACTTGGTGGTGGACCCTAGCCCTGCTCACCCTGCACCCAAATTGCTTGCCTCATGTGAACCCCCTGGGTTGTACCTTTGAACCCCCTGGGGTATGCAATGTTCAGGAGTCTAGCAACATCCAGATTATTAATAATAAGCTCTCATGCCTCTCAAGACATGAATAACTCCATAATTTCTGGTGTTAGAAAGAACTAAATGGCTAGGCTTTTCTACAATTGGTCATGTTGGGATTACTTAAACATTTCTCTGAAGTAT
This sequence comes from Crocodylus porosus, assembly GCF_001723895.1. Taxonomy (NCBI): domain Eukaryota; kingdom Metazoa; phylum Chordata; order Crocodylia; family Crocodylidae; genus Crocodylus; species Crocodylus porosus. The sequence continues at coordinate 17,263,690 of NW_017728886.1, forward strand.
TTCTGTTTGAGCTTGTTTGAGCCAGGAACAGTATGAGCTCATCGGATCATTGGTTTGATTCAGTATGCTGAATCTTGTGTTTTGTATAAAAAAGTTAGGCCATTTGTTGAGAAGTACAAGTCTATAAAGCAAACCTCTTACATGGAAGGCTACATATCACTAGTTGTCATGCTGGGCCAAATCCAATACAGAATTTTAGATATCTAAAACTGACTTAGATGATCTTCAGCAACCAAAGTCCAAAATTGTGGTCCAAAATACTCACATTCAGTGGCTGCCTAACCATGGAGGTACCTAAACTCCTTTTCTAACCAGCATGTTCCCCAAACAGTGCCAATCTGAGCAGCTAGGAGTATAGCACCTGCATAACCTCCACTGGGATCCAGCCAGTAGGTGGTCCAGGTGCCTTTATGTTCTGAGGGGGTCCAATCTGGGATGCTCTGAGCAAGCGTGATAGGACCAGGCCTCTCACAATATGCAGCCATAGCTGCTTTATTTGTAAAACATGGGCAGTGGTGGTGCCACCACCTGCCTTTTATCAGTGGTGGCCTTGGGGTTGTTCAGGCAGTTTCATGGATAGGACAAGAAAGTCATTTGGGGCCCCTTAAAGGCTTAATTTTGATGACCTATAAGCAAATCAGACATTTTCAATTTTAATTTCACTTTGCCCTATCCATGAAACTGCAACAAAAGTGTGGGGCCCCAAGCGGTCACCCAGGTTGCTGTCCCCTATGGCCACTACTGCTTTTATGTAGGAGCTGAGTGGTTAAAGCACTCACCCGAGAAGTGAGAGACCCGGATTCAATGCCCTCCTCAGTCTTGAGTCTTTCAAACCGACATCTCTTTCCCAGAAGCATGCCAGAGCCCTCAACTGTTGGCCAGTCTAGGTGGGTGCACCCTCCACCCCTCCAGAGTTATGTCACTGTGCAAAACAGGAATGAGAGATTCCCGTGTCGAAAGGGAGACAAGAAGATGTCAAGGGGATTGTGACTTAATGGTGAAGGCACTCCCATGGCAGCAGGGGAGAATTGAGGGTCAGTCCCTACTCCCAGAACTCCCTTAACTGGGCTTTAGGCAGAACAACAATACTTCTTCTCAGGTCTTTGAGGAACAGCTACAGACTCCTGCCTACAAGAGAAGATCCCAACCCCTGGATGCTCAGTGAAGAAAGATGCCTCCCTTAAGGCCTTGGCTCAGTTGCCTAAGCTTTGGGGTGGGCTATCAGACGCACCTAGCATTTCATATTGCCTACCTGTAGGCAACTCACCACCCAGCTTACAGGTTTCTTGAATTGCCCTCCTGCACAAGCCTGCATGCGCTTCTTCTGAGCCTAGTCACCAAGCTCGGGGCTCCGGATTCCAACCGAGGGGCCACTGCGCTGCCCCGCCAAATGCTAGGGGATTCCTTGATGAGTGAAGTGCTCCATCAGTTAGATTTTAGATCAGCTAAGAGGTAGCTGACTGGGCACTTGATGGGGTAACACCTAGATAAAGCCTCTGTTTCAGGTAAAAATATTAGGACCCGGATATATGTAAACAAATATGAAAATCCTGTCTCACTTACAACTTCACATGATTGTCTAACACCATCCTAATACCAGCTTCCTGCGTTTCTATAACTGGTACTGCCAATGCCTTGGGAAAAGTCACAGCACCTTCTGGGTGAGCGGGGCAAACCACAGTTTACGGACACCTCACTTTCCCCATCTCTGACAGGGGTGTAACCACAGTTACCTTATTTGGAGGCTGGGTGACTTCAGGAATACATTTCTTTGGAGACTCCCAAAGCATTTTACAAGTACCATAAATTCCACAGTGTAATTATTAGCTGTGCAGAAACTTGCAGTAATTATGTCTTCAATGTCAGTGATTTACATCTCACTATTTTTTTTTCAGTGTCCAGCCTTCATCTCTGGGGTCCATTAATTTTGGTACTAAAAAGCTTACAATAAAGTACAAACATTAGTACTATGTGTGGGAGGGAATAATGAAAGTATATATGAAAAGGAAAGCTGTAGAAAAAACAGAAGTCACTGTAAATGTCATTTAGAATTATTGAGCTATACACAGTAATGTACACTACTGCTCTTAGCATCTGGAAAGAGACAAAATTGTTGTGAAAATTGGAGTAGATTGGAGACTATGAGCCCAATGCTTCACTGCTTTGTACCATGTATTATTCTGCTATATCTCAGCTGCTGGAGAGCTAGATTTTTAAAGTTATTTAGGTACCTAAAATGCAGGTAAGTGCCTAGTGGGATTTTCAAGTGCTTAGGCAACACAACAGGCTAGTATGGGTAAGGTGTACTGGTTTCTATAGCTAATGGCATCACATGACTAACTCCTTTTAACTCTCCAGTCTGAAGGGCAGGTATCCATTTACACTTGGGTCTACTGGGGCCAGCCTGTTGCACGAGCTCTGGATCTGTAGTGGGATGATTAAACTGGTCTACCAGTGTGTAACTCCCTTGAAATCAGGGTGTAAGGCAGAGACAACTCAGCCCAGTGGGTTCAATGTGGGTTAAGTGCTTTTGAAAATCTCATGAGGGACTGAGGATGGTTACTAAAATTAGCGCTTCTGTGCCTTGTAGGCACCCACTCCTTAGCATGGAATCCAGACTCCTGTGCTAAATGCCAGCCCTTCCTCCACAGCCCGTGGGATCGTGAGGTGTATCAAACCTCCAGCAGGCTGAGCAGGAAGCTGCCTAGAGCTAGCGCCTTGGGAGTTTAGGTGTTTTAGGGTTAATCAGCAGGTCAGCAGGGATGTGTTTGCGTACAGCTTTGGATGCAAATGCCACAATTCCACTTGAGTCTTGTTTTAAAAATCTGAGTCCTTCATTGGACCTATCCCTAAGGTCCAGAGGCACAAAGGGTGCCTGTTCATGAGTGCAGACATGTATTAGCATCCCTGCACTTCAAAATGGTGGTGGGAATGCTTTAACTAAAGCTTATTGAACAAGTGTTAATTCAAGCATCGCTGCTGCCATTTTGAAGTGTGGGGATGCGGATGTACAAAATGTTGTGGCACTTTAATTAGAACAGCTCTCAGATCCGCTCTAATTAAAGCACTGCCCCCGCCAGCACATGTAAAAGTACCCAAAATGACCTGGACACCACAGGCACTTCTACACATGCTCTGGGTGGGGAGGGAAGAGGGTACTTTAATTAGAGTGGCTCCAAGAGCTGTTATAGTTAATAACACTACAGTGACTTGTGTATTAGCATCCCTGCACTTCAACATGGTGGCAGGGGCACTTGAACTAAAGCTTGCTTGATGAGCTTTAGTTAAGGTGTCCCCACCATCCTTTTGCTAATACACTAGACACGAAGGCTACTTGGACCACAGTAATTACCATGCTCCAGCAGACACGATTAATCGAGTCTGCTCCGATGCACTGTAATTACAAAATTAATTTATACATCTGTACCCCACATGCTGAGCATAAAAACTCCTAACTTGTAGTGACTCAGTCCCTGTAGTGTAATGCAAAACCCAGAGATAGACACCTACACTTGCTTTACAATACACACAACGAGTGCCTCAGACTGGGATCCGTAAAAGCCAGCATGCTGAGTGGGGACCCAACTTACGCTGGTCCACAGAAGAGTCAGAAAAGGTGTGTGTTTGAAATTTTCCACCCTCTTGGACTTTGGAGTCTTATTCTGGACTGCACAGAGACACTTTGCTCTTCCCTGGAGTTGTTGTACCTCAGCCCTTTATTTCAAAAACTGAGCAGGAAAAACCTAACAAAAACCTAAAGCATACCTCTCACCCCAGGTAGAGTGGGGATTTGAAACAGGCTTCCCAACCTCGTGTGTTGGTACCCAAAACAGTGGGCTCATTGGCTATTACTGTGATCCTGTCTGTTTACTCATGAGAATGGATTCACTTGACTTAGGTGTCTCACCCCAAGAGAGGAATTATGACTGAAGAGCCAAAGCAGAGCCAGGCCCCTCCCTCCAATCTCAGGGTAGGTCCTTAAGTTCCTTTGAAAGTTGGGCCTGAGCTGCCCCCTTTCCTTAGCTTTTCCTCCTGGCTAGCTTAGGCATGCTCAGGGCTGGCTGTTTGGCATCCCATTCTGAAATGCCTAACCCTCCCCATTCACTACACTATGCAGGGAGTCTAGGTGCACAACACAGTGTCTAGATTCCGGGCTGGAGAGCAGACACCAAAAATGGTAAGCATTGCATTGCTGAAGTCCCTCTTTGGGTCTAGCCCTAGCTTACTACTCAGGGGGCATGTCTACATGATATGTTTACTACGCAGTAGACTAATTAGCTCTGCTGTAAAAGTCTTGCATCTACACATGTGCCCTTATTAGGCTGGAGTAAACTAATTTATTCTGCAGCAGGCTAGTACTTGTAAATATGTACAAATTTACAAATATAATCCTGCTGCGGAGTAAAATACAGTGCATGTGTAGATGCTGCCCTGGCTGGCTGGGCACAAGGGTGCTTTGGTGTGAGGGGCTGCCTGCTGGGTAGCCCCGTACTGAAGCACTCTTGTGCCCCAGCCAGCTCCTCTACAGCACATTGAGCCAGAGGAGAAGCCCAGGCTGGCAGGCGGACCTTTTGGCACCCGGGGCTGCTCTCCCTGGCTCAACATGCTGTGGCCCTGGGCCCATGTGAAGAAATGCATCCAGGAGCAATAAACTAATAAACTCCAGAGCAATAGGCCCTGGAGTTTATTCACACACATTAATATGCATGTGTAGACACAACCACAGGGTGCATCTACAGGTACTATTAAAGTAACACAATACATTCTGTTGCAATTTGCACTGGAGGCAGTTGCTCCCAAGCACCCTGTGGTCTACATCTGCATGTGTGCCTGGGACCACAGTAGTTGGAGCCAGGCAGAGTAGCAGAGTAGCCCTGGGCTGGCAGGAGGCCCGGGAATCAGCCCTGGGCTCCAGGTGGTGGCATTGGACAGCAGAGGGGCTGGCTGGGACACAAGGATGCTAAAATTTAGGGCTGGGTGGCAGGCAGCCCCCACATCTTAACAACTTTGTATCCCAGCCAGCCCTTGTCACTGCCTACTCGTGTTTCACTTCCTTTATATTTTCAGAGCACACCACAGAACTGTAGTTGTACTTACACCGAATACTCAGTTCACAGTAAATAAATAACACAGTTGAACAAACAGTTGCAAAAGACATCAGAAATAATAAACAAAAATCCTGAGAAATGATGACCAAAGCCCTTGATGTTTTGAGTCAGAGGCAAGGTTAGAATTCACACTTGGGCATGGAGCTGGTAGTGCTGCCTCAGGATGATCCCAGATCATAATTCTGCTATGTTATAAAATTCTTCCCTGAGTGTCAGATGATGTTTGTGCAAAAGCTACCATTGACACTGCTAGTTCTTGAATCAGGCCCTAGCTGACCAGTAAGCTAGTAAAGCTGTCATAGTGGACTCTTTAGAACTGTGGCATCACCCAATGGCAAATTTATATCAGGTTAATGGAGTCAGTTATGGAACCAACCAACTGGGGATGAATATATCCCCAGCTGTCATCTTCCACAATTGGGAAACCCCTACAATACCCTTTATGCTGGATAAATTTGTACACGTTTCCCTTGCCTTATGCTGTACGTGAGTTCCTGGAAAACTGCGCATAACTCAAATTTGCATAAAGGGAACCCACTTTACAATGTAACAAATAGGGATACATTCCAAGACTTCAGCTGTACTGACCCGCGGACCCATTTCTACCACTTTTACAAGACAAGTTTGGTACTCACCAACAGCAGACAGCGCACATAAGCACAAGATGGTGGTGGTTGTTTAGATGGTGTGAAGAGAGGGTGGTGAAGGGTGTGCTTGTGCTTCATTGATGGACCAAGGAGAGGGGTAGGAGATAAGCTAGCGGGACACTTAGAAGCCATAATGGCAATGGCAGCTACAGAAACATGTTGCAGACAATGAGCAAGGAGCACAGATCCACATAGGAGACTATATTTTGGTGCGTGTCACTCCCACAATGCACTGCACAAAGCAGCTGACTGCCGGCTTCTACCACACCGATCACATAACAGTGAATTTACCTCACATATTATGAATTTTTGGTCTAGAAAAAATCATTGCATAAGAGTAAATTTGTACATACAGAACCTGGATAAATTGAAGGCAACCTATACTCAAGGAAATCACTCATGCAGACAGCCAGAACAAATCCTACCAGCTACCCAAAACTCTCTATTTAACATAGTGGCTTCCTGCTCCAAAGAGGGTGGATGGGAGACAATGACAGTGCTCACCGCTGTCCTTCAACCCTCACTCCAATACTCACCTTACTGAGAGTAAATGCTCACCCACTGTAGTAAGGGGTCCATGATCAAGCCCTAGACATACAAAAGAATGACAGGAATTACACTGAGACCATCAAACTCTTTTCATGTGTGATGTAGGAGCTGAAAGGTTAGTACAGTAATTAATCTTGTCCTCACCCTGCAATAAATTCTTTCAAAAGCTCAATCCAGAGATAATCACTCTGGACAACAGTGCCAGAAAATAAACAATAAATGAATCCCCATGTAAATTAAAGGAAAATATGCATATTCATTTTATATAGCATTCATATAATTATAGAGGGCATTCAAGGAAGATGTAACAGATGAGCTATAAAAAGACAGACTACAAAATATGTAAGTATTGGTAAGAAATTCTCAAGGTCACAGACAATTTATCCAAATGCACTCATAAAAAACAACCAAATGGTGGATGGATGCTGGCAATTTTGGCTCTGTTTATACACACTAATTGTAGCTTTAACAAGATTCTTAAGCATATCCTTAAATGTAAACATGTGCTTAAGTCCCTTCCTGCACAGCAAAACACTTGAACACATGGTTCTGGTTAAATGCCAGTGACTCCAGTGGTTCTTATATATTTGCTTGGAGCTAAGAATGCATTTCAGTGTTTTGCTGAATGGGGATAGAATTCAGCTTCTGATTTGCTGAACTGAAGTGTGGAAATGGAAATCAGGAGAAGCTTTTTCTCAGGATGTAACCTGAGAGCTGGGCATGAAGGAAGCTGGGAACATTAATTTCTTATGTCTGTGTGCCCTGAGCAAACATGGGAAAGTTTTATATTTTGCAGCTCGATGGCAGGGTGGAGAGCCCCTTTTCCTACAAGATTTAACATCACTGAGGATGTCACAGTATTTTTCCCTCTTATAAGAAAATAGGCCATCCCTCTCTTTCCAAGTCCATTCAGACAGATGTTAGGGCCACCCTCTAACTCATGGCACTTTACAAAAAGCACCATGACTTACAGTGCACTTCTGACCCAACAGATGTTTGCCTGTTGAGTTGGTGGTGGGTGGGCTAGAGGCAGCTTATACTGGCCCAGGCCAGCAGGCGAGAGTGCTCCAGCAGCCTCCCAGGAGGCTCACCTGCCTCCCCCCTGCCCTGCCTGCCCCCCAAACTCTGGGGTTGTCAGCAAGGGAGCTCCCAGCTGCTAAATAGCCAGATCTTGGGTGGGGCAGGGTATGGGGCCCCCTTACCTGCAGCTCCATCCCAGCTACTCCAGCTGAGGTATAGGGGAGAGCTGGTTTGGGCCCCCAAGGCAATTCTCCCCCTCAGCTCTGGGCATTCAGCAGCCAGGAGCAGTGGAGCTGCCAACTGCTGAATGGCCAAAGGTGAAGAGGAGGAGGGGCGAATGGAGCCCCCTCACTTTGCAGCCCCACCCCAGCTACCCCAACTTGGGTATTGTGGGGAGCCAGGACAGGACTGTGAGGTGAGGGGACCCCATTCCCTGACCACTCCCCCCTTAGCTCTGGCCCTTCAGCAGCCAGTAGAGCTCCTTCTCCTTCCCTCTGACAGCCAAGGTGACCTGGCTGGGCACCTGCCCAGTCCTATTCCTATGCAAAAATTAACCCTGGAGGGAATCAAGTTCCCTAAAGTGCTCTACTTTTAAGTGCCTTAATGTAGTACCTCATCTAACCAGAGTTAATTTTTTGTGTGATACGCCATTTTTAAAGTGCTCTGAAGCAGTGCGTGTATGTTAAATCAGAGCTGTAGTTCACTTTTAGGGGCCAGATTACTCAAAAATTGTCACTTCTGCTTATGTCTGCAAGTCACAAAAATATATAAACCAGTTTAGAAAGGTTTTCAAAACCCTGGATTTCTGACTATTTCAAGCAGTAAATCTTAGTGGTAATGAAATATTCAGATACTTTTGGCTGACTCTACTTGTTGTTTGGTTGCAGAAACAGAAATACAAGAAAATGAGAGAGTCTTTTTCTTTAGACTCGAATTCAGTTTTTGACAAAGAGCTAATGCAAGATGGATGCATCACTTAGGACCTCCTCTTTAATGGCACCTAAGTGATGTGTACAAGTTGTGCTGGCTGTCAGGACTACAGTGACCTTCATGTGTATTATTTCCAGCTGTTAATGGAATAGAAGTGCTACATCTCACACCAAAGTCTGTGCTGTTTATATTCCTATCATACAATTGAAATGGTAGAGTACTGGATCATTTGGATCAAGTTTCAACAAGTTCTTAAACTGTTGCAGGTTTATGAAATCTGAAACCAAACTCTGAATTGTGTTATTAAAGAGAAAGAATTGTTACTATTCCTTAGGTTTGGAAATAAATTGTTAATTCACATGTCACAATCTAAGATGGATGTTCCATTTAACTGTTATGTACTGTTATATAGAACTTATTGGTTCTATCACGGTAAAGCAGCATTACCACTTAAGCTAGACTGATATTGAAATCTCTGGAATTAAATACATGAATGCGTTTAATACAAAAATATGCATCAGTGAATGGTAACGTTGGAGTGATGTAGCTGTGATGATCTAAGAATGATATGAAAAACAAGGATTTTTATTGGTGATGTCTTTTATTGAACCATGTACAATAAAAGATATCACCCACAAAAATTTTTGCCTCTCGCATAAGAATATGTTATGGTGTGGGGTCCCTAGGGATGGCCATGACACCGTGTGGCAAAGTGGGGGTCCCTAACTAGCTACAGAGCTAGTTTGCCAACTGCCTCTGGGCATGCTGCCCACCTGTCTCTTCTGCCATGAGTTATTGTAACTAATTAGGTTGTTCATTAAGGTGGGAGACTGCCCATTTTACACCCTGATATTGAGGGGAGCTATCTATGGCTCTGTTCCACCCCTACGCCACGGTGCCTATGGCATCTCAGGCAGTTGGCTCAACCGTCTCTTTTGCCCATTAGCTGTGGCCCCACTCATGGGACCTTCAGCTTCTGTAAGCCCTGGCCCCATCTCAGGCCAGTCAGGACCCCAAGCTTCTTTGCTCATCATGGGCATCCCCCAAGGTGGGCCCCTGGCTCTTTCGACCCTTCCAGTCCTGGCCCCAGCATTGACCAGTCGAGTCCCTTGGTTGGGTTTACACCTCCTGACTGCACTTAGGGATCGGAGTCCCCCATGCCCAGCTCAGGGCTCCTGGAAGCATGCCTGGCCCTGCAGGGTCACTCCCCCAGCAGGCTCAGGTGCCTCCAGAAGCTTACCTGGTTTACCCTGCTCTGATGGAATATGGCCCACCTGAAGGTGAGGGCTGGGGTTAAGGCGCCCCTATTCACCTTTCACTGGGGTGATAACTGGCTTAGCATTTCCTGGGGGCTCCCACACCAGTGAAAGCCCCATGAGGCCATCCACTCCCAGCAGGGTGCAGTTTTGGGTCGTGCCCAGGACCAGAAGCATCCAAACCGTCCCCTACAGGTCCTGCCCTTACCTCCAGAATGTTGCATGCAGCCTTGCAGCCAGGCGATATTACTGCCTGGACTGTCAGCAGTGAATTGCCCTGTTTAAATAGGCAGCCAGGGATCTAAAATGGCTGCTGCAATCAATCACCTGCTGGCTGCTCAGCTCAGCCCTTTAAGTGGAAGGCACCAGCAGTGCCCTGCCACATACCCGTAGGGCTCTGTGACTGTGCCAATCTTCCCCAACAGCACCCTTTTCCTCACCTGCCACATCTTGCTGGTAATTATCATAAATAGGGAGGCTACCCTTGAGTTTACATTTGGACACGGTCCTGAAGGACTCCATTGAACCCTGTGAGTTTGTGGACCCCTTTTGGGTCTTGCTTGAAATGGATGTCTCACAGGACACCCTCAGCCTTATGGGCTAAATGTGTGGCTCCAAAACTGCCCCTTTACCAAGCCCCAAGCCTCGCAGATGGCATTCAAACATTGTCCCCCTGAGGCCTTAGTGTAGCTCAGCCTTCTGTCGTCGCTGGGCTCTCCACAGCCCCTTTGTCACTGCACCCCCTGGCACTGGGCTCTCCGCAATGGGCCCCAATGAGGTCTCCTTCTCCCCAATAGCCTTGGCCCGGTCCACCGGTTTATAAACAACAACCAGAATATGAGCCCCTGGGCTATAGCATAATACAACCCGTTTAGGGTACACCCTGTCCCTTTAAAAGAGCCAAACTTCCACTGAGCACTAAGTGCCTTGTAGGCTAGGGTAGCTGGCGAGCTCTTGGAGTCCCATTAGCCCTATATGCAGTATATCATGCAGCCACAGCATCTCTGGGCAATTCTTCCCTGGAAGCTCCTTCCCCTGGCTGCTGCCAGAGAACTGACCCCTGCTGGTCTCAGCCCAGGGCCCTGCTGCCTTCTGGTCAGCTGACCAGGTGCAGGTGCAGGCTAAATCCCTTGTTAGCCTGCTGCCATAGTAGCCTGCACCTGTGGGCTTTCTGTCTGGCTATTAGGGCTCCCCCAGGCAGTTTCTGCTCTTAAAGGAGCAGTCACCTTAGTGCCCTGTGACAGGGTATTATACAGTATTTTTGGGTGGGGGAAGGGGTGTTATGAGAGACTTGACTGGGGGAAAAAACCACAGGGAGTCCAGGAGAAGTCATAAATCTTGGAACCAGTGGAAATATTTTTAGCATTATGAAAGTCTGGAGAATTTTGTTTTTCCATAACTGATTCTGGCAACAGAATCCTATGAGGTGTGATGGATGAAGGGGATATGGGTGAGTTATGCTTTAATTTGTAGGTTTGGTGACCAGAGAGCATAATTTCTTAGTTTCATTCCAAAGGGTAATTTTTGTTCTCAATATTTATTTAACTTGGCAGGACTAGCTTTTGGTAGAATTCATGATAAACAGAATGATTCAACCCAAATGACATACCACAAGGCTGAAAGTTGATAATGAGATCAGGAATCATGATTTATATCAAAGCCTCACCAAATTGATGTAGAAATATTTATTTGGTCCCATAGTGTGATATGTCTTTTGCCTTTTCTGTCTGGAGTTATAAGCCAATGTTTCGTAAGACTGTTCATTTTGCAAAAAAAGATTGAATTGAGCTCTGCATAGAAAACTAGGAAGAAGATCTATGCATGACTCAGGCCTCCTGTAAGTCTTTGGAGTGGGCAGCTCTTGAGTTCTCTGTCTCAGGCATATGCTCAGGAGTGCTCTAAAGCATTTGTGCTTCCTCCTTTTTCTTGAAGGTGTTATGCATGGAGCACAGACTTCTCAGTAACACTTCCTGGCTGAGTGCAGAGGCAGGGGAGACTTGTGAAAGACAACACGTGAACACAGGGAACACAAGCTCTGTGTGTGTGTGTGTGTGCACGCGCGCGCGTGTACCCAAGAGCCCAGTGAAGTGTCAGCTGCTCCTTTGGCACTCCTGGACTTACAACATGCTTCAGATTCTCCGGAGTGACTAATGGTATCAGGTGCCAACCTGAGACACCATGAAAAAACACATACTCTTGGAAAATCAGGCTTCTGTTCTCAAATTGGGCATCCCAAATCTGCCCCAAACCATCTCATTTTTAAAAGTCTGGCGTTTTCCTTTATTCTATAGAGAAAAGGTCTGCAAACTCGTTCAGCACTTATGAGAGCTATTGATGTTGTAGGTAAAATTAGAAAAAAACAGCACTTAATTTTAAGGAAAATTCATAATTGGCTGGGATATTTGTATGAACTAAAAACAACTCTTAAGAAAGTGTCATAATGCTCTATTAAAATGAATTAGGCTGTTCCCCATAATTTTTAGAATTCTGTGGAAGGGAAGAGAAAAAAATCCACATGGACTCCAAGACACATCTGGTTCTGGAAGTGGTTCTAGGACTACCTGAGCTGGTCTTAGAAGTTGCAGCTCAAAAATTTTATAATGTCATGAAATGTTATAATGTTTTATAATGAACACAATTGTATAACGAACATTTTATAATGTTTACTAAAGATGAACATTTTGCATAGCCTGTACTGCAGCTACAGAAGCTCAGAACTGAGTCAGGCGTCCTCAACATCAGGTCAGGTGTAGCCAGGACAGAAGAGCATCAGAGGAATCACCTTATTATTGATTGCTGCCGAGCTATTTTTCTGCTCCCAGCTGCCTGCCTCTCCTGTTGTGCGAGTCTTGTTAGCTTTTGAGCAGAATGGAGAAAGAAAGGGCGCTGCCTGCAGTTCTGGTTGGCTGCTCTTCCCTAGGAGGAGAGGAGGTGGCACAGAGAGCCAATCAGAGGGGTTTCCCACTAATGCGGCTGATTTTCATGAAAGAGCTGGACCTTCTCACGTGTGAGTGGCTCTGGCCTTAGATAAGTGTGTATCACTCACCAAAACATTGTGAGAGTTGGCACCACAGCTGTCTGAGCCAGCATAAAGACAGTGCCCCTCTGCACCCTCCTTAAGATCACATACTTGGTTGTCCAGTGGTGATGAGTTTTATGCTGGTCTTTACTAGAGGAGTAAATTAAAGGTGGAAATAAGTCATTGAGTTGTTACTGAGCAAAGGAAACTCTTTTTTATCCATGTCTTGAAAAAGACATATTAAAATAACATAAAGCCACCTGATCCAAACCTGCATGCCTAAAGATTACTGGGAGTTTGGGATTAATAAGAAACACAGGACCAAGGCCTTAGCCTTCAACTTGTAGAAAATAGTCTGATTTATAATTGGTGGTCTGCATGTTCGCAGCCTATGCTGCTGAATATACCTCCAATGTTCAACTGCTTGTGTGAGTCCAGTCCACGAGAGACTCATACTGTTAGAAACAGGGGTTGCCTACAGTTACAAGGAATGTACTAGATATATTCCTGTTTCATTTAAACAGAGTAGTGAATAGTGAAGAGGATGGTAGACTACTGAGGAGATGCTTTGGATGGAAACATAAGCTACCTGTAGCTACTCTAAAAAAGATAAAATAAGCTCCTTTCTATCTCTGAAACTAGGGTAAAGATTGGATAAAGTTGTATAGCCATCTCTGCTGCCATGTCTTTTTCTCACTGGAATAACTTATTTTATTGAATCTTGTAAATGTATCCTGGTATAACATGTCTAAACAAAGGTTTTACCATATCAAAGAATGGAAGAAAGAAACAATTTATACATTGGCATTTTCTTCTTCTCTTTGTTCATTTTGAATTAATCTGAATGTTTTAAAGCAGGCCTGTGCTAAATCATTCAATGAAAATGAATCCACAAGATCAGAAGCTGCTTTCCAGTCTATGAACAGAGAAAATATTTCTGTTTTCCTATTATCAACAAATAAAATGGCATTTCAAAGCCTAGTGGCGTGCTGTGTATGAATTAAGTAGTTCAAAACTGCTGTCAAAAACCAAGGTGAACAATCAGATTTCAAAGGAAATTATTCATCCCAGACATCTTGTGAACATATACAAAAGAAGATACAATTATGGTACTCATGGATCAGTTTTTGACTAGCTAAATAGGGGAGTTTTGCTGCTCTCCTTTCCTAAACTGGGGGCACATTGATTGGATAACAATGAAGAATAAAACAAACTAATAATCTCATTAACCTGGTTTACTTTTTATCTCAAATTTCTTTCAGAATACCTAGGATTATAGCTGTTTCTGCTCACATGGGTATAATCAAACTATGTGAAAAAGAGTATATGACACATGAGAATATGTATGTATAAAAGAATATTTAACCATGTCACGAAAGCATTTGATAGGGTTAGAGTGGGGGCGGGGAGGAACAAGACTTCTGCTGAACCTGAGCTCAGTCAGGAGGCACAAAGTGATATCCAACCAATGCTGCATATTTCCTGAGCTACAGTCATCTATGCCTGTGGAGGAATTAGCTACCATGGTTTATTTCACTGTTGTTCTGAATCTGTGTCAATACCACACATCATCTTCTCCCCTCCAGCCAGTGATCAGTTCCTGGTAATTGGTTATTACTGAATAATTTGCCATTATTTGCATTTTCTTTGGAATGGTGAACTAACTAGACTTTACTGTAGTAGGCAGAGAAATAGCCTGCTGTAAGGCAGGGAATGTATTATTAGAGCCAATACATACATGTTTAGCGTTCTATGGTCTTGTATTTCAAAGGCCTTTTCACTTTCTGACAGTGTGAAGACCATATGGTACTAATCAAAGGTCTCCTTTCAAACTACTGAATTACTGTTTCATTCAAAAGAACAGGATTTTACAGTCTTCATAGACAAAAGTTAAAAGCAGTTATTTAAAGGTTATTTTAAAAATAAATATTTAAAGGATTGATGAAAAACAAAGTTTTTCCCTGTATGGTCATTGTTGATTAAATAGGTTAAGTAAAGTGTTTTAAAGGGGGCGATGTTCATGTCATTTCTTGTCTATTAGAAGCTGTACATTTTTGGTCATCTACTCTGTCTAATGCAAGATCACCCATTACGGTACATTTTCTAGGGCATTAGCTAGACAAGCTTTAAATGTCGCAAGTGATGGCACTCTTAACTTCTTTCTGTGATTACACCTCAGCAAGCTGTATTTTTCTCTCTCTCTAAATTCTCCTAACTTTTTCTTCTTCCTTTCTTCCTTCCTTGGTTACAAGTTTCTTGCTATAGGTGAAAATCATCCCTGTGCCTACAGGCAGCAAAAGACCAAGCCATTTCTTACCCTCTGGCTTGGGAGTTAACTGATATCTTATGTAAAGTAGTGGCTAAGCCTTCTCCTGGTCATCTCAATGAGCTTGAATTTCAGAGCTCATTGAGATGACCAATTTCAGAGCTCATTTCAAAATGAAAAAAAAGTCTGAATTGCAGAAATGGTCTTGAAATACAAATAGATTTTAAATGAAGCTCTGGCATCAGCCCAGTTCTCTTTTGTCGAGCAGTTCCAGTACCTGTATTTACCCATTGATGGCTTTGAAAAGGTCACCTGCAGGAAAATACTTGTTCCACCTATCTAGAAGGCTATGGACAGTCTTGCACCACATGTATTTATTCATAGTTGTATATGGAACATGTCAACTTACCTGCATGTTAACTAATCTATACCTTCTTGTAGCCCTAGGACGGTGATGAAGATATTAAAATACAGAGAAGGATAAATGATAAAACACATTAATGGAAAACATTCAGTAAAACTGGTATTCACTGCATAGTCTGAAGGCCTGAAAACTTGCCCAGTCTCTGTCAGGTAGAAAAAGGTTGAACAGACAGATGCTAGATTGTGAGTTGGGTTACATGCCTACATAAAGGAATAAGTTCACCCTCCTCTGCGGGCCACTCTGACCTTCAGAATTCATAATAGAAACTGCCTTGGACTTCATCATAGAAATCCTTATTCCCCAAAGCCATGTTTTGACTATAATGAAAACGATGATGCTTGTGATTTTATTTTAGTGACACTCATTCCTCCAGCTATAGGTATCCGTCAGCATTAGTGATGTAACTCGATTGGTGAGAAATGCTCTGATGGAGAAGTCTTCTGTTGGGTAATGCTGAGCTGACAGAAACAAAACATCTTGGAGGAATATATTCATTTTTCTGAATTTTTGGAGGGAAACCTGCCTCATTGCCTGCCAACTTGCCCATCTGCTTTCTAGGCTACTCAGTTCCTGAGCAACCCAGATGCTGGGCTCCCAGGCTTCTTGGTTCCTGGAGCTACAAGGGGCAGCTGATTGACTCCCTGGCTGAATAATTTCCTGCCTACCGAACTTTTCACCTATCTGGTCAGGTTGCCAAATGTTCAACTATTGGGACAGCAGCAAAAGATCCAGGCTGGACACATACACACATATATACGATTACAATGCAATGAAAAATACAATATATATATATATACACATACACACATGCATATATATAATTTCACATTTTCAAAACAATTTTTTAAAAACAATTCTCTTCTGTGGAAAATTCTGATTTTTAACTTTTAATTCAAAATCCAACCAACATTTTGTGATTGCGTGATATTTTCTGTTGTGCTTATGCATTTGCCTTTCTCCTTGAATGACAACTTCAAATTTTGGTCCAAATCCAGATATTTGCACACAATTCTGTCCAATGCGGAACAAATACTCAAAATTGATGCCTTAAATGTTGCTGCAGAAGGGAAGTGCCACTTTCTGGATAGGTCTAGTTTTATAGCACCTCTACAGATAGGGTCCTAGTATGCATACTACCAGTACGTTGGGGCACACTATCAGTACAGTGTATTAGGACATTGATCAAAGTGGGCAGAGTTAAAGTTACTTTATGGAAGTGGTATAAACCTTAACTCTTACTTCCTGGTTTGCAGAGATTTAAGTTTAGCAACTGCATTCTAGAAAGCATGAGACATCTATTAGCTGCCTTTATTTGTGATAATAAAATTTGGAGAGATTAAAGTTCTTTTGTTTTTTAAAGTTTAATTTCCCAGATCCTACAGACCAGTTCTCTTTCCTTCCATCCTGCAACTATCTCATGTTCCTTGGCAATGATTATCCCAACCACAGAGTGCTTAGATTGCTGGTTGTTCTCTTCTTTCTCTTCTTGTCTCCACCCTCCTTGTCTGTTCTGCAAAGTCCAGTTCTTTCATCTCAGCCCCCCTTTCAAAGAAGAGGTGAGTGTGAAAAGCCTGTCTCCTAGAGCCACCAAGCTACTCCTACAGAGTCCTCATCTTGCTGACTTGCGCATTTCATTTCTCCAGGTGTGTCTGGTTGGCAGGTACCAATTTAGAGTTCCAAACTTTGGGCTGGGTTCAGCAATTAGTTAAATGGCTAAGACAGCATGGATATGGAGTAGGCATGATTCCCAAAATCACTGGAAAAAACTTGCTCACTTTCAGTAGGAATCTCATTGTTTGACCTAAAGATTCACTATGTGTCTGCAAGTTCTGGCTTTTGCACTTGCTTGGGCACATCTACATGTAAATTAATGCACTTTAGGTAATGTCTGTTAAATCTAGTACCTCTGGGTGCTTGTACATGAGTAATTACAGTGCATCAGAGCAGACTTGATTAATCGAGTTCCCTGGAGTGTGGTAATAACCACAGTCCAGAAGCCTGCTGCGTCTCATGTATCAAAATGGCAGTGGGGGCTCTTAAACTAAACCTTGTCAAATGAGCTTTAGTTCAAGTGCCCCTGCAACCATTTTAAAGTGTGGGAACACTGATACATGAGATGCTGCAGAGCTTTAATTAGAGTGGCTCTCAGGGCCTCTCTAATTAAAGTGTCCCTCCCCCCCACTCCCCAGAGCACATATAAAAGTGCCCTCCATTGTGAGGTACTAGAAAAATGCATATTAGCCTACTTTAATGCACATTAGCTAAAGAACATGTTTTTTGTGACACTTTAATGTGCATTAAAATAGGCTAATGTGCATTAAAGCCCACGTATAGACATGCTTGCTTAGATCTGCCTTGATGCCTAGCTCCTGCCTAAGATCCTGGATCCAGACACTAGGTGGAGCAGTACCCAAGCCTCTCTGAGGAGCCCAATATGGTAGGACACCCCTACCAGAAACACAGAAACACAGTTCTCATGGCCACAGTTATTAAAGTACCAGTGATGATGGTCCCTTATAGAATAATCTAGGGGTGATAGCCACCCGGGATGTAGGAAGAAATGGGTCTTATGACTACCCAAACAAAATTCAGACCCACATGTCCAACAAGAGTGCCTTAACCACTAAGCTATAGGTTAGTCTGAGTGGCTGAACCCTTCAACTAATGCTGGTCCAATAAGTAACAACAAATGTAAGATTCATGGACCCAGAAAGAAAGTAAGCAAGAGAGTACCTAACTTTGTAGCTTAGGGGTTGGGGATTTATTTGGGCACTTAAGAGCTACTGAATCATACTCCCTCTAGGGTACTCTCACTCTGGCCCCATGGAACTTATTCACAGGGTGACACAGTTTCAACAGGAAATAAATGTCTCCATTCCAGCCCTATCTCAGGCCTCTTGGGTAGGGAACTCTCCCAAAAAGTGGGAAGCATGGTTTGAATTCCCTCAGGCTGCAGGGAACCTAAAACCCTGGTCTTCCACTTCCTCAGTGAGTGGTCTGTCCACTAAACTATTATACAGAAGATGCAAACTGTGTGAATTCTATCCAGAAATACTTGGCAGTTCAGGTATGAGCAGGTTTGGGACACTGGAGCCCAAGTAGACAGAAGCCTGTCCTGATTCAGGCCTCTAGGCTCTGGAGAGGAATGGATGTCATACATAATCCTGTATTTAGCCTTGTCTATTGACTAGCTTTAGGAGACCCCTCCAGCTTTTTCAAGGCACCACCATTTCTGCATGTCCCTTTGAGGGAATGTAGGTGCCTACTCTTGGTTTTGTATTCCCCTTTTGGGGCCAGTCATCTAACAATGAGGTATTTCTGTACCTAACTTGTAGTGGCCAAATACTTCAGTGCATCTGGCTTTTTATTCCTAACAATGTTTCCAAAATTAGACAATCCCCCCACCCTCCCATCCAAAGGGGCACTGTGTGGTAGCCACTGGCTAAAATAAATCCTGCACAATTGAGGTCAGTGTTCGACATAACAGAGCCATGATCTGAACCTCTGGGTATGGCTGGGAATTGCAAGCATGAATGCATTTATGAGACAGTTGATGGAGAGCAGGAGAGACATTTACATTTGTTCTGTCCAGCAAGCTGAAAAAAATGTAAGGGGGAGAGGGATGGAGCAAATGGAGTTACTTGAAATGAAAAATTACCTCTAAATAAAATTAGGCCATGATATTGAATCTAATCTGTTCTAAGTGAGAATTAAGGGGCAGGGGAATCTATATCCTTTCAGGAGAATAAAGGAAGAAGCACAAATATTTGGGAGTACAAGAAAACAGTAGCATTGCTATTCCTGGGAGAGTTGCTTTGAATAAGACCTGTCGCAAGGAAAAAACGTGGAGTTTGGCCCATTGGTCTGAGAGATATTGGAAACCTGAGGGAAAAGCAGAACACAGGAAAAAAGGGAATTTTGCTGTGAGTCCAGCTCAAAAAACTTGCCTAATTCTGCAACATTTAGGCAAAACCACTAGAAAGGAACATCCTTGCTATTGTAGCTGTTTTTGCACCAGGACACTGGGTGAAATAATACTTCTTAAAGAGTGACATAGCATTCATGAAAGCTGAACTTTTGTAGGACTGACTGTGTGAGACCCATACAAATACTGCAGAATCTTAGATAATGAATTATGGACATGTGGCACTGCTCCCCCTCCTTGCTGCCTGTAGAACTGGAAACCTCATTCCTGCTAGTTGTAGGAAAGAGGCTGCATCTTGGTTGGGGGGGGGCAGGACCCCAGCTAAGGCTGCTGGTCCCAGCCTCCCCTACCCCACCTGGGGCAACTTGCTGCACCCCACAGCACACTTGGCATGAGCATTCCCTTGGGACAAGTAGCGGCAGTGCACAACCATTACTTGCTCCCGGGGAATCAAACATCCACACATGTCTGGACACACCCAAAAAGATCTTTGCAAATTGGGAAAATGCTCTGAAAAAATATTCAATAAGGACAAATACAAAGGACTAACTTAGGCATGATCACTCAACTGCATGAATAGAAGTAGAAGAGAGGGACTGCCGGCTTAAGCAGAAGTTCTGCAGAAAAGGAACTGAAGGTTGTAATGAATCAAAACCTGAACATGAGTCAAGCGGGTCAGGTTTTTGTGAAAAAAGCAAACATTTTACTGCGATGAACAAAGGAGTGTCATGTGCAAGACACATGATGCAGTCCCCTTCCTGTCTTCAACACTAGTAAGGCCTCATCTAGTGTTCTGTGGTTAGTTTTGAGCACCACGCTTCAAGAAAACCAATTAGAGAATGCCCAAAGTTAAGCAACAAAATTGATCAAAGATTTACAAAGCATGACTTATCAGGCTTGCAATTGTTTAGTCTAGAATGGAAGAGACCAAGCAGAGTTATGTTAACAGTCTTCAAATATGGGAAAAGTTGCTGCAAGGTAATAAATTGTTCTCAATGGCAACTAGAGTAAGAGATACAGCTTAGACTAGGGGTGGGCAATTATTTTGGGCAGAGGGCTGCTTACTGAGTTTTGGCAAGCCATCGAGGGCCACATGACAGGCAGCTCAGGGCAGATTAATATTAATTTTCTAAATTTTTAGGGGCCCCGTGTGCTGGATAGAATGACCTGCCAAGCCACATCCGGTCCCCAGGCCGCATTTTGCCCACTCCTGGGTTAGACCAACCGAACTATCCCTACGGGCTGGATAAGTGGTGCAGAGCTGGTTTGCGGGCCTGATCCAGTGTGGGGTTGGTACTTGGGTGCAGATCTGGCATATGGAGCCACATCAGCTACTCAGGAGGACTCAACACAGGTCAAGAAATTTGGCAGGAGCTATGGCAATATTAATTGCTGTGGCTCTGGGAACTATAGCAATTAATGCTGCCACTGCTCCCACACCACCACATTTCTTGACCTGTGGGAGCTTCATAGGCTGGATAACATGGTTCCACAGACTGGATCCAGCCCACTTACCATAGTTTCATAGTTGGTAGGGTCAGAAGGGACCTGAGCAGATCATCAAGTCTGACCCCCTGCCAAGGCAGGAAAGAGTACTGGGGTCAAACGACCCCAGCAAGGTATATATCTAGCCTCCTTTTGAAGACCCCCAGGGTAGGAGTAAGCACCACTTCTCCTGAAGTTGGTTCCAGCTCCTAGCTGCCCTGACCATGAAGTAGCACTTCCTGATATCTAGCCTGAATCTATGCTCCATCAACTTGTGGCCGTTATTCCTTGTTACTCCCAGTAGTGCACAGGGGAACATGGACTCCCCTATTGCCTGCTGGTCTCCCTTGGCCAGTTTATAGACAGCCACCAGATCCCCTCTCAGCCTCCTCTTACAGAGGCTTAACAGGTTCAGATCCCATAGCCTATCCTTGTATGGCCTGCCCTGCTGCCCCCGATCATGTGAGTGGCCCTCCTCTGGACTCTCTCCATGTTGCCCGCATCCCTCTTGAAGTGCGGTGCCCAGAACTGGCCGCAGTACTCCAACTGCGGCCTGACTAGTGCTGTATAGAGGGGGAGGATCACCTCCTTGGACCTGCTTGAGATGCAGCTGTGGATGCATGACAAGGTGTGGTTAGCCTGACTGGCTGTGTCCCCACACTGGGGGCCCACGTTCGTCTTGGAGTCTATAATGACTCCAAGATCCTTTTCTGACTCTGTGCTGACGAGAAGAAAGTTCCCCAGCCTGTAGGTCTGCTGCTGGTTCTTCCTCCCCAGGTGCATCACCTTGCACTTGTCAGTATTGAAACCCATCCTGTTCTCATCCGCCCGCCCCTGTAACCTGTTAAGATCCAATTGCAGCCTGTCCCTCCCTTCTAATGTGCCCACTTCTCCCCACATCTTAGTGTCATCAGCAAATTTGAACACAGTGCTTTTCACCCCCTCGCCCAAGTCGCTGATTAAGATGTTGAACAGTGCAGGACCAAGGACCAAGCCCTGGGGGACCCCACTACCCACACCCTTCCAGGTCGAAAATGACCCGTCCACCGCCACTTTCTGGGTGTGGCCCTCCAGCCAATTTGCAACCCATCTGACTGTGTGGTCATCGACACCACAGTCGCCTAATTTTCTAATGAGAATGGGGTGAGAGACAATGTTGAAGGCCTTCCTAAAGTCCAGAAAGACTACATCCATTGTGACACCTGCATCCAAGGATTTTGTGGCCTGGTCGTAGAAGGCCACCAGGTTGGTCTGACAGGACCTGCCTCTAATGAACCCGTGTTGATTGCCCCTAAACATAAACTCCCCTGCTGGCCCCTCGCAGATGTGCTCCTAGATAGGCTGAGCACCACTGTGTTAGACAGTTTCTAAGTTAAAGAACATTTAAACACTGGAACGGATTAAACTAGATATGGAATCTCTGGCAGTTTTTAAGAAGTCAGACAAACATCTGTTAGGAATGGTTGAGGTTTAGCTGATCTTGTCTTGGGGGAGAGTGAGGACCAGATGGACTCTTAAGGTCCCTTCTAACATTAGATATTATTAAATGCAGAAAAATTATAAGGGAAATCAAAGGTATTGGGGGAAAAATAATGCCTGATAGGTTTATATTGTACCAGAAAATAAGGATTTTTTTTTAGTATATTAAGAACAAAAACAATCTTAGCAATAGTGCAGAAATATACCTAGGTAGGTGAGGTAAAACTGATGTGGAAAAGGCAGAAGTATTTAATAAATATTGTTGTTCAGATTTCTGAGAAGCGGAAAGATGTGCTTGCATTGTATAACAATGATCTGGTGTATTTTCCGGCCCTTTTATTACCAAGCAATGTCCAATAGGGATAAACATTCCTAAATCACTGCCTGGATAACTTGCATCCAGAAGTCCTGAAAGATTAAGTGAGCAGACCTATGGCTCAATGATGTTAATTTTTAATAAATCTTGGTATGTGAAAATTCTAGATGGCTGGGAAGGTGCCAATATTGTGCCAGTATTCAAAAAGGAAAAGTATGGTGACCTGGGTTAGGCATAGCATGGTTAGGCTAACTTAAGTTTTGGGCAAAATAATGGACAAGCTAATGTGAGAGTTAACAGTTAAAGAATATAAGGGTAGAAACATAATAAATAGTCACAGAGTGTATAGGATCGTGTTAAACAAACCTCATTTCTTTCACTGAGATTCCAATTTTGGGTTATAAAGGTAACTGCATAGAGGCAAAACATACTTAGACTTTTCCAAGCCATTTAATTAGTACTGGGGGCTCTGCCCTGCTGCTGCTTATCCAGCCAGAGGGGTGGGGCGATGTAGGCATGGCTTACTCCTGTTTTGAAGTTTTTGAGAGAACAGAATCATCTTTTATGTGTAGCACTCAAAAGGATGCTAGGTAAAAGAAAAGGCTCCTTTTCTGAAAAATCTACAGGTTAAGTTGGATCACAGTGCAACAAAAAGGCATAAAAGAAAAAGAAGGAATAGGAAGGATAAACAGGACAACAATAGGGCACAAAGTTACTCAGTGCAGCCACACGCAGATCTTGGTGGAAGGTGCACTGTATATACTCAATCACAAGTCCCCTTTGATACTTGAGTCATTTTTGCATATGTGAATGCAAGGGCTAGTCAGAGGTCAGAAAGGACCTAGAGGGCTCCTTGCACTCTTTCTATCCCTTAGACAAAGGGTTATTAAAACCTGATCCAACATTTCATTTTACACAGATGTATGAGATACAATAAGACAAATATCCTTGAAAAAATGACCTTGTTTGAGGTTCTGTAAAAGAAGCAAAACATTGAGCAGGTGCTCAGAAAGGCTTGCAGATGTTCACAGATGTTTTATACTGATGTACAGTTCTGTATGACTTCTCATGGGATTGTGCATGCGTGTGTGTGTGTGTACCTGCCAGAATGTCTTTCCAACACCAACGAGCTAGCTTGTACAGAAATAGTGGGCTTGAAATAGTGGGTTTGATGCAGGACTTTCTGTCTGAAATTCTCCAGACTGCATAACACAGGAGGTAGAATAGATGATTGCAATAGCCCTTCTGGCCTTTAGCTCCAAGAAAATATTTCCACAAATCATTTTGAAGCAAAACTTCCATGCATGACTCTATAAAGAGACCCATTTCTTTTCATGGGTAGATAAGGCATTTCAGAATACCACTCTTTTGCCTTGCTTGTCATGTTTTTCCTTTTTGTGTCATTCCTTTTTTGTACCTCTAGGCACCTGCTGAAGTTGGAAAAATATTCATTAATCAGCAAGCTGATGGAGTCTCACATTGATATAATTCAATTTTCAGGGGGGTAAGTCCATAACACGGGTGTGCATAAAGGCAGAAACTGATCGAAATGCATCTGTCTTCGTTCAGTACTAACAAAACAGAAATGTTTCCTGACATCTTTAATGATACTTTTTTATCCATGACTTTTAGTTAAAATCCTGATTCCTATCCTCCATCTAATTAAAGAAAAAACAGTTGTGTTCTAGAGATACAGGGAATTCTAAAAGCGTATGATAGGTAAATATAGGGCATCATGCAATGAAGACTGACAGGATTGCTTGAAACATTGTATTTCTACTTCTACATAAGTATTCTCTGCTCATTTTTTGTTCACTTGCAGAGCTTCTTTGAGCAAAAGGGATCAGGGTGCAGTTTTGTGTTTGTGAGGCTTGATTTGTCATGTGAGCCCATCCAAGTTCCTCTGAGATTTTAATGAGAGAGTGGCATTCAATGAAACAATACAGCTTGCTGTTGTCAACAAGCAGCATTGCAGATGTTAGTTATCTAACTCTTGACACCAGTCCCTAAGTATGTAAACATATGGACTGACTGTTCAAGTACTCTCATTAACTTGAAAAGAAGCTGTGAGTGGTGAGGCCTATTTTATGTGGGTGCCTGTAAACACAACTATAGTCTTAGGTGCCTATCCTCCTCCTTCTTGTGTCTTGTCACCATGTTCAAAATTGAGTTCCAAAATTGGCACATGCTATTTATTGCTCAATCCATAGCCTCAGTGCAACTGTCATTGGTACATGGTTCCCTCATATATGGGCAGGCCTGAAGGTGCTCCATAGTCCTAAAGACTGCTATAGACGTGCTGGTTCACATTCTAATTAGAACATGTTGGAGCAGACTTGATTAATCGGCTGTTGGGGAACTGCTCTAAAATGGCCTCTCCCAACCCCGCCAAGCATGTGTATAGGCACCAAAAGTTTCCTATACATTCTCACACAGCGGTTCAATATGCAAAACTATCACCAAACAGCCAAATCCTTTTTACGTCTGAATCTAAGAGATGATTTGGTTATTGACTGTACAGAATGTTTTGGGCACATTTACACGAGAAGCTTAACTGCGCAATAGCCTAATTTACTATGCAGTAAGTATCTACATGTGCAAGAGCTTACTGGGCAGTAAAAACCCCTAATCTTGCGTAAATCTGCTACCTGCACGTGCAAATAGTGAATTTACATGCAATTAGTAACTGCACAGTTATGCATGTGTAGACATGACCCAGGAGCAAGTTTGCTCCCAGGTCAGCCCTGTCACTAGGGGGTTAGCTTGAGGGTTCCAGGTTGGAAGCCTCTCCTGCCCCAGGGCTGGGCTGCCTCTATGACAGCCCCTGCCTCAAGCTTTAAAAGCCTGCAGGTATTTTGAGCCCAGGGACACAACAGCAGGGAGCCTGAGACCACAGAGTGCTGCAGGCTGCTGTCAGTCCCTAGGCCCAGCTTCAGGCAGCTTCTGGCTGGCAGGGCCACCTCCACCTGCCTGCAGCACACCCCAAGTAGCCTGCCCAGAGCTTGTAAGTGCTACAGGGCATTGCCTCTGTCATGCAGCTGCCAGTCCCATATCATGCTCCTCTGCTGGGCACTGCAGGCAGCTGTCCAGACTCGGTAGCATAGGGACGGATATTCAGGGGCCCAGAGAGCCGGTGAGGGATCTCTGATAGCATCCTTCTTTGCCAGGCCTATGCTTATGCCCGCCACCTTGGGCCCCAAATGGTTCAAGGAGGAGACTGGTGACTTTGTGGTGTGGTGGGACAAGGCAGAGGTGCAGTGCCAGTTTGAGCAGTGCGTGTACTCCAATGCCCATATCTATGAGATGATGTCAGGCCAGATGTGAGAGGCACAACCAGTTGGTGCAGCAGTGCCACATGAAGGTCAAGGCCTTGCAGGCACAGTGGATCACCATGACCTGACCACAATTGTCAGTCTGGCAGTGCCTGCAAGTCCTTGCCCTTTATGTGGCAACTTGCAGACATCCCAGTGCTCCAGGACCCAGGCCACAGCCGTGCTGTCTACAACAGCATGGGTGACCTACCTGAGGTCCCGCCCTGACCTGGCACACCCAGTGACATGTCACCAGAGGAGGGCCCCTTGAGTGTCCAGTGCCCCAACCCACCAAGCCTCCATGGCTGCACCCTCCACCAGAAGCTCAGGGAGCCCAAGCCAGTGCCCGCCTTGCCAGCTCAGAAAACCCAGGGCCAACCACAAGGTGCAGCCAGCCATGACAGCACCAGCTGCCAGCAGTGTCAGCTCCTCCCCAAGGGGATCCCCTAGCTGGCTGCCTGCAAGCTGCACTCTACTGTCCGAGGCCACCACATAAAGCTGTATGCTGTTGCTGCCAGCCAGGACTGATTGGAGCCACCAGCCATGCCAGTCCCGTCCCCACTACATGGTAAGCTCTGGACGGGGGGGGGAGGGCCCTCCCAAACTCTGACCCTCCCTCTGCCTGGTCTGCCCATACTCCCTTGGCCATGGTTCCCACTCCCCCGCCCCCCAACAGCCCACAGGCAGGTAGGAGACAGCGTAGAACTTTATTGAGCAGCCCATGCCCCCATAGCTAGGTGGGCATGGGCCTCTCACATGCTGAGGACTATGTTGACCCCAGCGGCAATGTCCTCCTTGGCTGTGGGGGGCAGGGACATGTAGCACAGCCACAGGTAGCCACAGGTAGCCTTCCACAGTGGTGGAGGCTGCAGGGCAGCCCGGGCTTGCCCCCTGCACCATCAAAGCTTAGGGTCCCATGCCAGGTGTGCAGGTGCACCAGGGGCTCCATGGTGATCAGCAGCAGCAGGGCATAGTGGGTCAGGCACCCCTCAGTCTGTGAAAACAGTTCTTTGTGCAGCACCCGGGGCATGTGCAGCAGTGGCATGCTTAGGGCACAGTAGCGATATGGAGGGGGCTGGCCCTGGTGTGCCTCCCCAGAGATGCCCCCTGTGAGGAGGGTTGGGTGCAGGCAGCTCCTCTTCCTAGTCATCTGGGAGCCCCATGCCCCCCAAGTTCATCTACTGTGGGCCAGGAGGCAGCACAGGAGAGTTGCTGGCCTGCAGGAGGAGAGTGGCGGAGTGGGGTCTGGAGCTGCAACAGCAGGTGCTGCCAGGAGTCTGGCCTGTCCCACACTGGGAATGGGGCAGGGAAGGCAGGCTACCTACAGCCAGCACCCAGTGGCCCGCTGGGCCCAGGTGAGCGAGCAGGAATAGGGGACTCAGCAGCCACCTGGGCCTGCCTGGTCAACTTACTATGGTCCCTGGGTACCCATGCATGACCAACCCCCAATCTGAGGCTGGGCACCACTTGGCCTTTGGTACAGAGCATCTTATCTCCGAAATGTTGCAATTTGTACAAACAGCGTCTTTCTTATGGCTCTGCAGGCCCTGAAGCTGCACGTGAGGGAGAGGCCATGCTTGGCAGCTGGGATGTGGCCTCAGGGTCACCGACACCCATAGTCAGTGCCCTGAGGATGTGCCAGCTCTCCCAGAGGTGGACACAGGACTGCGCCAGCCTCCTGCAGTGGCTGGTGGTGGTGCTGGAGGACTGGCTGGAGGACTCACAGGCCCGGCAGGTGGAGGATGTTGCTCACGAGGATGCACAGGACTGGGTGGATGAGGAGTTCCTGGCACAGCTCCTGGCCCAGGAGCATGAATGGCTTGAGTTTTTGGGGGGAGTAGAACATGACTCTGGCCTGGGCAGTGCAGGCCATGGACGATGACTGCCGGGTGCTGGACATTGTTCTGGCCCTAGTGGTCACCTTGGCCTCTGACCCTAGCCCAGTCTGCCCTCTGGCAGCCTCCCACCACCCAGAAGCAGGCCCCCTCCTGAGACTGGGAGGATGTCCTGCACTGCCTCCAGGAGCCCCTGACCTGGCCCCTGCTCCAGGTCCCCACTACCCAGCCCCCCTGCCTGGGCCCAGCCCCACTGCTTGCCCCAGATATATGTGGGTGCAGAGCAAGAGCTGCCTGCACCATGGGTCCCCCACCCACTGCACTCATCACAGCATCTGCACCCATGGGGGAACAGCCAGAGGCTGGGGTGCTGGGCATCTGTCCCCAGGCTCTGCCCCCAAGACACCCCCACTTCATGGCCCCCTGACCTTGGGACACCACACAAAGCACTTTGTAAACAGCTTGCACAGGGAAGAGGGTGTTTTATTATTGGTGGGTGGGGTGAGTGATAGACGGGCTCTGTTTGTTAGGGAGGAAGTGAGGAGGGAAGCTCTGTTTGTTGGGGGAAGACAGAGGGAGCTCCATTTGATGCAAGGGAAATAAATACTTGTTGTTTTTAGATGCGTCTGCAGTGAGTGGGGTGCTGGGCGGTGCAGTGCGGGGTCTGTGGGTGGTGGTTCAGGGGGGCTGTGATGGGGAGTGTAGGAGGATGTGGTCAGTCAGGGCCCTCACCCAGAGCCCTGGCTCCTGCTGGTGGGTGTGCAGCTCACCTGAGGCCTTGGCAGGTGGGGCCTGCTGCTGCTGCTGCTGAGGCTGCAGGTGGTGTTCCTCTGCCAGGCATCCTCAGCCCACCATGTCTCTTCCACTCAGGCCTCACAGAACAGCTCCTCCTGGGCCTCACAGATGTTATACAGCATGCAGGCTGTGATGATGACCTGGGGGAGGTTGTCCTCAGTGAACTTGAGGCGGGCAGGGAGGGTGCACCAGCATCCCTTTAGGCAGCTGAAGGCACACTCCAGCAGGGTGTGGGTCTTACCCAGGCAGTGGTTATAGTCCCTGGCAGGGGTCCAGGTGGCTGGTGCAGGGCTGCATGAGCCAGGGCAGGAACAGGGCAGGGTTCCTGATGAGAAGGGGAAAGGCCATAATGGCACTTAGGTGTAGGTCCAGCACATGCAGCATGAAACACACACCCTCCACCAGCCCTGGCAGGGCAGAGTTCCAAAACATGTAGGTGTCATGGGGCACATGATGGATGATGTGCAGCCACCAGTCCTGTCTGGCCTGGTGGACCCAGAGACAGTGAGGCTGTCCACAATGACATCCAGAAGTCCACAATCAGTGTCCTTGCCAGCAGCAGCTGTGAGGTGGCAGCAGCTGTGGGATGACACGCTGCAGTCAGGAAGGTGGTTGTTATACGTGGTGGAGCCAGGAAGGCCCAGATGGTCATGGGACAGGTGGCACAGCACAGTGGGTCAGCAGGCCCAGCACAGTGGCCAGAAGGTGGGGGTTCTGGTTGTTACTGTCAGAGGCAGGGGCTGGAGCAGTCATTGTGTGGGGAGGCAGAGTGGGCAAGGAGAGAGCTGCCGCATGCTGCTAAGCATGCTGCTCCTAGTCAGGGAAGTGGCTGGCCAGAGAGCGGCGTTGCCTTCTGAAGATGGCAGCCAGTTGCTGACAGCTGCAGCTGCAACTTGGAGCTCCCCACACTGGTGACAGGGGCCCATTACATGGCTGCAGGAAGTTTGGTGCTAAAAGCAGCAAATCTGCTGCCTACTCCCTGCATATGTAGAGGCCTGCCTGGGAGCACTTCATCTACAGAAGTTTACTCATGGGTAAATTGATCCCAGATCAAACGCATGTGTAGATGCACCCTACAAGTGGTTAAAGGTACTAAGTGGTTGGTATGACAGTCATTTGTTTGTCAAATTATATTCTCAATAATATCTCCTCAATCCTCCAGTCTCCTCCATCCTCCCACTGAGAGGCTGTGGCTGTCAGAAGAAGTCCATTGAGGAGGTTAACTGAAGGCTTCAGAGATAGTGTCACCGAGCAGGCTTTGAATATTCAGTTTAACTACAGCAGTTTATACGGAAGGGACAGTATTCGTCTTACAGGCAGGGGGAAGAAGCTCTTTGCTACGAGAGTTGCTGACTTGTTGAGGATGGCTTTAAACTAGGCCTGTCCAGGGGCTGGGGAGAAGGTTCCACTGCTGTGTACGAATCCTCTAGTCACAATGACACATGGGAGGGTGCTCAAGCAATGGACATCCAGAAACGTACTAGCATCTTGATACCCAGGTGGCATACAGAAAACCTGAGGTGACCAGAGGGGAACTCAGGTGCCTTTATGTGAATACCAGAAGCATTCTGGTATTAGTGCTCCTTCTGGCTGACAAGTATTTCAATCTGATTGGGTTGAAAGAGACCTGGTGAGACAACACATGATTGGGCATTCAATAGAGGGCTACAGGCTTTACACGAAGAATTGGGTCAGAAAGAAGGGAGGAGGTGTGGCCCTCTATGTGAAAGAATGGTACCCTTCCCTGCAGGTCATGTTTGACAGCAGGGAAGGGTCCCTTGAGACCCTCTGGGTCAGGAGACAAAGGGGACAAGAAGAGGGACACCTGATGGTGGGAGTCTACTACAGACCTACTTCCCAGGAGGAGGAGTGCAATCAGGCATTCTCTGGAGAGCTGACTGAGGCATCTGGCACTAGAGCCATGATTGTCATGGGTGACTTCAACTACCCTGACATCTGTTGGGAGGACCTCTTGGCCACCTCCAGCAGGTCAGCCAATTTTTTGGTAATAATAGACAATCTGTTTCTGATACAGGTTGTGGAAGGGCCTAGTAGGCATAAGGCCACTCTGGATTTAGTGCTCTGCAAGGGATAAGATATCATAGGCAACCTGAGAAAAGGTGGTGCTGTGGATGACAGTGATCACAACCTGATAAAGTTCACCATCCACCATAAGACTGGGAAATCAGTCAGCAGAACATAAGTTCTAGATTTTAGGAAGGCAGATTTTGGCAGGCTCAAGAGGCTAGTTGAAGAGGCCCTCTGCGATCAGCAACTGGAGGATTTGGGAGTCCAAGAATGGTTGTGCTTCCCTGAGGAGGCAATTCTCACAGCTCAAAAACAGGCCATCCCCACACGGATGAAAACTGGGAAAAAAACCAAGAGACCCGCTTTGCTCAACAAGGATATTAAGAAGCTCTTGAAAAAGAAAGAAGCATATAAGCAATGGAAGAATGGATCAGCTACTAGAGAGGAATACACCTGTATCACAAGGGCCTGCAGATATAAAACAAGGAAAGCTAAGGCAAGCATGGAAATTAAGCTGGCAACCAGCATAAAGACCAGCAACCAGGACAAGAAAAAGTCCTTTTACAGATGCATAGGAAGCAAGAAAAAAAAAATCAGGACACACTGTGGGACCCTACTGACTGCTCAGGGGCAGCCCACAGTTGACACATGGGAAAAGGCAGAACTCCTCAATACCAGGGGTGTGCGAAGCAGGCCCCATTTGATTCGAATTTGGCCCGAAATAGGGACAGTGATTCGATGGTTGATTTGGATCACTGTCCCTAATTTGATTTGACTGAATCCAAACCTGAAGATTTAATGCTGATTCAGAGAAACAGTAATTCAGACACAGACACAGCTTTAAATGTTTTTTCTACATACCTCAAAGTACCAGTGCGGAGAGTCCCACAGGAGCATAGGGGGGCCTTCCATATGCTCAGCAGCAAAACCAGAAGTGGACCGCAAGAACTTCCAGTCCATTTCTGGGTCTGCTGGGGAACATGCAAGGGCACTCCCCCACACCCCCCTAGCTTGGCAATCAGCCATGGGGCGACCCCAGGTGCCTCCCCACACCCAGGAGGCACCAATTGCCAAGCTGGGGGTGGGCGCGGCCCCCCCCTTGTGCTCTCTAGCAGACCCAGAAGTGGACCGGAAGTGATTCTGGTTCACTTCTGGGTCTGCTGCCAAGTGTGCTGGGGAGTGCCCCATGCTCCTGTGGGATGCTCTGTGTGCCCCAGCATCACAGCATTCTTGAGTTGCCTGCTACCTAGAGGTATGTAGAAAAAAAGCTGTGTCTATATCCAAATCGCCAAATCTTTCCGAATATCCCCGAATCAATTAGGACAGTTCCGATTATATTCGGAGAGATTAAAGGGTCCTCTGATTCGATTCAGATTTGGAGATTTGGCCACTGGGCAAATCTCCACTGAATTGAATCAGGAACTGAAGCTTTGCTTTGAATCACTGTCCTGATTTGATTTGGCTGAATCCAAAGTTTTTTGGCGCTGAATCTTATTTGGCTATAGACGGTACAGGCAGGCACTAGGTAGTGTCAGCGGGAACAGCCGGGGGAGCAGCCAGATGAGCCTCAGCTTGAGCTGGCAGCCCCAGCAGAAGCCGTAGTTTGTCCGGCTGCACCTATAGCAGCACCCAGCCCGGGCAGGGCAGAAAGTGCTTGCAGCCCCGGAAGAAGCCGCAGGGGCTGGGTGGAACAATTGGGAGCTGGAGGAAACGAACTGGGAACTGGGGAATGGAACTGGGAGCTGGGTGGAATGATCAGGGGCTGGAGGAACAAACAGGGACTTCCCCTCAGCTCCCGGTTCAATTCCCCAGCTCCTGGTTCAATTCCCCAGGTCCCAGTTAGATCCCTCAGATCACAATCATTCCCCCAGCTCCTGGATCATTCTCCCTAGCCCCCACAACTTCTCCTGGGGCTGTCAGCACTGCCTGCCTCACCATAGCAGGGGAGGGAAGCCAGACAAGCTGTGCTTCTCCTGGGGCTGCCGGCTCAAGCTGGGGCTTGTCCGGCTGCTCCCGCCGGCACTGCCTAGTGCCTGTCTGTGCAGTCTATGGCCGAATCTCT
Source organism: Crocodylus porosus (assembly GCF_001723895.1). Taxonomy (NCBI): domain Eukaryota; kingdom Metazoa; phylum Chordata; order Crocodylia; family Crocodylidae; genus Crocodylus; species Crocodylus porosus. The sequence goes on from NW_017728886.1 coordinate 17,296,145, forward strand.
CGGAATCAACTGGGAGACTTTTGACTCAATGGGTCTCCCGATTCGATTAGGATTTGGAGATTCGGCCACCGAATAATTAGGAAACTCCACAGTAAACATCTCATGTAGACGCGCCCATTGTTACTGAAGACAACTTCAAGATAGTTCGTTAAATAATTTGCCAAAAAATCCTAAATGATTATCATTTAAATCATAGCTGTTATCATGTAACAACAGTTTCATGTTCTGCAGTGTTCGTGTCAACTGTTAGGTCTGGGCATTTTCTAATCACATGTCTTGATTCACTCAAACTTACTCCAGTGCAAGTCCGTTGAATTTAATGGACTTATACAGGTGAATAGCTGAAGAAACATTGGTAAATCAGTCCATAGATGAAAAGGTATTTACACATTTCACAACAGTATTCTCAATGCTGGTGACAGTCGTGCAGGTATATCCCTGCAAACTAAGAGGAGAATCGGCATCCTTTCCCTATCTTGTAGCAGCTTTCATATGCTTCATATCTGTAGCTATTTCCATGCAATTTGTTGTCAGAAATATTATGGTAACACTTCAGTTTATGAAGCAAGAATAATATACATTATTCACATTAGTCATTTAGAAAGGACATGGGCAGTTGTGACATGAGAAGTAAATATTACACTGCTCATTTCTTTTACGATGGCAAAAGTTTTGCTTCTGTTTATAAGCACTTGTCAGTTCTGTGTCTTTTATTTTGCAGTGGCAACATAAGGGACTTGAGATTACCAAATATTCTTTCAATTTATGCCTTTTATGGTAGTTTAAGAGACAGAGTCCAATTTTCAAATGGCTCAGAGATATAAAATGGCATTATCTTGAAAGTATTTACACAGTTCATTAAACTCCAGTAGAAATTATAATCTAATAAATTTAGGTTCAACTGCCAAACACGTGATTCTAAAGATAAACTATCACAATATATATTTAAAATTTGTTTTCAATGGGTAATTGGGATGCACAAGCCTGTTTCTCCTATGCTAGGTTGCTCTAGTAGTGAAATGGCTCTTTTGAGAGTTGAAAAACAAGAAATCAAGGTCTCTGTTTGTCTATGATATATATCCCTGATTATTCAGTTCAAATATAATTTTACCTCTACTTTCATTTCAATGTGGGCTCATTAAGTTCATTTATCGCATATATTGTACATCTGTCTTGTAAATTTATCTCATGTATTGTAAATCTATTTTAAAAGTAACCAAAACGTACATTTTTTATTTTGAATCAAAGAAATGAGAATACAATATCAGAAAAACCTTGCATCTCTGTCACTTAACCATTAAAGTTCAGTACTGCACTCAAAAACATGTACACAGGTAGGCAAGAAAAATAACCTGAAATAGAAGCCGCTTAGAAGTTAATATTTGCCACATTATACCACACAGATACTGCAAATAATTTTAATCTCGAGTCCAGGAGCAGAAATGCAGTAGGCTGATATATCACTATTGGCAAATACTGACTTTTTAATGATGATCGCTATTGTGCAATGAGTTTTTCCACAACATCTGCAAAACCAGCCCCACATTCTGCATTGAGATACCGTATTTTTCGGACCATAAGACGCACCCAGTTTTTATGGCAGGAGAGACTATGTGTGCCGGTGGCCGGCCATTTTTATTGCCGGCTCCCAGCCACCGGCACGGGCGCCGGCTTCCGGTGTAAACAAGCGGCGGATGTCCCGCTCGGGCTCCGCCGCCTCCGCGGGCAAGCTCCGCCCCGTCTCCCCGGGACACGGCATAAACAAGCGGCGGGTGTCCCGCTCGGGCTCCGCCGCCTCCGCGGGCAAGCTCCGCCCCGTCTCCCCGGGACACACACCTTCGGACCATAAGACGCACCCTCGTTTTCCCCCCACTTTTGGGGAGAAAAAAGTGTGTCTTATGGTCCGAAAAATACAGTATATAGAAAAATGTGCACTCTTGTGTAACAGCATAGAACAGAGCCCTTAGGATCAAACACTAGAAAGTCACCTCTGAAATGAAACAGAATTAGAAAGGACTTTGTTTCTTCTGTGTCAAATAAGGGCTCATACTGCCCTTGATCAACCTGCTGGATTATTACTTCGGTCAAATAGATTTCTATATGGGATCAAGGACATTATGTAGCCTTAAGTATCTCTATTTTCCTTTTGTTTTCTGTCATTAGGGTCTGGAATCTGTAGGAAAGTAGTATTTCTTTAACTACAGTTGAAGTGGTAAGATACTCCCTCACCTCCCTCCTCACTCACTCACTCAAACATGGACGAAAGCAGCATACATTAATCTGGGTTCAGTGTACCTTCCATTTTGTATATAAAAAGAAAGGGAGCAAATAAGTTATATTCAGAATAGTTACTTTTAGTAAAAAATGACAACAGAACATAGGAGTCTAACATGAACAGGATTGAAGAAAAGCACAAAGTGTCCACAAATGAGGCGGCCCACCTGTTACTTGATCCACTGCACAAGGCCATTCCCCACACATCAATACACAGAAAAGCAAAGCACAAACTGTACATTTTAGGAAATATCACATCGAGCTGCATACAATACATCCAATAGTCTTTAGCTTGAGCTTTTTTTGGAGGGAGAGAAGACGCGGGACAACCTGTATGGTTTATATTATGGTGGTCTCTGTCTGCATAGAAGATTGAGCCCTTGAATTCCAATGGAGCTGAGAGATACTTTCTGACCCATTCTGAGAAATTGAAGAACTATGTAGTCTGTAATCTCGGCCCACAGTTGTGTTCAAGCACAAGCTCCGCCATTTCCTTTTCAGCTCACTTTGTACCTATGTTTTAAAGAAAATGAACGCTAGCCAAAAGTACTCTCTTTACATGATAAAGATTTGTACTCTCAATGGTAGCATGCGACTAGAATAGTTCCTACTATATCTCCAAACAAAATTTAGTCAAAGAGCCAAAGAAGCGATTTTCATCCTATTTTATACTTACTCATCAGTGTCTTCCATCCAAGGACTTGAAAATGTTCCATCAACAGTAAGTGTTGTGCAAAGCAGGAAAAAAACTAAATTTTAACTATAAACTCTTTAAATGCAGATTGGCAGCATAATTCTGAGTTTAAAACACACAGCAGGGAGGCAGAATTCCTGGGTTCCAGAGCGATATTTGATACTGCATCGCTCAAGTCATAATGCCTGACTAAATTTCTCCAGCGTTAGCCTAGCTGGAATATTTAGCATAACTCTCTCTCTAGGTCAAGGGTGCTCAACCCGTAAGCTTACAGGACAGGTTGAGCCCCTGGCGCTGTGTAATCTGGGCCAAGGGGGCCCCCATGGATCCTGCACACTAGATCAGGTGCACAGGGCAGCAAGGAGCCTGACCCTGGCATGTGGAGACTGGCCAGGGGCAGCATGAAGCCCCCAGAGCCCAACCTGGCTGGGTGGGGGCAGCATGGAGCTCCTAGAGCCCAATCCTAGCTGAGCAGGGGAGGCACTGAGCTCCAGAGCCTGATTCTAGCTGGGCAGGGGCAACATGGACCCCAGAGCCCAACCCTGGTTGAGCAGGGGCAGCCTGGAGACCAGTCCCAGCTCAGCCAAAACTGTGAGCACCACTGCTCCATGTTGCACTCAGCTTAGTTAATGTCTGCACAGAACTGAAATCCTCAAATGGAAGGCACTCCATGTGCACTAAATATTATAATTAATTATATGTTTTATATTTTCTATGTTACATTACCCTATAACATACCCCTTGTTTTGGGGTAAGACAGGTCCCAAAAGAGAGGTTAAACCACCTACTCAGTAGATTTTTCTTTCTGGTATAATTTTATCTCATATAGAAATCATCATATAGACCTTTAGAAACATTCTGTAACCTAATCTAACTAAGAATATTCAATTACCAAGAACAACTGACTTTTTCCTATTTCCAGAATTTAAAGTGTATCAAATATTCAAGTAGAGAAGAAAACAATCAAAAGACGTTCATCAGCTAGTAGGCAGCTAATTATTATTTGCCTTTAAAGGTGTAAAACTGAAGCACAGGTAATTTCCGTGACTAGCACAGTGCATCAGTGTAAAAGAGTACTAATGAGATCCAGATCCTAATCCTCTGCTCCAGGAAAGGCATGCACTCCTGTCTTGCACTGCCTGCTGCCTGCAATATGTTCTGCTCTGAAATGTGATTATGCAACAAAGGTACCTTCCTGCTTAGGAAATGTGTCCATGAGTATATTGGTCATCATACCAAATTGGTTACAAATTCTGAAGAGGAGGATAAATGTGCCAAGCTGTTCAGTAAGGGCCAGGTTTTAATAAAGAGCTTGGCATCCAGCCATTCCTATGTCAGGTCCTAAATAGATCATTGATTTTTGTAAGAGCTCACTACCTGTCCAGGTGCCTAAATGAAGTGGCACGCTGCACCAAAAGAGATGCACCAGCTTCGCTACATTTAAGAACAATTGAAGCTGCTGAGTGCTGAGCAATTTGAAAAAGTCTGACCCATTTGTGGGGGCTGAATTTTTTTTTTAAATCAGAGAACACCAGGATCCCTGATAATCTATCAGATTTGCTAACACTGCCTTATTTTGGGGGAAGACAGGTCCCAAAAAGTGTTTCAACCAACCCCCAACCCAGTCCAATGTTTGTTGCAGCTTGTGTAATTTAATTTCATATAGAAATTACTATATATGTACTCTTTAGAAAACACATTCTCTTGGTGCTTTTAATACTACTGCACAATTCATGTACCAGAATTCTTACATTTATAGCTACCATCCTGAAAATACTAGCTAATAACACTGAAAAAAGTGAGACTTACTTCACTGTTCAGAAAGCAGTACAGTACTGCAACAACCAGTCCCTGTAAGTAAATATGTTCATTGGTTAGTGTACAGCAGCAAACTAAACCATGGCATCTAACAAAGTAGACAGTCACCTACAAAAAGAATTTCTCTCTGACTGCCTCTTCCCTATAACAATGGTTCTCAACCCTTCTGGACTTGAGGCGCCCCTCCATAACTTTTATGAATTGAGTAGTATCCACTTTCAAAACTACTTTATGTACTGCAGTGCTTACCTCCTTGAAGAGGGGCTGGATAACAGAGGTGGGGGATTGTCCAGGCAAGGGACAGGCCTGAGTCTGCACTCATCTGCTTATCTCCTCACACCTCACTTATCTCCTTGCATCTTGCGGTACCCTTCAAAGCATCTGTTGGCACTCCACAGTGCCCTGGCACCCTGGTTGAGATTCTGGTCTATAAGGTCTACACCCTATACTGCCTTGGGCAAATACTAACCAATAAGACTTAAGAAAAAGGTTTACACTTTACCTGAAAAGATCCCAAACATAACTCAAAAATTATTTGATAGTGATGGGAAATGCGGATGGGAAACACAGCAAAAACCATGTAGTGTACGCCAAATAACGGAATCAGCAACAATGTTGATTTTGCAAGTCTCCTAAGGAAGCAGAGCAGAAAAACTGAGGATTAATGGAGCATCCCTGTAAAGTCTTGTTTAATTAATTTAAGCATTTAATCAATTTTTGTTCAGATAGATTAGGTAAGCCCTGAGATAATATTCTCTGTGAACCAGTCTTTTTAATGAAACATTCACATGCACTGACAATTACTGTGTATTTCCTTTTACATTTATATTACTGTACAGTACTCTCAGAACCACAGCTCACAATCTCACCATTAATTGTTAGGGAACTGTGCCACATGTAAGTGAACTGAGTCCATGGACAGGCAATAAATGTGTAGCACTAGATATGTTCTAGTAGCACTACAAAAAGTGAGCATACACTATGACTGCCCAGCACTACCAGGGGTTAGGTAGGAGCAAGGGAAGAAGTTCTCTTTGCCCCTTCTACACCTGCAGGCAGCATAGATTTCATAGACATCAGGGCTGGAAGGGACCTCGGAAGATCATCGAGTCCAGCCCCCTGCCCGAAGGGCAGGAAGTCAGCTGGGGTCATAGGATCCCAGCAAGATAAGCATCCAATTTGCTCTTGAAGGCACTCAATGTAGGTGCTTGAGCCACCTCCGATGGTAGGCTGTTCCAGACCTTGGGGGCTCGGACAGTAAAGAAATTCTTCCTTGTGTCCAGCCTGAAACGGTCTTGTGGTAGTTTATGACCATTCGACCTCGTCATCCCTTGGGGCGCTCTGGTGAACAAACATTCCCCCAGATACTGGTGGTCACGCCGATAAACTTATAGGTGGCCATCAGATCACCCCTGAGCCTGTGTTTTTCCAGGCTAAAGAGCCCCATGGTGCTCAGCCTGCCATCATAAGGTCTGTTTTCCTGACCTCTGATCATGTGCGTGGCTCTTCTCTGGACTCTCTCAGGCTTCTCCACATCCTTTTTGAATTGTGGAGCTCAAAACTGGATGCAGTACTTCAGCTGCAGCCTCACCAAGGCCGAGTACAAGGGCAGAATGACGTCCCGGGATTTGCTTGATAAGCATCTATGGATTCAAGCCAGCGTTTTGCTTGCTTTACTAGCCACAGCATCGCATTGCAGGCTCATGTTCATCATTGCAGGCTCGTGTTCACAGCATGTGAGGGGGTAGAGTTTTATTTCTGGCAGCTGCATATGCCTGGGGAGAGGGCAGGCTGTCTGTGATCAGGCTTCTCTAGGGAGAGAGGGCCTGAGGAGCAGCACCCCACTGCCCCATTGTTAGAGATCACCTTTAGGATGACTTTGCAGCCCTGCAGCCAGTGGAATGCTGCTATGACTTCACAGAGCTACATTTTTGTAGTGCTACAAAGTGTCTCAGCATGCTGTCCCCATCTGGGTCTGGCAGGCATGCAGCCTTGGGGCCACATGCTGTCACTGGTGGCACCAGGTCGCAGCCAGGCAGCAGCCCCAACTGCCAGACTGCTGAAGTGGGTAGACGGTGCAGGGAACTCTCAGGGCTGCTTGAGCAGTCCAGCTGGCAGAAGGGGTAGTGTCCCCAGGTACCAATTGGCCAGGCCCCAGAAGCTCCTGAGAGCGAGTAGCCCTGAGCTACTTGCCAGGGCAGCTTTTTATACTGCTGGAGCCAGTACGGGTGCTGATCCCAGGCTCTAGCTCCTCCTGGCTGCAGATCTGGGAGGAGCCAGGCGGAGTTATTTTGCCCCAAGTGGCACAATTTGCCCCACACGGAAGTGCACGTCTGGGCACTTGCATTGAGGCAAAAAGGCCTGGCTCATCTTTGTACCACTTCTATTTGAGCCGCTGCAAGCGCATGTGCCTGCATGAATGGACGTTCCCCTTGGGTGCATCCTGTCCAGCCCTGTGGACTTGTACACGTCCAGTTTTTCTAAATAGTCCCTAACCTGTTCTTTTACCACTGTTGGCTGCTTACCTCCTCCCCAAACTGTGCTGCCCAGTGCAGTAGTCTGGGAGCTGACCTTGCCTGTGAAGACTGACGTTAAAAAGGCATTGAGCACTTCAGCCTTTTCTGCATCATCTGTAACTAGGTTGCCTCCCACATTTAGTAAAGGGCTCACACTTTTCCTGATCTTCCTTCTGATGCTGAAGTACTTGTAGGAACCATTCTTGTTATCCTTCACGTCCCTTGTGAAGTGCAACTCCAATTGTACTTTGGGCTTCCTGGCTGGATCCAGACAAGTGGTTTGTGATGCCACAAAACTTTGCAGTGCAACAAACCCACACCCCATGCATGTTAAACCATGGTGCTGCTAATTTGCAGTGCCAGGGTGAAATTTGCTACCAGGATTTCCCAATAACAACCCCCCCACTGTCCCCCTCCCCCAAAGAAATAAGCAGCACAAAGCACACCAAAGTGGTGTGTGCCAGGATACACCTGGAGACAGGGGAGCAGGAAGTGCAGCAGTGAGGCAGCTGGCTGGGGTGCAGCGTGCTTTGAGATGGGGAAACTGTGGTGTCTGCTTCCCTGTCTCCATGCGTCTCAGTGCAGGGGCTCTGCGGTGTGCCAAGAGTGGGAGCAGGCAGTCCTGAGCTGCTTGCTCCCCCTTCTCCACATGCCGCTCCCTGGCTGGCCTGGGCACAGGGTGCTTCACTACGGGGGCTGCCTGCTGGCTAGCCCACTGTGCTGTAGCACTCTGTGCTCCAGCCAGCCCCCCTGCAACACATGGAGCAGCAGGACAAAAGTGTCCCACTGCAAAGCGCACAGGCAGGGGCATCCACTGTGGCACAAAGCAGCATCACAATTTGTGCTGCTTCAAATGCACACCCTTGCTCATGTGGATGCGGCCCCCGATTTCATCCCTGTTAGAAATGTGAAGGCCTGGAAAAAACCCAGAAAAATTCAGAAAAAAATGTATTTTTTCCATTTTTTCTGAGGATTTGTTTTTGTTCGGAAAAACTGAAAAAATTGAACATTTTTTGAGAAATTTAAAAAATCTGTTATGAAAGTTTTTCTTTTAGAATGATGAATAAAATATTTAAGACAAGGTGTCCATATATTGCTACCCTTTACTCCCCCAAAATGTTTCCTAATAATTACATAATAGGAAGACTTTTATGTAAGACTATCTATAGTATCAGATCATTACAATTCCTGTACACCGAGGACAAGCAGTACATTACAACTCTCAAATGTAAGAGCAAGATGCATTCCTGCCCCCCAGGGGGCACTGCCATTTTCACAAAAGAAGGAAGAAGGATTCAGTTCCTCCTTTGCTTGTGGACTTCCTCTATTGTGGACTTTTGATCTAGAGGTTGGTTGATCTGCTCCTGTCCTCCTGACTAGGCCTCAAAGGACTGGGAGTAGACACTGGCAGCAGCATCCATTCGTTCCTGTAGCAATTAGAAACAAGGAGCTTATTGCCTTCTTGCTCAAAAGCCTCAGGAGAGGAGACTGAGCAAGTCTAAAGGTTTTGGAGTTGAAAGGAACCTGCCTCCTCCTGGCCCTGTGACCCTGAGATCCACAGAAGTACAGAAGCAGCACAAAAGAGCTGAAAAAAAGTATACTTCCTTACTGAAAGGTAAGAGTTTAAATGTATTTGAATTCAGTATATTAAACTATATTTTAGCTGAATTGGTGTAATTTTCCTAACCTATGTAATTCGTAATTGAATTCCTACTAATCTGATGTTTTGTGACAAATCACCCAACTTTATTAGTGAGGTGAGGCCTGCAGGGCAGGGAAGTTGTTCAGTTAACTCTCCTCCATCCATTACTAAATTTGTACATGCTGTAGCTTAGTGTTTATATAATGCAAGCTAGCCACTAAATTATAATTTTCTTTTTTCTCCGTCAGCAAAATGGTGCACTCTGCAAAAGATCTATAGAAGAGCAAAATAAGTTATAAAACATGTAAAAAGCTACTCATATTGTAGCTGCAGTCTTTAAGAAGAAGCAGGAAGAACAGAATGCAAAGAATAAAATAGTGACACTCAAACTCTGTAGTAAAACTAGTTGGGGTGGAGTAGTGATCTCATTTGAAAGTTTACTAAAAAACAAAGAAGCTCTTCAAGAAATAGTAATACCTGAGGATCTTAAAGTACCCAGAAGTGTAAGGACCACTGTACTTGATGAGGATGTCTTCTGGGTTCAGCTGCAAAACTCCCTGAAGATTCTAAAGTCAATTTCTTCTGTAATCACTGCATCTGAACCAGACAGTGCACTTTTGACAGACATTCCTTACCCAGATAAAATCAACTGTTTTGGGGAATCTAAGTGTATCTCTACTTACAAGTACAGAAGAAAGAAAAGTGAAAGACTTTATTAACAGATGGGAAGAATTTTGTTGCCAATCAATTCATGCTGCTGCAAATGTCTTGGATCCAAGATTCAACGTCAGAAACGTTAGTGATGATAGCACTGCTACTGCATTTGACTGGATTACAAAACAAGCAACGCACTTAGGACTTGATGTTGGAAAAGTACTTTCAAATGTTGCAGAATACAGAACATCTTCAGGTATTTGGTCCAGGAATGCAGTCTGGGACTCTGCCAAGCATATCCCTCCTGCAACATGGTGACAAGGCCTTTGAACAACACAGCCTCTGACTCCTCTTACTTCTCGCCTGCTTCAGATTCCTCCATCTTCTGCAGCATGTAAAAGAAACTGGTCTATGCTTGGAAATACTCGCACCAAATCAGGAAATAAATGAACATGTGAAATAGTAGAGAGGCTTGCCTCAATCCGGGCAAACCTTCAGTTTTTAGAAGCCCATGAAGATGATAAAAATGAAGAATCAGAAGAAGCAGAAACTGCTGATAGTGATAGCTCAGAAAATGAGACTGATTATACAAAGTTTCATATAGCAAAATTTGTATTCAATGAGTCTTGGGTTTCCCCCCCCCTTTTTTTTCTTCTCAGTTCTTTTTCTAAAAAGGAGTACTTTCTGTATCTGCTTGACACTGTAGAGGAGACTAAGTCCAGAACACATAATAACTTTCTTTGTTTTACTATAATGTTGATAGTTTCTTCTATTTTCAACTTTAATTTTTGCTTGTTTCTCATAAATTGGCAAAAATTAAGAGATAGTAGGTTCCTTAGAGTTCAGCAGCTTGTAGCTCCATTTATAACAAAAATTAAAAACATTGTAAAGTAAAATCAATTAGTAAATTTGTAATTATCCGAATAAACTATACTTTTAAATGTAATAAACATACCAAACATGATAATTTTATGAGCAAACCAAGTTATACATAATACATATTATATTCTTAAAGTAGCAAAGTGAATTTAGATTTGTAAAGGGCACTAAGAAAATAAGTATTGCATACGTTTCAATTTCCCCCCCAATTTTTGTTTTTTTCCACCCTCCCAAAACTCCCCCTTTCCTCCCCCATGGCTTCAAATTTTCTGGAAATTTTACATCTCTAACCCCTATGCCTGAGCAATACTCATATACTCCCTCCCTAGTTGTTTGCCAAGTTTCCACTGCTTATATATGATAGTGTCACAAAAGTAAATGCATTAATGGATTTGCAGCACTTGGACAGAATGGAACAGAATCACATTTATGCATCTAAGTCCACTTAGACATCCAATGGATGGAACAGAATCTGGCACTTTGTCTCATACTGCACTTCCATTGTCTCTAATCATTCACATTAACAGTTCTGCTTCCATATATAATGACTGACTGCTGCACTACCTCTACATGACACCTACCTTTTGAAGCAAGAAACTATCAGATTAAAATATCTTTATGCTCCAGTATTATTTTTTAAAGATAATTTGCAAAAAAATGAAGCGTTAAAATTTTTAAATTGCTCCATAGAAGCAATGTTTCCATGTGTAGCTAATGTACTATTTCCAAGGGGGTTGTTGAATACCAAAACACCTGCCATTTCAAACTTAACTAGGCATCAGACTAAGAGCGAAGACTGAGATCAACAGTGCAAATCAAGTCAGCTGCTAATAAACAACCTATACTCTACACAAGCTTTTACTTCAGTGAATAGAAGGATAAAAATAAACACTAAGAAAATGAAAAATAATTATGGCAAAAGAGGTGGCTATGACAGAGCTGTCTATAAACTGACCACTGTTCTGAGTAATAATTTAGAGACCCCAAAATACGTCACGGTTCATGGACTGAGCTGGCCATCCAGCCTGATCCACTTTGACAGCATTCACTCCACCTCCATAAATAGGGTTCATATATTCATAACCAGCCCATCCCCCTGTAATTGCTAATGGGTTTGTCTCCGGACATTGTGGTCCCTAATTTCTCAATTATCAAACTGTGGAGCAAGTCACCTCCATATATAGAGCTATAGGTGAGCTGCTCCTGCAACCTGCTATGTTAAGATATACAGTGGGACTATGGAGGAAATGTGTGACTTTCATGGAACATACAGTGCAGATGTTTGCTCTTCTCTCCTGAAGCTTTAAAAGCATATGATTATGATATAACATTACTGCAAACATACCGCACATGCAACATTCCATAAAAATGTTTCATAGTTTCATAGTTTGTAGGGTCGGAAGCAGATCATCTAGTCCGACCCCCTGCCATGGCAGGAAAGAGTACTGGGGTCAAATGACCAGGAGGCCATGTATAGGGTTTTATTTCCCTCTTGGATCAAATAGCAAATATTGCTTTTCAAAAAAGGATTTCCACAACTTGCTTTGTTTTCGAAAAGAGAAGCAGAAGCATTTAGTCAGGAGCCCTTATTCAAAAGCCTACAATGTGTGAATAGATGACTTCAGTTATACAGTATTCAAATAAGATTCAGGCACTCAACTGTCATTTTTCCACTGTAAGGTGCCAAGTTCAGTTTTAACATAAGCTCTGGACTTTTTGGGATCCTCAGTATATATGGATAGAGCCTAGCACGATGGGGCCTTGATTCTCTTTAACAAACATAACAAGTTATAATTGATAAAATTAACAACCAGTGATTCTGCTTATGATTTCTATTCAGCATAACACTTTTAATACTTGCTCTCAAAGCTGTGTAAATTTATTTTTCAGCTTGGTGGCTAACCCTAAAAAAAAATAACAACCACAACAACAAATTCAGTTCAGGTTGATTTAAGATGGAAACTTTTTATTTTATTTGGTAGGGGAAAAAAATGCCACACTTCCTTTTTTTTGGAGCAAATGAAACATTGTTTTACTTCATTTTGGTCCTTTTAACATGTGCATGAATTTTAAAAGGAAAATATTTTGAAAAATTGAAATGCTGAATTCTGAAAATGTCAAAACAAACCCTCTTTTTAAAAAACACCTTCAAAAAAAGTTGAAGAGAAAATTTTAGTCATTTTCAAGTTTTTTTTGGATGAAAATATGCACCAAATTTAACCAAATAAAAGAATACATTAAAATGCATGTTTCACAGAATTAACCCTTTGTTTAAAAAGTTTCGACCACCTCTATTTAGGTTTCTATATGACTCCAACCATACGCTTACATACTTTGCTGAATCAGTAGCATATTCCCCATGCTTAGAAATAGGTATGATTGTATCAAATATATTTTTCATAGCAAGTAATGGTTGTCAGTAGAGTGCCGCAGGAGAGTAACTTTGGTGTATTATGTGATTCCTAAAATATGTTACTCACTTGTATTGTGACTGATCATTGCCTCCAACATCAGGAGATCTCAACTTCTGAAGTAAAATTCTTATAATACTAATGAAAAGTATAAAATTCACCTGCAAGAAGAAAGAAATATATATATATATATACACACACACACACACACACACACACACACACACACACATATAATTCAAACCCCTTATTTCCATATGTAATATACTGTTAAATGTTAATCAAACTATAGTAGTCATTTCAATTTTGAGCCTTATGTGCTTGCTGCTAGAAGGTATTCACTTCAGCTCTGTCAGATCTACTTTATCTTTCCTGCCATACTGATGGTTTGGTAAATCCAACTAACCTCTGCATGACCATGAATGCTACTTTCTGAAATAAAGACTGGCAAAAACCTATTATCAGCAATTTTCATTAAAAAAGTAAGTCCTTGGATACGTTGGGCGTTGAGATGACTTAATGTAATTCAAAGTTACACAAAGACCACGTCTTACAGTGAACTCTCTCCCACTCTTTCCCACAGCTACAACAATCAACATCTCCCCACACACAATAACCCCATCAGAAATCCATGGATCCTCCACATGTCTATCCCAAAATGTGGTATCTTATCCAGTGGACCCAATGCCTTCATGGAAACAATGGGGGTGAAACTAGGCTAAAATGATGCACTAAAATGAATGTTCACAGGAAGAAGATTAAAGATAGAGACTACACAGATGTGTAGGAGAACAGTTTTCACAGAACCATCCCTCACTTTCTGACCTCACTATGTTTTTGCTCAAGGGAAATGTACAAAACACATTACAAATGTGAACCTGGGAATAAAAAATCATAAGCTGATTGGACACTAAGACTCAAGAATTAAATACAGATATTGACTTCATGGCTCACTATATCTACCCGATTCCTGCTAATCTTTCCTTATACCATGGGTGATGATGACCCTCTTCCCTTTGGAAAGGTCTTGATCTTCCCCTGATCAAGCTGTATTTTCTTGTCTGCTAGCTACCCCTGGAAATTTCTCTCTTCCCCAATTTCACAGCTCTTCAGACTATTTCTAATCTTGCTGCCCCTCCTTTTCTCCTCAGATGAAGAACACAGCTTGTCTATCCAACTATACAGTAGGTACAATAAAACCCATTAAAATCCTCATCTCAAACATACTTCCTGGAACATCACTCTACACTCCCTAAAAAAAGAATCACTCTTACACTCCCTAAAAAAAGAAAACTTATCCACAGAAATATCAGGAATGAGGTACAGCAGAAGAAGTAAATGACAAAACAGTGAGGCAATGATAAGATGGCACTGATCTTAGCTTTGTGGCTGCCTTAAAACTGACAGCGACTTTTGATCAAAATACTTTGTGCATATATGCATTACTCAAAATGTCTTTTTGTTGCCACTTCCATGTCACTGAGTCCCTAACAGAAGCTTCAAGGTGAGGTAACTTGGTTATTCTGCACAACTGCTTTTTCTTTCTGATTGCTTATTAATTCAGATTAGTGTCCACCTGGAAAGACTCACAAATGGGAGCACTCTGTACAGGCAGCGGAAAGAAGAGCACAGTGTTTTGAAACAAACACAGATGATTTTTGGCATCAGGACTCGGGCAGCTGACAATGGAGTGCTGGTCACACAGATTGCAAGGGATCCCCCTGCCAGGAAACTTGCAACCTGTGCACCCAGCACTCTAAGGCAGCCCTAGAACATTTTCTGCCTAGCCCCACAGCATCCAAAGGAGTTGTAGGGAATGGCATAGAACCCTGCAAACCACATCTAGGTTGCAAAGTTCCCTTTAAAGTGATGGTGTGATTGGGATCAGTCCTCAATTCTGAAAATGGAGCATCCTGCATACACGTGTGGCATGGCACGATGCATGGTTATGGGAATCGGGGTCAGATCCCATTGTGGCATTATTTTAATGATTGCCAGCACCCTAACACATTTGCACAGGGGCTAATAATTGCACAGGTCTTCCTCTGATTGAAAGTTCAGGCACAGGGAGGGACACAAGCTCCACTGGGCCACCACACCCCCTCCCCCCCAATGGTGGGCAGTGAGGAGCTGAAAACTGGTCAGACCCCCAAGTCTGCTTTTTAAATGTGATCCAAGAGGGGGAATAATTTGCATTCCCTAAAACAATGCTGACAAACTGCACAAGGCATGTGTGGGGTCAGTTTGCAGCCCAAGGGCTCCCACCTTTCCGCCCAGTGCTCTTGCAGTGGTGGCTCCTGCTCCTTCCTCTGGCTTCTGGTTCCTGCCCCCACTCCTGGGGTAGGGTAATGCAGTGAAAAACGACCAGGCTGCCCATTCTGTGCATACAGTGAGAGGATGCCAGGCTGTGCATGTGAATGCTCAGAAAAGGAGGGAGGCAGGGAGAGAAGCAGGATGCTCATACTGCATGTTGAAGATGGGCTGCCTGTGTGGGATGCATTGCTGGGACAGGGGTGAAAGTGCTGTGCATGTGGTTGGAAGGGAGAGCTGGGCTGCATGTGGTGGTGGGGGGAGCTGAGCTGCATGCAGCGCTGGGCTGTGTGTGCGGTGGGGAGAGTTTTGAAGGGGGGCCACCCTCAGGGGGTGCAACCCTCAGGTCATACTAGGCACTGTGTGCCGCCCCCAGCTTGTGGGAAGGTGGACAGCCCTGCCCTAAAAGACTGTAGCAATTCACTTTCCCTTAAAAGCAAGGAGGAGAAAAGAGGAAAGAGATTCGGGAAGGTCATCGGGGCACTGCCTATGTGTGTGAGCCCATGAAGGGCCCCAGAGAAGTTGTTAGATATAAAGACTTACAATAAACCCAAGTAACTATCATGTTATTCCTTGATTAATCTCTTGCATTTTGGGATGGGGGGGCACATGGACCATAAAACTGTGTACACTGAGTATTTTAAAACAGCATCCTACTCTTTGTGTGAATAATTAAATATCAAGTTTCACTTTTTTTGGCACTACCATTATTTTCTCCGAAAAGTGCTCCAATTTGCTGTAATTTCACTCCTTAATACCACAAATACACAACACAATGGCTTAGCACTAACCCCCCCCAAAACAACAGTTGGGAGAGCATTTATTTTTAAGGAAAACTGTGATTTAATTTAGCACGTAAGTAGCAGACGCACTTGGCTGGCTAAAGCGTGTTGCTCAGGAGACAAAACATGTCTGGAAAGAGAGAGCAGATCCCAAAAGTGTGCAAGAACTGAGGCATCCCAGTCCATTTACAAAGATATTTCCTATATTTCCATACTGATAGGAGTGTATCAAATCAATCACTGATTTGGAAAAACCATCAGGTTGGTACAGATTCCTCAGCCTAAATCTAGAACCAAACCTGGCTGATTTTTAAGACTCTTCTCCATCTTCCTGATTCCCAACAGGCTTCCTGTCCTTGCTGTACTCTACCTGGGCCCTCCACAGGTCTCTAATCAGCACTGAAATAACTCCAGCCTTCACATCTTAGAAGTCTGCCATATCTGGCTTGAGTCCTGGCTTTCTAGCACACTGTTAAAACAGGAGAACTCAGCTGCATTCACAATAGTTGTTTAATTCATAGATGCTCACAAGGAATTCTAACTCATGCTCTTTTCAAATATTGTGTGGGGGTGTTTTTGCTTTTCTCATTCAGTATATTTTCCTTACTCAGAATTACTCTTCCTTCTCCAACTCCTTCTGGCTTATTGCCTATGTGCTTTGTATCTGCTGAATGTTCATCTCATTAGGTGCATCTACATGTGCACGTTACTGCAAAGTTGACTCCACAGTAAAGTTTCACTGTCTACACATGTGCTGTTATTAGGCTGCAGTAATCTAATTCACTCCACTGTAGGATAGTACTGCCCAATACAAGTACCATCTTTCGGCACAGTTATTTAGTGTGGTGTAACACATGCGCATTAATATCACGTGTAGTTGTTCCCATTATATAGCAAAACATCCATAATTGGAAATTCTCATTTTATGTAATTCACGAGTCACCTTCTACATGGTTTTCTGTTTAAAACATACAGAACTCAATCTGATGAAGGAGGAATAAGCCCTCACTGTATGATCTACATATAGATCATATTTACAGAATGATTCAGCATAACACTTAAGCTGTAATTCAACAGAAGCTTAAGTGCTTTGCTTAAAAGGATCACTACTGAACACTGTATACTCTAGAAACACCCAAACATTGTCAAATGACACGCTGAAGACCATGGCTAGGCTGTATAAAATGCGCTAATTTGTAGGACTTAAATAAGAAAATGACATGGAAACAAAACAGTCAATCATTTAAACAAGGAGCAGCTAAATTTTAACAGCAATGAGCTGAAATGACCTTGCCATCCTGTAAGATTTTTCACCACAAAACATTTTTTCCATTAGAATGGAGTGTTTGTTCATTTATAGTTAGCACCAAAGAGTAATGAGCATATGCACTGCAAAAATGAATATATAATTCATGTTTCAATATATTGTTTACTTACTATAATAGAAATTAAAATTGGTGATCGTATAACCCACCAAGGACCGCTGTGTTCAGTTGTATCCCAGCAACTATACAAAAAAGAAAAGGGAAAAAAGATGTTAACACTAATTTCATCTGGCAATTGAGGCATATGAAGATAAATGATTGGGACACACAAGTCACAACAAAATAAAATATTGTCTGCTCTTCCTCAGAATGTATTTTTTCTTTTATTGGGTTTTAATTGTACATTCAAAATAATTAAAAACAGCAGAAAAGTAAAAAGGCAGTGTTAGAAGAAAAGGAAATAGCTATCCCTTAGGAATTCTATATTTAGGTTTCACCTATGCTATGAAGCTGATCCAACGTGTGCTTAACAGCCTATAGGCAACAGAGTCATCTGAAGTAATAAAAAGACTCAATCAAAATTATTTAAATTACATTTTAAATATTTAGGCTACAGAAGGGGTGGATGTGGTCTGGGAAATCGTGAGAATGAGACTGAGATTTTGTCTGAAAAATTGTTGAACATTTAGTTTTCAGCTTATTGGAAGAATCTGGCCTTAAAACTCTGGGGAGAATGATACATCTTAAACAGGAGAAATGTATTTCACTGTTCTAACTGTATCAACCCTTGGTTTACTTTCTTGGAGTTGCAAAGTGTCCAGAGAAATTATAAGTTACTCGGACTCCATTAAATTTTTTTAGTTCAGATATTATACCAGAAATTGGAAAAAAGAGATGTAAATAGAAATTCTATCTATCTAACTATCTATCAGAAGTGCATCGATACATTGGTCCCAGATATGAGGAAAATTGAGAGCATCGGCAATCAGCTTTTTTTGAGTGACGTGGCCAATAAATGCCATGTGCATTCATGCAGCTGCAGTGCAGGCAGGCAGCCAGGAGGACAGCCTGGCAGCATGGAGAGCAGCTGGGTCCAGTTGGTAAGTCTGTTGTGGAAGAAGGGGTGGGGGAAGGAAAGGGACATAGGGGAGGCAGATCGAGGCCCCTGTGGTAAGGGAGGGAGTGTGGCTGGCACTGGGGCAGGGGCTGCCCAGAGGAGCAGGGTGGAGTACAGGACAGAACCATGGCTCATCCAGGAGGTGTATGGAAGGGGGGCAGCTTCCACCGCTGCGTGCACCCTGGGAGGACATGAGGGGAAGCGCCCCCCCAGATCTGCATGCAGGGAAGGACAGGCTGCTGTGGTTGGCTGATGCCAGAGGCAGTGCTGGGCCCTTCCCCGCATGCAGGGGCTTGGCCAGGCTGCATTCAAGGCAGGTGGGTGACAGTGGCGCTGGGAGGGGGTATGGGGAGCCATTCCAATATTCAGTGTAGCCCCACTCCCAGCGCCACTGCTGCCTGCCCTGACAGCAGCCCCCCCGCCTCCCCTCCCAGGAAGGGTCTGGCGCTATCCACGGCCCAGCCCACCTTTTCCCACTTGCAGATCTGGGGGTCACAAGCCCCCACATGCCCTCCTGGGATGTGTACAATGGCAGAAGCTGACCTCTCCTTCCCCATGCCACCCAGACAAGCCACAGCTCCGTCCCATGCCCCGCCCCTGACCCAGCCTCTGTCACAGCATCAGCCCCACTCTCTCCTTCACTGTGGGGGCCTCGATCTGCCCAGCCAAGGTGGGGTGGGATGTGGGATGGAGCTGTACCTTGTCTGGGAAGCATGGGGGCAGCTCCTACTGCTGCACAAAGCCTGGGAGGGCACAGGGGGCATGTGTACCCAGATCTGTGGAGCGGGGTGGCTGCCACTGCAGGCTGGGGCAGCACTGGGCTCTTCCTGGTAGGGGCTGGGCTGGGCTGTGCTAGGAGGGCATACAGGGGGGACTGCAGCCACCCCAAAATTCACCATAGCTCCCCCCAAATTCCCCTCCCAGCGCTGCTGCTTGTCAGAAGCGCAGCCCAGCCCCCGCCGGGAACAGCCTGGTGCAGCCCTGGCCCCAGCCAGCAGCATCAGCCCACCTACCCTGTTCAGATCTGGGGGCACACGCCCCTTGCTCATGCACTCTCAGTGGTGGAAGTCGCCCCCCATCCCTGCACCCCCTGGATGAGCCATGGCTCCATCCCGTGCCCTGCTCCACTTTGGCTGGGCAGAGCCTGCTCAGCCCCACTCCCTCCCTCACCACAGGGGCCTCAATCTTCCCCCACCATGCCCCTTCCTTTCTCCCTCCCCTTCCACTACAACAGACTTACCAGCCAAACACTGCTCTCGAGCTGCTGGGCAGCGTATTAGAAATTTGATTG
This sequence comes from Crocodylus porosus, assembly GCF_001723895.1. Classification (NCBI taxonomy): domain Eukaryota; kingdom Metazoa; phylum Chordata; order Crocodylia; family Crocodylidae; genus Crocodylus; species Crocodylus porosus. Next base: position 17,315,798 of record NW_017728886.1, read on the forward strand.
GTATCATCCGATAGGCCTCCTTAAAAATTGGCTATTGGTATCAGCCCCAAAACCCTCTATCTGTGCACCCCTATTCATTGGAATAGAATACAGAACCCAGCTGTCCCACCTCCAAGGTGACTGCCCTACAATCAGACTGTAGAATTGTTTCCTGTCTCTCTCTATATCCCTTAATATATAAGTATACAATTATAAAATCCAAAATCAAAGATGGAGAGCCCTGTCTACAGATTGGCAGTGAGGAAACCTTCCCAGGACATAAGTGAACTAAAAGTAGGTGTCACATATTCTGGATGAGTGTCCTAACCACTGGATGCCTGGGTGAAATTACAGCCTCCTCTTCAACTTCCAAAGTTTTGTGAAGATTTCTTTAGCACGTTTGGGTGGAATTCATAAACAGGTTGGGACCGCCAAGACTTCATGTTTTTGGTGGATGAGCTATTGGAAATAGCTAAGACCCATGCTGGAACTGAGTAATTTCAGGTGGCAATGACAGGAATTTCTCAGTGTATATATTATATTCATAAGCTTATACTAAGTGCACTACTGTATAGACAAAGCCAAGCTTACTGTTAAATGGGCTAGGTTAGGGGTTATCAACTGGGGGTACATGTACCCCTGGGGGGACTTGGAAAGGGGCTAGGTGGTACACATGGGCAGGTGGGGATGGAGCACCGCCACCCCACCCCACTGCCTCCCAGGAGCAGGGCCGAAGGCAGGCTAGGACAGAAGCTCCCCTCTGCAGGTGGCACACATGCCGCCTGGCCAGCCAGATGTGGGGTGGGGGGTGGAGCTTGCACACAGCATCCACTGCTGCCACCCACCATCCTGTGCTGCTGCTGCCACGTGCAAGCCCCTGCCCCCTCTCCTCCCACATCCGGCTGCTGCCACCCCTCCCCACCCCGCCAGAAGTGTACCCAGAAGGGGTACACTCCTTGAAAAAGGTTGAAAACCCCTGGGCTAGGTCATGTACTGGCTGCAAAACCTGCTTAAGAGTTTGGGTAAATTAACAGGTGCTGAGGTAATTAACACCTAGCTTCATTACTTAAACATTTCAGCATAATCATCTGGTCACATCAGTGTAGCTCTCTCCTAAGACTTGGAGTGGCTATCCTTTACATCTGCTCTGCACAATTAACCCACAGAGATGTTCATAGTAGTTGACGCTGTTCAGTGCCTTACACAATAGCCTTACACTATAAGGCTCCTAGAGGACCCTCCGAAAGTCAAAGAGTAGCTTTAAATTAAGGTAACTCTTACTGAATTCACTGAGAGCTACTTATGTGTGAGCTTAAGGGGCTGCTATTTGGTCAGAAACTGTTTACCTTCATCTTCTGTCAAAGCTTTCAAATTGGGTGTACCTATGAAAAGTGCATACTGTCACTTAACTGTTGTATCTAAGGACCTGCTGTTCTCTTCAAAATAGCAATGGCTTCCCAAGGGAAGACTGGCTACAGATAAAATGTATAGCAAAAAGATTTGCTCTCCAAGCCACTTACCCAGAGTCGTCTAAATAGATCCTTGTTACTATCCATAAGATGATGAATATTGTAGGTATTCCTAAGAAAACATAAGTTTAGAATATGATTGTAAAAATCTATTTACTGAAAAAGCTCAACCCTACTGTAGCCATTTGCTTCTAAAATATAAAATAAATGATGGCTCAAGACAAAATGGTGGATAAAAAAATGGCAGTAACTGAAGGGTGAGTACCTGTTGATCAACCACAGGCTGTGAACAATTTCTATCTATCTACCAATGCTGACAGAACCACAAACAAATACAGCAGGTGAGTAGTTTTATTTATTCTAAAATGTATATAGGAAGGGAAAGCTTCCCATAGGCTTTGCAAGATGCCAGACTCTATGGAACACTAATTTTATGCACCCTTGGCCTAACTGAAGATATTACAAGTGCAAACTATACTATTAATCATTTTATAAGCAGCCCATTCATTCCTATTTCCCAGCTGTACCTATCATTTTGTGATGGTTTTCATGTACTAAATTCAATACATTGCATAAAGTTCAAACTTCTAGTGTCACTCTCAACATAAAAGTAATCTGAAAATATTTAATGAGCTTTCCAATCTGTTATAAAATATAACAGGCTAACACAAGCAGTTAATGTTGTTAAGGGCTGGGGGGGGGAGAGAGAGGCAGGGCCAGAGGGCTGTGGGGCACCAGCAGGTGTGGGTGGGGACTGTGGCTTGGGAGTGAGGGGCAATGGCATGGATAGAGCACCAGCATATCAGGGCTGCTCAACACCACAAAGCAGGATGTGGCAGGGGGGGACACAGCCGCAGTTGGACCTGCATCCTGGTGAACAAAGGGGCAGAAGAACTCTGATTTTCTAGGATAAAATACCCAAAATCAACATCAACTTTTATAGGTATTTAGAATTTATTTTATTATAGCACTGGTAGGCTTCCAGACTGCTTAAAAATTGTAAATATAGCAATAAAACATTGTGTTCAACTGATATTTATATATAGTAGCATTTCATTTTAATCATGGAAAAACATGGATTTGTTGGCTTTTAAATCGAGAATTTGTAATTTTTATCAGAGATTTTGTAATTTTTAAACGGAGAAAGCCAGGATCCCTGGAGATCACGCTGCCATTAGAGAGCTTTAAAAAGAGAATAAAAAGATAAATATATTCTTACCCCATCCCATCAGAAGGTAGATCAGGAAGTGTCTGTTAGGGGAGAATATTACCACAAGGAGGATGTAGAGGTAAAGTCCTTCAACTAGGAGCCAATAAAAGTTTGCCATAACACAATATTGGAAAAACACCAAACTAGCCTTGCAGCCTATCTGGAGTGTTATGGAAAAAAAAGAGAAGGTCAAACTTTATGCAAAGAAAATCCTGTAGCATTTATTCCACAAACCTAAATCTCTTATATAACATGCATCTTCATCTTTTTATATTAGTAACCCATGTACAGTAAGAAAAAAACCTCTTTAATGGCTCAAAGAAATAAAGTGATAGATACATTTACAGTATTGATACTAGTAATAAAAGGAAATATAATTACATTACATTTTAATAATGGCTTTCTGTATAATTTACTCAGAAATTGAAAATATCATGATACAAACAAAAAAGGTAAACACCAATGACTATCAATTAAAATAATAAGCATACTGAGGAAGCAATTCTATAAAAGTTTTGCTAAAAGTTTCTAAAACTTCCTATTTTATCTTAAAAATTAAAAAAATACTTGGCTCTATAATTTTTCCAGACTATAATAAAAGTGAATGAAAATCTAGAATTAGATGTTGAATGCCCCTTTCAGTCAGGAAACAGAAGGAAAATATTAACTGTGTCTTTATAAAATATTATCTCTCTGAATTTTTCTGTTGTTTCCCAGTTAAGTTAAAGACCCACGAGAATAAGTTAAATGGGACATCACGGAATGACCCATACTCTTTGCACTCTCTCTCAGATAGTACCATTGTAGGTAGTGTCTACTGTACAGCAGGAACTGTCCAGAATATTTCACAGGGGGAAATATTTTTTTAAATGCAAATTAACACTTACTTTGGTCCCTACTGCTCAGGCACCCCTTGACGTGCAGTGTTAGAAATGTTTATCTTGCTTTTTAAAGCATGAGTATGTTTTTCCCCCTTTTACACTACATCTTTCTTATCCTCTTTTACCTTAGAAGACAGACACACTGGGCCTCTGCATATACAAACTGCCCTCTCTTGAAATTAATGGCCGTTAAGGCAATTTCAAAACACTGAATAGAGATGAGATAACTGTTACCTTCAGCAAGCCAAATTTACAGAAAGAAGGTTACAGACGACATTAACAGACAAAGAGGTTATACTCTTTAAAACTGTTATGCCACAAAGCCAGGTTTTGGAGCATACACGAGGCAGAAGCTATGGTAAGCCGATACTGGAACATTTTAACATCAGTGCGACAGAACGTAGAAAGGGGCCAATTGATCTGGACCAGTTCAACTACCAGAATATCAGGCAGCAACCAAAAGTAACTGCAGGATGATACTGTTCAAACTGTAGAAGGCAAAGTGCATTTTCAGGGCCTGAAGCTAATTCTCTGAAGAACTGTGTACCCTCAACTCCTTCAGATGTCAATCCAAATGCTGTTTACAGTACTTTTATAATGTCAATATTAAGCAGTTTTCCAGTGGAAGTGTTTTGGTTGTGCTGTGCACGTATAACTTGAGTTGCTTGTAAAAGCACTAGAAGAATGCCTCTTTATCAATGAAAAAAAGCTTGTGGTACATTTTTCTTCTTTTTCCCCTAGAAACTAAACTTAGTCACAGTGAAAGTGCCATGGCAGAAGAAGGGCAGGAAAAACCTAATGTAGATGAATTCCCTGATGTCTAGCAGCACCTCTAAATTTATTTCTAATCAGTATTCCTCCCTCAAAGGGAGGATGGGGGTTTCTTGGACGTCCAGTCTTCCCCACTTCCCAGCAGATGCCTGGCTGGCTTCTCTGAAATTCTGCCCTGCTGCACTCTGCCGTCTGTTTACCAGATCTCCCCTGGACTCCGATTGTTTTGTTTTTGATAGCTGCATAAATATGTAAAGCAGCATCAACTCACCTTCCTGATGCTCCACCACCTTCCTTCTTCTACAGCTGCAACCTACTTTTATGGGGCATGCTTGCCAGCCCTTAAAATTCTCTCACATTTCCCTATACTGACAACTTTTGTTTCCCAATGTTCACTGGAAGAGGAAGTTTACAAGGCAACAGCATTACACCACGTAGCCAAAAGTGTTTCATTACCCATGACGTTTGATCCTTTGGACAGTGAGCTGTGTTGGAGTTGGAATAGAGAATATCATCCTTGACTAAAACAGAGATTGCTCTTAGAATGAAAGAGAGGAACAAGTTCAGATGGATGTAGTTCCGAGTGCAGTGAAGTTTTCTACATTTAAGAAGAGATTTAAAAACAGGTGTTTTAGTTTCCAAGGTGGAAAGGCTGTTGAACAGTCTTCTGATTAGTCTTAGGTTGTTTCTCAGTGGGATGAAAATCTGTTCATTCCTTCTTTGTGACCCTGAGAATGCCCCCTTTCAAGATTTTTACCATATTCTGTCTAGTGCAATTAATTAAGGCATCTGAATTCGTGCGTCACAGATTAAAACAATTTATCAAACTGAAAGTGGATCTTCATTTTCTATTGTGCTGGGCTCTAGCATTTTTCATGTTGATTTTAATTAAAACTTAGCTCTCCTGTTTGTGTTACTGACATACACTTATTATTTTCTTGGTTGATTTTTTTTCTTTTACTCCTGTATTCTACTCCTGCATGCACATCTTATTTGGATATATGTATTAAAAAAACAAAAACATTATATGCAAAAATACTAATTTATTTGCATATCCTTCCAACCCATCAGGATTAAGAAACTTTTCTCTTTAATTCTCATGCCATATGAAATCCTATATAAGAGATGAGACTAAGCAGGACAGCTAAATCAAGAAACTTGGGAGAAGCAGTCAAGGATGGATCAGGCATGGTGGGGTATGGCGGAAGGTAAGTGGTGCAGTTGTATGCTCCCACTTCAATTCCTGATCCACCCGAAGTTTAATACCGTCTGGGTTGGTCACTTGACTTATGGATCATTATAATTAGGGGTCTACTTAAATCATGGTTTTGTGGAAATCCCTTGGGAGGAGGAGGGAGGAGGATATCCCTCCTCCCCACCAGAAATTGCAAAATTGGAGATAATTCACAAAAAAAAAAAATCAACCAAAAAACCCTGGGAGCAGAAGGCGCTAGCTGGCAGAGTGGCATGAAGGGCAACAGTACAGATGGCCACCACTCTCTTGTCCCTTCTCCCCCCAAGGCCTCTCTGCCAATCAGTGCTGAAGGGCAGGGTTGCACAAAGGGCAGTCAGCAGTCAAGATGGTGGTCACCCCCTCATCCCTCCCGCCCAGGGCCCCTCTGCCAATCAGCACCAAGAGACAGGGCAGCCATCAGTGAGGTTGGCAGCTGCCTCCTTGTGCCTCCTCCCTCCCAGGGCCTCTCTGCCAATCAGCGCCCATGGGCGGGGCTGCTGGAGCACAAGCACATAATGTCCATGGAGTTTGCTCTTTATGCCACAACCGACCTACAAAAACTGGTAAGTCTGACCGTGATTTAAGTAGACCCCTAATTATAATCTACCAAATTTCTTCTGAATTCTTCATTAAAGACCTCTCTCTTTTTTAATAGCTTGGATGTTTCACAAATCAAGCTATCCCTTCTCCCATAATATGCATCTGTTAGCTTCCCCTGGTAATGTAGCTCCCATTCCATGGCCCTGCAGACGGTTTTAAACTCTAGCTAAATACATTAACTCAGGTGTTAAAATGTTCGTTCAAGTGAACTTTAATCAACTGTAGAAATAGCTTTCCGTGAAGCACTGGTTGCACTGTCAAGATGCTTAAGAAGCTAGAGTTTGTTTTATGAAACTGAAAAAGAGATGTACATTTAATTCCAATGGCTATATTTTTATTATTATTCTTTGCTTAGTGTTGCATTTTTTCATACATACTATATGATATAGCAAATTAATGTATATTCCAATAAAGTTATATTTGTCTTTGCATTAACCTTAAACTTAATAATACAGCCCGGGCCCCTAAAAGATTAGTGAAGTTTCTAGTTTCTTTTTAACTAGAGAAAAATGCACTATGTTATATGTGATGATGTACCATACCACCTGCATCCCTTTTTTCAAAATCCTAGATCTGCTCATGGAACAGTCTCTCATAAATCACTTCTTTTTAACTTCTATTGATTTAACCCAAGATTATCCTACCTAAATCTGAAGAACCAACCTGCTGAGGACTTCATTGATTAAAACTGGTATCATGAATTACAGGTGGACAAAAGTTGGAAGCCAATACACATAGGAATGAGGCTACTAATTAAGGAGCGCAGATGTAACAGAATTTTAGGGCAAGCCAATGCATTCTGTCTACCTGTGGCTTGAATAGTTTTTAGCTGTGCAGATATGGAAAGAGTAGGACAGCCTGATATGTATCAAAGTTTTTTACAATATGTTACATTTCGTAACTGCTAGTAAACTTATTTGCCAAAATGTGATAGTAGATAAATAACACATATGCTGTTGTGTAAGCCAAAAAAATAACGTCACCAGCTTAAGGCACCTCTAAGGAGATTGTCTTAAATTTGATCAATACTACAGGCCAAGAGTAAATTTACACTAAATGTAATGGCAGCAACAAGGATTACCATATTTACTTGAACATAAGATGATCCCCCCCAATAATTAGATTCTATATGTGTTAAAATGTGTTAATTTATTATAATTTTTCAGGTACAGAATCAAATTATTAGAGGTTTGCCTTAAACTTGTCCCCCAATTGACATTTTTCTTTGGAAGATGATATCTTCTTTTGGAAAGTTTTGCCGGACATGGGAAGACCAAACCAAATCATAATCACAGCTATGTTGGAAACCAGAATTTCCATTTCATGGGAAATAATGGTATTTTGCAGTTTATTTTCAAAAGAATTTTTTTTTTAAATTTTCCCAAACAAAATTTTCAAGTCAGGCCAATATCACCGTTTCATTTTGACACTGTCTTTTATAACATTATAACTTATAAATGCTTCAGAATAATAATTTGTTTCAAACTCAAAACACCGACATTCCCTTTCAATAAGGTTGAAATATTCCATTTTGACCTTATCAAAATGCCTTATTTTTATTTTACTTCTATAATTAGTTTTTGTAGAAACCAAAATATTCCCAGGGAATAGTCTGATTTTAATTAGTCAGCGCCTTCCAATAGAAAATTCTCCAGTTGGCAATTTTCTGACTAACTTTAATCATAGCATAATTAATTAGTAGCTTCTGGTGTTAAAGAGTCTTGACATGAAAAATTGGATCAATTTTGGACTAGCAACATCAATTTTTGGAAGCATAATTTCTCTGGGTTATATTTTAGGCCTGTGGCAGATTTTATGTTTGATGCATGTTATTTGTGAATATCACATGACATATTGTAACATGTCAAACGGTCACATGATAAATTCTTGAGAAATACTTTTGCACCCTAAAGAATTTACTGTTCAAAAAGTAACTTCTTTGTGGCTGGTTCTGCCATTTTTATGCTAGTTTAGCAGGGATAAACTGCTTTAATATCTGGCATGTTGCGATTTGTTGTGTGGTATTCGCATATACTGCATAACACATATAATAGCTGCTAGGAGCCATAGCAGGCCATCATAAAGATTGGCCAAGTTTACGATCCCTTTCCAACACTTCAGAATCTTTTCTTTGGTAGTAATGGAAACCAATGTTAGGCTTCTGCAAGGACTGAAACCAAAGATGGTATTTATTATTTTCATAGTAGTGTAGAAACAGAACTTCACAACTATCTGAAATTCTTGTCTTACTCCCTTAATTTTAGTAGGATTGCTCATAAACTGCAGTTGATATATCACGTAAAGATCAGTGGGCATTTAGATTGCATCTCTTCTGCCATTTATTGCTTACTAATGTGTGCTAGGTTAAAAAATACAAGCAAGCAGCACCAGATAAATGAGACATTTTGCCTGTTTGTCACATGTACTTGCAGTTAAATTAAACTTCCTAGTCCCAAATCCTACCCTCTAGATTTACTTTAATAAAATAGCAGCATGCATTTTCAGTGATCAATAAATGTTTTGATACTAGAATATACAAATCCACTGATGCAGATTTGTGTACTAGTGTAGAGGTTTACCAATCCCTATTACTAAAATCAGAAGTTCAAATCATAATCTAACTGGATAACATCAGGATTTTGATCTCCCTGTTCCTATAGTGACTTTTAAATTTTAAATTACAAGTCTAACTACTGCTAATCCCTAGTTTCATTTGGAAAGTTATTCTTCACTCCTGCTCCTAAATGCTGTTACACTAATCATTGGCTAAAGATGGATAAATTTCAGAGGTAAATGAGTGAAGCACCTTTGATTTTTTCAAGACAAAAAAAATACATGTTTTGATACAAGGTGTTGTGATCTGAAGGAGGTGAAATGGAACCTTTCATAAACCATTATCTGTGCATTCACCCTCCACTAGCCAATTTCTGAACTTTGTTGTAACACTGGCAAGTACGGATGCATTTCCAAAACCCAACAGTTACAAACACATGCACACAATCTCATTATGTACACCACCCCTTTACTTCACTACTACATGAATGAAAAGCATAAACGCATGCACAGGGTACATATAGATGTTACCTTTAGATCGATCTAACCAGGGTTAAGTCTATCTAAATGCCCAGTTAATTGTACAGGTATGCAGAGAGGTTAGATCATGCCCAAAATGGCATGCCCTATCTAAGTTAGTGCACTTGACCAGGTGCACTACTTAGATAGAGATCAGGTTAACCCAATCTAAAAAATAGTTAATCTGATTTCATAAATGCCAGTACACATTCACAGCATAGCTCTGGCCTGGGAAAGCCCTGCCTGAAGCTGCATTATTCCCTTCCCACCCACCCCCTGCGCAACCGTGACTGGTTTTTAGATCCCAACCCCACAACCAGCCAACCTCCCTTCTGCACTCTGGACCCACCAGCCCCTTCCACACCAGCACCCCCCTGCCATCCTGATCTCACCTACCCCTCCCCACCCTAAATTAGTTACACTGCTTTCCCTAGCATGGATCTCAGGAGTAGTGAATGGCTGCTTGTGTCCCTCTTGGTCTATGATCACGCAGCTTAAAGCAAGCCACATGAATGTAGAAAGGGTGTGATGAATGGTTGTACACACCCACATTTTGTGCTCATTTCTATTGCTAATGACTCACTAGATCTCCTCAGTGAATGGTTCTTTGTTACTTGTTTGGAAAGCAATCCGTGACTCCTGACTTTCTTTAACCTTCCTTATCCCAGAAAAAGTTATTCAGAAATTGTGATAAAATTGCACTGATTCCTCTAATGCTCTTGACTCCTCTTCAGTCTGGCTTAAGCATAAACGTTGTTTTATTTTCATCAGTTGACTTCTTCTAGTGATGGGCAAAGGTCAGGTATCTATGCTAGATTCTTTTATGTATGGAATTGTTAGTAGTGCTAACCACAAAGTACTGTTGAATTGCCTATAGTTTAGTATTAGCTGAGATATAGGAAATATCTCCTGAATTGATCTACTCATTCCTTCTAGAGAGATCCCAAAAGATAAAGCTGGGGGATTTTTCATCTGCTCCGAGTATGGGATTGTGAAAAGTTCTCTTTCATTACTCCTGTTCTGTAAGTACATAAATGGTCCTTGGAGTGAAAGGGCTCAGGCCCTGATACTATCACTCAGAGAACATACAGCCAGAACCATGCCCTGGGGGTGGTGGTGAGGGGGGTGCGAATTAGGGTGACCACTCTGGGCCCTGTGCTTTGGGGGGGCTCTGTGAACAGCTGCATAGACAGCGCCACACAGGCTGCATAGACAGCGCCATCGGCATGTGCTGAGGGCACCATGCGCTGCTGGCTTCGCTCTCCAGCTGCTCACCATTGGCAACCCCTCCCCACTTTTCATGCTGTGGCCACTCACCACCCAACATACTTCCCACACAAGCCCTGCACAGGCTGATATGCCCCGGACCTTACTCACCCTTAGAGTCGGCCCTGCATACGGCTTTATAACATGCTTTTGCGATTATATAAATGAAACTGGAAGATGTATATTTTTACTTTCTCACCACACACTGGTTGTTAGGACTTAGATGAAAAAGAGGAAGTTGCCTGAGGTGCAGGTTAGAGAACATAAAAGTAATAACAGCAGGGAGATAGGTGCTAATGAAACTCCTGCTTGTAGTGTGACTGGAAGAAACAATATATATCTATACTGACAGGACAGTCCTGACCTTTTCAAAATATATGAGTCTCCAATTACTCCAAAAATCTTGGGTAGTTTCATTAGCTAGATGTACATTTTTCCCCCATCTCTTTTTTAATACAGTGTTAAATGATAGCATTTTTCTTCAGTATCTCACCACAGTCATGCAATTTTCAGCTCCCAGGTAAGTTTAAGAAATAACACTTCTTGGGATCACCCAGAAGCTTCAGAAGCTCATTACTGTCCATTTCATTTGCATTAACAAGCTTCCATCTTTTTTCAGTTGTAATTCAAGGTGTTGATTTTGATCAATGAAGTTCTACATCATATGGACCCTGGCTAAACTTTTTTTGTAGAAGTATTACTGTATATGAATTTGTAAAGTGATTCAAGATCCCGCTAGTATGATTATCACTAACAGAATCATCAAATTATCATTGTAATATTATTTTTCACTATTTTTTAAGAATTAAAAAATAAAGAGCTATAGGATCATAGAAGAGACAAGAATTTTAAAATATTTTCCTATTTTACCACTTAATTTTGTTTATGTAAAGTACTTACCTGAATACACAAAGAATTATACTCCCTGTTGTAAGAGCAATCAAAGATGCACTATGACCAAGGGTATAAATTGCCTTCACGAGAATATAGAAATGAACCTGTGAAAAAAATATGGAAAAAATCACAAGTTACAAAGAGGCTGCCGGTATATATTACAAACACATATGTATACAAAGGCCATCCTGGTGACTTGGTTATAAACATATTGATACAATGTAGTAAATTATATAACCTAATTTAGTTTATGTGACAATTTTCACCATTTAAAGCATTCTAAAGTTGTCACTTTATACACATGGGCAACTTAAAACATTTTCAAAATGTTCACCTTATATTTAAAACACATATAATGGGGTTTAATTAAGGCAAACTGCAGTAGCGTGTCTCAGCCTACCTAGTTCACCTTTACTACACATACAGGCAACCCCTGCTTAGCACTCTCAATTGGTTCCTGAAAAACTAAGTGTTAAGTAAAATGAGTCTTAAGCAAAACTGAAAGTATTTGACGACTCACGATGACAACCACAATTGTTTTTAATGACCCAAGATGGCAACCATGAGCGTTATAATGAAAGTCACTGAGCACTAAATGAAATCAGACTGTCCATGATATCAACTTTGTTGGCATCTGCTGTGTGGCACATAGGCTGCACCTCATAGTCAGATGCCTTGGAGGGGAACAAGGCTGCTGGTGATGGCGCCGCCACCACTAGCACTATGAGCCAGCCGATTTCAAAATGCAAAAAGGTGGCGGGCTACTTCCACTGCAGCATCAAGGGGGGCAAGTTGCTGTGGGAGAAATAGGCAGAGCTGAGCATCCCGCAGCACAAAATCATGCAGGATTTGGAGACTCTGTGGAACTCCACACACCTGATGCTCAGAAGGCTGGTGGTGCAACAGAAGGCCATCCATGAGATGGCCTTGCTTGAGGAGATTGGGATCAGCGACCCCACAAGTAGAGCTGAGTGGAGTACTATCTCCCAGATCCTGGTGGTCCTCAAACCCTTCCTCGAGGCCACTGAGACCCTCAGCACTGGTGATGCCCTCCTTAGCCAGGTGATTCCCATAATGAGAGAACTGGAGAACCAAAGGGAGAAGTTCCAGGGGATCGATGTTGCTGGCTGGGGCAGGCTGCTGTCACCAGATGTGTAGGCACTGGTGAGGCGGCTGAAGAACGGCATCAGGAGACAGCTGGATCCCTTGTAGTCTAGTATGGTGCACATGCTGGCAGGCATGTGCAACCCAAGAGTGAAGGGGAGCATGTGCACTGGCAGCACCAAAACCCTTGATCACTGGACGCAGGTGCTGGTGAACAAAGTCAGGGAGGAAGAAGGGAAGAGGCAAGGGGATGTGGAGGAAGGGGATCCACTTTCCCGTGCCAGCACTCCCAGCACCAGCAACACCACCAGCACTAGCACCATCCAGTTTCCTCCATGCTAGCCACTGCCAATGTGGGCCAAGGGTGCGCACACACACACAAAGCTGCACAATGAGGGTGCACCTAACAGTCAGCAGTTTGAGGTGCAGTTTCCCAGAAACCCCTGCACCTATCTCCTTGAAACTTGGCAGGCTTTGTGGCCTCAGCAGGGGCTACCACCCCTGCATTTTTCACCACACTGTGGCTTAACACATAAGTGACATGAGTTTTGCTTGTCAGCAGCTTGAGGTGCAGTTTCCCAGAAGCCCCTGCATCTATAACCTTGAACCTTGGCTGGCTTCCTGCCCCCAGCAGAGGCTATCATTCCTGCAAGTTACATCTACATCAGCCACAAAACAACAAAGTTATAGATATTTCATTGATTCCCTATTATACTCCATGGCCGAATCTCTGAATCTCTCTGAATCGACGCTGAATCTTCCAAAGTCAATTTGGACAAATAAAATCGGAAAAGCGATCCAAATCTCAGAATCCAATTGCTGGCATCCAAACTGGACTAATCCAAATAGAATAGTTCCCTGTTTGCACAGGCCTAAAAAAAAGACATTTCTTGAACTGTCCAGACTTGCCAAGAAACATCTTTTTCTATATAAAACTAACCATGAAATATTTACTTTGGGAACAGACCTATGCTATGAAAATCTTCTGCCAATGTGTGTTGTGGCCCCAGATGAAAAGTGATAAAGAAAGGCTTACTGAGAAAATGTGTACCTCACTCTTCTCTTGTACTTCTTCCTTTATATTAAGACTGAGTGACACTGCTGAACTAGGCAGGATTCAGTTAGTAACTGGCCATTATGGCCATTTATGAATCAAGTCTTTTTTCCAGGAAACCCTCATTAAAATATGCCAAATCCAGGCATGAATGTAGAGGGGGTGCAGTGGTGCTGCCCTACCCCCCTCTTTACAGCCAGGCTGCCAGAGAAGCAGCCAAGGATTTAAGTTTGAAAGAATGTATGCTCAAAGGCACATCCCTTTGCCTCTTCTTCCCCTGCCTACCACTGGGACAGCACCAGGGAGGAAGGGGAGATCCTGTCCCACCCAGCTGGGCTGCAGTCAGCCCAGGAGCACAACAATGGCAGCATCAGGCAGGTAGATAGGTGTTGGGAGGGGGAATATGCCTACTGGCCACTGTTGCTGCTACCCAGTCCCCAGTGATTGCAGCTCAGCTGGAACTGGCAGGAACTTGTCTCATCCCCAGAACAACACCTGACAGTGGCAGGCAGGAGAAGTTGGAAAATGGGAGGGGAACAGACAAAGAGGAGAGGATTGGGGAAGGGAGCAGGGGAATACTGCCTTGCAACAAGTTCTTGGCTGCTGCTCCTGCAGTGCCATCTGCCTGCCCTAGTGTGGGAGAGGAGGCTGGGAGCAGGGAATACAGTCACCCCTGCAGCACCAGTCCCTGCAACCACACCTGCTTTTAGCAAAATCCTGGATCCATTTCTGGTCAAATCTATTGTGCAAGGGTTTGGCACTGCTTTAAACAGTTAATTGAAAAAAAATCCCCTATGTGGAACATTACTTTGTAATAATCCTTTGTGCTGCCTGACCACTGTCTGTGCAGTTCTTTTTGGAATGCTGAATGGCTTATTCCAGTATGGCTGTTTGACACACCAATCCTTGAGAAGTAGACATCACAAGGGAACTGAATCCAGGACCATGAAATTAAATAACTGGTCTCTGTTAACTTAAAAGTTCTTAAACTTCTATATTCTCAATCCACTGGAAAAGAACAGAGAACCATAGTGCACCAGGTATATTAGGAAAAGACTTTCATAATTTCTGCTCCAAAGGCTTGATTCAGTAGTGTCCCTCTTTTCACTAATGGACTCAAGAAAGAATCTATATTTAGACACAATTTTGAGTTGTATTCCAGAAGCATTGTAAGCAAAACAAAACAGGTGACACCACAGTTCAATTTGATCCCAGATAGGATTTAACTGGAGTATGATGTCCAGTTTGGGACAATACATTTTAAAAAGGATGTTGATAGAGGGTCTGAATGTGGGTGATTAAGATGATAAAGGGCTAGAAAGTAAGTTGTATGACAAAATGTTGATGGAATTCAGTCCTTTGACTTTGATAGAAAAGAAGATTAAGGGGGAACATAACGGCATTTTCAAATATTTGAAAGAATACCATACAGAAAATGGAGAAACATAGTTGTCATTTGCCACAGAGCATGCGGCATGTGACAGTAGGTTTAGACTGCAGCAAAGCATATTTAAATTAAAGCTCAGGAAAAAAAATGCTTCCTCCCTCTAATGGTACCTACAGATGTTTAGGGACCCCACTCCAACTCAAGGCGCTTTTCACAAAGTGCCATGAGTTAGACCCTTCCCTCCAATCCAGCAGACATTCACTTGTTGGGTTGGAGGGGAATGGAGTCTGTCTGCACCAGCCCTGGCCAGCAGGGAGGGGCACTGCATAACTGCCCTTCTCCCCAGGTTCCCCCCTAGCTCTGGGGCTGTCAGTGAGGTGGGGTAGGGTGAGAGAGCAACATGGAGTTGCTGGCTGGGGTTGGCCTGGCTGGAGCTGGGGGGGAGGGGCATGAAATGGACCCAGCCTGGCTCCTCTCAATACCCCAGCCAGGGTAGCTGGGGGGGATGAGACGAGGGGGTTCTGCCTTCACCCTGACCCCCCGCAACTCCAGCCTGGCCAAGCCTTGCCATTCACTCCATGCTGCTCCCTCCTCCTCTCCCTCCCTCACTGACAGCCCCCAAAGTGTGAAAAATTAACCCTGGAGGGAACAGAAGTTCCCCAAGGTGCCTTGCTTTAGAGTGCCCTCATTTAATACCTCATTTGAGGAAGGTTAATTTTTCATGCGATTGGCCATTTTAAAAATCCTCTGCAGCTGTGCACATGTCATGTCATGACTGTAGAGCACTTTCAAAGGCCTGATCACATGAAAAATGTAACATGTAAGTGCCTTAAGAGCAATAAAACATGAAATAAGCTGCCTAAGGGAGCTGTGGAATCTCCTTCATTGGAGTTTTTCAAGAAGAGAAAGATATGTATTTACCAGGGGTAATAGCAAATATTGGAGCTATGTGGGGCTCAGACTAGATGTCCCTTGAGGTCTCCTTCAACCTTATTACTCAGTATTTTTTTGATCATTTAAAAAGCAGTATCTTTTGTTCGTGTATATCAGCAAACTCCATTGCCACATCAATTTACATGAGTTGAGAATCTGGCCATATACGTCAAAATAAAAGCTGATATTTGTACATGTCTTATATCCAACCTTCTATCTGTACAAGATTTTTCTTCTTTTGGATTTCATTGATCTCTAGAGTTGGAAGGGACCTGGTAGATTATTGGGTCCGACCCCCTGCTACAGGAAGGAAAGCGTGCTGGGGTAGATAACCCTAGCCAGATGCCTGTCTAGTCTCCTCTTGAACATCTCCAGGGTAGGGGAAAGCACCACTTCCCTTGGAAACTCATTCCATATTTTGGCAACTCTTACCTGTAACTATCTTATAGTTTTTAGCAAAGACTTTATATTATTTTCCCTTTTCTGTATAACTGCCGCGTGGCACTCTCACATTTATGTAACCTTGAAGTCGACTGTTAATCAAAATGAACGCTTTGTACTTTTCTCCA
>NW_017728886.1:17333095-17344794 GCF_001723895.1 Crocodylus porosus
CTCCGCAAAGCCCGCGGCTCCCCTAAGCGGTGCCGGAGCCGCTAGCCCAGCATTTCGCCACATTACCATAAATAATTTCTTCCTTATGTCCAATTTAAATCTGTTCTCCTTCAGTTTGTGGCCATTATTTCTGGTAACCCCGAGGGGTGCCCTGGTAAACAGTGCCCCCTGAGGTCCCCCGATGAGTTTGTAGGCAGCCACAAGATCGCATCTCAGCCTTCTCTTGTGGAAGGTGAAGAGATTCAGATCCCCCAGCCTATCTTCATAGGATCTTACCTGCAGGCCCTCAACCATACAAGCAGCCCTCCTCTGAACCTTGTCAAGGTTATCCACATCCTTCTTGAAGTGCGGAGCCCAAAACCGGATGAAGTACTCCATCTGCAGCCTCACCAATGCCTCATAGAGGAGATTTATCACTTCCCTATACCTGCTTGTGATAATCCTGCTGATGCAAGAAAGAGTGCGGTTAGCCTTGCTTATTACCTTGTCACACTGGTGACTCATTTTTGCGTCAGCCAGGACTCTGAGATCTCTTTCCACTGTTGTGGTACTCAGAATTGTATCCCCCAGTCTATAGGTGTGTTGGAGGGTCTTTCACACTAGGTGCAACACCTTGCATTTATCCTTGTTGAATTGCATCCTATTCTGATCTGTCCACTTCCCCAATCTGTCCAAATTCGCTCCCTGCCCTCCAGTGTGTTTACTATGCCCCATAGTTTAGTGTCATCTGCAAATTTGGACAAGGTGATTTCAACACCTTCATCCAAATCACTGATGAAGATATTAAACAGTACTGGTCCAATGACAGAGCCTTGGGGGACAGCACTGCCTACATCCCTCCAGGGAGAAACTTCCCCATCCACCACCACTCTCTGGGTGCATCCCATAAGCCAGTTTTTCACCCACATCACAGCTACTCAGTTTGCTTATAAGGACTGGGTATGATACTGTGTCAAAAGCCTTTTTAAAATCCAGGTAAATAATATCTACTTCCTCCTCTGCATCTAAGCACTTTCTGACCTGGTCATAAAAAGAAAGCAGGTTAGCCAGGCAGGATCTGCCTGCTATAAACCCATGCTGGTTTCCCCTTACCATTGTGTTACTCACTGGCCTCCTGCAAATGTGATCCTTTATGATTTTTTCTAAGGTCTTGCCAAGAATAGAGGTGAGGCTAACTGCTTATAATTACCCGGGTCCTCCTTCCTCCCCTTCTTGAAAATAGGAACCACGTTGGCCCTTTTCTAGTCATCTGGGACCTGTCCCAAGTGCCATGAGCACTCAAACAGCTGTGCCAGTGGTTCTGCTATATCATTGGCTAACTCCTTCAGTACCCTTGGGTGAAGATCGTCGGGGTCCACCAACTTAAATACGTCCAACCCTTCCAAGTGCTCCTTCACTAGGTCAGTGCTAACCATTGGTGTATTGGTATTACTCTCACTCCAGACTAAAGACTCATTGGGAGGTGCATTTGTATCCGTGTCCAGGAAAACAGAAGCAAAAAATTATTTAAGAGCTCCACTTTTTCCATCCTATCAGTTACGAGTTGCCCTAGTCCATTCTGTAATGGCCCTGTGTTGCCCTGCACCTTCTTTGTGCTCACTATGTACTTAAAAAAGGACTTCTTGTTATCCTTTATCTTTGTTGCCAACTTGTGTTCTGTATCTGCTTTGTATCTGACCAATTATACAGAACTGTAATGACTTAAAGCTGATGTGGTAGGAAAAATATGTATTTCCCCAATATTTTGAAACTATAAGAACAGAGGTGAAGGAGTGAAAAATTTACAGTGGTGAAAGCGATGTAGAAAAAACAGCGTAAAAGGAGGTGATTTTAGTAACCCTGGTTTATGTCAAAATTCGTAGAATAATGCTTGTTCCATGTAGCAGGCACAGAACACATTTGAGCAAGACTAAGGTAAATGTTAAGTGAAATGAAGCATCTCTCAAATGCACTATAATAAATTCACTTAAATTGAAAAATTAAGATAAAAACAATTGCCTAGGTTTTGTAATTAGATCTAAAGTGGATTCCTGGCAAAAAAAAAAAATGTACCAGACCCCGTTATCATCTGTTTAAGTGAACATTTGCTAGTTTTCAGAAGAACACAGCCCAAGTCTAAACACACTACTCCAGTAGTGCTAAATCTCTAGCCTGCACAGGTCTGCCTGGCTGAACCATGTTGTCCAGCTGGCAGGGCTCCCCATGGGTCCAGAAAGTTAGCAATGGGGAGCAGTGGCAGAGTTAACTGCCATTCCTCTTCTGCTGACACTGTCCTACATGTCCTACAATGTGTGATTGGATCCAAGTGCACAGCATCAGGCTGGCATGCAGCCAGATCCAGACCTGTGAGCAGCCTGATCTGGTGCATGGGGTCAGGTACCTGGACTGATCTCATGCCACTTATCTGGCCTGCACTCCAATAAATGCCACCATTTTCTCAAGAAACCACAAGGGAAATAGATTTCTACTTCCATCTTTTGTAATGGAGATCTGAAGGAAGTAGACTATTTTGACATTTTAAACAGAACTCTGAACATTTTACATTTTAGTACAGAAATGATTTTTTTAACTAGCCCTAAATATTGGGAAGCAATAGAGAAAACACCAATATGAACAAATACAGGTCCTGATGGAACAGGCATAGTCTTAGAAAGATTGGCCAGATAAGACTGAGGGACACGGTAACATATTTTAAAAAAATAATAAACCCTTTTGCTGGCTACAAAATAATAAAAAGCATTGTGGGGTTAAAAATATCAAACAAAATGGTTTGATCTTTTTACCTGATTTTTGCTGTTTCATTTCGGGAAGGGAAGGAAGGAAATGAGTTGAGAAATGAGTTGTTGCCCTCTCAAGACATGGGACAGAATACATGAAAGCTTGACATGAAGTATTTCACTTGAAATAAACTGCTAAAATAGAAAGCAAAAACTCAGACAGGAATAGGAAACCTTGATATGACATGGACATTTCTGAATTAAACAAATCAGGTAGCTGTGACCATTTTACACCATTTTGAAAATATTTTATTTGTGTGTCAAAGTCAATGTGATTGCACCAAAAAAAGAAAGAAACTTCATTTTGGAGCCAACCTGGATTCTGGTCCTTTGAAGCCAGACTAATTTCACTGCGGACTAGGGAAGACTCAGAGAGTGGCGTGGAAGGAATCCAACTGCAGCTTCCTTCACATCTTGCTCAGGCTCGGAGACCAGAACCAGTCTGGAAGAAATGCAGGGGCATTTCTCCTCAGCTGGACCCCTCCCACACACCAGCTGTCTCCCAGCCTTCCCCGGATTCGACTGACCCCAGTCTGGGGATGGTCTGGGGAGTGGAGAGCAGGGGAGAGGGGGTGTCTGCAGCGGTAAAAATGAATGCTTGTCTATGGGCATGTGTAGATGAAACGGGGGCCCTAAATTGAAGCAGTGGGTTTTAAAAAACATTGTTTCAACTTAGGGCTGATTAAATCCCCGGGTCGTGCATCCCGTGACTTACCTGCCTCTCTGGTGGGGAGGGCAAGATGCTGGCAGCCAGAGAGATCCCTGGGTTGCAGGGGGGGAGGAGGGGCACTGGTGCTTCGGGGGGAGGGGGGTGGAGTGGTCCCAGGCAGCACAGAGTCCACTGCTTCACTTCATGGCTGTAGGGGGCAGCAAACTAAAACTCCTCAGAGGAGTTCTACTTTGCTGCGCCCCAAGTCTTTTAAGGTACATTATGTTGCTGAATTTCCTACAGCGGCTGGAATTAGTGTGCAATATGCTGCCGAGGCACGCAAACACTGACACCATTAAACCGTGCAAAAGCATTTAGCCCGCTTTAAAGTGTCATGCACACACGCCCCTTGTTTCATTTACACACAGCCTATGGTTTTTAGGTCTGATCTGGAATGCAACAGAGCTGAGGTGAGAATTTGGTGGCTATCTGTTTGAACTGGATTGCTTCTGAATATGCTCTGAAGATGAAAGTTAAGTACCTAAGCTGTGTTTATACAGCCAAAACAGAGGCATCTAATGCATTTATGTGCCTAATATAGTTGTGTAGCAGCTACAGTAAAACCAATCTGAAGGACTTTTCACGACTTAGGTGACTAATTCTTCCTAAATTCCACTGAGATATCTAAATGAATAATTTGGTACTAAATCTAAACTTTTAAAACCACCTCACCCTTGATGTAGGCAGGTGTCAATGGAAAAATAAATTGTCCAGACAACAGAATCTTGCTAACTGGAAAACTAAGTGAATGGCCTTTTGCTCGCTTACAGGAAACTTGGAAGATGACATTTTAATAGTAAGACTGATTTCCAAGTAGCTGCAAGCTCATCCTATTATTACATGCAAGTTGAGCACAGGCACTGCTTTAGATGTGCATGTGAGACAGAGCAGTGTACTATGTATGTGGTTGGATGTGGTGGTATTAGTAACCTTATATCAGTTAGCCTTGATATCTCCTCCCAATCTTGGCAGATGTTATAGTCTAAACAGGTCCCTGGCACAAGTTAAAGCAACCTTAAGGCAGTAGTAACTTTTGCCTACAGACAATATCACTCAAGAAGCTATTCCACAAGGAAGGCTCCCTATGGTTCACTGTCCTCTGGCTCTGTACTATAGCTCTTGACATGCTGACAGGCATCTGTCCTTTTAAAAAATGTACAAGTGTTGGTACAAACCCTAGAGAAAATGTAGGTTCCTTTTGGGCTGCCGAGGAGCTAAAAAGATCACAAAGGAAGAATCTAAAGTTTGGCCCATTTTCTAAACTAGGCCAAAAAGTAAGCCCTATGTCTGCATGATTCAAAACAAGAACTGTGGGTGTCCTGTACTCTGGGTGCAGAATAGGCAATGGGGAGCAATGCAAACACTTTCTAAATATATTGCAACCTCTGTACCCCCCACCTGGATGCACTCGCTCTACCAGTGCACTAGAGAGTGCAGATGGACGTGCAGCTCCCCGCTGTAACTAAGAATGCTTTACAGGCAGAAGTTCACTGTGGGTTCCAGAGGGGAGAGGAATCTAGCTTATGGCTGCAGACTGCAGCTCATTTCCTCCAGCCTCTTCTCCCTGCAAGGCTGCAATGTTTTCAGAATAGAAGGGGAGAAAGGGAGCAGAGGGTGCTTATTCTAGGAGTTCTCCAGCCAGTACTGGAGGGTGGGGTGAGTGAATTGCCTGCTCCCCCCATCTCAGGGGGGCTTTAATATATCCACTCTTCAATGGAGGCTGAAAACCCCCCAGATCAAACTCCCTTCACTCCCTTTCCCCCCTCCCAGTCTGAAAACAGTTTGACGCTGGCAGGTAGGCAGAAGTCACAGAAGACACTCTGTTTTGAAATGTCTTCATCTGACCCCTCATGCAATGAAGGTTCAGATTTTCACCCAAATCATCCATTTTTTAAGCAGTCTCCAGCTGTGCACTTGTTTGGTCACAGCTATAAACTGCTTTCTGTAGCCAGATCGGGCAAAAATTGTCACTTCTGTCTGCTTCCAGAGTTCTTCCTTACTCTCTTCCTCACTCCCTTCACAAATGCTTTTGTGTTGATTTTCTCGCTGAAGATATTGGTGGGCATTACAACGAAGGTTTGTTTTGTGCTTTCTGTTCATAGGATTTAACTAGTAAGTGGCTTAAGTCAAGAATCTTATCTTTTATGGGTGTGTGTACATGTTGCCCTATGAAGATGTGGCAACGTAATGATGTACTAAGTTGTGCCAACGTAGTGATCATGTGTGTTTACACGTGATGTCCAGCTATGGCGACATAGCAGCAAAATCTGCCTGTGCACACAATGCAGTAACCACCCATGCTACACCATGCTTTAGTGCTTCCAAAAGGAAGTACTAAAGCACAGCACCATAACAACAGCACCATATGGTGACGTGTAGACACGCCCTACATTTCCTGTAAAGTCCTGTAAGCACAACTGGTACTCCATAAGTGGCTTATTTCAGGAATGCTTTTTTATGTTCCAGAGTATACCTCACTTAGTAAAATCAGTCTTGAGTCATACAAATATTTAAATGAATCAAATATATAATATAATATTTGGCCTGTGTTAAAAACACTAGCAATTTTATTTATGTTATCCTGTTGCTAGGATGATTACCTATCCTACATTTTAAAGAACAATCAAACAGTTTCAACAAGGATTAGAAGTGATTTGAACATGGACATTTTCTTTCAAACAAAAAAAAAGTAGCTATTCTTAAAAGAAACAGTTTTATAATCTCTGAGAACCCATTAGTCAAGTGCTTGGCTTCCAGCTTAAACTGAATATAACAATAATTTCTCAAAGTCCTTTATCATTGGTTTAGCAGACTGGTTCCTGAACTGTGGAGGGATGGCTTTCAAATGTTGTAAAAATATAGATATTTTCTTCAAGGTCTGAGTAACTAGATCAGGTTATATCATATGTACACATGTGCATTATTGTCATGTACAGCATTCTGGGTTAAACTCAATCAAGTTTTAACCCTTTGCCTTTTAGAATTACTGGCTTAAATGAACTCTTACTTAACAGTATAATTGTATTTTTGGCCAAAAAATATGAAGTTTATCCCCACTCATTTAACAAAGCAGACCTATTGCTGCTACACGAAACATATTTCTTGGTTAAAATATAAGAAAAACTTATTCTTATTTTAACCAGATATTTATTGGTTAAAATATAAGAAAACTGAATGCAGTGGTGATACAAGATTGGGTCATTCTATCTGTTGCCTGGGATTTAGGCAGAATTTAGACATCTGACCCATGAAAAGCAATCCAGCAGTCCAGTGAAGAGGCCACTTCTCTGAAAGCAGGAGAAACCTGGGCTCTGGTACTTGTTCCCAAACCCATTAATGAATTTTACATTAGGTGAGTGGCTTTCAAACTTCTTCAAATCACCCTTTCATATCACTTCTTTTGCCTTCTTCCTAAAGCTATGCCTGTTCCATCAGGACTTGTACTTGTTCATATGTGTTTACTATTGTTTCCCAACATTTAGGGCTAGTTAAAAAAATTATTTCTGTACTACAATGTCCAGAGTTCTTTTAAAAATGTCATGATAGTTTACTTCTTTTAGATCCCCATTACAAAAGATGGAAGTAGAAATCTATTTCCCTTGTGGTTTCTTGAGAAAATGGTGGCATTTATTGAAGTGCAGGCCAGATAAGTGGCATGAGGTCAGTCCAGGTACCTGAACCCATGTACCAGATCATTTAGCCACTGCAAGCCTAAAAAATCAAAATGGTGATCTTATTAGGCACGTGGGATCCCTACACAATCAACAGAGAGAAGGTTGTGCTTTCCTATGTGAGTTACACCTTGAGAAGGTCAGAGTCACTGCCTACTCCACATACATGGCTCAAGGCAATTATTAGTCCTACATTTTCATAGAAACCACATTCACACAAATTAAAAAAGGATATGTAATTCCGTACACAAGTTCAGAACTGTCTTGTACCGTAAATTTTAAAAATATTTTTACTTCTATCACAAGGTTATGAAAACAGGTAGTTATTAAGAACAGAAGTAGCTCTAAGGGCTAACTGACCCAGTCATAGGTACAGTACAATTCACGTAGGATGTCAAGATATTACATTCTCAGCGCTGGTAAATCTGGGTATAACAGTTGAGTATATGATGGCAAAGAATATAATATACTGAAGGTACAAGTGACATAGGAAAGAGAGGATGCCAGTTTGGCACCAGAGGGATGAGTCTACACAAGTCGTGTTAATGTGTGTTACCCTAAATTAATAAGCATTATGGGCATGCGTCTACAAATGCATGCCCTTAATGGACATTAGTTTAGGCTAATCACACTTAAATTTGATACCTGCAAATGCAAGTATCAAATTTAGGTGCAATTAGTTAATGCACATTTACACAAGTATAGACATGACCTAGCATTAACTTTAGTGCTGGGTCTAGCCTGCCTCTAGGGGTCTGGCCTAAGCCCAGCTCCAGGGAACATCTGGGGGCTGGAGTGCTGGGCACCTGCCCCAGGGCCCTCCCCCTAGACCCCCCTGTCACGGCCCCCCATTCTGGGCTTGAAGACTCAAAATATTGTAAATAGTTTTCCCCTTGTATATAGTTTCCAGCTTGCAAATGGGTTTTTTATTGTTGGTGAGTGGGGAGGGTGGTGGAAGGGCTCTGTTGGTTGAGGGGGCAGGGAATTCTGTTTGTTGAGGGGGAGGGCTGGGGGTGGGTGTTGTGAGGGTAATAAAGTTTTTTTGTTTCACCCAAATGCATGTCTTGAGTGTGGTGCTGGGGATGGGGGTGTATGGGCAGCAGGGCAGGCGGGCTGGAATGGGGAATTCAGGAGGAGGTGGTTGGGCAGGGCCTCCCACAGCCAGTGCCCTGGCCCCTGCTGGCAGGTCTGCACATGTCCTGGGCCCTGGATGGGGGGGCCTGGTGGAGCCAGCAGGACCAGCACCATGGCCAGCAGAAGAGCAGGGTGCTGGGCACTGCTGACATGGGCACAGGCTGAAGCATCCCTGGTGTAGGGAGGCAAGTTGGGCAAGGAAGGAGCTGCTGCATGCTGCCCCTGTGCTAGGCATGAGGTTCCTGGGCAGGGAAAGGGCTGGCCACGAATCAGAGTTTCACAGATGGCTACCAGGTGCTAGCAGCTGGCTTTGGCTTCAAGATGGCTGCCAAGTGCTGACAGTCATGTGGCCGGAGGCTGGAGTTCCCACAAGGCCACAAGGCCAAGTGGCAAGGCTGCTGGGACTTGGGACTAACTTTAATGCCAAGTCCATGGCTTGGGACTAACTTTAGTGCCAAGTTTCTGCATGTGTAGAGAACTGCTGTAACATGGCACCATCCCCAGGGCAGCTGCAAGTCCCTGGAGGGCATCCAAAGCCCCTCTTTTCCTGGCTTACTCTGGGAACAGTCTCCCCTTCACTTCCCTGCCATGTCTTGATTTTCCTTCTGGTCCTCAAAGGGGAGGCTGCCCCAGGGCTTCCCAGATCCAGTTTTGCTCCAAGGAACACCTAGAGGTGTGGAGCTCCTGCCTTAAGAGCTAATTGCACGGCTCCATACCATCCCTACTCTGTGACCCTGCCATGCAGATTTTGAACCTCCAGTCAGATGGGACCCTTGTCCAGGCATCTCTATGCCACTCAAGGCCTTTCTTTTCTGTTTTTTGTTGGGGCTTTAGCCTTCCTGGCTTCCGCCCCTCTACTCTGGCTGGTTCTGCAGCCCCTGACCACTGCTCTAGGCCTGGCTTCTGGGCACCAGCCTATGTTCTACCTTAAACCTGCCCCAGCAGGGCTCAAGAGCAGCACATAACCCTATGGATATTCATGGGGCCTCCTAAAACTGTCCCTTACCATCCCACAGCCCTAACTGCCGGTTTAAACTGCAACATAAACATTAAACCCCTGGATATAACATAAGAAGAAAAAAATTGAGGCTCTGTTCCTGCTTACCAAACATCTCTTTCTCTTTGAGTCACGCTGTCTCGTCCCCTGGCCTGCAGAGCTATTTTTTTCCCCATCTCCTGGGCATTCAGGAGCCCCACACTCTGCCACTCTGTGTCCTGGCTAGCTCAATACTAGGGTTTATATAGTTCTGGCCTGAGCACTGTCTCGGTCATCTGATGCCCCTAGTTAGCTGACTTCCCTGTAGGGCTATCCTTTAACTCCCAGCTGGGCAGCAGAGGGTGGAAGATTGCTCTCTGTCCCTGGGAGCTGTCTGCTGCTGGGACAGGCTCTGCCACCGGAGCCCAGGCAGGGAAAATGTCCCCTGCCCTGGCAACAGGGAGCTCTCTGTCCCTGCCCTGCAACTGCAAAGCAGGGACTAGGAGACTGCTCCCTGCCCCAGACTGGGACAGTTCAGACAGTTCAAACTGTCCTATTTCGGGCAGTCCCCAACCAGTTTCAGGCTGCATGACAGACATCTCTGCACAGCTCAAGGCTGGCTGGGAACTGTCCCAGTCTGGGGCAGGGACCAGTCCCACAGCTTTTTCCTAGCTCAGGTATGGGGATTAAGGCACAGGGACT
Organism: Crocodylus porosus; assembly: GCF_001723895.1. NCBI lineage: Eukaryota > Metazoa > Chordata > Crocodylia > Crocodylidae > Crocodylus > Crocodylus porosus. Next base: position 17,343,065 of record NW_017728886.1, read on the forward strand.
GCAAAGAGCTGCAGGGGTCTAAGACCCCTGCCCTGAGCCACCAGTGGTGCAGCTAGTAACAAGCCCCTGGCTGGACAGGGATTCTGCTGCTAGCTACCGCCCCCACCCCCCCCAGCAGATCAGGGCAGCTACCCCTCCCCAACAGCTTTGTCCAAGCCCTCTGCCCCCCGATTGGGGAGCTAGGACTTGGAGCACCCTCCTGCTGGGGCAAGGGGACATTGCCCTCACCTGGGCTGTACCTTCAATAAGGTAAGAAGAATAGTCGGGAAGGCACTGAGGTCCCAGAGGAGAGAGGAAAAAAGGTCATTCCTAAGGAGACGATCCTCCGAGCCCAAAGGGAGATAATCCCAACACGGATCAAAGGGGACAAGAGGGTGCAAAAGTCCCCATGGCTCACCAAAAGCATATAGGAATGTCTCCTAGCTAAAAAGGAGGCATAAATCCAATGGAAGGGAGGGGCCATCACCAGGGAGGACTATACCTCGGTTGCTTGGGGCTGTAGGGGGGTAGTCAGGAAGGCCAAGATGGAGACGGAACTGGGACTAGCCACCTGGATCAAGGACAATAAGAAGTCCTTTTTTAAATACATAGGGGGTAAAAAGAAGGTACTGGGTAATGTGGGGCCTCTGCAAGCACACTAGGAAATCTGGTCATCACACCAGACGACAAAGCTAACCTGTTTAACAATTTCTTCGCCTCCATTTTTCTGAGCAGGGACTGGTCACTCCCCCCACACTGGGACCCCTGTAGGCCCCAGGGGAGGCACACCTAGGCCTAGGGTCAGTGAGGATATAGAGTCAGGGAACTTCTGGAGGGACTGGACATATTTAAATTAGCTGGTCCTGATGATCTCCACCTCAGAGTGCTGAGGGAATTAGCAGAGGTCATTGCGGGATCCCTGACACAGCTTTATGAGCACTCGTGGTACTCTGGTGTGGTGTCAGAGGACTGGAAAAGGGCCAATGTGGTTCCCATTTTCAAAAAAGGGAGGGAGGAGGACCCAGGAAACTATAGGCCAGTTAGTCTTACCTCAATCCTGGGTAAGCTTTTTGAGAGAATTATCCTGGCGCATGTCCACGAGGGGCCAGCAGGGGAGATTATGGTTAGGGGCAACCAACACGGGTTCATCAGAGACGGGTCCTGTCAGACCAACCTGGTGGCCTTCTACGACCAGGTCACAAAATCCTTAGACGCGGGTGTAACAGTGGACGTAGTCTTTCTGGACTTGAGGACGGCCTTCGACACTGTCTCTCACCCCATTCTCATTGAAAAACTGGGGGACTGTGGTGTTGACACCTACACAGTAAATTGGGTCACAAACTGGCTGGAAGGTCACACCCAGAGAGTGGTGGTGGACAGGTGCTATTCGACCTGGAGGGATGCGGGCAGTGGGGTTCTGCAGGGCTCGGTCCTCGGGCCCACATTGTTCCACATCTTCATCAGCGACTTGGATGAGGGGGTAAAAAGCACCCTGTTCAAATTTGCAGACGACACTAGGATGTGGGGAGAAGTGGGCACACTAGAAGGGAGGAATAGTCTGCAATCAGACCTAGACAGGTTACAGGGGTAGGTGGATGAGAATAGGATGGGTTTCAACATGACAAGTGCAAGGTGATGCACCTGGGGAGGAAGAACCAGCAGCACACCTACAAGCTGGAGAACTCCCCTTTTTGTCAGTGCAGAGGCAGAAAAGGATCTTGGAGTCATTATTGATGCCAAAATGAACATGG
>NW_017728886.1:17345569-17352474 GCF_001723895.1 Crocodylus porosus
GGGGGGGGGGCAGGGAGCAATCTCCCAGCACCCACCAGGAGACAGCTGTCTCCTGGCCCCATGCTTCCTGCCAGACCTTGGGCTAGCACCCAGAGGTAGCCTAGAGCTCCCCCTGGCTGTTGCAGGAGACTAATGCAGGGCTAGAGGAGGCAGGAGCAGCAAATCTGCTCTCAAATGGACACCTGTGTAGATGCCTGCCCAGGGTGGGTTAACCCATCCAGCAGCATTTGCATATGTAGATTTACTCACAGGCTGCATCTACAGGAGATGCTGACTGTGCAGTTGTTTACTACATGCATACACAAATACTAAATGACTGTGCAGTAACTGGCATTACTGTGCAGCAGCATCCTCATAAAACTTCTTGGTGACACTGACTGTGCAGTAGCTCATTACTACTGTGCAGCAGTATCATGTCATGCTTCGTGGAGCGCGATACAACTGTGTAGTCGTAATGAGCTACTGCACAGTCAGTGTCTCATGTAGATGTGGCCCCTTTGTAACATGTTTCCCATTCTGAATGGATAAAGATAAATCTATTTTTTCCAAATAATTCCTTGTAGCACAATGGTTAGTAACAGGACAGAAAACTAGTAATCCATAGAAACTAAGTTTTTTTTTTCCTTATCGAATCACTATGTGAGTGATTTTGAAATCCTCATCTATAAGTTGCATTTCCTAAATGATCCTTTGAGATGCACAGACGCACTAGCTCCAGAGAGATTGTATATTCTCTCTTTTTTTTTTTTCCTGACTGGGAGGTATTTGTTTAGGAAACATGTAATCGGTTGGTGCCAGGTATATCAAATTTATATCCATGTTTAGTCTATACTGCTTTCCCTAACCTTTTTACATATTTGCCAATCCCCATTTCAGAATAAACTGCACTGATTCTACATTCCTTGCTTCCCTTCCTCTGCAAACACACAGCATCTATTACACTTTTATAAACTTAGAATCAAGTAGTAACTGCTTGCTGGAATTCAGAGGCTAACAAACCACAATGGTTGTATCAGCTACATCTTGTGCACTGGGGAGAACTTGTAAGATTAAAGAATAAGATTAAGAAAAAAGAATAAAAAATAAAATCAGCAGTGATCTGCTGGGGAAGAGTCAACATGGTTTGTGTAATGGGAATCCTGCCTCACAAATCTGCTGGAGTTCCTTGAGGAAGTTAACAAGCACATGGACAAGGGGGATTTAGTTTACATAATATATTTGGACTTTCCAAAAACATTCAACAAGGGCCCTCACCAAAGACTTTTAAAAATATTGTGTTGCCACAGGATTGGTGGGAACATTCATTTGTGAACTGAGAGCCTGTTAAAAGATAGGAAGAAAAGGATAGGACTAAACAGTCACTTTTCAGGATGGAGAGAAGTCAAAAGTGAGGTCCCACAGGGATCTGTGCTGAGCCCTAGTTTGTTCAATATTTTAACCAATGACCTAGAAATGGGGTGCACACTGAAATCTCTAAGTTTGCAGATGACATCAAATTATTCTCGGTAGTCAAGCCCTATGTTAATGGAGAGGAGCTGCAGAAAGATCTCACCAAGCTAAGTGAGTGGGTTAAAAAAAAAAGGCAGATGAATGTCCATGTCATCATGTACAAGGGGAAAAATTACCTCAACTATCCATACACTGCTGGGTTGTGAACTAGCTGTTCCAACTCAGGAAAGAGACCTTAAAGTCATTGTAGACAGTTATCTAAAAATGTCAGCTCACTGTACAGTGGTGACCAAAAATATGTTGGGCATCATTAAGAGGGAATTAAAAATAAAATGGGGGACATCATAATGACATTATACAAATCCATGGTGCAGTTCTGGTCCCCACATCTCAAAAAGGTAGTAGAATTAGAAAAAAGTACAGAAAAGGGCAACCAAAATTATCAGAGGCATGGAGCAGTTGCCATGCCAGGAGAGACTAAAAAGGCTAGGACTTACTTTTCAGTTTGGAAGGAGGAAGACTAAGGGGAGATATGAAGGGTGTGGACCAAGTGAACAGGGAATTGCTCTTCACCAACTCCCAGAGTACTAGAACTAGGAGGCACATGCTGAAACTAGTAGGTGACAAGTTTAAAACTAACAAGAAAAATATTTGTTTTAAAACAATGCATAATCAACTTGTGGAATTCATTGTCACAGGAGGTGGTAGAGGCAGATATCCTAGCCAGATTCAAAAAAGGGTGGGATAAATTCATGGATGATAGACCTATTAATGGCTATTCAATATTGTTGGAGATGTTCCCTCTAGCATCTCTAAACATATACTGATGGAAGCCAGGGAGGGTACTGAATAGGGGATAGATCATTCTAGTTATATTGGGTTCAGGGCTCTCCCCCTATAGTATCCATGCTTGCCACTGTTGGAGACAAGCTACTAGGATAGATGGACTGTTGGTCTGACCCAGCATGGCACTTCTTATGAGTAATGATGTACTGCAGGCTACTCCTGGGAAACTCCTTGTCAGATGAGTCGGGGCTTCCCATAGGAAAGTCTAATCAAAACTGATAACTTCTGTGTGAAGTGAGAGTTGTACAGAACATTTGGGAGTAAACATGATTCTCCCTTCCCTCAACACCATATTAAACAGATGAGAAACAATATTAAAGCATTTTATTAGCATTACATAATACTGGGGTCTAAACTAAAACATGTATTATTACAACTTTTTATTTCCAGAAAACTTCCAAAAGTTCTGTGTAAAGCTCAGTGTCTGATGTCCATTTTCACTGTCCCATAAATTATTTCCAAGGCCACACTCTTTAATTTCCTGTCTCACCTCTTTCTAGTAACGACAAGGTACATGTTGTACATAAGAAAATATGATATTTGAAGACTTATCAAATCCCCCTTCAGTCTTTTCTCCCTAGTTCTTTCAGCCTTTCCTAGTTTTTCCTAGATCTTTTAGCCTTTTCTCATATAGCAAATCATGTTTCCCAGGCCTCTAATTAAATTTTTTGCTTTGTACTGGACTCTTTTCATAACCTTCTTGAAGTGTGGGCCCCAAAACTGGACACAGTAATCCATATGAGGCCTCAACAATGCTGAACATAGCAGAAGAATCATTTCCCTTGATTTGCAAGTAATACTTCTGTTAATACAACCCAATATGCTGTTGGCTTTTTCCCTCAACAAGAACACACTGTTTGCTCATATTCTGCTTATAGTGTACCATAATACCCAGGTTTTTCTCAGAAGTACTAGAGCCAACCAGTCATTCCTTAGTCTGTATTTGGCCATATAATTATTCCATCTCAAGTGCAGGACTTTATACTTATCCTTCTTCAGTTTCTTCTAATTGATCACAGACCATTTTCCCAGTCTATCCAGGTCATTCTGGATCCTAGTACTACCCTCCAACATGTCTGCAACTCCACCCAACTTTGTGTCATCCAAATATTTGCTAAGCGTGCATTAAATCCCATCTTCCAAATTGTTAATGAAAATGTTAAACATCACTGGACCTAAGACAGACTTCTCGGTAACCCTACCTAACACCACCTCCAAAAGGACATTGAGTACAATACTAAATTGTCTGTCCTTCTTGCCCCCAATTTCACACAATTCTGAAAAATTAAATCCATAGACATTGAAAAACACACCTAATTTTGTGCAATCCTGAAAATGTGAATCAATAAAAATAAAAATAAATATTTAAAAATAAAACAGCAAACACCCACCATGACACCCCCCCGCTGCTCTGACATTTACCCACATGCTTTGAACATAACAGGCCTACACTACAAGCAGGGGTGTGCAGGGAACGGATCGTGGCTCTACCCCCAGCCCATGCTGTCACTACCGCAAGATACCAGCCCTGATCCTGGAGCAGCTTCCTGACCAGCCATGCACCCTGCCAGTGCTGTTGGGGCCAGTCCCTATGAAAACTGTAGACCCGCTGCTTCTGGGGTCTCCATGGAAACTGTCCACAGTCAGACGGGCAGGGGCTGCTGGAAAACGGAGTCTGGCCGCTGGCCAGATCTGCCATTTTGTCCACCTCTGAGTTAATACAGCTATTCCCTCTGTTTTCATTTAGCACTTAGGTTTTAATTTTCTAGCAGCAAAACTGCATATGTCTTGTACTTACTTGGCTTTAATATGATGTTCTCTTTTGTATTTTGTATAGTAGAAATTGCCATATTGATATGCAAGCTGCATGCCATACTAACAATACTAGTATGCAGCACCACAGACACAATTCACACAGCTAATAAAATTCTGTTTGAAAGAAAACTTACTTTAAGCATAGAAAAATAAGGAGAAGCAATGACTTAGATTAAATTTCTTCAAAAGGGAAATTTTACTAAAATGTCAGGTCTTCGAAATGACTGATTTACTCGTGTTACAGATCAATTGAATTTGGGCTTGATTTTTCCCTCCATAAACAGATACAGCTTACAAGCTTTCAAGTCTTCTGTTACACCATGAAGGAGGCTTACCGTCTGTAAGTTTGTCAGCAGGGAGCTGATGTTGTTCAGAACTGACCAAAATTTAAATGAAATGTGTGTAAACAAAGATTAATTCAAGAACTAAGTGAAAAGTTTTGGATTGATCAGAATTTTTTCCCCAGTTTTTTTAGTATGGCCAGATTTTTTTCTCCAATTATTTTTTTCAATATTTTTTTCAATTAGTTACATGCATCTAGTATTTGTTTAAAGTTCATTGTACTATTTTTCTTCAATAGTAATTTGTCATAGTAAGTGTTGCATGCTAACCTTTATAGAAATGATCCCATTTCAATTCTGGTATTCCAAGTCCATTTCTTAGTCATTTTTTTAGAAAAAGTTATGAAAAAAAAGATGAAAATTATTATCGATTTTTTTCCCTAACCTCTGTTTTCTGCAATGATAACCTACATCCAATACAGTGGCCCAGGTGGTGACAAGACAGCTGAATGATACTATATGTTTTTATATTATTTTTGCTCTCCCTAATGCAGCCAAATACATGATTTGTTGCTTAGCCCACCACTGCGCACTAAGTTGGAATCTTCATTGAATGGTCCATAATAACACTTACATATTTTCCTCACAAGTTTAAAGCTAATTGACAGTCTATCAGTGTTCATGGCAAAGTCTGTAAATTGTTCCTTTCAGTGCAGCTTTGCACTCCTCTGCCTGGGATATGTTCTGCCATTGTGTCACCCAATTACTCAGCTCCAGAGCCTGTCAATTTGCAGAGATGTCAAATTGAATGTTGAATGGAGAAAAGCACTTGATGTTCAAGCAAAAACATGAAAGGTTTAAAAGTATTAGAGTAATGCTGTAGCTGTAATGGTTCAGGAATTATGTGAGAGATAAGGATTTCCTAGGGTGATATCTTTTACTGGACCAGCTGTAAAGTTGAGTAGAGCTGGACAAGCTATGAAATGTAAGACATTCTTCTACAGGTATCAGGAGCAAAAACCTGCATTAGATGTGCTTTTAAAAAAAAAACTGTTCAGGATCCTAGTACATGAAGGAAACTAGTTGAAATGATTTCACAGGCAGTTTTTCAGAGCATGCAATTAAATTATATGGCAATTCACAGTAAGCTAAAATCACAATGCAGTAAAAATCACAGCATTTGCATAAAAAAAAATAGTTGCTTTCAAGGGAGCTATGGTCCTTATGTTCGCACTTGACTCTTCCTAACAGTGGAGAGGAGCCCACTTCTTACATTTTTCACGGGGTCAAAAGGAAAGTGGGGTTGGGCACACCTTTATTCTACTACCTCTGGATTCACTTTCACTATGCAACCTTCTTTCTGAAGAAGCAGAGGGAATGATCCAGCCCTACATTTATAAAGTTTGAGAACTGAAAGGTACAGCCATCTCCTTAACAATTTTTGAGCAGACAGGATAGCTAAAAGGGAGGCATACACCCAACGGAAGGGAGGGGCCATCACCAGGGAGGATTATACTGCGGTTGCTCAGGGATGCAGAGGCGCAGTCAGGAAGGCCAAGGCGGAGATGGAACTGGGACTAGCTTCCCAGATCAAGGACAACAAGAAGTCCTTTTTAAATACATAGGGGGCAAAAAGAAGGTACCGGGTAATGTGGGGCCCCTGCAAGACACGCTAAGAAATTTGCTCGTCACATCAGACAACAAAGCTAACCTATTTAATGACTTCTTTGCCTCCATTTTCCAGAGCAGGGACCAGATCAGCCCCACCACCAGGCCCCAGGGGAGGCACACCTAGGTTAAGGGTCAGTGAGGACCTAGTCAGGGAACTTCTGGTGGGACTAGACATGTTCAAATCAGCAGGTCCTGATGATCTCCACCCCAGAGTGCTGAGGAAATTAGCAGAGGTCATTGTAGGACCCCTGGCACAGCTTTACGAGCACTCGCAGTGCTCTGGTGTGGTGCCAGAGGACTGGAAGAGGGCCAATGTGGTTCCTATCTTCAAAAAAGGGAGGAAGGAGGACCCGGGGAACTATGGGCCAGTTAGTCTTACCTCGATCCTGGGTAAGCTTTTTGAGAAAATTATTCTGGCGCATGTCCACAAGGGGCCGGCAGGGGAGATTATGGTTAGGGGTAAGCAACACAGGTTTGTTAGAGGCAGATTATATCAGACCAACCTGGTGGCCTTCTATGACCAGGTCACCAAATCCTTAGATGCAGGGGTAGAAGTGGACGTAGTCTTTCTGGACTTTCGGAAGGCCTTCGACACTGTCTCTCACCCTGTTCTCATTAAGAAACTGGGGGACTGTGGTGTCGACACCTACACAGTCATTCACATGGGTCACCAACCGCCTGGAGGGCCGCACCCAGAGAGTGGTAGTGGATGGGTCATTTTCGACCTGGAGGGATGTGGGCAGTGGGGTCCCCCAGGGCTCGGTCCTCAGGCCTGCGCTGTTCAACATCTTCATCAGTGATTTGGATGAGGGGGTAAAAAGCACCCTGTTCAAATTTGCAGAT
>NW_017728886.1:17352814-17363874 GCF_001723895.1 Crocodylus porosus
TAGACAATCAGCTTGCTGGGGTCATTTGACCCCAGTACTCCTTCCTGCCATGGCAGGGGGTCAGACTTGATGATCTGCTTAGGTCCCTTCTGACCCTACTAACTATGAAACTAGGATAGCCCAATTATCAGACATGCATGTCTAAATAAGTCACTAGTATCCTTCATTTAGATGCTCAGGCTGAACCTTGGGACTATACACAGCCATCTTTTCTTCCAAGTTGCAGGGTCTCTCTCTCCTGGTACAGTGCTTAGTCTTAAAAAGAACATCTTTACAAATGATGCTGATCCATGTATTACAATGAAAACAACAATTTTTGTAATTTTTGACATTTCACTTTCACAAAGGCTGTTTTTAAGGACAGATTGAATAATTTGAATATTTAAGTGATTTTTCTCCTACTTCTGCCCACACTGAAGTGTACCCAACATTAAAAATAAAAAATATTCATAAAATATTTCCAAGCCCAATCCGTGTAGGATTATGGGACATGGGCAAACTATTTCTGTGCTCCCCCTCCTTCATCAATGTCTGTGTAGGACTAGTCTGGAGACATTCCAATCCCGTGAGAGCTTCGCCACTGAAAGCTTGTGCTTTACTCAAGCACTGAAGTCAAGGGGATTTCTCAAAGTAGTAAGTATTTTCAAAATAGGCCCTTAAGCCCTAAATCATACATAAGAGTGATTGAGTAAAATTAAGCAGGTGACTAAGGGTTTCCATGGTCATGGCCTAGCTTTTCAGACATAAACTTGTTTCCTTATTAGTCTATAAGGTGCCTACAAATGTGACTATAAAAATAACAATAGACTTCAAGGTTGCTTTTCTAAATGGTTGTAACATACCAAATTATTTCACAGAATAGAAACAAAGTAGCCTGACAGGTGTTGACTTTAAAGGAATGGTTTCTATAAATATTACTTTCAATGTTCTGAAAGTGTTGAGTGGAATTACAATGGAATTACATTTGATATAAGATCAACAAACTAGATTTGGTCTGACTGACATCTCAGTGAATGAACAAATTAAAATGCTCCTTCTTCCTCTGTACCTCCATGGAAAACCTATGTTTAGATTGATTTAAGAAAAATTCCTTTCAGCATCTGAGGGATTCCTATTTATATCCACAAAGAAAAACCTGTGCATCATTTAATTTTCGAAACAGTGCCTGCCCTGCATAAACAGACTGCGTACGTTTTCAGAATACAATGGAAAATATTTCCATGCAGAAAGAAAAGAATCAAGTCCAGAAGTGAACTTTCCAACCAAGGATTAGTTGTCCAATCCCACTCAAGTAGCAGTGCCCCAACGTAGGTTCTGGCAATATACTGTGAGCTTGACAGTGATGGGCAGGGAGCCTGGACATGGAATAACTCCCATCACTTCTAGTCACTAGGAGGAATGCAAGTAGGCGTCTTCCTCTAACAAAACATATTACTTAAAATAAAGCTTCAGGCACACTTTATACTTCCATGACCTCCATAACAAATTATTTAAATAAAAGGCAAAACAAATAGATTATGTCCACTTACTACAGCACAACTGATTTCAATGCAAGTAGCACGTGAGTTTAACTACTGAAATGCCAATCATCTGACAAAGCAATATTCATGCAAGGGCTACATGAAATGTAAAATCAGAGATTCAAGCCATAATTCTTTAGTAACATTACAGCGCTGTAACTAAATACCTTAACATTTGACTGCAATCATTTTCTTCAAACCACGAACTTGACTACGTAAATAGTCATTATTAGGAGTCCAACAGGGGCTACGATGGTACAGGCACTAAGGCACATGATTGACAGCCCAGAGATTGCAGGTTTGAGGCATCAACAGAAGCACTCACAGTGCAGCACTGACAGATTCCAATGAATCTGTGAATTGTGCTAAAGACCTTGTCACAAAGACACAAAAAAGATTCAAATTAGTTTCTTCTAATTAATATATATATACACCCCCCCAATGTAAAGATGATTCTGTAGTCCAAACTTAAAAACCTTCTCCTGAGCCACTTTTATCATGGTTTTTCCCCCCCCTGTATTACAACTAACATAGGTCATAGGTTTTTGTACTTTTCCACTGGCTGGGAATCAGCCACGCTTCTCTCAAAGCACAGCAAGGCCAAGTAAACGTCAGCACATTCTGAAGAATTTTCCTTCAAGGGGAAAAGATGACTCCTTAGAACAACTGCAGATCTTACATTCCCTGGGTTGCAGATGCAGATTTTGGTCCGTTAAATTCATCTGATAAGATTTTTGAAAGAGACATCATTTTAGGATCCTAAACTTGAGTTTCCTCAAGTTAGAACCTAAGGAAGGGTGGAAGCTATGTTATTTACTAAAGCTCCCCTGTTAGTTTACACTGGAATGTCTTAATTTTGATTGAAGGACTTGCTCTGGACACCCAGTAATGCACACGCACGCACGCGCACACACAAGACAAAAGTTGGTTTTCTCCAAAGTTATGAAACCATGTCTAAAAAAAAAGTTAATAGAGAAAGGGCAGAGGCTGTGTTTCACTAGTGTTAATCCCAGGGATAGGAACTGATCTAAAACAACCTAACCAGGGTTAGGCTGATCTAAATGCCCTCTTGTGCAGGAGTTCACAGAGTTCAAATCAGCCAAAAGCCAGCATGCTAGATCTTAATTCATTCACCCCAGGGGGTGAACTAGCTTTTATTGAGAAAGGGCTAAACTGATCAATGAACCGTTTAACTGGATCTAAGGGATTACTGCACACATTCACAGTACAGCCCCAGGGCTGGAAAAACGCAGCCACCAACCACAGGCCTGAACCCTGACCAGGTTATTTTTAGCCCCTTGTCCTCCTCCCCTGGACAGGGCAACCCTTGCACTACTAACCCACTAGCCCTTCCTGGCACCCCAGCTCCCTCTGCAGACCTGCCAGCCCCTCCCCACCACCCCTGAGTTGCTTAGTATGAGCTGCCTGCACCACTCCCAGCTGCCTGCACCATTCACAGTGGTGAATGTCTGCACATGCTTCTCCTGGTCTAAATTTAGCCAGTTTAAAGTAAGCCACCTAAACCTAGACCAGGTGTAGTGGACATTTGTATGTCCCCCAAAATTTCCAAGTGCTCTGCTTGCAAAGTCCAGCGCTAAATGCAGACATCTGGGGACATCAAGGAGAGGTTAGATTTGGTTCAAAATGACCACCTGATCTATGTTAGTTCACCCTGCATATGGACTCTACACTCAGACCCAGTCTCAGTGATCAGAAATCAATCTAAACCTGTAACAGTACAAAAGCTCCACACAGAAACATGTCTAAAAATTGCAGAACCCGGTCTAAAATGGACCTGGATCAACATAGTATCAGACTTACTTTGTCTAGGTTAGGCCAAGGTATGCATTTACAGTAATCTGCACAGCTCCAGGGCTAGGAAAGCCCAATTCAAATACTTGTGGCTATTGGGATATAAAATTAACATGGGATCACTTTTTTAGTTTTGTTTACTAAATATAAGTCAAATAAACATGCTAAATCAGCTCATGTTCTATTTAGAGCATTGGAAACATTTCTGGAAAATTTTCCAATTCAAAATTTTCCAGAAAACCTACATCTCTGGTACCATGGTATAGGTATGTATGTGTACACACACACACACACACACACACACACACACACAAATATTTGCCAAAAGAAAAGTTTATACTACCTATAAGAGGGCACATCTGTATGTGCACTTTAATGCACAGTAGGCTATTTTACTGTGCATTAAAGTATCATGTAAAAAACTGTGATATTACACTAATACACAGCAAAATAGTCTACTGTGCATTAAGCATCACTAAAAAAGTGAAAAATGTGCACAGCCTAATGCACATTAACTTAGTACCTCACATTGGAGGTACTAAATTAATGCACATTAGAAAAGGTGCACTAATGCGCGTGTAGACATGCCCAGTAGGTGTGCAGAACTGTGTTTGTGGAGTACCTGTGCTAAAACATGCAGCAATTTAAAAAAAAGAGTAACATGCATCAATTCTAGACATAAAACTTAATGTATGGGCACTATATGCAAATTGCTACAGCCATAGTTAAATTCAAGTTATTGTTTTCAAATTAGTTCCTCACTTCTAATGCTTAGGGAGAGCAGGGTCTGACAGTAAGGACAGGGGGAAGGGACTACCAGGGAAAGAAGCTGGGGAGAAGCAGAGAGCAAAGGGGCTACCTGACCCCCCCAGATGTATTTTCCCTGCTTTAGCAGGAGGAGTGGGGGAAGGGGCAAATCCAGGGCAAACTTCCAATAATTAGATTCTATACCTGGAAATTTATGACAAATTTATAAATTTTCCATATATAGAATCTACTTGTTGGGGGGTCATTTATAATCAGGGTCATGTTCTACTGAGTAAATACAGTAATCTTTATTTTAATCATACTTCTTCTGTACTTTAAATCAACGTACTATTTGTTACGCACCTTCATGAGTACAGAATGAAGCCCTTGATCCTATCTTATAGAGAAAGTAAAGACGAAAAAAGTGTAGAGTACAATATAAATAAATACAGTATGACGCACAAGTGATTCATATCAAAAGGAGCATCAGTAGAAGTTAGTTATGTATTACAATTTCTTGAGGGATAAGGGCTCAATTTGGATTTGAGAAAAAACGAGCCATTAGTTCAAAGCAACAATACATTTCAGAGAGAGCAGTACTGTGCGTAATCTCTAAATGCAGGTACTGACATTTAAGACCTGTGTTTCATACACATCAGAGCTGGTCTTTCCTTGACTTCAATGAGATGTCCAGGGGCGTAACTCCTCTGACCAATCAAAAAAGCTTTATCAGATCTTTTTACTGCTTATGTAACTTGTAACATAAACCAATAGGAAAAGAAAAAAACCCACATTGTGAGTTACTATCATGCCATTTATTCAGCTTATTTCAAACGCACTTATATTGCATTTATCAGTGGCTATGAGCAGCCATCAATACTCCAAGCTTATATGTATTGCTTTCTGATATAAAGCACAGACTTATCCATGCTAGCAAAAATGGACTGAGATTAGGTCTGGGTGTGCTATCTAACTGTAATTTTTGATTAATGCGGACACATTGCAGTGGCCCTTACCCTGGCAGAAGCCTACAATGTAACTTCCTGGGTCTTCAACACTGTGTAACACCTGACTAAGGAGATTAAGAGATCTCTTAATTTGTACAGTCTAGTCAGGGCTGTTCTGGGGGCAGGGGGGCAAATCGGGGTGACCACCCTGGGTGCCGCACTTTGGGGGGCCCCCATGGTCAGTGCCACATAAGCCCCATCACAGTCGCCATGCACCACTGCTGTTGAGCGCTGCCAGATCTGCCACTGATGCTGAGTGCTCGCCTCTTCCCCTCCCCACCCCCCACACGCCCCTTTGCTGGCTCCAGCTGCTCACCACCCCTCTCCCCACCCCAGGCCCCAAACACCCCTACGGATGGCTCTGAGTCTAGCTAAAAGGTTTTGAAATCTGTCCACGCTACAAAAGAGGTTATGATGAGCCTGAGGTTCATCAAACACATACCAACCTAACCCTGTCACATTCTGCTAATGCAAACAAGTCCAGTTATTCATTTTGCTCCTGGTATTGGCCTTTATTCTCTTGGTTCCAGAGAAAAATTTAAAGAAAAAAAATGAATAAAGACTGCACAGAGATTAGAAACTATATAACAAATATTTAAATTCGGACCTGCTAGCAACACACTGAACTCCACTCTTTACATCACAGCTGCTGCCCATACGGGCTTAAACTGTGGCCCACAGGGGTCAGCATAGCTATTGGAGCTGCTGCACTGATAAGGCTCCAGAACCTAGGGGGTGAATGCTGCTGCTCCTCTCCTTGCCGCCTCCTTACCTGCTGCCAAATTCAGGGACTTTGACTGCTGATGCTGTTGACTCAAACTGGCACCAAAGAAAAAGGGGGTGGGTGAGGACTAGTGGTATTCACCCCCTCAGTTCTGGAGCCACATTGACACAGCTCTGGCAGCTGCACCCACAAGCTGCCACCCTGCTACCAGAGATGACTGTTTGGCCCACAATAAGGCCTTTGATCCAGAACCAGCCCATGGGGTCTAAATATGTTGGACAACCCTGTTTTATAAAATTAATTTAATTAAATTTAGACATTAAATATAATTCTCATGAAACCAATGGATTTCCAGGCTAGGGACAGATATTAAAAAAGCTGGAGCCTAAATTGATTCATTCTTTGCAGGTTGTCTAACCTGCCTAGATTGAACCAATTTGCAAATTCAGAAATTTGCAAATTCAGAAAATACAGGGACATGTCTGCAGTGGCTCAGGCCAGGAGCTGGGGGAGGGTTGCTAGAGTGCACCCTTAGCTGCAGGGAAGCTGTGCTGGGCAGGTGGCATGGCCAGCCCAGGCAATAGCCTGCAATGAACTGGCCAGAGAGGGTTTTAATTCCCACCTCCCTGTCCCATGGAGCCATGCCAGGGTCCACCGGGTGCTCCCCCATCACTATGGCAGCAGCAGGGACAAGGGCACAACCAGACACTGGCTGGCATGGCCACTTAAGCAGAGGAGGCAGGGAGGGTGGTCATTCCCCCTTTGCCCCCAGGGCACTGCAGCCAGGGTCTGTCCACCCGGGCCACTCCAATCACTCTCTGCATGGAGCAAGTGGTGGGATAAGCTCCTTCCCTTGCCCCCTTCACCAGATGCCAGAGAGAGGGGACAATAACCCTCCTCCCTACCCCGTCACCTAAGGGGCCCTGCTAACCAGCCTATGGACGTGCCCTTGCCTTGCCACTGGAGTAGCGATGGGAGAGTGACTCTGACAGGGGCTGCAGCCCCTCTCAGTGGTGTCCTGGGAGCGTGAGCCTCTTCCCAGCAGGAGGCTGCACTGCTGCAGACTGCACGGGTGGAAGCTTTATCCCAGTGGCTTCTGGCCAGCATATGGACATCTGGCTCCAGCTCTGGCTGCTTTACACTCAGCCTCCTTTCACCCCTCCACCCCCCTCACAGGGGCTGCTTATTACAATGGGCAGGCAGAGTGGGTGGAAAGCAGCCGGAGCTGGAGCCAGAGCTCCAGGCACTGGGCAGAAGCCATGGGGCTGAAGCTTCCCCCACCCCAAGTGGCACTGTGTGACAGGGCAAGAGCCACAGCTGGAGGTGAAGAAAGGAGAACACCCCTGCTGAGCCCAGCCAGCAGCCAGCTTCCCCTTGCCTCTAGCAGCTACTCCCCCTCTTGCCCTTGCCGCACCACTCTGAGCAGTGTGGGGGGAGTAGCTTTAACCTGGCGGTTTCTGCTCAGAGCACAGAGCTCTGGCTCCAGTTGCCTTCCACCTGCTCCTGGTGCAGGGGCTGCTCATTGCACCAGGCGAGCAGAGGAAGGCAGCTGGACCTGGAGCCAGAGCTCCATGCTCTGGGCTGAAGCAACACCCCCCGCCCCCCCCCGCTCACCTCACGGAGAGGCATGGCAAGAGTGGGAGGGGGAGTAACTGCCAGAGGCGAGGGGAAGCTGGGTGCTGGCTGGGCTCGGCAAGGCTCTTCTCAACCTCACCCCTAAGGCTCCCGCTCTTGTCCTGCCATGCAGCGCCACTCGGGGCAGAGGTAGCTTCAGCCCAATGGCTTCCACCCAGTGCCTGGAGCTCCGGCTCCAGTTCTGGCTGCCTTCCACCCACTCGGTACTAGGAGCAGCCTCTGCAGAGGGGTGGGGATGATGGGGAAAGTAGCCAGAGTTGGAGCCAGCACTCTGTGCACTGGGCAGAACCACTGGGCTGAAGCTTCCACCCACCCATCCAGAGCCGTAGGGCTGGCAATGGCAGTGGCAGCTGGATGCAGAAGATCCCCACTGGCCTTGGCCTGTGGTGTGGCTGCAGCCAGCGGGTGCTGTACAGTGGGTACAGCTCAGCACCATAGCCCTAGCCCCACAGCTGCAAGCAAAGCAGACAAATGGCAGTGTCCCTGTCCCTGCCATTTTTCAGCGACATTTTTCCCCCCTCCCCACACCAGGGCCCCATGGTGGAGGAGGAAGAGGAATGGGACAGCCCTGCCCACCACAGTGGCTCCCTGACAGCCAGGCCTGGCCTGGGTGCGGGGAGCTGGGAGCAATCTGGGCACACAGCTCCCACAGCCCCAGCAACATGGGACATGCCCATGGCTGCCTGGGCTAGCCAGAGGCTCCAGCAGGCCTGGAGCCCAGCAGCCAGCCCCTGCAGGGGTCATGTGCCTGCAATTGCCCAGCTGCTGCCACACCTCCTCCACGATGTTTGCTCATCACAGGCACCATGCACGGGGTGTGGCAGGTAGATGGTTGCTGGTGTAGTGGTGAAGGCAAGGAACAACCCTGACAGGGCTGCTCTGCCCCAGCCAGGCATCCTCCCAGTGGGAGAGGGGAGGGAGCGGGGAATAAACATTGAATCAATTAAAAGGTCCGAATCCGAAGTGAATACTAGCCACTTCGCACAGGCTTATTAGGCATCTGTTTAAGATTGGAAAACCCTTCCCTAGGCTTAAGTAGCCAAGTTGTTTCTTCATATACTTCAGGGAGAGTCCTGAGTTCCATTACCTGTTCCTAGGATTATTTTTTACCTCAAACAATCTTTGGTTAAAACTCAGAAATAAGCTTGGCAGCAGATATTAGAAACCAGGTCTCTCTCCACTCAGGATTGGGCCTTCCTCATTGTAAGTTATAGGGTTGTGCTCCCCTTTGCTTGTTTTCTTTCTGACCCCCAGAATCTTGAATTCTTGGCTGACCAGTGGCCAAGTGTCAACATTAGGGGTGGAGGGTGCCCTCACCCACACCATTCCATAGCCTGCTATTTAAGACACTCTCTGAGAAGTAGGAGATACGGGTTTGAAACCTCCCTGGCTGATGGCAGGACTTCCTGCATGAATGACGTGTCCCTGGAGGCTGAGGTGGGCATGGTGACTGCCCACAGGCAGCAGCAGCAAGCAGGGAACACCCACAGGTGGCCGCAGTGACGTCAGTGGCAAGGGTGGGCCAAGCGGAGACCGCCCACAGGTGGCCGCAGTGGTCTCGGCAGTGGAGGGAGGGATGGCAAGCAGTGGGCTGGGACTACTGGCAGCTGCCTGCACAAGCTGGTGGCAGCTTCGCCAGCAGCCAATCTTGGGGAATACATGTCCCCACCATGCCCTGTCATGCGTCGCCTATGCCTCACAGTTACTGTGCAAGTGCTCAAACCACTAAACCCTGTAATGTGTATTTTCACCAGGGCGCTACAAGATTCTTTTAAGGGTGTTAACACCATTAGAGGTGCAAACACCTACACAATTCACAAGATAAACCCAGAGAGTTCAAATGGGAATTCATAGTGTTAAAAACTTTCTGACCTGTTGTAGTTTTTCTGAGTTTTTTACAACGCAAGAATTTCACTTAGAATACAGCAAGCTAAGAGCTGATATTATTCAAGAGAGGCCTTGGGTCTAACAACGGTACTTGGGTCTAAAAAGGTTGAGAACTACTGTTCAGTAAATTAAATTACTAGGCAAAAAACTCTTGAGATGGACAATTCAGTGCTCTCAGTGTGCAGTAAATATGTTCTATGAAAATATGACCCCTCCAATAGTCCAGGTTCAAGGACACCTAGTTCGTGAATCCTTTATGGCCGGGGCTTTGACAACTGAATGTTCAATTTAACTAATATACTAGCAGTCTGAACTTGACTGAGTTTTTCCCGAGAGAACTTATGTCCTACACAGACATTGCATATGAAGCAGTATTGAGTAAATCAAGTCAAAACCTGGGAGTGGCATAACCCTTTTCACATGTAGCTTGTCCCTGGAATTAATGTCAATCAACTCAAATTAGCTTAGACTGTTCCAGGAAAAAGTGTTATCCCAGGTACTTAAAATGGGGCAGTGGGCTTGTATGTCTGTAAGGATCCCAAGATAAAAATCTTGTTTCTGTTTTTATCCTTAGGTACTTTGGAACTCTTAAGTGTCTTAGTAGTTAGTCATGTGTTCTATGCATCACTCACTAGCACCTAGGGGCTTCTTTACACATGCTCCAGCAGGGAGGTTCTTTAGTTACAGTGGCTCTAAGAGCACCCACAGTGTCTCATGTACTCAGTGTCCTGCATGTCAAACTGGTGGCAGGGGTGTTATATCTAAAGCTCATTCTATGAGCTTTAGTTAAAGCGCCCCGACACCATTTTGAAGTGTGGGGATGCTGAATACGCATGACGTGGAGGCTGCTGGAGCATGCTAATTAGCACGCCCTAGCAGACTCAATTAATAGAGTCCCTGCAAACCTACAGGCACCCTAAGGGCCTAAGTTCTTTTTAGTATTGAACAATGTTTTGTGAACACATCATGATCTGTGTCACGGATAGCCCCGCGAGCGGCAGTGAGCTCGCTAGCGCCCCTTTGCCGTGCCAATTAGGGTGATCTGGCACCCTCTACTCGCCCACCACGTCTTTGCTGTTGAGGTTCAGAATGGGAGGCTGCCTACTTCCACCTAACGACACCTTGCTGGTATCACCTCCGTTCCAAAGTGAGGGTACTCTCACCCCAGCCTTATGGGCAAATGCGTGCCTCCAAACCTCCCCTTTAGCACGCCCCAAGCCTCGCAGCTGTTCTGTGGGACGTTTGTATAATCCCTCGCCCCTCGGGTGCCCTCGTTCTCTCTCTCAGGCACCCTGGGCTCCTCGCCCACCTGGCGCCCCCTTGGACCGGGCTCCTATCTCCAGCCCGCTCCCTGTGCCCTGGGCCCGTCTCGTCAGCATCCAGCTAATCGCTGGCGCCCCCTGGGTCTGGCTCGTTACCGCCACCCTAATCCCGGCACCCTTGGGTCTGGCTCGTTACCTCGCTTGTTCTGCCCCGCTCCGGGGCCTTGCCCTCCCTAGGGCCGACGCCTAGCACCTCGCGCTCCATCTCCGCCCCGCTCTGAGGCCTTGCCCTCTCTAGGGCCGACGCCTAGCACCTCGTGCTCCATCTCCGCCCCGCTCTGAGGCCCTCCCTAGGGCCGACACCGCGCGCCTCGTGCCCTTTCTCTGCCCCACTCTGGGGCCTCGCCCTCTCCGGGGCCTGTACCGCGCTCCTCGCGCTGCGCCCTCTCTGGGGCCTCGCCCTCTC
>NW_017728886.1:17363974-17393897 GCF_001723895.1 Crocodylus porosus
CCTCTCTGGGGCCTCGCCCTCTCTGGGGCCTGTACCGCGCTCCTCGCGCTGCGCCCTCTCTGGGGCCTCGCCCTCTCTGGGGCCTGTACCGCGCTTTCCGCACTTGGGGCTCAGGTGGCCGTAGCCGTGCCTGGCCCCCTTGACCCTTTCTTGGGTCGTTTGCCCCACTGGGCAAACTGCCGCCCTCACGGCTGGGGTCCAAGCCCCGTACAACCGCGCCACTCCAGCACCAACAGTCGTGCCCCACTGGCACTGTGCCCCTACTGGGCACCCGGAACCCCCAAGCTGCTGGGGAGCCCCGCTGAGGCCTCCTCACTCCCCTACAGCCTCACCCGGTCCTCCGGTGTAAACTGTAACATAAGCTCAAGCCATCTGGCTGTAACATAAACACAGAGGCTCCGTACCCCAAACCATAAACTCCAAGCCCCCACCAAGGCTCTCAAGCCTACCTCCCTTTAGGGCGTTCTTGTTCCTCGCATCATCGCAGCCGGTTAGCGTGGTAAGGCTGCGACCACTAACTCAGGCCACTCAGCTCAGCCGCAGAGCTCCTGCTCCTGCAGCAGCCAGAAGGGAACTGCTAGCTAGGCTTTGGCCTAGCTGTTTATAAGGGCCTGGCCCTGCCCCCTCCTGGCCACATGACCTGCCTAGTTGCCCTAGCAACCCCCATCTGTGTTGCTCCGGGCACTTCAGCAGCCCTATTCCTCCTGCTAGTAGCAGGCACCCTGGTGCCCTGCTACAATCTGACAGTGAAATAATAATTAAAACAAATTATATCAACAAAGGGCCTCTAATTTAGTATTCATTAAGTCAATGCAAAAAACTTCTATTGACTTCAGTAGGAATTTGATGGAGCCATTTTGGGAATCTGAATTTTTTTTTCCCCCTCTTTGGCAAGTTAGCAACGAAATGTAATGGGGACCTTATTTAATTTATTTTTAAATGCACCCTTCCTGTTCCAGATCATTAATAATCTGAACAGTTTGTTACTTACCTACTAATTACCTGCTCAATATTTCTTTACTAATCCCTTCCCCTTCCCTCTCATTTAAACCTTCTATAAAGCATTCCCAGATGTTCAGAGCAAATATGCATCTGCCCTTCAGGAGGATAAAAATAAGTTCCCATCCTAATTAAGACCAACTGCTAAACAAACAGGAATAATGCTGATCTCCATCTTTGATGGAAACTCATTCCACAACAAAGATATACTCTGTGTTTGTACATATCAAATAAAGAGCCTGACTGGAATTTTCATGCACACTCTTTCAATATTTCTATACCCGACTTCTGTAGACTTCTATACCCGACACAGAAACCTGCTATTTGTCTTCATTAAAGCAATCAAATTCTGACCTGAAATTACCATTGCTGTTTTAACCGCACTGGTAAATACATTGCTGCACCACCCTCTACACCTGTATGAACCTCCCATAAAGAAAGTTGTATTAACATGGGCAACAGTTTGGGCTGTATCATTCTGTAATGATACATGTTAGCTAAATTATCCTAACCCTGATGCTGAATAAAGCAGAGTTAACTTGGAGATGTTTTGCTGCATTTCTATTGCTGCAGAATCATGCAGATAGAACAGCTTATATCACCATCAATTAGATCGATATCAAATGATATCTGGCTACGTGCTTGACTGAGAAAAAGCAGAAGTGAACAAATTATTGTCCCTGTACTTTACTTTCATATAGAAAAGTTTCTAATATAAGTGGCTATTATATATACATGCAGTGAGAACATGGATGTATAAGGAAGCATCAGCTTACTTTTTGTATTTAAAAAGAATCTAGAATTCATATGTATGTTATTTTGAAGGAGATTGAAATTTTCCATAATTACAGTATCTCAGTGGCTCTATCCAGCAACACATGAATTGAGACTGAAAGATACTGGGACATATCTTCTGGCAATCTTCTGACTTATGGTTATAGCATTCATAGGTACATATGAACTGAAACAGAAAAAAAATGGGACAGTCGGCCTGGTACTTTGGACACGATTCTGAAAGGGGTCAGCTGGAAATGTCATAAATGTTTTGGGGAAATCAAACAATTTGATTGTGTTAATTTATTTCAAATGAATAATGTCCACCCTTCAGGCACTGATAATTAACTTGGATTTTATCAATACTGACCCAGAAATGACAATGAAGAATAAGTTAGGCAAGGCTAGCATCTATTGCTGACATTCCTAACACAAGAGAACCAAGCAGTTGTGTCTTGTAGTGAAACAATTATTTGAATGTGGGTGTAGTCTATCGATCAATCTACCCTATCACTTTCATTAGGGTCCATCACTAAAGCAGAAAAAGATTTGGAAGATGTAGGTCATATTCTTTCCTGAAGAGTGATGTGTATTTGTCATGAGAAGACTCCATCCCTGAAAGTGAAGATCGGAGTTTGACACTGACAGCTGAGGTTTATCTTTGGATTGCATACAGTCTGCAGCAAAACTAATTAAAAAACAGAAGTATTTTTTTTTCAAGAAGTTTTGATAAATATGAGTTTTTTTAATCAAAAAATTCCAACATTTTTAACAGTTTTAATCTGCTGGCCTTTAACAGAGACAGGTAGTTCTCCTCAATAGGAAGGGAAATAAGTGGTATAAGCAAATTGAGTGTATCCCATGTTTTTCACCTGCTAGGATCATTCATTCTGTACTTGAAGACATTTGGGACAAATTCTAATCCCTGATGGAAATTAAAATCCTTAGTAACTCCAATGAAATTACTGAAGTTAAATGTTAGCTCTTTCTACTCATACGTTACATAAGTAGACAGACATTGTCTTTTGATTCTGGAAATGCAGCCACATGCCTGCAGTGGCCCCAGTCAGAAACCAGGGGCCAATAGAGCATGATTCCCTGCTTGGCTAGAGCAGACAGCTTGGGGCAAGGCTAGCCACCCTCCAAGAGGGATGGGGCAAGGGGTGCTTCTGGAGGACGTGCAAAGTACCCTGAGAGGCTGGAGGACTGTGAGTTAACTTGAATCTGGAGGGGGATCTGGAACAGAAGTTCTGAATCAGTTCAGTCTGATACTATATCCATCTTGGTTTGTGTAAACCAGTTCTGGTCATTTTGAAAGTGGTTTTATGTGCACTGTAACTGTTTCGTTACAGATTTGAATTGGTTTCCAGTCACTTATACCAGTTTATATGTAACTTCTGTCCCTAGCCTACATGTATATGTAGGTCAAATAATGTCTGCAATCCCATTACAATAAAGTCTACTAGAAAGCAATTCAACACACAATTGCTTACAAGGCTTCTGGCATGCACTGATATCAGATATCTCACAGTAGTACCACTGATGACTGAAAAAACCATATATAATCATGATTTATAACATTAAAATTTATGAACCACATCAATCCAGAAGAGTAATCTTTGCTCTCAGTGTGTGCAATTTTCACACTGACTTCATCAGGAGGAATATATATGTATTTTTGAGCAGGCTATAGACACAGAGATTTTTAATCTTTTAAACATCAGCATGTAAGCGACCAGGATAATTATTTTCCCTACCATATGATCCTCATCATGGTCTTTAAATCCACAAGCAGTTATGAAATCTGGAAATGGTTCTGACCACCCATCACTTGTGCAGTTTTTGCTAATATTTCCTGCAAAACAGAATTAAAAAGAATGAATTAATACAGATTTAGAATCTTCCTAACCGATAGGCCTAAAACAGCTTAGACAAAGTCCCAAATCAGCTAGCTACAGCATGGCACTTCTGACTAACACAGCTAACTAACTACTACACTCTGCAAAAGGGCTCTCGAGTTCACGTGACAACCTCACCAAGACAAAATGTGCTGGTGCAACAAACCTGTAAAATACTGCCAAGAGATCAGATTTAACTATTTTCTTGGGCTACTGAAATGCTATTGTAATTTAAGATACCATTATATTCTCCTACTAAAAAACAGAATTCTCTGTATATTTCTAGAGAGCAGACACAAACTGCTTTTTCATAAAGAGTAGCAGTAGTGGAATATATTTCAGATTTAATATTCTTGATAGTCATTGAAGGAAAAAAGTTTTTTTTCCATCTTGCAGCTACACATATCAGAGGTTTTTTTGGTGGGGGAAAGATTGTCTTTTTTTTGCCTTCCTCAGAAACATTGGGTGTTGACCGCAGCCAAGGGTGGGGATTGTGACTAGGATGTGTCAACACTCCTGCTGGGTCTAAAACGGAGAGAGTCAGACTGATCACCACATTTGGGGTCAGGAAGGAATTTTATCCCATGGTCAGATTATTATGCACTGTGGGGATTTTTGTTTTCCTCTGTAGTGGGGAGTATGATCCTCTTCCTTGGATCTCTCAAGCATTTTTTTAACGCCCTGTGCAGCAGCAGAACACTGACCATTGTTGGCCCCTTGCTTTAACCAGTGGCCAGTTAGGGTGCTATGCCTTGTGGTTGTGTGACAGGGCTGACTATATATTTGTAGTAATAGGGTAGACCGGGGGTTGGTAACCTACAGCCCTCAGCCTGGATTCACTGGCGATGCATAGGGGGTGTGTGCGCATGCACCCCCTGAGATTGGCCACTGCCAGCAGAGTCTGCAGGTGGTTGCCACTCACCACCCCCTCCTCCCCCAGCTGCCAGCGCTGCCAATGACATCTGTGGACAGTCACTGGTCACCACTTGGCGCTCAACACCCCCCACCCTCACTGCCGCCACCACCACTGCCTTGCCACTGCGGTTGCTGTGCCCACTCTGGCCTCAGGAGGCACAAGGCATTCATACCTGGATCCAACTCGCAGATGCAGGACTTTGGAGGCATTTAGCAGGCAAGGTGCCTTCTGTGGGCACTCTCCTCATGCTGCTTGGGACAAATTCTAGCTGCAAGCATCTTTCCAGTGAAGCTGTGATGGCAAGGGGCAGAAGCAGTGGTAGGGTCCTAGTGCCTGGCTTTCTACCCCACATCTGGGGTGAGTCTTTCCTGCCCGCAACCAGAAAAGGTTGTCTACCCCAGGTTAGTCAGGGATTTGTATGGGATGGTTTGGATAAGGGTGATCCTGCCTCAGGCAGGGGGTTGGACTAGATAACCTCCATGGCTAGGGACAGCCATTAAAAAGCCTGAGACTGAATTGATTCAATCTTTGCAGGTAAGTCTAACCTACCTAGGTTGAACCTGTTTGTAACTGCAGAGACATTCTCTCTGGACTGAGGAAATTTAGGGGCATGCCTGCAGTGGCTCAGGCTAGAAGCTGGTGGGTGCTAAAGCAGCCCTCCCTTCCCTTCCACAATGCTGAGCTGAGGGGGCCATAGTCAGGCCCTGGCAGGACACTCTGATTAGGGAGGGGTGTCACCTCCTACCCTGCCTGCACAATCCCACACTTTTCCCCACTTGCTGCTCCAGTGGCAGGAGTGTTGCCAGCTCCCAGCCCTAGGGTAGCACTCTGAAAACCTCAGTGTCATCAACAGATGCATGCACTGTATACCCCTCACCTTTGCCTCAATCCCACTCTCCCTGCTTCTTCATACTGTCTGCAAACCGGACAGGCAAGGGAGCCAGCAGGGGACTGATAAACACCATGTTATCAGCTCATCAACAAAACAAAAGCCTCTCTCATTAGTTTAGGCTATTCTTAAATAGCTTTTTCCAAGGAAGGAATGGAGGGACATTATCAGCTGACCTGGTGATTAGCTCCAAAAGGCCCTAAGTGGATATTGTTCTGTCCACCTGTCCCAGTGAAATTGGAGATATACACACACACACACACACACACACACACACACACACACACACACACACACCTCTCAGCATTAACTAACATACCACATGTGTAGGATCCATGAGGCTGCAGTCTGTGCTGTGGGAGATGGGAGGCAGGGAGATCCCTGCTTGAGAAATGAGCAGCAGGCGGGAGGAAGGGGGAAGCAAGGCAGACCCTGCTGTGCCTGCAGTCTCCACCAGAGCTCTGGTGAGGGACCAGTGGGCAGGGCCAGCTCTGCTCTCTGGAGCAGACAGCACAACCCAGGGCTGCAAAATATCTGGGATGCTGAGGGTATCTGGTTTAACTTAAAACAGGAAGGGGTCTGGGACATACATTGCATAAACCAGTTTGATCCAAATCAGTTAAGTATGATACTATATTCAAACAGGTTTATCTTAAACCAGATTCAGCCATTTTGAAACTGGTTTATGTGCACTGAACTTCTGTTCTGTTACAGGTTTAAACCAGTTTCTGATTACTTAAACTGGTTTATGTGTAATGTCTGTCTCTAGTCCATAGGTCACTTCTACCCAGCCTTTCTATGATCCTGATTGACTTGTATCCAGATAACTTCTTGATATATATACAGTATCATGACTGGTTTATATCAAGGCAACTTCTGAATGCCTTTGTTTGAGTAACTTAAAATTCTTTCTTAGCTTCCATAAGACCTAGTTAAGATTACTCACAGTTGTCATTTTATAAAATCTTTAAGTTATGATATACTAAACAAAATTCATTAATACTGAAGTGAAAATCTTCATTTATAAATTAATCTGGTTATCCTTGATATTATAAGACAGAACCTGCTACCAATTTTGGGAATAAAGTACTTAGGTCTTCTCCAAAGACAGAACCCTTTTAAGAGTGTAATCTCTCTCACAGCTCTACATAGGGCTATGGAAAAAGAGATTATAACTGAAAACCCCTTATCTTTGTTGTCTATTTTGTTTATATTTATTTTCCCTTTTTTTGATAATACTATATTCAATATTTGTGATTATTTTGCTTGTCTTCAATTGTTATGCCCCCTAAGGCATGGTAAAGGATCTTACATGCCTGAATTGCCTGTGTCACAATCTTGATGTGGCTATGGGGAAAATTATTAGAATCTGGCTTACCATTTCTTACTTTACTAGAATAAGATAAGAATTACTTTGTGACTGAATTAATTGAGAATTACCAAATGTAAGAATTACTGATGAAATAACAATTATACTGAAAACCTGTTTATGCGCCACAGGTCGGAGACATTGTCTTGAGTCTTCCACATCCAAAATGAGTGATCATCAGGCTACTAGCTAATTTAAATACTCCACTTTCTGTTTTTTCATGTAAAGCACTGTAATGTCTTAGTTTCATTCCAGTGACAAATGGAAGCAATTTTTAAATCTTGAAACTTTTCACGGGACATGAAAAACATTGTGCTTCCATATCTTCCTGCCAGCTAAGAAACTGAAGTAATTCATACAACAATCAGTGAAGTTATTCATGTTATTATACACCACATAGGTTCAGGTAGGAGAGGTGAATCTCTGATATTCTGATAGTCACGTTCAGATAAGCAATGGAAAGCTTTATGTTAATTCTATAGTGCCCAGTTCTATAGACTCAAGTGCCTTGAGTCTATAGAACTGGGAACAAATCTTGTGGGAAGAGGCTTTCTGAATATATTTGATCAAAGTTAAGGAGCTCTGGTCCATGTGATGTGTCATCTCTTACAAAGTTACAAAACAAAACATCCTGGGCACCTGAAGTGATTAAAGATGCCATGGTAGTTTTTGCAAAAGTGGAGGTGTTACATTCTCTTGCTCAAAATCATGTTTAGGAAATCAAATTCTGACCCTTTAAATTCAGCCTCTAATTCACAGGACTATGGAATCATTGAAAAGTAAGCCTGGAAAGGACTTCCACCTAGTCCAACTCCCTACCAAAAGGCGATTAGATTATCCCTATCCAAACCATCCTATACAAATCCATTGTCTAATAAATTATTAAAACTACCCAGTCAACCCTGAAATAACCACAAGACATGACTAATATACAGCCAGCAAGCCAGATCCCGTTAGTAGAGTCACATTACCCAGCCCATGAGGCTCCCCACAAGAAAGGAAATGTGTCAACAGCCAAGCAATGGCAGTTAACACTATTACTGCTTGTCCTTTTGCTAAATTTCCAGACCAGTGGGGAGCCCCACAGGTCAGATGACATGGCTCCATGCTCCAGATCTGGCCTGCAGACTAGCCCCATGCACTGGATCTAGCTCACAGGGCTAGATGACTTGGGCAGTAGTAGCATACAGAATTCTTCCTTACTCAGTAGTCATACGTACAACAGTAATATGGATACTAAGCAGCAGTCACTCCAAATAGAGCTAATTTTTTGTGACAGAACCAAAGTACTGTGGTGTATATGTATATGTAGTTTATTAAATATTTTCCCTCTTCCTTTTCAACAGAATGTCCCTGCATAACAGATTTGAGTCAAAAGAAGATCTTAATCATGTTTTGTATGTTCTAAAAATTTTTTCTTCCTTCTGTAATTTTGAGTAAGGAACAGTGACCCAGCTGTTGCTTGGCAGTAGAAATCTAGTAATTCATCTTTAACTGATGTTCTGGTACACATTTGATCTTCACTCCTTACAACTTTTCCTCTATGTATCAGCAAATATAGAATAGACACTGAACAGATTTCTCCAGACTAAGATGCCTGGAGTTGCCTTGAAAAGGTAGATTCATTATTAGATCATCATTTTCAGAGCTGGTCTTAGGGAAAATGGTGCTTTGGGTGAATTTTTCATTTGGTGTTCCCCTGCCCCCCCAGGCTCCCCTCCTCCTTGGCAACCTCCCCAGGTCAGCAGTGCTGCTGCAGGCAGAAGCAGGCAGGCAGGGGCAGGTGCAGTCTGGTGGGGAGGGAGAACCACCCGCACTGCTTGGCCCAGCTCCTTCTGAGCAGTGGCTGGAAGTGGGCTGGGCAGTAGGGGTGGCTCCATCTTCCTGCTGGACTATGCCCCATACCCATGCCTGCCTGCCTCTGCCGGCAGCAGTGTCACTGACTTTTGGGGGAGGAGGGGAGCAGGGGCTGGGTACTGGTGTGTGTGCGCATGTTGTGGCGGGGGCACTCCCCTGACCACAGTACTCTTTGTGGTTGTCCATGTTACACACCACTAAGGCCGGCTCTGATCATTATCATCATTGCCATCATGCAGTGGAGATATTTAAAAGAAACTTAAAATACCTGGTTTGCTGAAATAGTCGCTAAATACTTTTGGACACGGGACAGTGACAGTCTCTCCAATTTCAGCAGGGCGCCAGCAAGTAAAGTTATCCCAAACTCCAACACACCCTGAAAACAAAAAAGTAACAAACCTGAGTCCATCCAAACTAAATTTTGATCACCGTATTCCTAAACCAACAGTTTTACATAAGTAGTTCAAGGAGGATTACTCATTTAAGGAAATTTGCCATGACAATATTTACTATAAAATTAGAGCCCAATGATTACTCAGCCACTTTGCAAATCACCTCCTTTATTCTGGAATGCACTGGTTTACAAATTATCCTACAAATAATGTCATCTTGAGGTGACCATCCTGAATGGCTTATTATTAGGTAACAAAGATAACTTTTAATGAGTAATCTCTGAGTGTTCATATATATTTGTAAATTTGTAAATATCGCTTAATTAAGCACAATTGGATTTTTGTACCTACAGCTATTTGTATGGTGTCAAGAAAAAAATTCTAAAGGAGTCCATTGCACTCACCAACAGCAAAAGGAAAGATTTCCATCATGACTGTCCTCTCCCCCCAACCCAGCCTCTCTCTCACCCACTGACTCCTCAATCTACATCTTCACTAACTGCCTACCAGCCCAGCCTCTGGCTTCTTTACTTTCATTTCATCCAGGAAGAGCACACACCAACTGCAGAAACTTCCTCAGCCTGACAAAGGGTTTTTAAACACGAAAGATTGCTTAACATTTTTTTTCCAACTGTTTAAGTTGGTCTAATAAAAGATATCAGATTCACCCAAAGAACCTTGTCTGCCTATGTCCTTAGACCAACACGGCTACAACCAACACCCCTGCATCATGACTGGGGCACTTTCAAAAAATGTTCATAGAGTTACAAAATCAAAGTTCCCCATCAAAAAGTTAATAGTTTCATATAAAATCACTCTAAATGATGATGGACAACTGGTTCCTCTCAACAAAGGGTCCCTTCCGACCCTAAAAATCTATGAAATCTATGAGAGCATCAAAGGACAAGCTAATTCAGAAACAGTTTACATCTAAGTACTGCTCTGTTAAAATGTTGATACTCTTGGTGATTCAGTAGATTGAACATAGATAGGTCAACAGGATTACACTTTTTATATTCTAAAAAATGCCAGAAAAAAAATGAACCTGTTAAGAAATAAGCATGTTGCCAATTTTATTGTATAATATAAAGCTTAAACTTAATCATTCATTTAGTGTGCGAAGGATATTACCTGCTGCTGGTTTTACTCAACACGTAATAACATAATTGACACAGGATAGTATCACTTTCCCAACACTGATTATTGTTTATTTTTTAATTACTAAATATTAAATAATCTGATCCATGATCTAAAATGATATGCTTAACCATTTCTATTCCATATATCTGCAATTCAAAAAAGGTTAAAATCAATTTACATCTTATCTATATTATTCAGCAGAGCCAGCACTTCCAGAACTGGATTTCTATCTGCTTTCTGAAGTTTTACTAAAAAGACTTCAAAGCCTTTTTGTTATTTAAGGAAGCCATGACGTTAAGTGGGACTAGTGGCTTCCTGGAGCAATCTGCTAATTCATTAGTCCACCAGGACTAATGTATATTAAACTCTCTGCAACAGGAAAAGCTACAACATCCCAATACATTATTGGCTTTAAACAGAGGATTTCAATGATCCATATAAAAAAATACAAGGTTTCAAGACCAGTGAAGAAACTAAGTGTAATATTTATTGATAGGTGGAAACAAAAGAATAGGTGACAGGGTAAGATACAGTCTGGTAGAACAGAAAATGGTAAACAGAAGTCCTGACACTCATTTCCCATCTCCAGTTGCTAGACAACACTTCCACTGCATTATTTGGGATTATAAACATGTGGCTTTTATTGACTTGAATTGCAGTGACATGACATAAAACTCTGCACGTTGGCTTGACTAATAAGAAATTAAAGTTATAAAGATAACACTATGTGAATACCTAAGAAATAAAAGATTTATGTAAAATCAAAGACAGAGATCTTCCTGTGCTGAGTTACTTCCCCACTGTATAAATCATAGCAATAAAAGCTTCATTCAATATACCTCAGTTACATAAAATATAGAAGAGATAGTATGCTCAGGCTGCTTACAGATGTTAAAAAAACCCAAAACAGTGCTTTACTTTAAACTCTGCACATCCCCAGTACAGTGCATGCCCAGAAGAAGCATCATGTCACTTAGACTCAGCTCATGCAACATCTATATAAATCGGGTGCTTTAGTGGGGCTTTTCTGGCACTTTTACCTAAAAGCTGATTAAATCAGTTTTAGACAAAACTGCCAAAACCCTTGCTGAAGCACCCAATCTATATGGATGCCGCAGAGCCGGGCTGAACTAATGTGTTCTGTGCCCAGTAAAGCGTGGAGTTTTTATGTTTTGTTTTTTTGGTTTTGTGGGGGTTTTGGGGTTGGTTTTTGGGGGGGGGGAGGGGGTCATATCTGGCAGCAGTCTCAGCGCCTACCTTAAAAATGTGTACCCTAGACAGGTTGGCAAAGCTGTATGTTTAGAATAAGCCATCTTGGTGCTGTAAATCTCCACTTATTTTTCTTGACCTTATTCATGGTAAGTGTCCCAGGGGGACAGGATCAGAAAAGGGGGAAGCCTCGTTCGAAGGCAGATCCCGGACCAAGGCAGAGAAAGGAAAGAAAAAAAACCCAAAAAACCCACAAACTTATCCGTGGCAGAAGTCGGGGGGGAGTGAGGAAGTGCACGGTGGAAAACCACCTGCGCGGTTGGTCAGCTGCGTCCATATCCAGCTAGGAGAACTATTTAAATCTCAAACCCAGGGAAGGAGTATGGGGCCGAGCCAGAAACAGACAAGGGAAGTAGGCCTGACAGATGTAGGAACAACAAGGAAGGACGAACGGACTTCCTCAAAGAGCGAGACCTCCTGCTCAATTTACCAGGACTGCGCACAGACAGTCCAGGGCCTAGGGCAACTCAGGTCAAAGACAGGCTCCACAAAAAGGGGAACAATTGAGCCCAGAAAGGAAGATAGAGCCAAGGCATGTGAGATGAGGAGGAAACAACCAACCAAAAGGGGATGAGAGCCTGAAAAAAGGCCTTCAGGTCTATGTAAATGACATCCCTAGGCAGGTCACGTGGTGAAGGCTGAGAAACATCATTGAAGAGAGAGTTGGAGGAGTGGCATACGTTAAGATCTACAAGGGATCAGTAGGAAGACTCGCTGTCCAGGGAAAGATAGAACTTTGGAAAGAAGAATATGCCCAGAAGGCATTAAGGAGACAGTGGGAGCTATGGGGAAGGCTCCAAGACTTTCAGGGAGTCAGAGAGAGACAAGAAACCCTAAAATCTACCTGAAGAAAGGGACCCAGGTGTGTAGGAAGGGAACATGGATAGGCCAGAGAAGAGAGGGAGAAGAAACCCCAAAAAGTAGGCAGGAGCTTGGCCGGCAAAGGCTGTGGCAGGTAAGTCCTAACAAATCCCACACGGTGCGCCTTGGGTAAAAGGCGAGTAGGAGGTGCCTGAAAACCTCCACCTCCTGTATCTGAGTTGCCGGGCGCCTGAAGAAAGGCCAAGAGAAAAGCTCCAGATGGATGCAACACCTCGCAAAAAGGAAGATCAGCCTCGGTGAGTCTTGATCTTAAGGGGGAGGTGTGTCGCAAAGCATGCAGGTGCCCTACTCTGTAGGGTGGAAACAGCTAGGCAGAGGGCCCTAGCAGGGAGTGGGGAGCTCACCTGGTGGTTACCAGGGCAGCCATAGTGGTAATAAAGAAGCACAGCTGTGGGTTGCACTGACCCCATCCCCAAGAAGGGGAGAGAATTGGTATGGCTGAGGCTGCCTGAGCCCTGCAGGGGTGCGAGACCCCGAGGAAGAAATTTGGGGCCAGGCACGGCTACGGCCACCTGAGCCCCAAGGCTGCGGTAACCCCAGAGCAAGGGGTGGTGCAAGGAGGCCCCCCCCCCCGAGGCAAAGAGGTTGCGAGACCAGCCAGAGCACCTGCGGGGTTGCAAGACCAGCCGAACGTCTGGGATATCAGCGAGGCTTGGGGAGTGGTACAGGGGCAGTTGGAGCCACGCATAGCCCATAAGCCTGGGGTGCCGAGTCACACAATACAGAACAGGGGCCAGGATACAACAGAGCACTGTGTCCAAAGGGACAAAAGGCAGCCTCCCTTATACATGTAGAAGATCAAGACATGGCGGGCGAGAATGAGGGTGCTTTTAGACTAACTTGGTATGGTAGGGGGTGCTAGGGGAGATCACAGCCGCCCCTAGAACCCCACGCTGTGACACATTTGCGTTAAAGCACCTTCGTTCTCGCCTGCCATGTCTTGATCTTTTATATGTATAAGCGAGGCTGCCTTTTGTCCCCTTGGACAGGGTGCTCTGTTGTATCCTGGCCCCTGTTCTGTACTGTCTGGCTCATCTCACAACCCTGCGCTCCACAGGCACGCATCAATCACTGCCCCCTTTGCTCTGGGGCACTTATCACACTGCCCCCTGCTCTAGGGTTACCGCAGCCTTGGGGCTCAGGTGGCCGTAGCCGTGCCTGGTCCCAAATCTCCTCCTTGGGGTCTCGAACCCCCGCAGGGCTCAGGTGGCCTTGGCCTTACCTGGCCTCCAATTCTCCATGCCCCTTTTTGGGGCTGGGGTCAGTGCACCCCCGAATGCTGCACCCTCTCTGGTGCTGGGGTCCCCACGCTACCGTAGAGCCCCTATGAGGCCTCCTCCAACCCCTAATAGTGGGCGTTCCTCTGGTTGTAAACAGTAAACTGTCAACACAAACTCAAAGCCCCTTGACTGCAACACAAACTAAGCCATCCGGCTATAACCACATTCAAGCCTGTCACAGGGTCTCTCCCTCTCTCACCCATAACGACTGCCCGTACATCCTGGCCTCTTCCTTTTCTCACTCTGGCACAGTTCCCACCCCTATGGCTGCTTGCAGGGAACTGCCTCCTTGGCCTCAGCCTGGGTTTATACATAGGTCAGGCCCTGCCCCTTCCAGAGAGCTGACTCACTGGTTCCCCGGGCAACCCACAGCTGTGCTTCTTTATTACTACTGTGACTGCGCTGGTAACCACCAGGTGAGCTCCGCACTGCCTGCTAGGGCCCTCTGCCTAGCTGTTTCCATCCTAAGGAGTAGGGCACCTGCATGCTCTGCGACACACCTCCCCTCTTTATAGGGGCAGAGCACTGAGGTGCTCTGCAACAGTAAGAAATAGCTCTTTTTGCAAAGTATGGCAATATAAGGGGTAAGGTGCCACTCTGTGAATAAAGCTTACAGAGTTTGCTCCTCCAAGTACCAGGATTCATGTTCTATATGCCTGTGACCCCCAAAGCAGGCTCTGTGCTCTGTGGGAACAGCTTGTATGCTAGGAAGCTCAAGGAACAGAGAATTTCTCAGCTGCCCTAAGGTTATACAGCTCTCTGTTCAGGTCTTTTGTCTATGTGCTCTCATCTATCCCTGAATTCATGAAAGGGATTCCAGCAGGAAAATGATACCTGGAATAAAGCCTTTGAACATTTATTGTTTATATAAACTTCCACGGACGTGAGCCCTGCTGCCTGGTACAGTCACTCCTGGGTGCAGTGGGTATAAAACAAAGCCATTCTAATTTGGTAGCCTAAGCACTAACATGATAGCAAGTTTTCAAGAGGTGATGATAAATGGGGAACCTGATTCTCCACTACCTTGTTACCACTTTCACCTGTTAATGCACTGACAAAGTGAACATACATTTTCTTCCTGAAACTTTCTCCACACTGCAAAGGCCCTCCACCAATTAGATGCCAAGATCCCTAAACCTTAAGGAGAGTTAGTCACTTTTGAAGGCAAGCACTCTGCAGGTGTCTACCTGTAGTCCACAGAAAATATGAGACATTGGGGGAGGGTATCTGCACTCTCTGAAGGCCTGGACAAATGCTCACGGAGTTCTACTCGTTATGATGTAATATTAGTGTTTATGCAAAGTTCAAAAAATGTTTACCTCTGCCAATGCAGGTCACATGTGTTTTCCAATTGGCTAGAAGTCAGGAACAACATCAAGAACTGACATACAAGTATTCAAAAAGACAAGAACACTATTTTCTTCATCTGCCAGCTCTCATAACTAAAAAGATAACTGACAGAAAGAAAAAGCAAAATTCTTTTGCTCTAATGGATGTACAGTCCATGCCAGTGTAAACAAGTATTAGAGTACATAAGAATAATTAACATCTTGTGCCACTTCAGACCCCTTTAGTCTATCCCCATTTTCAATAACAATGAGCTGAAGCTGTGATCAGTCATGCAAATGTTCGTGCATACCCGTTAGAGCTGACAGCTTCTCCAGTTTTTCCACCAGGAGATTCAGCCAAATCACTATCAATCAGATTTCAGATCTGTAAATGTGAGGGTCACTTTTTCCCCCCAACATCCTCTATGTTAAATAGCAAATTTGCTATAATGATTTGCAAATTGTTCAGGAACCCTCACAGTTTTGCAACGGTTATACAGTATTTACACGTTTATACAGTATTTACATACCACACTCACCCTTCTCCCCACAGTAAACCCTCCAAAATTGGGGTGCATTATCTTAAGCAGGGAGGCTCATTTTTCTTCCCTTGAACAGAAGCAGGATAGAACAGAGTACGCAAAAATTGATTAACGGCTGCTAAAATGGGACACATTAGGTCACAACACTGGAAAAATAGGGTTTTTTCTATATTCTGTCTTCCAAAAACAAGGTACATTTTTTATTTAGGATACGAAAGAAAGTAAAGCAGTAACTGAATATGGTCTGCACTATGTATAGCAAATCCTGGGCCAAGCTGATTTGGGACCCAATTCCAGATCTTTACAGCAAAAATTAAATATCATATTAAAATATTCTGTACACAAAATATCTGGCATAAACATTCACACAGGTCCAATTTCTATGCCTTCCAAGTCAATAGTTTTAAATATTGTTGTCAATGAAAGCCAATTTTGGTCACCAAACTCTAAAATACTGGCTGGAATCAATGCAAATGTGGACACAGTCTGTCTCACTACTAGAAACAAGTGTTCTTTTCCTGAGGCAGTTTGCAAAGTCTTGGCCACAGAGAATGGTCAGGACATTAAAAGGCCAGGGCACTGCTGTGCTGAGACCTGTCATGCTGACTAGCTCTGAGCTGGAAGCTTGAGATGCGCGTGTGTGGTATGGAGCACAAGATGACACGCTTTGTTTTTCAGAGATTTTGGCAAGAAATCTACATTTTGGTAATGAAAAGTCTGATATTTTTGTAAGAATTTTTTATGAATTTAGATTAAAATGGTTACTTCAAAAATTTAAAAAAATAATAGGAAAAAACTCCCTTTGAAATTCCCTTGCCCTGTTTCGGGACCAATTCTACTGATAAAATAGTGTGCCATGGGATTTTCCCAAATATTTTTATAGGTTTCATTTATTAGTTTTTACTGTAGATGAAAGGACCGCAGTTCCTCTGAACTCGTAGATCCACTGGGCCTAATAATAAGATAGATGTAATTTCAGCAAAAAGCCATCACCAAAAATCATGAGAGAAATGCAAGTGGCTGTCACCAGAATTCCACAGTTGACTTTCAGCCTTAATTTATGTATATTTTAAGGTTTATTTATTATTATATGTAGACAGCACATAGAGCTGCTGAAGTGTCTAAGAGGTACGTGCAGTCGTGAAAGACTATGGGGTGCTGCTGAAAAAGAAAACCAAAAATGGAAATGCAGTTTGTGAAGTCTGTAGGAGCTTCTGAAAGTAGAACATTTTTAAAAGTATATAATTTTCTAGGTTTAAAATTACACTTGCCCTACCTCCTTTACCATGGAGAATCTTTAGTATAATTTCAGTTGGAGATTTGTTTTTGTTGTTAGAAAACACATAATCTGCTCAACTTGTTTAGAGGTGAGAAACAGCTAGCAATTCACATTTTATCTTTGCACTGGTACAGCCTTCCAACAGTATTCAATAGTTTTCAAAAGAGGACCTATCC
This sequence comes from Crocodylus porosus, assembly GCF_001723895.1. Lineage (NCBI taxonomy): Eukaryota > Metazoa > Chordata > Crocodylia > Crocodylidae > Crocodylus > Crocodylus porosus. The sequence goes on from NW_017728886.1 coordinate 17,380,965, forward strand.
TTATATGCAGTGGGCTCAGTCCAACACAATTTAAGTTAACAGGATTTTGCCATTAACTTCACCTGAAATAAGGATTAGACATCGCTGGAGAAGAACACTCTTTTCCTATGTGTCCATAGTATGTTTACCATAACCAGCTCATGCTATGTTAGGGTTTTATGTTGCTTGTTATCACTGAAGTAGCTTAGTGGCTACCACAAAAACTCAATAACAATGGGCTACACAGATTAGCTCTGGCTGTTCTCCTTTCCTGGGTAATCTTTTCTTTGAATTTTGTTTATTTTCGGTCCTGGGATTGTTTCTGACAGTTTTGATATGCTCTGTTTGTCCATTTATTAATTTAGAATATTTGGGAGTTTGAGGTGTTCAGCTATATGATGGTATTACTACTGGCTCTATTTTGCCAAGGTAGAAGTCTCTTTCCAAGAGAAGATTTCCCAAAGATCCTCAGCCTCTGCATTCAACTAATTTCCTCTAGAATTTTTACCTCTTCCCTACTTGCATTCCCCAGGTTGATAAACCTGTCCCCTACTGTTCCCAAACACAGATTGGGTTGAACCACATCTAAGAAAACATTTATCCAGGAATTTATTTTCTCATCATAACAATTACAGTTCCTTCTTTTATACAGTCACTGAAATTAACTTTGCCAAATTTCAGCCCGTCTAAAACAGAGATGTAAACCATACAGCCTGTGGATCAGACCTAGCTTGTTGAGCTGTAGGATTTGGCCCATGGGTCACTGCACTGACCTGATATATTGGCCCTGGCCGCATGTGCTGACTCCAGAACTCACTGTGCATGCAGCATGTGGAGCTGGCACAGGGCATGAACTCCTGCAGCATGAGGACTGGAACTGGCACTGCATGCAGAACAGGGGGCCTGGGCTGTATGAGGCATCCTGGACTGACCCTCTGTACTGTCTGCAGCACCAGGTCTAGCCCACACACTACGGGCAGTGCATGGGGCTGGGCTGCATGCACCGCACACATGACAGGGGGTCAGTCCTGGCCCATCTAGCCCATGGGGTCAGATAAGTTTGACACCTGTGGTTTAAAATGTATCAGCTTGCCATACCTGAAATACCCAGATGTTGGAACAGATTGCCTCCATCACCACAGCCATTCATTGCATAAACTCTCATGTCTTGTACGTCCCTTTATGCTTTTCTACCCTGATGCACAGAATGAATCATGCCATTTGAATTACTTGTGACATATTTTTCTCTAGACTCTAGGTCATTCCCTATACATCCCTATATGTCTCAAATCCTATACTTGTCCACTGACATTCTTCATCTACAGAGAAAAAAACAGGTCCTTCACTCGTGTTATCCCACTGTTTGGAAGAGCTTCTGTGACTGTATCTAGCAGGGATCTCTTCTTAATCATCTCATAAGGATCTCTTCATTTCCATGGTCTACAACTTGCACCATCCCTACTAAAATAATTAAATCCAACTCTCTTAATTTCTTAGGTTCCCTTCATTCAGTAAGTTTAAATCTCTCTTCATACTCCCTTTTCAACCATGTTCACAGTGCCATCTTGTATATCCTAAATCAGCCCAAATTATATTGCTGGCTTTATTTAAATATTTGGTCTGAAATTATTCTGATGTATTCAGTGATACTTCAGCATGTGAAACACTGCAGAAACCAGCGTAAACTACATTACATTCCTCATGCTTTTATTTGTCCGAGTTCTGAAATAACACTCATCCTGGTGTCTGAGATCCTATCTTCTAGCATGAAAATTATTTATGTGTATAAATGTATAATACTAGGCTTGTGTGGGAAATTTTTGTTAACTTGCATACACATTAACCACTAGATGGCACTTTACAGTTGGATTCAAACAGTGCCAATTCAAACAAAGCCTTAATAAGTCTAGGAGGAAGTTACCAATTTTAATGGACTAAGTGTATTCAATATATAAAATAAAATGGAAGCTCTCAGAAAGAGCCATGTAATTATCAGCAACGCCACTGTTTTTTTTTTTAGTTTAGGAAGCATTTAGATTCTGTACGTATCTGACATTCACTTGACAAGCAGACCACACATTAAAGAGGAAATTCGGGGTGCATGGCACTTATATGGGAGAAAGTTCTTTCTGTCCTTTATCTATATAAATGAGAATGAGAAGACAGCAGGAATAGAGAAATAGTGAACTTGGAAACAAAGCAAGTTTAGAACTAGACTGGTCAGCTGGTTAGTATGAATGATAAAAACCATACAACCATAACAATTCCACAATAGTGCTCTCTGCTGCTAGATTAGAACTATCTTGATGCTAGGGTTTTGCATCTACTTTACATTTATATAGAAATGGTATAGATGAAAACATACAGCACAAGAAAATGAACAATCTGGCCGAATATGAGCAGCAATGCACTAGGCAATCTAGAAAAGCTATCCTATGTATTTAGCTCAGAAACAGAATCTAGTTGGTCACCAATATTAAAAGGGAGTTAAATGGAGAAAAAAATTACTTACTAGTCAAACAACATTTTTAACTAAGGGAAAAGCTAAATGTATAAATGATTCTTTTGGTTAAAAAGAAGCCAAAATAAGTAGAATATTAGCTTCCATTTTAATGGATTTAGTTTTATAGCTACGGCTAGTCAAATATTTTTCTGTCATTTTTTCATGAATTATCTAGGGGGCTTTTGCTAAAAGAAGGTGTAAACAAAAAAGTGGCTGCTCCCTTGAAAATGTTCAGGTTTTCACAAGAAAACCCCCAAACCAAAGACTTTTTGTCAAAAACATCAATCAAATACATGTATAGGTTTTCAGATTTCTTTTTAACAAAAAATGTTGAAATATAAATAGAAAAATTGAGTTATTTAAATTTTCAATAAAAAATGTCTTTATTTTCCAATCTATTTTTCATATTGTTTGGGTATTATGAATATTTTTCAATATGCATGAATTGATGGCCCTGAACTCTATCTGCTGCTTCAATAATAGGTGATGTATTGCTTGACAATACAATAGAAAGATAATTTTCCAGTGACCCGTGCTAAAGTTGAGGGGTTGCCATTTTCTTCTTACTATGCCACAAGATGTTTACTGCAGCTGCCTAATTAGCTCCACAGTAAACATCTACATCTACATCTGTTTCTACATGTGCAGTGCTATTATGAAGGAATAAACCAGTTAACTCCACAGTAGGTTGTAAATACAAGTACTACCCTACTGCAGAGTTTTTTACTCTTCAGCAGCACACATGTAGACACTGACCGGGCTGGCTGGAGCACAAGGATGCTTCAGTGCAGGGGCTGCCTCTTTGCTAGGCCCACACTGGAGTACCCTTGTGTCCCAGCCAATCCCTCCACAGCACGTTGAGCAGGTCAGAGCAGCCTCAGGCTGGCAGCCTGCCCTCCCAGCTCCCCTGCCAGCCAGGGGTGCTCTTACCCAGATCAACGTGCTGCAGTCCCAGGCAGACATTCAAATTGCACACCTGAGAACAATAAACTATGACATGACATGCACTGGAGTTTATTGCTCTGTGCTAATAAACCATGTTGACGTGCCCATTTACATATAAACTTATAGTTGCTCACTGAATATTACACACCAAACCTCAGTACCTTTGAAAACATTACCAAAAAGTCATGAAAGTCCTAATGAGAATGTGAGGCAATTTACAAGTTCTCTCTTCTGCCTAAAGAGATCTTGAGCATTCAACTAAAGAGACTGTTCCATAGTACACAATGAGAGCCAGCTGCTGTTAAGTCATAATCATGAAGAGAGAAACTGAGACAGCTGAGCTAATTCTGCTGAGGGCTCATTAAAATTAGCACCATATCTTTGAACCGAATACATTGCATAGAAAGCTACTATGGAGAGTAGAACATCAGGACTCAGCATTTACGTTGACCTGGATCAATTAGCATAAATCCTACCTGTTCAGTGAGCTGGAGCTTCTTTGAAAGTATTATGTTCATTTCTAGTCACACTTGAGCCTGGTATCTTGTCACACTTGACCCTGGAAGCCATAACAGTAAATCACTAGCCACATCTACATGACATGCTAGCATAGTTTACTGCGCAGCAAGCGTGCACATCTACATGTGCAAACACTTACTGCACAGTATAAATGCTTAATCATGAGTAAATTTGCTACCTGCAAATGCAAATAGCAAATTTACGTATGATTAGTTGCTGCACAGTTATGCACGTGTAGATGCAGCCCGGGAACAAGTCTGCTCCTGGGTCAGCCCTGCCACTAGTGAGCCAGCCTGACACTAGCCCCAGGGCTCCAGGCTGGGAGCCTCTCCTGCAAGCACTCAAAGCCCTGGGGCATACCAGCAGAAAGCTTGAGGCCACTCCAGGCCCGCGTCCCCCTGGGAAGGCCTCAGGCTAGCTGCCCTAGCCTGCCTGAACCCCAGCCTGGCACCGCACTGCTGCACAGTTGCCAGGCCTGCACCATCCAGGCTGTAGGCTCCAGCCAGGCCTACCAGGCCCCAGGCTCAGCTGCAGGCAGCTTCTGACTGCTGGGGCCAGCTCCACCTGCCCACAACCCACCCCTAATAGCCTGACCTGAGCTTGCAGGTTCTGTAGGGCATTACGTACAGGTAGCCCTCCAGGTGACAGCAGAGGTTGCAAGGCAGCCCAGACTTGCATCCAGAGTCCAGAGGAGAGCCACATGCATGATCAGAGGTCAGGAAAACAGATCTTACGATGATAGGCTGAGAGACATGGAACTCTTTAGCCTGGAAAAGCATAGGCTCAGGGGTAATCTGATGGCCACCTATAAGTTTATCAGGGGTGACCACCAGGATCTGGGGGAATGTTTGTTCACCAGAGCACCCCAAGGGATGACGAGGTCGAACGGTCACAAACTCCTGCAAGACCGTTTCAGGCTGGATATAAGGAAGAATTTCTTTACTGTCCGAGCCCCCAAGGTCTGGAACAGTCTGCCAGCGGAGGTGGTTCAAGCACCTACATTGAACACCTTGAAGAGTAAATTGGATGCTTATCTTGCTGGGATCCTATGACCCCAGCTGACTTCCTGCCCTTTGGGCAGGGGGCTGGACTCGATGATCTCCCGAGGTCCCTTCCAGCCCTGATGTCTATGAAATCTATGAAATCCAATGCTGTTGTAACACAAGGTCCCATACCAGATGTGCAGACGTGCCCAGGGCACCATGGCCGCCACCAGCAGCAGGGCATAGTAGGTTGGGCACCCCCTGGTCTGTGCAAACTGCTCCTTGTGCACTGCATGGGACACGTGCAGCAGGGTCACGCTGGAGGCACAGCACCAGCACAGGAGACAGGGGAGGCTGGCCTTGGGATATATCCCTAGAGAAGCCGCCTGCAGGGAGGGTGGGGGTACAGGCAGCTCCTCATCCTAACCATCCAGAAGCCCCATGCCCCTTTATCCTGGGTGTCATGGGCTGGGCAGTGGCACAGAAGAGCAGTTAGCCTGCAGAAAAAGGGGGGGAGGGGGACAGGGAGCAGGGTCTGGAGCTGCAGCAGCAGGTGTTGTCAGGAGCCTGGCCTGTCCCACCCTGGGAAGTAGGCAGGGGAGGCAGGCTGCCAGTGCCAAGTACACAGCAGCCCACCATCCCCAAGAAAACAAGCGGGGAAGGGGGCTCAGCTGGCAGCAGTCTGGGCCCAGGCCAACTCACCATGGTGCCCTGGCCACCTGTGCATGCCCAACTCCAGATCTGAGGTTGCACAGCACACAGCCTATGGTGCTGAGCTCTTACAAACAGCTGGAATGTTGCAAACTCTCACAAACAGCTTCTGTCTCATGGCTCTACAGGGCCTACAGTTGCATGTGTGGGAGAGGCCATGCTCTGCAGCTGCAATGCAGCCTCAGGGTTGCCACCAGCCACAGCCAGGGTCCTGCAGATGTGCTGGCTCCGCCAAAGGAGGACTCTGAACAGGACCCTCCTCCTGGATGGCCTGGTCACAACGTCAGAGGACCAGCTGGGGAATGCTTGGGCCTGGTGGGTGGAGGACGTGGCCCACCAGAACAGGTGGAGAGCAGAGGATGTCACCCATGAGGAGGTGTGGGACTGGTACAAGGAGGTATGAGACTGGGTGGACCGAGTTCTGGGCGCAGCTCCTTGCCCTAGACTGTGGGACGGTGGAGGCTCTACGGGAGCAGAACACCATTCTGGCCCAGGCAGTGCAGGGCCAGGGCAAGGATGATAATCGCCAGGTGCTGGACACCCTTCTGGCTCTGACGGTCACCTCCAAGCCACTCACTCCCTGGGACAGCACAGAGAGGACACGGTACATAGTTTTCACAGGGAAGAAGGTGTTTTATTGTTGGTGGGTGGGGTAGGTGGTGGAAGGACTCTGTTGGGGAAGGAGGTGGGCTCTGTTTTTTGGGGAGGGAGGGGACAAGGGGGCTCTGTTTGTTTGGGAAGAAAGGGGAGGGAGGCTCTCATTGATGTAAGGGGAATAAAAACTTGTTCTTGTGAGATGCGTCTGCAATAAGCATGGTGCTGGGGGTGGGCAAGGGAGGGTCTGTGGGTGGTAGTGCAGGCAGGCTAGAGTGGGGAGTGCTGGAGGAGGTGTTCATCCAATGCCTCCGACACCCAGTGCCCTGGCCCCCACACGCAGGTGCACAGCTCTCCTGGGGCCTCAGTGGGAAAGTGGCCTCTGCTGCCACAGCTGCAACATGTGGTGCTCCCACGGACAGGTTTCCTCTGCACACCATGCCTCCTCTGCCCAGACCACATGGAAGAGCTCCCCCAAAGCCTCATAGATGATACGCAGCATGCAGGCTGTGATGATGACCCAGGGGAGGTTTTCCTCAGTAAACTCAAGGCACATGGTGAGGGTGTGCCAGCATTCCTTGAGGCAGCCAAAAGCACGCTTCACCTGGGCGTGGGTCCAGTCCAGGAAGCGGTTGAAATGGGCCTGGCAGGGGTTCAGGTGGCCAGTTTAGGGCCAGGGCAGGAGTGGGTAGGAGGACCCCTGATGAGCCAGGGTGGGACCATGATGGCACCCAGCTGCAGGTCGAGCACCCTGGTGCAGAGTGCCTGCTCTCCAACAGGTCCAGCAGGCTAAAGTTCCAGAAGATACAGGCATCGTAGGCACTGCCTGCCCAGCCGGCACTCACGTGTATGAAAGCACCTCAGTGGTCCACGATGGCCAGGAGCACCACAGAGTGAAAGCCCCTCCGGCTGTAGTATGGGTGGTCTCCATGGAAGGGGTAGGTGACAGGGGTGTGGGTTCCATCCAGGGCCCCGATGCATTGGGGGAATTTCCAGGCACAGAACCCTGCCATCACGGCCAGGGAGTTGTACACACAGAACAGTTTCCCCCAGCATGTCCTAGAGGGTGCCGCACATCTCCAGGATGGCCTCCTTGGTGGTGGCCTTGCCCATACCAAACAGGTGGCTGATGTACTACAGGCTGGTGGTTGTGGCCAGCTTGAGCAGGGACAGGGACAGGGACAGGCAGGTGTCTGTGGGGAGAGGTGGCTGCATGCCGGTGTGCTGCCACTTCAGGTGGGGCCGGAGCTGCTCCATGAGGTCCCAGAAGGTGGCCTGGGTCATCCTGAAGGTCTCCAGCCATTGCTCATCATCCCATGTGTGCTGGACGATGTGCCGCCACCAGTCCTGGCTGGCCCAGTGGTCCCAGAGGCATTGGAGTTGGAGGCAAAGGAGGGCAACAGCAGCCCTGGCAGTGGCATCCTGGAGCTCAGCATCAGCATTCCTGCTGGGGTCCAGTTAAATGGACGGAGTGCAGGCAGCAGGTGTGTAGCGGCCTCCCAGAGACAAAGCACGGCGGGTGAGTTGATGGTCGCTGTATGTGAGGGAGCCAGGAGGGGCGAGACAGCGGTAAGCCAGGTGACAGTTGGTGCAGCAGCCAGCAGGAGAGCGGGACACTGGCTGTCATTGCCAGGGGCAGGGGCTGAAGCAACCATGGTGCAAGGAGGCACAGATGGTGAGGACAGAGCTGCTGCATACTGTACCTACACTGGCCACGCTGCTCCAGTGGCTGGCCAGAGAGCAGTGAGCGAGGCTGCCTTTTGAAGAGGGCTGCTGACTGCTGGCAGCTGCAGCCAGAGCCTGGAGCTCCCCACCCTGGTGGCATTGCAAGGCCCCAGGAAGCAGGAATAGATTGGCAGCAAATCTGTTCCTGCATCCCTGGACAAGTAGACACATGCCCGGTATCATTTACTCACGAGTAACTGGTGCTGCATCAAATGCATGCATAGATGCGCCCACTATGTCCAAGTCTATCTGCCAAGAAAAGGGAATAAGTTTATAGCTAGTTTTATATGAAGAAAAAGCTTTTCTTTTTTATTAGCTGTTGCTATTTAAGTAATGTTTGTAAAAAGTCCAGATAGGTCATGAGGCTCGGTACTTACTAAGGCCAGAACCAGGTAGGTATTGGTGCCTCAGGGCAAATATTGACAAAGATCAATTCAGTTCCAGTAGCTATAAAACTCATTAGACACTTAAGTTTCTTTGACACCTATATTTTTGGCCTTTCCCAACTCCTGGCACCTATACTTAGGCTTCTGGGCATCTCTGTAAGGTACCCAGGCTTGGGAATTGTTGTCTATATCCTGCCTAAGCTCTGCTGTGATCCAGGATGGACAGAGGACAGTGCCTAAACCAGTGGCATTCAAACTTTTTAGCCTTAAGGCACCCCTCTTTAGCTTTTGTGAATTACATGGCATCCCACTTCAGTACTTGCCTCCTTGCAGAGGGGCCAAGCAGCGTGGATGGGAGAGCAGCCAAGCAGAAAAAGCCTAGGTCTGCCCTGATCTGCTTTTCTCCTCACGCCTGGAGCCTGAGCCTGCTCTTATCTTCTCACACCTCATTTAATCTCCTCACACTTCCTGTGTCACCCTGCAATGAATCTCTTGGCACCCTGGTTGAGAGTTACTGGCTTAACACTGCCTAAATTCCCAGAGATTCCTGATCTATCAGGTACACACTATCTCACACCAATGGTACAAAGCACAGCACCCATAACCATAGTTACTCAGAAACAAAGCCAGTGATGGTGGGGTTGATGGTATCCATCTTCTGTGTAATACTCTAGCGGTTACAGCATTTGCCCAAGAACTGGGACCTCTGGATTCTAGGCCTTCCTCAGTCTGAGTGGAATCAAATCCATACACCTTCCCCTTCCAAGAGTGCCATGACCATCAGATTATAATGCAGACCAGATTAGGGTATTCACCACTCCTCCTGCTGCAGCTAGGCCAATCAGTGGAAAGGAATGCAAGAATAACAGATCCAGAAAGAGAACAAGCAAGAGGGAGGCTGACCCTAACCCAAGGATGAGGGTCCCCCCCATGGGAGGATGGGAGCCCAGGGTACTGAATCATTACTGTTTTCTCATCAATGACAGTTTAATGCGACATGTATAAATATGTATAAGCAGGGAGCAGAACTCAGGACTTCATTGTCCTGGGGCCGTGCTGTCATCACTGGGATGAAAAGATAGGCTTTTCCTTGCTTATTCTCCTTTTAGCCCCATGACTCCTACATTCCTTTCTGCTCATTGGCCCAACTACAACAAAACCATTATTGTATAACTTGGTGTTTAGAGTACTCTTCTGAGACATGGACAATATGGATTTGAAATGTCTCCAGCCTAGAATCCAGGTCTCCGACTTCCAAATCAAATGCACTAACCACTAGATTATTATGCAAGAAGCTGAGCAATATTGCCACTGCTACAATCTCAGAAGATAACTGGGACCTCTTCAACATCTTGTTACTTCCTTCTTGGCAGGTTCAAGTGCAACCAGCTGCTCTTCATCCAAAGTGTTATTTTCATGCAAGCACTAGGACAGCTAGGCAACACTGTTTTTCTTTTTTCCTGCGAGGCTTGCTTTTTATGGACAGATGCAGGAATTCCTGTGGTCTACATCCTGCTGCACTTTCAGGCATTCACACTCTCTCTCCAATGGATTTAATAAAAATCAACATTATACAGAGTATTCAACACCACAATGGTAGACATGGATCATAAATCAGTGAACTCTCAAACCAGGAGCATCCAACTCAGAAGTGTGAGGTAGTTCTAATAGGCATTTTAACGCTGAAGTAGGTGGATCATATCACGCCAGTGGTACTTAACAAACAATTGGTAACACTGAGAATTAATCTAAGTAGCGCTCAAAAATATGTAAAAGTTACTTTCTACTTTTGAAAGCAAAGTTGCTCTTTCCATTGCAAGCCTTGCTGATTAACAAAAGCCAAAGGACAAATCCATAATCACAAGTAAGAGCCACTTTTCAATAAAGCAAGAGCTGATCAATACACAAATTCTTGCTAAACATGCATGGGTGCACAAATTAAACTTGAAGGTACACATTCCTATTGAGGGCTGCCACTCTTGGGATCTGTGCCAATTGGACATCAGACCTCAGCACAACTGCAAGCGGAAAACTGGACCGCATATTTATGCATGCACAGAATAATGTATTGTTGCACAGCAAGTACCCAGGACTCACTGTTCTACTTTTCAAATCCTTTTTCATTTAAAATGAGACAGTTTAATAAAGAATTATGGGCAGCCACTGAGGTCTCTGACACTTTTTTAGCCCTACAAAAAGTGAGCATATATGTTCATGGTATCTGTAGTGTCACAAAGGGTAGATCTATTATAAAAATGTTCCTGTGAAAAAAGTAACTTCTCTGTAGTATCACACTTTGCAGCACTGCATGTAATGTGTGAACAGTTTATATGTAGCTCTTCAGGGGGTGCCCTTGCACCCCTCACCTACAATATATGTGTTATCAACTCATACTTCAAAAGGAAAAATACACCTGTTCTGTTATAGCACTGGTGCTAGATTCTACAAAGAAAACCTGCTAGGGACAAGGGTCACAGGGGTCTATCCCTTTGCTAGGGCCCTAAATTCATTTAACGAATGCCGCTGATGCATTTCTGCTGATTCTCAAAACCTTGAGAACTTCAACGTGTCTGCACTGCCTTAGGTTGCCACACCCTTCCCTTCCCTTCCCTGCTACTAAACCAATATGTATATTGTTGCTCTTTCTTAATGACCTTTCAAATCTGAGGATTCGAGTAAGTTGGGCATTAAATTTAATAACATATGACTGCCTTTCAGAGAACTCGTCATAGGATAGGAAAGGATCTTTCAGACACCAAGGCTGATATATTATTGTCATATCAAACATGCCATATGTACTAATTAAATTCAACTTCTCAAATCTCATCTTAAAACTAGTTAATTTCCCTTCCCCTCCCACTCTGACTGGAGTACTAGGCTCCTTTCTCTGATGACTAGAAAAGCTACATTTGTTCATGGTCAATGTATAGCCTTTGAAGTAGTATCCCCTTGTGTACTGTTTTACATCTTTGACTTTTTATTCTATCCCATCGCAGCACATTCCCCTTAAGATATGGGTAAAAAATGCCTAGAAGTTTATTGTTTCCTCCTCTGTCATAGTTTAGTTCATCTATATAGAAGATGGCATAAGAAGCATTGACTTCACACAAGAAAATCATACATGGAATAGTGATAAAGTACAGCAAAAGCCTTCTCCTGGATACAAAGATGACTGTATCCTTCAGTAGACAAACTACAACTGAATACATTATTGAAAATTATAGCCTCTTCTTCCTCTCCTAGGAAGAAGCCTCCTTTCCTCCTTTCTCTAGAGCAGGGGCAGGCAATTATTTCAGGCGGAGGACCACTTGAGTTTTGGCAAGCCATGAAGGGCCATGTGACAGGCAGCCAAGGGCAGATAAATATTAATTTTCTAAATTTTTTAGGGGCCCCACAGGCTGGATAGGATGGCCTGATGGACCACACCTGGCCCGCGGGCCACATTTTGCCCACCCCTGCTCTAGAGCCTCCTCCTTCTTCCTCCCTTTGAAAGTATCTGAACCTTACTGTACCATATGACTTAAGCAGAAATATACTCCACAATTAGTTTTCTATTTAAATGTATTCTCAGAATACTTCATATTGAATTCTCCTCTGCCCACAACAAATACAAGCCTCTTCAAAGGGATACCTATCTTGTACCACATTCTGAACTCAAGTAACAGGTACAGCTCTGTAACAGGGAGTCAGAGGATCCTGTTACTTAAGGGGATGCTGCACCAGACTAAGCTTGCTGGGTGGCACCAGTAGCTGAGCAAAGCTAGCTGCCCAGAAAGCAAGCAGGCCAGTAACCACTGAGATAGGAGCTACCCACTGGGGGATGGACTATCCCAAGAGCTTGCTGTGTGGGGCCAGCAGCTGAGCAAAGGCCAGCTGCTAGAAGATAAGCAGCTAAAGGGCATCAGGCTCAAAATGGAAACCCCCGTAGGTGGCTTGAGAGCCACCTGACAGGAATGGGTGGGGCTTTGGAGGCACATAAGACCAATACCTGAGACCAGGTGGTCAGTCTGGCCTGGCAGGTGGCAGGGAGAGGAGCTTCTGAGCAAGATGGCTACAGAAGCAGGACTGACCAGCACCCAAGCTGTCCCTGAAAGCTGCAAGGAAAGAGCTCAGTGGGACTTTGGCTTGCAGGGAAGCTATAACTCAGTGTACATAGGATTTTTGTTGTACAGTTGTTGTGCTTGTGTTTGTGTTTATGTTTTAATTAGGCTAACTGGAAGACTGGGTTGTGGCTGCAGGGGAGATGTGGAGGCCACAGAGGGGTGCCGGAAGAGGCACTCAATAGCTGGCAGCCTAGCCTGGGGTCAGGAACTCAGAGGGCTGCAGGCTGGTGCAGGGCACTGCAGACCAAGGCCAGCAGAAGCAGTCTAGCACTGGGTCAGAGATCCTGGGGGCAGTGGCTGGTGTAGGCTGTGGCTGAGAGAGCCACAGCCAGTCGGAGTGGTCCAGCCTGGACAAGGGGCTTGGCAGGCTAATTTCATAGATTTCATAGACATTACAGCTAGAAGGGACCTCGGGAGATCATCGAGTCCAGCCCCCTGCCCAAAGGGCAGGAAGTCAGCTGGGGTCATAGGATCCCAGCAAGATA
>NW_017728886.1:17394026-17403457 GCF_001723895.1 Crocodylus porosus
AAAAACTGGGCTCAAATGATCCCAGCTAGGTAGGCATCAAGCCTCCTCTTAAAGACCCCCAAGGTAGGAGCCAGCACCACTTCCCTTGGAAGCTGGTTCCAGATCCTAGCCACCCTAACTGTGAAGTAGTTCTTACAGATGTCTAATTTAAACCTACTCTCCAACAACTTATGGCCATTATTCCTTGTTATGCTAGGGGGTGCTAAGGGAAACAAGGTCTCTCCCAAACCCTTCTGATCCCCCCTAGTGAGTTTATAGACGGTCCCCAGGTCCCCCCTCAGCCTTCTCTTATGAAGGCTGAACAGGTTCATGTCCCGCAGTCTCTCACTGTAGGGTCTGGCCTGTTGTCCCGGGATCATGCAGATGGCCCTCCTCTGGACCTTCTCAATGTTGTCCACATCCCTGCTGAAGTGGGGCGCATGGAACTGGACACAGTACTCCAGCTGTGGCCTGACCAGTGTTGCATAAAGGGGGAGGATCACCTCCTTGTCCCTGCTACAGATGCACCTGTGGGAGCACAACAAGGTCCAGTTAGCCCTCCCAACCCTGACATCGCATTGTCGGCGCATGTTCATCTTGGAGTCAATAATGACTCCAAGATCCTTTTCTGCTTCCATGCTCTCAAGAAGGGCTTTTCACATCTTATAAGTGTGCTGCTGGTTACTACTGCCCAAGTGCAACACCCTGCACTTGTCAGTATTGAAGCGCATCCTGTTTTTGCTAGCCCAGCCCTGTAACCTATCCAAGTCTTGCTGCAGTCTTTCCCTCCCTACTGACGTGATCACCTCACCCCAAATTTTGGTATCATCAGCGAATTTAAACAGGGTGCTTTTCACCCCATTGTCCAAATCGCTGATAAAGAAATTGAACAGCGCGGGCCCAAGGACCGAGCTCTGGGGGACTCTGCTGCCCACTTCTCCCCAGGTCGAATATGACCCATCCACCACCACTCTCTGAGGGCTACCCTTCAGCCAATGCAATCCATCTGACTGTGTAGGCATCAATGCCACAGTTGCCCAATTTTTTAATGAGTATGGGGTGGTGGGAGATGGTGTCAAAGGCCTTGCTGAAGTCCAGAAAGACTACATCCACGGCAACACCTGCATCCAAGGCTTTTGTGATCCGATCATAAAAGGCAATCAAGTTGGTCTGACATGATCTGCCCCAAATGAAACGGTGCTGGTTGCCCTTGAGCATCATCTCTGAGGCCGGCCCATCGCAGATGTGCTCCTTGATGATCTTCTCAAAGACTTTCCCTAGGATTGAGGTAAGACTGATGGGCCTATAGTTGCCCAGGTCCTCCTTCCTCCCTTTTTTAAAGATGGGGACCACGTTGGCTATCTTCCAATCATCCAGCACCTGACCCGAGCACCACGAGCGCTCGTAAAGCCATGCCAAGGGCCCTGCAATAACCCCTGCTAACTCCCTCAACACCCTGGGGTAGAGAGCATCTGGACCCACTGATTTGAAGACGTCCAGCCCCTCCAGAAGCTCTCTAACCCGGTCCTCCCCAACCTGAGGTCTGGAAGCATTCCCCTCGAGTCCGTCTTGCATCACGGTGAGGACATCCTGGTCCCTGCCCAAGAAAACAGAGGTGAAGAATTGGTTAAAGAGGTCTGCTTTCTTCTCTGGTACAACCACCAGATTGCCCAGAAGATCTGGCAGGGGCCCCACATTTCCAGGTGCTTACTTCATCCTCTCTATATATTTGAAAAAGGACTTTTTGTTATCTTTGATTTTGGATGCAAGTCCTAGCTCTATGTCCGCCTTAGCTTTCTTGACAGCCCCCCTACAGGCCTGAGCAGAGGAGGTATACTCCTCTTTGGAGATAGACTCCTACTGCCAGGTGAAAGGGGGGTGCTATCTTAAATTAGTTGGTTGACAGATGAGACCACCAAGCCCACTGGACAAATCTCAAGTGACATCTGCATGGATGTGGCTACAGGGGCAGAGCAAGGCCACAAATAGCCCCTAAGGCAACTGCTGCCCTGAGGCACTGACAGGGCCAGGAGGGCTCCCCACTTCCTACTTGAAGGGCAGGATTGGAGGAAGTGGTGGATGAGGCTCTCTCTAAACAGCTAGCAGAAGTTTCCCAATCAGAAGCCTCGGTTCTCCTGTGAGACTTCAATCCCCCTGACATCTGCTGAGAGGGCAATACAGTAGTGCACAGGCAATCCAGGAAGTTTTTGGAGAGTGTTGGGGACAACTTCTCGGTGCAAGTGCTGGAGTGGCCAAGTAGGGCCCATGCTCTTCCTGACCTGCTGCTCACAAACAGGGAAGAATTGGTGGGGAATGTAGTAGTGGATGGCAACTTGGGCAGCAGTGACCACAAGATGATTGAGTTCAGGATCCTGAGGAAAGGAAGGATGGAGAGCAGCAGAGTAAGGTAATGGACTTCAGAAACGCATACTTCAACTCGCTCAGGGTATTCATGGGCAGAATCCCTTGGGAAGCCAGTCTGAGGGAGAGAAAGTCAAGGACAGTTGTCTACGCTTTAAAGAAGCCTTACTGAGAATGCAAGAACAAACCATCCCAATGTGCAGGAAGACTAGCAAGTATGGCAGAAGACCAGCTTGGCTTAGCAGGGAACTCTTCAGTAAACTAAGTCACAAAAAAGAAGTGGAAACTTGGACAAACAACTAGGGTAGAATATAAGCGTAGCACCTGTGCAAGGATCAAATCAGGATAGCCAAAACACAATTAGAGTTACAGCTAGCAAGGGACATGCAGGGTAACAAGAGGGGTTTCTACAAGTATGTTGGTAGCAAGAGGATCAGGGAAAATGTGTCCCTTTATGAATGGGGGAGGCAACCTTGTAACAGAGGATACAGAAAAGGCTGAAGTGTTCAATGCCTTTTTTGCCTTGGTCTTCACAGGCAAAGTCAGCTCCCAAACTACTGCATCGGGCAGCACAGCATGGAGAAGAGGTGAGCAGCCAACAGTGGTTAAAGGACAGGTTAGAAACTATTTAGAAAAGCTGGATGTGTACAAGTCCATGGGACTGGATGGAATGCACCTGAGGGTGATGAGGGAGTTGGCTAATGAAACTGCAGAGCCACTGGCCATCACCTTTGAAAACTCATGGCGATCAGATGTCCTGGATAATTGGAAAAGGGCAAACATAGTGCCCATATTTAAGAAAGGGAAAAATGAGGATCCAGAGAACTACAGACCAGTCAGCCTCACCTCAGTCCCTGGAAAAATCATGGAGCAGATCCTCAAGGAGTACATCTCAAAGCACTTGGAGGAGAAGAAAGTGATTAGGAACAGTCAGCATGGATTCACCAAGGGCAAGCCATGCCTGAACAACCGGATTTGCCTTCTTTGACAAAGTGACTAGAGGCTAGGGATAGGATTCAGAGTGACCTAAAATAGGAGGATTGGGCCAAAATCTCATGAGGTTCAACAAGGACAAGAGCAAAGTCCTGCATTTAGGACAGAACAATCCCATTCACCAGTATAGGCTGGGGACTGACTGGCTGGGCAGCATCTCAGAAAAGGACCTGATTGTTACAGCGGACAATAAGCTGAATATGAGACAACAGTGTGTCCTTGTTGCAAAGAAAGCTAATGGCATACTGGGCTGCATTGACAGCAGCGCTGCCAGCAGGTCAAGGGGAGTGATTATTCCCCTCTATTCAGCACTGGGGAGGCCACATTTGGATTACTGTGTTCAGTTTTGGGCCCCCACTACAGAAAGGATATGAACCAGTTGGAGAGGGTCCAGCAGATGGCAACAAAAATGCAGAGGGGGCTTGAGGACAGGACTTATGAGGAAAGACTGAGGACACTGGGCTTGTTTAGTCTAGAGAAGAGGAGGAGAAGAGGAGAATGAGAGGGGATTTAATAGCAGCCTTCAACTACCTGAAGGGAGGTTGGAAAGAGGATGGAGCTAGACTGTTCACAGTGCTAGCAGATGACAAAACAAAAAGCACCAGTCTCAAGTTCCAGCAAGGGAAGTTTAGTTTAGATATTAGGAAAAATTTTCTCACTAGGAGAGTAGTAAAACACTGAAACAGGTTACCCATAGAGGTGGTGGAAGTTCCATGCTTTTTAAGACCCAGCTAGACAAAGCTTTGGCTGGGATGATATGGTTACGGATGGTCCTGCCTTTACCAGGGAGTGGACTAGATGACTTCCTGAGGTCCCTTCCAACCCTAATTTTCTATGATTTTATGAATGGGGTGAGCTGGGTACAGAAGGGACAGAAAGGCCCTTTTGGCAGGAAAGCAACACTTATACACCTAGCTGGAGCCATTCATATGGCATTTTAAGCCATGTACACAGATTTTTATATATTTGACATCTAACTTTCCCCTGACCAACCTGTCATACTGAGCACACTGACTGCTTCTCCCAATGTGACAGAAGCTGATGCACTGCTGTTAATCCACTGTATCCAATTATTATAAATGCAAGATGCAGAAACACCAGTGGGCAGGAACAGGGCCAGAACCCAGGGTTACTTCCTTTCTAGGCCAGTGCCCTTTGGCTTGCTTTCTTTCTGACCCACATATATATTCCCGTCCTAACTATTCACTAGGAATGGGAATTGTAGCAATGCCTAGCCCATGCCTGAGTGATTCAAGTACTTGGTTAGGAAGTTGGGGATGTAGGTTCAAACTCCCTCTGGGTGAAGGACCCAAGAATGTAGGTCTTCTACTCCTTGGACAAGTGCCTCAGACACTAAGCTATCAGGCTAAAAGGTGAGGGAAGCTCCCTTATCTTCCTCTGCTTCTTTTAGACTCACACAGGATTACACACCTTCCCACAAGATGTAGTATCTAAAATCTGCATAAGCAGCCCAGAATGCCACTTCTGCAATAAGTTGGCTGCGTAAGTGCGACTTCCCTATTTAAATGTGGAGTTGGATTTGGATCAAATAGTTTATCAGTGCACCTAGGACAAACAGAAAACTATTTCTGGCCATGCAAGCAAGTATTAATTCAGGCAACTTTTATGAGAGCTATTCAAAGGAAGTCTCTGGTATTAGGTCAGGTATAGAGATAAATTGTCTTGGAATATGAAACATATTGTTTATAAACTGGATTCATTCAGTAGGAGCTTTTATCCATCTTCTATACACGGAAATATTACACTCCAGGTCCAGGCAGTTAGTAACATGTACAATGTAATTATTTCTTCCACTGTTGGCTCATCTCTCCCTGCTGTTGTGTCAAAAGTACTGCTTCGTTCCAAAGGGTAAGGAGCAAAAGGCAGACTTCTTTTGGGAAATCACACCGTGCAGTGGAAGGGGGATTGAAGAATGTGTTGAAAGAAAAGTCCTCAAAAAAAACCCAACGTATTATCATTTCCTCACCAAAATGCAAACAGATTTTACAGCAAGGATCTTTTCCTTGAACTAATCTAGCATCAGTGATACAGCAGAAAGTAAACTCTATTTAAGATTCTTAAAACAGCCCAGTTAATTGATTATTTTCTAAATAATTCTTTTGTCAGACCTAATGATCATTTAAACTATTTGGGCTTCACACTAGGATTTTTCATTAGAACAGCTTTTCCTCTCATTTCTACAAGATTTCATATAAATACAAAATCTAGGAATAAACGGATTATTTCAGTGAGCTCTTTCTTGCAATATATATCCATGTAAATGGCTCATGGTTATTACACCTGCAATTCTTCTAATATTTCAGATGGATTAATTAAAAGGAAAAATTATACAAATGAGAGCGAGAGCTGCTGGTACTTTGACTGTGTTATTACAAACATATATATATTTAAATAAAGACACTGAAGTCGCATGTTAAAATCCATAAAATGTCCATGGAGTGATGACTACTAAAAGTCTTGTTCATGTCAAAGATGACAGGTCCCTTGGTAACCAGAATTCTTTGGGATTCCTAAGGGATTATACAGGTAAGAAGAAATTTATGATTCACCATGACATTCTGCCAGAGGGAAATCATATTGCATTTCAGGAAATGTAATTCTCAAGGAAGCCCAGTCCATATGACAGAATAGGGATCTGAACAATCATTCCATAAGGCAGCCCACCAACAATGAAATGAGATCTAATACTCTGATGTACTGATTTGAAATGAAATGCTTTCAGTCAATTTAAAAATGTTTAGAAAATATTGTGTATGGACTGTTTAGTAACAATTTTTTCAGAAAAAAAATAATTTGAATGAAAATTGTAAAATACCCACTTTGCTCTACAAATGAGCATGTTGCCATAAAATTGATGCTCTTGCCCTATCTCTGCTTCCTAGAACCCACTTCTTCCCACCCTTTCCCAAAAATCTTAAATGTGTGCACTGTTAGTCCCAAGAATTACTAGAACTGAGTACACTGTCCATGCAAAGCAAGCACTGAGGGCAGCACTCTTCCCTACTTGCCAATAGAGGGAATAGAGAGCTCTCTCCTTTCTGAAGCTTCTGTCCCTCAGACTTATCAACTGTCATAAAATAATGATTATAATGACATATAAGTACATTTATTCTTCCAACTGAGAAACTGCTTTCCTAATAAACTGCTTTCAAAAAAAGTTCTCACTTACAGTTACAGAGATTCTTTTTTATTTGAGAGACGCGAGGATTTTTTTGTGATATCTTTTATTGAACCAACTATATAATTGGAAGAGCTGTTGGACTTTACAGTTGGTCCAATTAAAAATATCACAAAAAATCCTTCGCTGGATTTACTGGACCATCACAGCTACAACACTCCAACCCTACTACTTTTTTTTTTTTTTTTGCCTCACTGGATGTATTTATTATTTTCCCACACTGTTTGTTCAGTGAGCAGATGGCCTTGTCAAGGAAAATGCCATACTTTTTGTTTGTTTTTTTGATAATCCTATGTTCCATTCCCATGAAAGCTATAGTGAGAAAATCCCCTAAAAGCTAAACTAGAATAAAAATGGAATCTGTTTCTCCATGTAACATAATGACAAGATACTTTCTTCTCTTCCCTATCGCCTCTCCAAAATTATGCTTTTAAATATTTTAGACATTATCGTATCACAGTCAACACTTACTTATTTAATGTAGACCTGCATTCAAAATTCACCTTTGCAATAACTCTCTCTATATTCTGATAGAGGTACATCAGGATGAATCTGATCTTCTATCTGAAATTCCTTATGCATCAGAACATAAATGATATCCTCAGTTTTCACTTTCAACACAAAGTCACTATGCATTAACCAACAGACAAAAAGCACAGATACAGCACAAATAGTTTAACAGGTTTTGTAAATATAACTTACTATTAAAGGAGTTCAATGTGTTGAAGAGAGACAATCTGTATTCCACAAGTTGTTCATGAACTGTAGTTCTTTTTTTTTTCTTACCTTTATAGTCTGGTTCACCATTTTTTAGAAGCTCCATGCACCTTATTTCCTCTTCGTGGATCTCCAGCTGCAATCTGCATTCTGGATGGATGCCATTCACCTGTTTCACATGAACAAACAAGCCTGGGTCTAGAAGCATTTTAATTACAATATTAACTACCAGTCAAAGAATCTGCAGCTTTTATTAAGATTATTTCCACAGCACTGCGGAATATACTATGCACTTTACAGACACATTCGTTGTCTGCAGTGCATGCAGAGGAGTTGTAAAATTTATTACAATAAAATTTTAACATAAAATTCCTCCATAAATAATTTTTCTTGGCTCCTTTCTAAACCACTCCAAAACCAGCACTTTTACAAGAAAACCCTTGGACTTGATAGTGCATTTGCCACTATTGCAAAGTGAATCGCTTGATCTTTGAAATAAAACCATTACGTTTTAGAAAAGCTGAATGCTTTCTGTGCATCACTGAGCATGCAAAGCAATCAAACTACACTGTCTTTATTGTGATCATGTTTGCCTTCCTTTCTTGTCTCTGTGTAAGCACTATCTCCTGGAGGTCACAATAATTCATAACAGATAACTTAATTTAAGCAAGTAGTATGGGGTGGGAAACAAATTCTTAAATGAAAGCTATACTGTTTGCTTACAGTATTGGGCAAAACATATCACACACTTTCAAAGCATTCAAGGGCAGGTGGTTTGAACCCCAGGAGGACAAGCTGTCAGGTAGACAGAGGTTAGAGGATGGGAAACATGAGATCAGGAGGGTTGTATTCAGACTGGCTGGATTTACAGTAGACAGCACAGGAGAACTAAAGCCTTGCGGATGAACTCAGAGAGTTCCCACTCTGCATAGGAGGCTGTGTGGAAAAGTAAATTGCACAAGAAGTTGACAAAAAGGGAGATGAGAGTGGAATTATAGGTGATGTTTACGGGGCAAAACCACAAAATGTTTAGAAATAGGATGTTTTTAACTTGTAGGACTAGAGCGGAAGAATGAGTGAAACCAAATTACAGTGCAGTAAACCTTGCTGGACTGTAGTTTGTATCATTTGTAGTCACACGAAAAGAGATGACCCCTCTTGCATGCAGGAAACGTGTAATAGCAGAGTACTGTAGTTCTTTATACTGAGAACTACTATTGTAAATAGTGGAGAGGTACAATGGCTTTACTGGTCTGAGCCAAAAGATTTAAGCTGAATTCCTGCTTGTGCTATATTCTTTCTGTTTGATCATTAGCAAATCTCTTAAAGCCATATTTTCCAGAAGCGGCACACTGGCTGCATTTTTCAAAATCTACCCATTAAGCATCATAGGGGAAGTGCCGAGTATCCGAAACAATATCACTTCTTTTCCCCTAACCTTTCTGTATCCTATTTAAATTGTAAGCTCTTCTGTTCAAGGACTGACGCTTACTATCCATTTTGTACAGTAATTGAGCCCTCATATAGATTAAGGCAATAACTCTCAACCAAGGTTACTGCCTCTGAAGAGTGCCAGGCAATGTTAGCACTGTTAGGTGCGCAAACACAATTCATGAGCTAAACCCAGCGATTTCAAATGGGAATCTATAGTGATACAATCTTCCTAACCTGTGTTTTTCAAATGAAATCATCCCAACCTGTGTCTTTCAAAGTTCTTGGCAACAGAGGGACTGCTCTAACATTTTTCTGTTTCAAAAACAGAGTGAAAACTAAGAGTTAATACTTTCTGAGGGGTGCCATGAGCCAAAAAAGGTTAAGACTCATTGGGCTAAGGCTTCCAGATGCTGTCATAACACAAATAAAACAAGAACAATTAAGCGAAAACTTCAAAGTTTTCCGATTAGGAATGATTTATAATTGAATAGTACCAAGACCAGAAAGCTAGAACTGAGGAAGTACAGGATGTGCAAACTTACAAGAAGAGACGGCACCTGCGCCTCAGAGCGAAAGCAAGGGAGGCTCTTGCAGCGCCCACCCCTCCCAGACACCTGCTTTCACGTTATGGCTTGTGTCTAATTTACAAGACCCCTGCGAGTGAGACTCGGGCTCCCGGCACTGCCGGCGGGCCGGGGACGGCCCGAGACGCGCTCGCCCGCGCTCACGGCGGGCCGGCGCCGAGCGG
>NW_017728886.1:17403557-17418675 GCF_001723895.1 Crocodylus porosus
AGCGGGGTCCGCATCCCCGCCGAGCGCACGGGCCGGGGCTGCGCGGTGCGGAGCGGAGCAGGCTCCCGCCAGGAGCATAGGGGCCCCGCGCACGTGGGCAGCTCCCGCTCGCAGCCCGCGCGGCTCCTCCTCCAGCGCCGCCGCTGCTTCCCGGCTCCGCTCCGCACCTTCCAGCCCCGGCGCGGCCCGGCCCGCCCCGCCCTGCCGAGGAGGTGGCCGCCGCCTCCGCAGCCCCTCACCTCCTCTGCCACCGGCAGCCTGAGGCTGGCACGGCGAGAGGAGGGGAGGGGAGGCAGAGCAGCCCCTCGGAGGCCTAGCGGGTGGGGAAGTGCCAGGGGAGGCACCTGGGCGCTCGCATCCCCACTGGCCCTCACGGACCCCGCTCAGGGTTGGGACTTGAGAGCCCAGTCTGTGAGCCAGGGACCCAGCTGCAGGTCTTGCCTCAGCAGAGAGTAGGGAAGGCCCTCAGCTGGGGTGTTTCTTCCTCCCTTTTCTCTTCTCTGCTTGGAGGGCAAGACTTTCTGCCTCCAAACGGACGGCTGCTCCATCGAGGTTGTGGTGGAATCAGTAGGCCGCCTGCTCCGCCCCGCCGTTGATGTCCACCTTCGTTTTCTTGAGGTCGGCCTTCAGTGTGACCTTGTAACATGTCTCCCCAGCCACCGCGGGGTCTCAGGGCATTACTAAGATGGGAGCAGAGCACTTGTTTGGGGTGTCAAGAGTCGGGCATCTGCACACAACACCAGTCACACGGGCTCCAGCAAGGATGCTGGTGTTTGTGCGGCAATCTTCCCATTTGATGAGGGCAGTGGCGACACACCGGTGCACTCCGACAGGCTGCGTGCGCTTCCTGCTGAGGCGACTGGCAGGAAGGGCAGGTGGGAGCGCTGGTGCCCCCTCAGCATTGGCTGGGGAGCGGGGGCGCCACATGAAGCACCACGGATACTTCCAGGAGTGCCGCGACTGCTTCCTGGTTGGCGAAATTGGCCATCCCCGGTCAGCAAGATTGGCCGCAGGGATCGGTGCGGTTGCTGTGGAGGATGCCCTCTGGTTGCTGGAGTCCTTGTGAACAGCTGGCTAAAAAAGTCAGGTCAGTGGTCAGCAGCCAGCAAAAAAAACATGTTAGGGCTTATTAGGAAGGGAATTGTAAACAAAATTGAAAGTATCACTATGCCCCTTTACTCATGGTGCCCAGTTCTGGTCCCCACACTTCAAAAAGGATATAGATGAACTAGAGAAAGCCCAGAGAATGGCAACAAGGCTGATCTGTGGTATGGAGGGTCTTCCAGATGAGGAAAGACTGAAGAGGCTCTGCCTATTCCGTTTGGGAAAGAGATCCTTGAGGGAGGACAGGCTAAGGGTTTGCAAATTACTAAATGGTGAAGAGAAAGTAAACAGGGATTTGTTATTTACTCTCTCTTACAGTACAAGAGCTATTGCAGGGACAGGCAATTATTTCGGGCGGAGGGCCGTTTACTGACTTTTGGCAAGCATAGCAGGCAGCCAGGGGCAGATAAATATTAATTTCTAAATTTGTTAGAGGCCCGGCGAGCCAGATAGAATGGGCTGGCAGGCCACACCTGGCCTGCAGGCTGCATGTTGCCCACCCCTGAGCTAGTGAGTCACAAAATGAAACTAGTAGGTAGTAAGCTTAAAATTAACAAAAGGAAGGTCTTTTTCACACAGCTGGTAATTAAAGTGTGGACCTCATTGCCGCCAGATGCTGTGGGAGATGACAGTTTAGCTAGACTCAAAAAGGGATAGGAAACATTTTTGGGGGAAAAGCATCAGTAGCTACTGAGGATGGGGGTTAGGGATGCAGCCTCTGGATCAGATACAACTTCCTAGACCTTAAATGCTGGAGGCTGCACATGAGAGAGGAACAGTGCGGGGTGGGAAACATGGTCATACCTCCTTCTCTCTCCCTTTCAATATCCACTCTGCCCCTGTGACTCAAGATACTGGGCAAGATGGCCTGTGGTCTGACCCAGTAAATGGCAATTCTTATTTCTTATGTTCTTATTAGGCGGGCAAGTTTCTTTGCATATATATGATATCTTTTATTAGATCAACTGAGTAGTTTCTTACTACTCGGGGAAAGACTGCAGCAAGACCTGGATAGTTTACAGGTGTGGGCTAGCAAAAACAGGATGTGCTTCAACACTGACAATTGCAGGTTTCTGCATTTGGGCAGTAGTAGCCAGCAGCACACTTATAAGATGGGAAACTCCCTTCTTGAGAGCATGGAGGCAGAAAGGGATCTTGGAGTCATTACTGACTCCAAGATGAACATGGGCTGTCAATGCGAGGTCACGGTTGGCAGGGCTAACTGGACCTTGTCGTGCATCCACAGGTACATCTCTAGCAGGGACAAGGAGGTGATCCTCCCCCTCTATGCAACACTGGTCAGGCCACAGCTAGAGTACTGTGTCCAGTTCCATGCGCCCCACTTCAGGAGGGCCACTCACACAATCCGGGGACTACAGGGCAGACCCTACACTGAGAGACTGTGGAACCTGAACCTATTCAGCCTTCACAAGAGAAGGCTGAGGGGGGACTTGGTGACTGTCTATAAACTCACTAGGGGGGACCAGAAGGGTTTGGGAGAGACCTTGTTTCCCCTAGCGCCCCCTGGCATAACAAGGAATAACGGCCACAAGTTGTTGGAGAGTAGGTTTAGATTAGACATCTGTAAGAACTACTTCACAGTCAGGGCGGCTAGGATCTGGAACCGACTTCCAAGGGAAGTGGTGCTGGCTCCTACCCTGGAGGCCTTTAAGAGGAGGCTTGATGCCTACCTAGCTGGGATCATTTGAGCCCAGTTTTTTCTCCTGCCCAGGCAGGGGGTCGGACTTGAAGATCTACAAGGTCCCTTCTGACCCTTCTTCTATGATTCTATGACTATTATCCATTTTAAGATTGAAGCAAAAACAAATACAATTCTATTGGATTGTTCATTAATTTGTTATATCATGCATATAAAAGCACAACAAACTAGGCAAAAAGTAATTAAAATATGTTGTTTCTTGTAGTCATTAGAATTAAATGTACATCTCTTTTTTCAGATTCATAAAACAAAATTTAGTTTTCCTGAGCCCCTTGACAGTGCATCCAGTGTTTCATTGAAATTTATTTCCACACCTGAGTTCATGTTTTTAGCTAGAGTTAAAAACAGTCTGCAGGGCTATGAAATAGGAGCTAGTTTACCAGGAGCAGGTAATGACAACAAAATTGCCCAAAGAAAAAATAGGTGGGTTAGTGGAACATTAAGACGATTAAAAAAGGAAAAGGTTGCTTACACTTATGGAATGAGGAGTTTAGAAAAAAATCTGACAGCTTATAATGAGCATGAAGTCAATTGACTCCCTCAAGTGCTACCTAAATGGAAATGCTGCTGCTGCTGCTGCTGCTGCTGCTGCCGCCACCACTGCCAATGGTTTTAACATTTGGGTGCACCAAGAATCAAAGGTGGGGGTGCAGCTGCATCACTGCACCCCTCATGGATCCTCCCCTGGTCATGTGCCAATGGTGGTAATCTTGTGTAGGAATCCACTGCTTCATGGACTAAAGCAGCATTTGAATGACATTCCAAGTTGATAGCTTCTATCACAAACAGGGCACAACAGCTGTTCAGAGGACCATGGGATATCCACACATGATGCTCAGCATATACTTGGGGCTTGAGTGTATTTCCATCACAATTACATTACATTGAAACCTTTGTTGTTGTGGATCCTCACTTTGAAATAGATCTCAAACCCTCAGCGAACCCTCAAGAAAGGGGGTAGTTGGAGTCTCTAAATGACTGATGGCGTATCATGAACAGGACAAGTTGATGAATGTAGAATGTTGAACAGTGTAGTTTCAAAAGGACTTAAACAATTTGCAAAAATATTCAGTTCGAGGAAGTTTAGGCCAAAATGCCTTTGTCAATGGGCATGAGTAGATGATCCTGGGAAAAATCTGACAAATGTCAAATAATTTCTAAGATCTTTCCTGTATAGTTTCTAGACTGCCTTCAAATGTGTGATCCCCTAGTTTCAGGAAGTCCTCAAATGCATTGAAATTATATGTAGTTATCTGTGGTGGCATGTAGGGTGCACCCCATGAGAGAACTGGTGCACCCCGACAGGCTGTACAGGCCACTTAGGTGGGGGGGGAGAGGGGGTGGGCAGGAGCCCCCCCGTTGATGGGAAGATTGAGGTTCCCTTCAGGATTTTCAGGAGGAAACAATTTTATTCTGACCTTGAAATAATCGAAAAAGGAGTAAGTAGGAAACTGGGGATTCTATAAAGACTAACAGGTATGTGCCCCATAAAGAAAAGGCATATTGTCCCATTAGGGTGGGAACCATGGAGCATAAAACCTCTCTGGAACATGAGACCTCATGCTGAGGAGTTTTCCACTGGTACACCCATGAGTAAGGCTAGATGAGAGCAAAGACTGAAAAAGGGAGCTCCAGCTGTCATGTAGAGAAGGGATGCAAGAATTTACTACCTGTGCTGAAACAGAGGATTCAAGGTCTCCAAGTTAGAAAGCCTTGGCTCTAGCTTGAGCTCTAGCAACTCATGCTTTTTAGCACCAAAGATTCCTCAGTGCATCAGTGAAAACCATGACCGTCACAGACATTGATAAGTAAAATTCATTTAATAGAGGAGCAAATCTCAGCAGAATAAAACCATCCAGAGACAGTGATATTAAAGGCAGAGAGATTGTCATCTTTGATACCTTTATCTCCATTGCCATCAGAAATCTGAATGGCATGGCCAAAGAAGCATGGCTGACAATGAAGATTCCAGTTCAGGAATGATCATTAGGTCCACAAGAGATAACAACAATAGTACTGGAACCAGTGGCATTGAAAGTTTTCTCAGACTATGGTACTGATGACTATGAGGTGTATGGTAACAGTGTTGTTGGTCACCGAAGAAGAACATTATGAAGATAAAGAACTGTCCCTCAGCCATGCCACCTGTATTTTTGTAATTTCAAAAGAGCCAGTTTAAGTGAGTCATCATAGTGAGACTTCACATTGTTTTAGGCCAGTTAGGGAGAGGTCCATAAGTTGAAAGCAGTATTGGGACAGCTTTGCTCTTTCTTGGCTACTGGCACCAGGACCAATTGACTGAGGAAGGTTAAGCAAGAGGTTCATCATATTTGCCAGCAGCAGGCCTCAGTGGTAGCCCTGGCTGCTGGGGCACTTTGTGAAACCAGCTTTGCAGCAGAGAAACACTTTCCTTGAGGGCTTATCTCAAATCAAGCACAGTATCAGTAGACTTCTCCATCAAAAATAATGCGAGACAAACATACTGAACCCTCTCTGAGCACTTAGGAACAAATGGCATACTTAATAGGGATTTATGACTCCCCCAAGACAATAAAACAATTTGGACTTGCATCAATAGCAAGCATTTTCAGAGGCAGGGCAAATTTTAAAGCCTGGAGACTCACTCTGGCGTCAGACCTGCTCCTCAGTACAGATGCAAATTTATAATGTTTTGTCTTCTTTTTGTTTTGTTTTTTTTGTTAGCCATGGGATTTAATTAACATATTTTAATACTGGTATTATATTTAAACATAGATAACATTAAGCCTAACTATACAATAGGGGTTTGCAAAATGGACCCTATTCGATTCAGATTCGGATGTGGCCTCAACTGGGGACAGTGGTTGGATTCATTGATTCGGATCACTGTCCCTGATTCGATTTGGCTGAATCTGAATCTGAAGATTTGATGCTAATTCAGAGCATCAGCAATCCAGACACAGACACAGCTTTAAATGTTTTTTCTACATATCTCAAGGTACGAGGCATGGCTCGTGAATGCTGTGATGGTGGAGTGTCCCACAGGAGCACTCCACAGGCGCAAAGTGCTTCCAGTCCAATTCCAGGTCCACCAGGGAGCGTGATGGCCACCCCCGTGGCTCAGCGATTGGCTGCAGGGGGACAGTGGGTGCCCCACCAGACCTAGGAGGCCCCCCCTGCACGCTCTCTGGTGGACCTGGAAGTGGACCGGAAGTGCTTCTGGTCCACTTCCAGGTCTGGAGTCGAGTGCGCTGGGAAGCCCCCCATGCTTCTGTGGGACACTCCATGTACCCCAGCGTCGCAGCATTCACAAGCTGCCTGCTACCTAGAGGTATGTAGGATACACATTTAAAGCTGTGTCTATGTCTGAATTGCCAAATCTTTCTGAATCTCTTTTAATCGATTCAGAGGGTTCGGATTCTATTCAGAGGGATTAAAGGGTTTGATTCAGATTCAGATTCAGAGATTTGGCCACTGAATCAGGCTGACTTTCCACTGAATCAAATCAGGAACCAAAGCTTCACACAGCCCTACTATACAAGTACTTGGGAGAGGCAGAAGTATACAGAGGCAGCATAGCTACTGTAGGTGGTGATAAGAAACTGAGTAGCAGTCAGGGCTGTTTGGTTCTGTATATACTCATAGTAGGGTGCAGACAGTGTGGTGCTCAAGGTTTTGGCCCTGCAGGCCAGATAAGTGACATGGGACTGTGAGAAGATCGAGGCTACTTGCCCAGAGACAGTCTCCGGCCAGAGAGGCCTGTCCAGCAGGAGCAGCGTGGCCATGCTCTGGAGAGAGTGTCTGATCCACCCAGGCGTAGCCTTATCAGCTCACCAGGTGAGCCGGATTGGTTCAATCAAGTCTCCAGGAGCTATTGCCGGCCCTATATACTGACAGGAAGGAGGAAGATAAAGAGGACAAGAAGGGGGCTGGCAGAGGGGGCAAGTGCCCTCCTGCTGGTCAGGACTGAAGTCCTCAGGAACAGGGCAGCAGACCCACAGGGTCTGTCAAGCTCAAAGGAGCTCGAAAAAAAGCATTTTCATGTCAATTGGCTGCAGCGGGTGGTTAATTGAGCCAGTGAGATGCTAATTATTGAAGGAGAAAAAACGCCTGATCGCAGCTTCAGCAATTGGGAACTTGTGGACTGAATGAGGAGGGATAGCAGTCACTATGAACCCTGGCACCACGGGGAAAAGTGGATAAACAGTCACGTCAGGTCTTTATTTCTTTCTTTGTTTTGCAAGGAGGGTGTTTTTTTTTCTTTTGCCCATCCTTACATTCTGACAGGTGGCAGTCAGCTCTGGGTCGGGAAGTCATCACCCCTCCCCAGTTCAATCAATTTATCAAGTCATGGCAGGCGAGAACTGAGAGGGGCACGAATCTAATTGACTGACTGGTGTCTGTCCCGTATAAGAATGGCACATGAATGCCAATGGGATGCAGAGGTCCACATCCGTACATGGTGATATCCCGACAGGGACCAGTCCACAAGCCGGATCAAGCCCCTTAAACTGGGATCAGGCCCTGCACAGCCTTGGATGTCCCCCATGCACCTAGATTGGTCCCTGACACCCCATGCTGATCCTGCCTGGCCCCATGTGCTGGGATTAGGTCCTGAGGCACCTCTGCATGCCAGGATCAGGCCCTATGCCACTCTCATCAGGCCCTGTATCCCAGATATCTCCTGTCCAATCTAGTGCCCAGGGCTCCCCACAGCTCAGGGAATTTGGCAGCAAGAGAACAGTGCCACTGCTCCCTCCCCACTAAATTTTCCGACTCATGGAGAGTCCCACAGGCCAGACAACATGATGCCAGCAGCCAAACCTGGCCCATGGATCAGGGGTTCAACACCCCTGGTGTACAGGACCAACAGACTGCTGACTAAGAGAGTGCTGGCTTGCACACACCAGTATAGGAAAGCTGCAGTTTGAAGAAGACAAAATGTTTCAAGGCTTACACAATGTTCCATTTGAGTTTGCTAAGATTATTACTGTATATTAATGGATTTATTTACTGCACACATAAGGTGATATTTGGGCTTGACTGCGTCAGAGAGACTTAGATTAAAAGGATGGAGAGAAGAGATACAGCCTTAATACAGGGCTTTTTTTGGAGATTAGTTTTTGTCCTGTTTGTGAAGTATCTGTAAATCGCCAGTGATCTTAACAATGAATGTTCTGCAATGTTTAAGCAAACATCAGCCTCTAGACTGCTCACTGTGATTTTTCTACTGACTGTCAGATACTTAGAATTCATTATTCAAGGTGGGAAATTGGTCACTTAAATTACATGGTATTGTATATGTTCCCTGACTGGCTGACCTACTCATTAGGTCAAAAACCATTCTTTTGTATAAAATCTATGCTACTGCTGGAAAGAATATTTTCTGGAGCCCTGAAAACATAGCTCTGAAACAGAGTTTGGTCCCATCCAGACAGATAAAATTAAACTGAGTAACTGTTGGAGCCACCACTGTGTTATAATACTGTCATCTGCTATAGTAACTGTTGCTGTGTACTTGGGCCCAAACAATCAAGAGATATAATGAAAATACTATCTACATGTATTTGTAGAGAACTACCAAATTCTGACCACAAATTACTCATTATGTTACAGCTTCAACCATTCTAGCAACTGGTATCTGTCATCCATTTTAGGGCAGTTTCTATAGTCAAAGTTAGCAGCCCTTTTCAAACTGAGAATTTTATTTTTCTAAGAAAATACTATGGGATACATAATATATGGGTCTATAGCAAGGGTGTCAAATATATGACCTGCAGGCCCCAGAGGTAGGTCATCTGGCCTACAAGGCTTCTCTTGGATGGAATGACCCCACGTTTGCAGGCTGAATTTGTCCAGCATGGCTTGTTGCTGCAGCTGCCAGAGCCACTGTGTCAGTGCAGCCCCAAAGTCCTGGGGTCTAATACTGCCACCACTTACCCCCCGCCCCTTATCTGCCACTAAGTTGGAGTTTGTAGTTGCTGTTTGCAAAATGCGACTAGCGGCAGCCACATTAACTCTATGTGTTCCAGACCAGTGCCAATACTGTATCTCTGGCAGCTGTGGAGAGTAATACAGCCACTCATGGGTCAGCTGGCTTGCAAGAAGCCCCATGGTCCAGATATGGCCCATGAGAGTCTGGATCCAGCCCACAGGATCAAATGAGTTTGATACCCTTGGAGTATAATGTGATTTGGATAGCAAGGCCTCTGAAAGAAAATATTCCCCATATAGATTAGATACACTTACAACGTGTCTTTCAAATGTCAGTCCTTCATAACAACCCTTCTTCGGTCATGTCTGATTTCCTCCCTCCCTCCCCAAAATTTCAGAAAAAATGAGTTTGTCTGCTTTGTACCAGTATTAAAATATAATATGGTCCCAGTATGTTCCATTTTTTCTATTTCCATTTCAAGGTATAGCAAACAGGAGTGGCTATTAAGTTAATTGAGCAAATTAATTCAATGAATGCTCTTCTCAAAGCAGGTGGGGCGGATGAACTGGGATTTGATCTTTTATACTTATAAAGTAAGTAATCTGGTTATCTGATACGTATTGGGAGGTATTTGGCTAATGTCTCATCAGAAACTGATTTGTTAGAAAGCTACAGGCTTGAACAGTAATCTATGAGTCTTTGGGCACAGAGAAGTGAAACCTTTTTATTTTTGAAAGTGGAGAACATTTTTGTGCTGGTGAATTGATTGAAAGGTTATACCTGACTTTAGAGTTGATGTAAAGTTGATGCAATGCTGGAGACCCATAAGGTAAACATCAGTAGCTGGCAGTCTCACCCTGCTTGCTGCAGGGAGAGGAGCTCTTGGGTGAGATGCCTGCAACAGACAGACTGGCAGGCACCTGAGCTGCTCTCTGGAGCTACCATGAGAGAACTAAGGGGAGCTTATGGCCTATAGTGAGGTAACGACCCAGAGCTGGGTAGGTTTGTTGGGAAACTGTGGCTTGTATTTCTATTGTAATTTAAGCTTGAGACTGGTGGACCAGGTGTGGCTGCAAGGAGTGAAGAAGAGATCACACGGGTGCTGCAAGGGCACCTAGTCTAAAGTCTTGCCCTAAATCAGGGATGTGCAGTGTCTGGACAGAACTGAGAGCAGCCTTGTCCTGGACCAGGGATCCTAGGGGGGCTGAGCCAAAGGGAGGATGCTAGCGAGGCTGAGCTGAACAGACAGCAGCCTTGCCCTGGGCCAGGGGCACCAGAGGGGCTGGGCAGAATTGAAAACAGCCTTGCCCTGGGTCAGGGATGCCAGGGAGATTGAGACTAGGGGCAAGACAGAGCTAAGGGGTCTGGAGACCAAAGACACAGCAAGGGATAAGGCCAAGAGAACTGGACCCAAATCAGCAGGCCAGGTGTAGAGGCCTGCAGCTAGAGAAAATGGTGGCTAAGCCAATAGAGCTGAGGCCCCTACATAAAGGCTGAACTGCGGGCATCAGTGTGGCTGTAGGGGCAGAAGAAGGCCACAGATTTAGCCCTTAAGGCAAGTAAGGCCTGAGGGAGTGAGTACAGAGAGAGAAACACTACCCTAGGCTCACAAGCCTATAAGGGCAGCCTCCCCTCATCACTTTTTAACATTAAGCCATGGCAGACGAGAAAGCAGGTTGAGACCCTGAGAGTTAGAAGTGGGAGCCAGGCAGGATCAAGGTAGCTACTGAGGGGCATTGTAGCAGCCCTCTGGCACCTTCCTGTCACAGGCAGCAAATTGAAAAATTTCAGTCTAGTTGAAAATTTTCTCTGTTTGGATTTTTCTTAACATTTTCCAACCGTCTTTAACTTCCAAAGAGATACTGGTAGTGAAGACTCTTGCTTCGGCATGAGACCAAGCTGCAAACTTTGAATTTGCATCTATGCTGTCTCTTTTGGATGCATTCACATCTGGAATTTTACTTTGGACCCATCATCAGTGTTGTGATCACTATGTTTGTTAAGTGGCCATGTTCGCCAATCAGAAAAAAGTTACACAGAGTTATGTAACAGTTACTAGGCAGACCGTAGTTGTTTTTCTGCCATCAATGTAAGAGATAAGCGGTGGCTAGAACTTTCCACAAGGCGGAATCCAGCGTCAATCAGTCAGTGCCATGGGCCTATTGAAAGGTGCCTCACACAATCACACCACCGCACGTCACCTAAGCTATAAAAGGAGCCTCCACCTGATCGTCAGGGTCCTTTCTGTGTCCAACGGACTCGGAACGATTTACAGCAAATTATTACGGACACGGCTCGGCCTTCGGAGTGGCCAACCAAAGGAGGACGCAGAGACCCACCTGATCCCGGTGATCTGAAACCCCAGAAACTACTCGTCAGCCAGGTTCATTGGTCTCGCGCACCATTAGGGCGCGTGAGGCGTGATGAGTTCTAGCTGCTGCGTGGCTACGTTGATAGTCACTAATAAAAGCTACCAAGCCTGTTCACTGTTCCCCCGCCTATTTGTGATCTGTAGTAAGCCCAACCAGGGAAAGATCCTGCAACATGGCGTCACGAACAGAATGGTCGGCTGCAGATCATGATAGGGACGACCAGTCACGGTGTCAGGTTTGTCCTTGGGCATCTGGCCACCGGATGACCAGAAGCTCTGATGAACTGTGGGGTCATTTACAGTTTCACCAGGCCCCCAGCCACACGGATAATGACGGCACCCAGCCGTTCTGTGTGTGGCATCAGTCTGACCCCCGGCGCCCCTGGGAAGTTCGCTTAACGGGCCGAGCACTAGGGTGTGTGCTGAGGGACTCGAATGTGTCATTCACTGTCCCGTCATACCAAGATGTCCCTGATGATTGTGTAGCGGTAGCCAAAGAGCTTCCCTCGGGTGACCAGCAAGATACTGACCCCTCTCAGGATTGGGACACTTTCACGAAAAAGATAGTGGCTCTGACAGGCGAGAAGCACTGTACAGAGGGGGTGAATCTTTCTCAGTTTGTTATCCCCGGCGGCGCAAGTCACCGGAGGTTGCGGGGAGTCTTCACCACTGTTGGGGCAATAAACGATAAGAAAAAGGGGAAGAAAGCAGAGTGCTTCCGTGCGTGTTTAGAGGGTTTTGCGGCCACGCTTGGGTGCCTTAACGATTATGAAATGGCGCTGATCACCAGCCGCGCAGCAGGAAGAAACGACCCTTCCTCTGGCGGCAGCCATGAGCACAATGTCTTTGAGCCGTTACCCGCCACCTCAACGGCACTGCCTACTACTCCGCCCCCACCACCTTATCCGGAAGGGAAGGCGCCGCCTTCGGTGGTGACGCCGCTTTACCCGCCCCTCCCGGACCCAGGGGGCAGGGCCCAAGCAACGCCTCCTACAGACACCACTCTGCCAATGCCCGGCCCCTTGCCAATCCCTCCGCTCCAAGCCCAGCCTGTCGAGATAGTAAAGACTCGGCAAGACGGAGATGGGAATCTCATTATTGAGTGGACTACCCAAGATCGCGACCGCAGTGAGATGAACGAGCTTATTAACAGGACGGCAAGACAAGAAAATGAAACCCCAACGCAGTGGCTCAGACAATTAGTATTGGAATGTGGCCATGAGACACTCAGCCAGCGAGAAGCCATCAGTCTTGTTACGCATGGAAGTTTCAGTTTGGGACTCCTTCCCTGTTCGATTGTCCTGGAAACTGACAACACACCGTGGCCTATCTCCTTCTCAGCCTTGGTTGCCGGAGCAGTACATGAAAAGCCACACCAAGTCCATAAGGGAGCTTAACCCATTCATGCTCCACATTCGCAGCCATTCGTCAATGCCCTCGCAGGAGCTGTTTATCTCTCCTTACCCAAGTGGTGGATCACAGCTTCACGCGCGCCTCTCACAACACCAGCACATTCGAGCGGCAGCACCGAGAGTTCCGATGAACTCGTCGATTCGGCAACAACGACCACCCGTGGTGGGGGACCGTCCTTTCCTCGGTGACTCCTTAACGCATTCACTGGAATCAGCGATGATGGCGGTCCAGAAGTTACGCGTCCTTCACAGACACCAGTTGTTCGTCATGACCCGTGGCCACAGAGACATTGTAAGGATCCCCTTCAACTCAAGATCCCTCCAGCAATCCTTCAAGCTACGATTGATATTTACACTGATAACCTGGAGATGGCGGAGCTTCAAACCAGCTCTCTTCATGATCAACCCCTCTCGTCACTGTACCGCTTCCAGCATCGGCGACGTCAACAGCAACGGCGTGGAAAACCAGAACAAGTGTGTGCGATAGAAGTCACCCCAGTCGCGACTGCTGCACATTGCAAAGAGCAACGCCAAACACTGAACTCTACGCAAGGGATCCCACGTCGTTACCCTGAGTGTACACCTGAGGAGCGTGCCTATTTCGGATTCCTGCTAAATCAAGCAGGCATAAAAAAGGAGGTCCTCAGGAATTTAGATGATGACACCCAGAAGCAACTGGCAACTCAATTGGGATTTCAGTTCCCACGAAAACCAAAAAACGAGTAGGGGTGGACGCTGGCCATGAAAAGGAAGACCTCCGCCAACGAACTGAGTTGAGAACCCTATCATCTTCAGATCAAAATTTTTGTGAAGCTTCTTGCTTACCCATTAGCACTCGACAACTAGATCCCCGCCCCTACGCTACCATTCCCGTCATCCATCCCACCATGGGAGAACGAACTCCAGTGTGCTTTTTCCTGGACACTGGAGCGGAAATCACTGTAATCAACTCCACCGTCCCAAACCGACCCACAAACCACATCATTTATGTAGCCGGTGTCAACACCACCACCACAGCTCCGTTGGTTAAGGTGCGTCTCGGTGACCCACCCATAGTCATCGAGGCTGTCCTAGGCAACCAACGACTCCTAGGAGTGCACGAGATATGTGTCTTAAACCTGAAAAGCAAGGTTTGCAGCGTTCTCCCGGTTCGCGCCTCAGCGATGGGACTACCACCCCCATAAATACCTCAACTCAAGAACCCTACAGTTGCCCCATAGAAATATGTTCCCATACAGACCAAGCCTCAGCTTATTCCATCACTAATCACCCTCTTAGACCGCCTCACCGCCGAGGGGAAAATAGAACCAATACTTCATAGTCGCTTCGCGTCCCCCGGCTGGGGAATACCGAAACCAAAGAATCCCACTGAAGCCCGCTTGGTAGTAGATTATCGCCAAGCCAACAGGCGTTCAGACCTCGTTCAACTAGTACCAGTGAAGACACTCCCAGATATCCAAGCCGACATTCTCGCAACTATGGCTTGCGGAAGTCGGTCAGCATGTACCATTGATTTGTCCAACATGTTCTTTAGTCTCCCTCTTAATGACGAAGGTGGAATCTTATGTATCAGAGTACAAGGTCGAATTTACCATTGGAATGTTTGCCCTCAAGGGTATTCCAACTCACCCGCTTTGGCCACGCAAGCCATGAATAGCTCGTTGCGACGCTTTGAGCACCCCGACGATGAAGGCAGTACCCAGATCAAGTGACCTTCCGAGATGTTCGATCGACAAGATAAAAGAGCTGACACCGAACCTCTCCTTCGCCAGACCACCATGCCATTGCCACGAGACCGGCAGGTGTCACCCCTGTCATTGGCAGGATTATGGGAGAGGCTTGTGGGAAGGTCGAAAGAACCCATAGCAGCTGTACGCCCATCCCGCCGACAGCGAAAGCTTTGGCTTTTTCTGATTTACCTTTCACTATCAGCAGGTATCATTTTGATGTGCGTCTTACACCGCGGCATCACCGGACACACGAAGTGGACTCTAATTACATCCCCGTCGTCCCTCGCAGACAACCTGTTTCTCCGTACCTTGCGAGAGTGGATGCTGCTTACTGGGCACACATCAGGTTCAGTTTGTGGGCATGCACCTACCTCCGCTGCAGACAGTCCCTTTCGCATAGCTGTCACCCCTGTTAATTACTTGGATTTATTTCTAAGTTTTGTACGTGCATCCCCCAGTAACGAAACCATTCGCTACTTAGCCTGTGACACGAGTTGTTCCATTAAATTTCTCACTTACACGTGGGAATGGAATGGCACATCTCCAATTAATTGTACTGTCCAAGGTATCCCACAGCATTGTTTCAATTTCACCCATGGGCCACCTTGGGGGGCACCACACTCCATTGTGCCCGACCCCGACAATGTTACTCTCCGCATTCCCCCAGTCCCTCAAACTGTCTTACGAACGGTGAAAATTAAATTTTCCACTCTGGGCACCCCGTGCTATTGGCCAGGATGTCATACCACTCCGTGCACTTTTAGAACCTCCATGGCGAGGAGGTCTTTTGAGGATGCTGAAGTATTTTGCCTATTCCCCGTAAAAGCATTTATAACGATGGGCAGTCACTTTGGTCCACCTGCTCAT
>NW_017728886.1:17418865-17453323 GCF_001723895.1 Crocodylus porosus
GAAAACTCAACCCAAGCCGTTCTGTACAGTCACTTTCCCTATCATTTCAATGTGTGTTGTATTTTGGTCCAAGTTACGCTATGCCCCTATGAGTTTTCCAGTGTTACCCATTGGACCGCCCCGCTTACGTTTCCCAACCATGTCCAGAGCACCCGCAATGTGATCCCCAATGAACAAATTACAAGTGTCATGGGGGAGTCGAAATTCTGGTCTAATATGACTGAAACTGAGTGCAGGAAGTTCACCACTGGGTGGACCCTGTATGGCATGTTTGTTACTGGAGCTTCCGCCTCGGCATTGGCCATCCAGCAGCTGCAAATTCTGGAATTGCTAGCCAGACTGGTCAATAGTACGGCGGACGCTTTGGAAGTATTCAACCGGCAGTTGCAAGATATTTCTAAGGTTGCCTTCCAAAACCGCCTTGTGTTGGATTTCATGTTGGCCAAAGAAGGTGGGTTCTGTGCAGTGCTTAACCTCACTGCGCCAGACGAGACCTGTTGTCTCGTTATCTATAACGCTTCGGAGCCTCTTTCTAGAGCCATCAATCAAATCCGAAAGGTAACTGAGGATGCGCGTACAATTGTCCAGACCCCCTTTAATTGGCTAGCTGAAACGTTCCAATCCGTATTTAACCTCCGGCTTTCACCATGGTTGGCGAATCTATTAACTCCCCTATTTACAGTTCTGATTATTGTATTGATAGCATCCTGTTGTGTTTGTTTGATCATCCATTGCATTCGTCGTCAAATTACCTCGGCTATGCAGGTCACCTACTATGAGTGCCTTCCTCAAACGAATAACACTTGCCGCGAGATACAAAGTGTACTGTAATATTGACCTGGCAGCCTAATCGAACCTTGGTTTAGTTGATTGAATTTATTCACTTACCTCATTACAGTTGGTATTACGCCGCACCATTCGTTTGTTTGTAACCTCTCTAGCAGAGATCAAACGTGTTAAGTCTGTTTTAGTATCTGTTGTAAGTTTTTTTGGCTCACATGGCCAAGGGGGCATGTTGTGATCACTATGTTTGTTAAGTGGCCATGTTCGCCAATCAGAAAAAAGTTACACAGAGTTATGTAACAGTTACTAGGCAGACCGTAGCTGTTTTTCTGCCATCAATGTAAGAGATAAGCGGTGGCTAGAACTTTCCACAAGGCGGAGTACAGCATCAGTCAGTCAGTGCCATGGGCCTATCGAAAGGTGCCTCACGCAATCACACCACCGCACGTCACCTAAGCTATAAAAGGAGCCTCCACCTGATCGTCAGGGTCCTTTCTGTGTCCAACGGACTCGGAACGATTTACGGCAAATTATTACGGACACGGCTCAGCCTTCGAAGTGGCCAACCGAAGGAGGACACAGAGACCCGCCTGATCCCGGCGACCTGAAACCCCAGAAACTACTCACCAGCCAGGTTCATTGGTCTCACGCACCATTAGGGCACGTGAGGCATGGTGAGTTCTAGCCGCTGCGCGGCTACGTTGATAGTCACTAATAAAAGCTACCAAGCCTGTTCACTGTTCCCCCGCCTATTCGTGATCTGTAGTAAGCCTGACCAGGGAAAGATTCTGCGACAATCAGGAGAAAGGAAAAGTACTAGCACTGTGGAATAGAATGAGAAAAGACGAATTTCTCCAGCCGTAATCCTGGCAAATGGAAAGAAGGGGAAAGGGTTCTAGATTGTCTAAGTTACTAAGTTATACTTAACTCCCACCTATCTATATAACTCCCATGTTGAAATTCTACTATGCCTCATTTTGCTTCTGGAATCACACGTTATACAGCTGAAGCTTACCTGTGTTCCCAGTATCTGTAGCCTGAGATCCGCTCTCAGTATCTCAGAAGTACTCAGAGGCCAATTATACCTCACTGGGGTTCAGACTTGCATCTGTGGGTGTCTAGCCCATGCCTGGGGCCCAGACATTTAGAAAAGTTAGTTGTGTCTGAACCATGATTAGCCACATTTTGTCTCCTGCAACAGCATCTCTGACTGTTTGGTACCAAATTCTCTTGTAATCTCCTGCCTAACCCACATAAATAGGTCAGTGGGAGGCTCAGGTACGTGTAGGGACAGAGTCAGATGCATTGAGCATAAGCCAGGCAATGGAAGGCAAGTGACTGAAGGAGATCCCAAAGAAATTAGAGAGCTAGGAACATGGCAGGCAAAAAAGCTGTAGAGAGTTGGGGTAAGGTACGTATTGGAATGGAGCAAAGGGACAAAGTAGGGGTAGAGTCTGGGAAGAAAACTTGAAGGTGACTGGACTGCGCAGTGGGGTAGCACTCAAGTGTGAGGAGTGAACACGCTGCTACATCCCACGGTTTTGGCCCTGTAATGGTAATATGTTTCCCAAACCAGCTGGGCCCTGGCAACAAGCCCAGCCAAACCTATGAGTAATTTAATCTAAAAACAGCATGCACCTGATGCCAGGTGCCACCTCTGAAACAGGCTGCAGAGACCTCATTCTCTACTTATTTTGCCCTCTCTGTCCCGATCAAGGACAGCAATGACCATCTTGGTGTGGGGTTCCTCTTAGAGGGTCACTATCCAGACCACAGGCATCAGCCAGTCCATGATCCTCAGGGTTCTAGACCAGTTCCTAGAGGCCTTTGCCCAGAATACTCCCTGATCAATTTATCTTCCCTAGGGATCCTAGGGCACAGATATCAACCATGCTGCATTATGCAAATTTCCCCAAATCCTGGGTGTTATATGTGTCGCTTTGCCCAGCATGCTGGGCTCAGAGGAGGGCAATTCTGATTGGTGGAGTATTTCCATCAATCAGGTGGTAGTGGGGAGAGGGCTTGCCCCACCCCTGCCCAGAGGGGGAAGGGTGAAGAGCCCTGGACCTGATTAAGAACCACACCTTGGAGGTCCAGCAGACTTCAAGGGCAGAGCCCCCAGAGAGAATAAAAGGACAGCATGCTCAGCATGCAGGGCATACACGTCGAGGGATTCAAGAAGAGCAGGGCCCAGAAGAGCTGGGGAAAGCTGGCCACCGGGCAATTGCCCAGAAGAACCCCTGAAGACACCACTCAGAGATTCAAGTGGTTTATTATCCTATTGGGTTCCTGGTTATTCACTGCTGTGTTGACTTACCTGTGCTTTTATACTTCAGGATCCATCACTCCTCTGTGCCTGGGGTGACAAGATGGCTCACTTTGCTTGTTGCTTATAGAGTTCCCCTATCAGGTGTTGGTGATGGGTGTGACACCCCATTGAAGAGTCAGTTCCCAGACCATCAATTATTTTGGAGTATTGTTTATTGTCTATCCCTTGTAAATATTTATACTCATATTTCAGGTGTATTTTTATATTTATATTATTATGAATCAATAAATTGTGTATAGTTAAGTAACTTTTGCCTGGCCTGGCTTTATAGAGGATAGAGGGATCTGAACCCAAGTGACACCTTCACTCTCACAGCACCATTGCCTGTCCACCTATCCCATCCAGTTGAGTACAGGGCACACACTTGGGTGTACCCAGGTTACATATACATGGCACATATGTCAACACCTGGAAAGCAACACAGGACGCCTACATGCTTGTGAACTGGCTTCACACTTATGCCAAA
The DNA here is from genome assembly GCF_001723895.1 of Crocodylus porosus. Classification (NCBI taxonomy): domain Eukaryota; kingdom Metazoa; phylum Chordata; order Crocodylia; family Crocodylidae; genus Crocodylus; species Crocodylus porosus. The sequence continues at coordinate 17,422,444 of NW_017728886.1, forward strand.
AACTTGATGGTAGTCATCACTGTCTGTAGTTCACTGATGTTGTAGTCAAGTTCCTGGGGTTCAGCTGTGATTCCCAAGTCAGGTCACATTTGATCTTCCTCAGATTTTCAGCTAAGATTTCTCATTTAGTTGTTCATAAGAAGCTCGTTACACTTGCTTTGCACCGGTAGTGTCCTGTAGCTGCTTCCCACTGCCTCTGAAGTGCTTGTTAGGATGACCCATGGCAGGAGCCATACCTTTGGAGGTTAGAGAGCCTGGGAAGAGGTCTTATTGCTGCAACTTTCTATAAAGGTGCTGTGTGTAATGCATTGCTGCCCCTTTCTTTTCTTTGCACGAATGACTTAATCTATGCCTCAAGCCATGGCTGTTTCCCTGCACACAGGGACCTTCTCTCCCTGTGCTTTATAAGCATGATGCCAAATGCCAAAACAATGGTGCTCACAAGTGTTATGGAGACAGCTTTAGGCTTGCTCAAAATGTGCTGGTAACATCTTCATCCATCCAATGGCACATTACAGTAAATGCCCAAAAAAGGTCAATAGGGTTTGCATGGCTTCATAGCATCATAGTACTTACGGTCAGAAGGGACCTAAACAGATCATCAGGTCCAACCCCCTACCCCGGGCAGGAATGGGTGCTAGGGTCATATCATCCCAGCCAAATATCTGTCCAGCCTCCTCTTGAAGACCTCCAAGGTAGGAGAAAGTACCACATCACTTGGGAGCTCATTCCAGAGCCTGGCAGCCCTCTGAAGTGCTTTTTAGGATAACCCATGGCAGGAGTGCTTGTTAGTGACCCATTGCTAGTTGCAATATAATATGAAATTTCTCTGTGAGAGGAGCTAGCCTGAATTAAAACATCCAAGGTTCATTCTCCTACTCCTCCGCTAATGTCATATACCTACTTACAGGTCTCCTCTGCTGTTTACATTGGTCAAATGGGGCAATCCCTAAATAAAAAAATAAATGGCACTTATTCAGCATCAATTCCTGAAACACATAAAACCCTACGACAGAATATTCTAACCTCCTTGGACTTTCTATTACTGACCTCAGAGTAACTGTTCTTAAACAACAAAACTGTAAAAGTGTCAAGCTGACATTGCTTTGATGACCCAGGAAATATGGAAGAGGCTAGAATTCTTGTGGGTCACATCTTTTATTGGACCAACTGCATGGTTTGCATAGGCAAGCTTTCAGGTATCACCGTACCCTTCCTCTGTGGCCCAGAAGTTGTGAAAGCCAGTTCCTTTGCAGTATGGCTCTGTTTCTTAAGACTGCTACATACATCACACACAGCATCTTTACAGATTATGGATTATCTTTTGAAATGTTTTTTATTTCAGCCATATTGGGAAAGGATGACAAGAATGAAGTATGTTTTGTGGATTGAAAATGTAAGTTTTTCAGAAAGTTCCTGACTTTAGATAATCACAAAGGCATCATTTAGGCTACAAAGGACAGATAAAAAATTTAGAGGAATCAGATTTCAGCATAGCTGTCAGGGTAACTTGATGGTTACTGCTTATTTCAACAGACTCAGGTGATATGAAAGGAGAACTCCATCCTTAGTGTAATCAAACTTTTAAGTACCCTTCTATTGTTATCTCCATTTAAAGAAATGAGCATAAAGTAGCAAATGGGACAGAACAGTACAGTGTAATAGGTCAGGGGTTTTCAGTCTTTTTTAAACAAGTGTATCCCTTCTGTCTCGAAGTTTCAGCTCATGTACCCCTTTATATTTTTTTCTTGTTTTTAAGGGGGGGGGCAGATTGAGGCCCCATGGTGAGGGAGGGAGTGGGAAAGGGGCAGGTGCTGCTCAGCTGGGGTGAGGTGGGTGCAGGAGGGCATAAGGGGTGCAGGATGGAGCTGCAAATGGCTTGGACAGGGGGTGTAGGGAGGGGGGGCAGCTCCCACCACTGCGCACACAACAGGAGGGCATGCAGGGTGTGTGCTCCCGGATCTGCGCCTCCCTTGCCCTCCTGGGATACACGCAGCAGCAGGCGCCGCTACCCCCTGGACCCCCAAATGAGCCACTCATAGCTCTGTCCTGCACTCCACCCCAGCTAGGCAGCACCTGCCCCCACTGCACCCCCAACCCCAGCCCCAGCCCCACTTCCTCCCTCACCACAGGGGCCTACGGAAGTGGGGCTAAGCGGGGGGGTGCTGCAGCCACTCCAGGATTTGCCATAGCCCCCCCCAACTTCCCTCCCAGTGCCACCGCCACCTGCCCCACATGCAGCCTGACCCAGCCCCCTGCTGGGAAGAGCCCAATACAGCCCTGGCCCTGGCCCCCCCACATGCAGATCTGGGGGCACATGTGGCGGGAAGTGCCCCCCCATGCGGCTCAGTCCCATGCCCCACCCCAGCTTCCCCAGCACTACTCCGTCCCCCCAAAAACAAACTTACTAGCTGGACCTGGCTGCTCTCCACATGGCTGGGCTGTGGCCCTGGCCACCTGTGTACCACTCATGCACGTGGCATTCTGCATACCCACTATAGCCCTTTTAAATACTCTTAGAGGTACGCATACTCCCAGTTGACAACCAGTGTAATAGAATATAAACTGAATACATGTGAAATCAGGATATGAATTATTATAGGCTATATACTGAACTTTCTCATGTAATAAAAAGGATTAAAAAAAATAAACAGATTTGAAAGAAACAGGGAGCTGACAAATTAAATCCACAGGATTTAGCAAGTGCTAAGCAAGCCTTTTGTCCTCAGAATCCAACCCAGATGTCTTTGGAGCCTCTTTTGAGGTGCCGAGTGCCCTCAAGTGTCTCTGACGTCAGTGGAAGTTGAGGATGTTCTATATTAGAAATATCTGAATGTAGCTTAAGGAAAACAGAGTTCTTACTCAGAACTGCTGGATTTAGAGTCTAATTTTATTCCCATTGAGGTCGACATCAACATTCCCATTGGCTATGGGGGAAAACACTTGGCCAATAAAAATATATAAATATTGCTCAAATCTACAAGTCCATAATTCACAGTGCCCTTTTTCAGTGTAGCACATAACTGGCTGGGTTTTGTACTGCCATGCAAAAACAGGTGCAGCTTCCTTCTACTTTATATATTTTGTAGAAGGCTCCAATATAGTGCAGGACACCTCATTTATTTAATGAAGAATATTCACAAAATAAATGTGTCATCCACTGATTGACCAAATCCCTAGCACGTAAATATCAGTTCAGTTTTGCCCTTGACTTACCACTTATTTGAATGTAAAGCTGAGAAAATTAATCCTCAGAGACGCTTTCTCCTTGGATTTAAAACAGAGGAATTCTAACAGACTTGCACAGAATGCAAGTTGTAGCTCGTAAGTCATCTGTGTTTAAGTGGGCACTTAGAGCTGGGGAAGGTCTGGGATAGAGAGAGGGATTTCTTGTTAGGTTAAAAGTGAGGTAAGAAGGAGAAGGAGGGGAACCATACCAGGATGTGCTTAGTTGCCATCCACACTAATTTTTCACTTGCTACCACAGAACAATGAAGGTTGCACACAAGGGTGAATAAAATACCAGTACCAAAAAAGATAAAATTGGGAAGCTGTGGCATTTCCGTGTTGAAGTGATGTGGAAGGATTCATTTCTGATATTTCTAACTTCTGTTTCCTTTCAAGGCACTTCAAAACCTGAAGGTCAGTCCATCATTCCCGAGAGCCTGAGTGCACAGACAGCAAAAGGAGTATGACATTATTGCAGAGAGATAAAAGACTGGTGTTAAATTCAAGGCGCAAGAGAAATGAGAGCAGAGAAACTCACACAGGCTCATGGAATGGGAAGGTGAGGAAAGAGAATGGGAATTTGAATTCCTGGACTGTCTGCTGAGAAGGGTATGTGTGCACCTACCAGTCTCTGTACAGGTGCACGATGTGAAGGCTTCTGAGTCCACTCTGGGAAATGCTTAGGCTAGGCTAGGAACCCATGATGATCCCTCTGCAGCTTCCAGCACAGACACAAGTGCATATGCCTCTTGAAGCAGAAACCCATCTGCAAATGCTTACAGGCACTTAGTCCCGCTCCTCCATAATCTGTAATGTGTTAATTTAGTGGTACATCATACAGAAAGTAGAATTGTCAGTGATTTCCTGGAAGATGGACAGTGCAAGTAACTGTTAGGCAAGCAAGCGTGACCTGCTGTAGAACCCTAGACTCAAAAAACAAGAAGAAATGGGAGGAGAAATGAAATCAAGACAGGAGTTACAGGCATCAGATAGCACTGTCTACAATGTTTGCAATTCAGTTTTCCAGAGTTACCTTACTGATAACTAAAAAAGCATATTTATATCCTCTTAGCAGTAAACAGGTCAGACTGAACTGTATTTACATTTTTCTTTATCTGTCTGTCTGTCTGTCTGTCTGTCTGTCTCTGTAAGGTCAGTAAGGTTTTGTGTTTAAGCTCTAGCCACCTTCTTACTTGTAATGAAACAGGAAGCTGAAGGTATGCCGATAGCTTTTACTACAGTGTTAAGAACACAAGTAGCAAATTATAAAAGCCAATTAAATGGCACCCCATGTCCTCAAACCAGCAAGTACAGAGAGTTACACTTAAATTGGTAGCTTATTTACCCAATAAATCAACTCTTTCCTGACTCAATCCATAAAATTAACAAGGCACGATACACCTAACAGAGATCAGCAGTCCTCGCATTCCAGGATTTAAAAGAAATAAGCACAACAGGCACCCTACAGGCAGCCGTGACAAAGCAGTGCAACATGCCCCATGGTAGGAAAACAATATGTAGCAAATCAATTACCTGGCATCGTTATAAACACTCATAATATTCTTAATGATCCTTGCTTTCCTTGACCCTGGATCCTTAAATATACCATTCTTGCCTCTAACACAGTGATGCTCTATCGGGAAGCTGCAGCATTCTGGGATGCCATGATAGCCTTTGAAGTGGGGCTGCCAGGAGAGAAGAGATAAGTGAGAGAAGTGCAGGCTCCAGTGAGGAGGTAAGTGCAAGTTGTTCCCTTCCAGCTGTTCCTCCTCCCTTGACTCACTACAGCACAGGCTTTTCCCCGCTAGCTGCTCCTTCCCCTTCCCAGCCCATATTCAAGTAAGCATTATAATAAATAAATGAGTTTCCGAAGTTGGGTGCCACTCAATTCAGAGAAGTTATGGAGGGGTGCCTCAAATCTAAAGAAGTTGAGAACCACTACTCAAAGATGCTGTGCAGGGTGCAATGGGTCATGACTAGTTATTACAATGTTGGCATGCTGACATCCCAGCAATTTTGAAGGCAGCAGCTTCTGTCTTCCAGCATTTCCTCCGCACCATTCTGCAGTTGCTCAGGAAACAATCAAATGTTCTCACAAAAACGACCCCAGTGGGAGCCTCATTTTTGAAAGGCCCCTATTATTTCAAGCACGCTCCTTACCTTAACAATCTGTGGATAAGGAATTTTTCTTAACAGTGTTGCAAATCTCCACCACCATTAGCCTAATAATTGACTTGCCAACACCAGACATGTCAGCCACAGATCTGTAGCTGTCTAGATCATATCCAGATAGCAAGAGGCACCCAGTTCTGTACCAGGTGGGCTCCCTCTGTCATGTATTGTGGCGCTGGAAGGCTGGGGAATTTCTTTGTACAGGTCCACAAAAGTCTGCTTCCTTTAGTCTGTGGAAAATCTGAAGCTATTGTCATCTTATGTCTTCAGAATGAATGATCCTATTACATTGTGTTAGCCTTCCTACTTCTGAAGTGCTGGTGTACTTCGGGATAGCAGAGCAATCAGTATTCATTATTCATCAACAAATCTGTCTCGACTTCCCTGCCTCTCTGAATGCTAGAACCCTTGCATATTTCTCCAAAGGGCCTTCCAGCATCTTTCTGAATGATTGTTCCACATCAGAAACAGTTTGGACCAATGAGGAGGAGCTTTTTTAATCAATCCTGACTTCTGACCATCACTTCAAGTGCACAAAACTTGAGCAGCATGGTGGGCCAGCAAAGCAATGGTGAACTAAATAACTTCTGTTCTTGGGTCTGTCACAGCAAGGCAAGTTGTTCCATAGTGCACAAGAGATCAGTCTCTAGAAACATGCTACTCTCTCTGGTGCTAGGGAACTTGGGATAGAGACCCACAAGTCCTAGCACTAGAAACAGGTACCAAAGAACTCAGTGTGGGCACAGATCATCAGGGATTGGCATATATTAAACAAAACAGTGTGGATGAGGGAAGGAGGGCCTGTCTGAGCTTACAAACAATGCTCCAGAGCATGCAGATATCAACCAGTACAGACATATCCTATATTTGAGCCATTTTAACCTTCAGCTATTTTAGCCATGTCTATGTAATATGGTTATTTTTAATGGGGTTTTAAAAGGTTTCCATCAGGCTCCAGAGAAACTGCCTGGGTTTGGATTTTCTTTAAATTTTACCTGAACATTTTCATGGCATGGCATGGCTTGGCATTTATAAATCCCCTTTGGCGGAAACTAAGCTTGAAAAAAATCAACTCAAAGTTAATGTTTTGGAAATTTAAGAGTGGATGAAAAGAACGGTTTAGAAAGGAATGAAATGGGATCTTGTCCTTAACCCCAAATTGCGAGAGAAGAAAGGAGAACATAATTTGAAATACACAAGTTGATAGATGAACACTGAGTCCTGAGAAACACTGGCCCATTTCAGCTCCCACTGGCATCTTCGGAAGATGAAGGCACATGACAGGACTCATGACTGAATTCCTAAAACCCTTAGGCAGGGAAGGATCCAAGGGGTACGGTGATGTGATCACATCCGTAGATTCCACTTCCAGTCCTGCTGTCTGTGTGAACCCATCCTGCTGGAGGTGAGCTGCCCAGCCCCTCTTCCCCAACAGAGGAGACAGAAGCTGTTCTGTCCCCTCTGCTCCTACCTGCTGTGTCAACTGAGAGCCCAATACTGTGAGAGTAAAGCCTGCCACATCCTGTTGGCCCTGGGGGCCAACCTGAATGCACCCACTTTTCAAAATCCTAGATCCATTGTTGCCACTGTAGTATGCTATTTTATGGTTTTAGGATCCAGTCCTTCACAGTGCTGAGCACCACTTACTAAGCACTTGTAATAGCTGGTGGGGTACTCATCAGGACTTTACAGGCTTGGTCAGACTTCAAACACTTGTACTTATAAAACATATTTCAGTAACAAATTCAGTCTTGATATGTTTTTCCTGTAATTACTCCAAAAAAGAAATATCAATTCATTTCCTGCAAGGTCAGTGCTGCTAAAATGGACGCACAACTTTGTTTATTATTTTTGTTCCCAAATGTTCCATTCCCTCTGGAATAACGTTCTGTGAAATATAGACCCAATTTCCAAATCCTTCATGTTGAGTTATAAACAGCCCAGACAAACAGCCATAAAGCAGTTCAAACAGAGAATAGGGATTTATCCCCCAGATTTCAAAATGCAGAATTTCCCTTTATATATAAATATGCATATATTCCCTTTCTTTCAACATCGGTCTCCATTTCCAATTCCCATTCTAGTTGAGCTGAAATACCCTAAATATTCTACATTGGATATATATATACCCTAAATAGTCTACATATAGTGTTTTCTTATGAGAAATATGCCCCCACAGGTAGCTAGGTATTCTTGTCTCTGATAGATTTCTGGTGTGCATTCATTCTGGGACGCAGTTGTTGTTCGGTCTCTCCTCTGTGGGAGCACATTTCTCACAAGAAAACCACTCTCTCTCCAATCTCTCAGTTCTAATTCTCAAAGGGAATTTACAAAATACCTTTTACAGACAAGGCTACAAACTTCACTTCACTTCTCCACTGACTGGCTTTCTTGCATGCATACCAGCCTCTGTTTGCTTTACTATTAATTTATCCAGGAAGAGCACACATCGACTTCAGGTTCTTCCTCAGCCTGATGAAGGGCATTTATACCCGGAAGCTTGCAAAGAAGAATTGTTCTAACTATTTGAGCTGGTCTAATAAAAGATATCAGATTAACCAAAAGAACCGTGTCTACTGAATTAGAACGTGGAGCAGAGTTGATTAATCAAGTCTGCTCCCACGAATTCTAATCGAAACATGAACCAGCACATGCATAAGCAGCCATAGTGATCATGAGAGATGAGTTAAATCAGGTAGCTTGGCCTATAGAGAAGAATCAGCTGTGTACTGAACTACAATTGTCATGAGACAATTTGGCAGCACTTCCAAATTACAGTGTTTGGGGGTTACATTTTTTGTCAAAAAATCAAAATTTCCATAGAGAGAAAAACATGTTCTGACCAGCTCTAGAAATTAGCAATTGTAACAACTTAGAGATGGAGCTGATTTTCAGTCTTTCAACAATATTTTATGTCTTTCTAAAATAAATTATTTAGCCGAACCAAAAGCCATAGATTTGATGCAGGAATAAAATAGGATCATACCGTTGGAAGAAACTTCAAGGGTCATCTAATGTAACCTCCTCCACAAATGCAGAATTCACTGTCTCTAAACCATCTAAGACAGATGTTGATCCAGCCTCTTCTTGAAAATCTCTAAGGAAGGAGATTTCGCAACTGCCTAGACAGCTTATTCCAGGATCCTACTGTTTCTACAGTTATGATGCTTGTCCAGACTTTTGTTCTAAATCTGCTGTGTTGCAGTCTAACTCATTGCCTCACGTCCCACCCTCGGTGCCAAAAGAGAATAATGTTTCCCATCTTCTTTATGGCAGCCCTCAAATATTTGAAAAGTGCTATCATATCTCCTCTTTATCTCCTTTCTCCAAAGTAGACTCAGTTCCTTCAACCTTGCCTCACATCTGCTCCAGAAAGTCACAGACACCTGTGGAAAAATATTTTAACCTCCCTATTCCATTGCTGATCTCAGAGTAGCTGTTCTTAAGCAGCAAACTTCAAAAACCAACTTGAACAGAGAATGGTGGAATAAGAAATCATCCACAGACTCAGTTGTATTAAGTATGGTTTACAAATTCTCATCCTATTACCTGGGTTAGCTTTTGTGATCTCTTTGTTCCTATGGGTTCATTGCCGGTTTGTTTACTTCTCCCAACACGTCCTGCAACCCTTACCTCTTCTCCCCTCCCTCCTGCCCTTATCACGCTCTTCATTCTGTTTACTGCTCTGTGCATGCCTTTCACAGCATCTGATGAAGTGAGCTAGCACTCACAAAGGCTGTGTGGTATGTGTGTGTATCTATCTATCTGATCTAGTTAGTCTCATAGTCTCAAGTGCTAGGACCAGGAGTTAAACATAAACCAGTTTAAGTGATCAGAAACTGGTTTAAACCTGTGACAGAACAGTAGTTCAGTGCACATAAACCAATTTCAAAATGGCTGAAACCGATTTAAGATAAACCCGGTTGAATGTAGTATATCACACTTAACTGATTTAGGTCAAACCAGTTTATGAAACTTCTGTCCCAGACTCCTTCCTGGGCATCCCAGCATGCTTTCCAGCCCTGGGATGGGCTGTGCTGTGTGCTCCAGAGAGCAGGGCTGGCCCGACCCCCCTGCTCCCTATCCAGAGCAGTGAGGGCTGGCTAACAAGGTGGGGGCATGGGGCAGGGTACGGAGTGGGGAGGAAGCCTGGGAGGGATTGCCCTTCCCCCAGGCAAATGCTAGTTGGGGGCCAGGACAAGGGCCAGCCCTCCTTCCTCAGCTCAGTGGGCTACCCTGGGCTCCCCTCCTTCCCCACAGGCTACCGTCATCTGGCCATGCCCCCCACTCCTGCCGCCCAAGTGTCAAGGTGGGGTGGGAAGCCTGGCAGGGGAAGCCTAGCTAGAGTCCCATGCTGGTGAGAGAGGGGAAGAAGGGCGGGGGGGGGGAGATTAAACTCTCCTGCACCTCAGCATGCTAGCAAGGGGACCAGGGTCTGGCCACGCTCCCCACTGCTTGAGTGGTGACCAGGGAAAAACCTGCTTCCCCCTACCCCCACCAGGCACACCCAGGCTGGGGACCTTGCAAGCCAGGGTAGAAGCTTAAACCCCTCCCCAGTCATATTCAGTGGCCTGCCAGGGCCTGGCCATGCCCCCTCCCCTCAGTTTAGCTTCCCTCCAGTCTTCTGGCCACTGCCAAAGGGAAGGGAGGGCTGCATATCCATTTAATGTTAATTCTAGCTAAGATACTTTTCTCCAATTTACTTATGCCTATAGCATATGAGATTGTGCCAAAAGCCTTGCTACAATCCAGGTAATACGTGTTCACTATGCTTGCTGCTCACACTTACCGAATAGATTACTTTGTTAAAGAAGGGAATCAAGTTGGTCTGGCATGACTTGTTACGAGCAAACAATAGTAGCTGCTGGTTATTACGTCTTCATTCTCCAAATATGTACATGTTGAATGTTTTATAATTTGCTCTAGTAACTTCCCAGAGATTGACCAGTCTTTAAGGCTGACCAGTTTTTAATTTCCTATGTCCTCCTTTTTCCTTTATTTCAGTATTCTGGGATCTTGACTGTCACTTGTGAGTTTGCAGTGACTCCTACATTTTAATTATCATCTAATTCCTTCAACACCTGAGGATGAAATCAATGGGGGCTGCAGACATAAATTCATCCAAATTAAGAGCTCTCAAATGCATTCTTTACTTACCAAATCTCCAACCTTTCTGCTCCTTTCCTGATGTTAATGCTGCTAGCTACCCGCTTGCAGTTTGTTTGTTGGTTGGTTGGTTTATTTGTTTAATGAAAACTGTAGCAGCTCTGCCTTGTTGCATCATCCGTTAATAGGGAACCTTCTCCACTGGGCAGCAGTTGCAGTTTTGCCTCTTTCTTTTCCTTCTGACATATCTGACATTCCCTCTTTCTTTTCCTTCTTCAAGATCTGACAGTTGTAACTCGATTTTTACCTTTGATCTCCTGATTTCATCCCTCTATGTTTATTCTATTCCTTTATGTACTTCCTTAGTGACAGGCCCTTTTTTCCACTTTCAGGATATAGCACTTTTGAATTTCAGTTAGCTAAAAACTCCTTGGTCAGCCACATTGATCACTAGTGGTTCCTTCTGTCTTTACTGTTTATCTCATTTGAAATCTGTCTTTTTGAAGATAAATACCCTTGGTTGCTTTATAATTTCATCGGATTTCTAAATTTTATCACATCATGATCATTTTTTTCCCAGTTTCCAACCACCTTCACACTTACAACCAGATCTGAAGTAAATAACCTTTTGTTTTGACCCTCAACTTTCTGAAACTGAAAGCTGTCCTCTACACACACTAAGAACTTGCTGAATATTTTATCCTTTGCCATATTTCTCTTCCAAAATATATCAAGGCAGCTAAACTACTGCAATATTGGTAACTCATGTTTTGTATTCTTGTTACTTGCTTGAAAAATGACTCGTCTTGATTTAGTGGTCTATAGTAGACCACTACCATAATTTCCCTACTGGTCTTTGCCTTCCTTGATCTTTACTAAAATAGACATGACAAGTGCTATACTCATTTACTCTTGGATCTTGGAGTATATGTATTTATTTTTTGCATAGTGCAATTCTTCCTCCTTTTTTCTCCTACTAATCCTTCTAGAACAAGCAGGTCCCCTCAGTGCTGATATTCTAACCATGGGCATTATCCCTTCTAGTAATAAGAATTCAATAATAATTTTATTAACATACTATGATTTCCAGTTCTTCCTGCTTGTTCCCCATCATCCTTGCACTGGTACATAGGCACCAAAGGTATTTCACAGACTATATTGCTATTTTCCTCTTGCATTATTTTTAATCCTCCAGCCCTTCATCCCATGCAGTTCTCATGACTGCACACTAGCTGATGTGTTTTTTGTGACTATCCCCACAGGACCTAGTGTAAAGCCTTTTTCACCAAATCAGTCAGCCCATGTCTGACAAATCACTTAGTGACATTCAACCCTCTCTGTCATGCTGCATTAAGACAAGATGACAGCAATAGTCCAATCTATCCATAAATAAATCATTTGGGTTAATATGGTTATTCTGCCCATAACTTTTTTAAAAAATTACTTCAGAAGACCTGAGAAGATGGACAGCAGTTTGCCTAAAGCACCTCAATGGGACTCAGGAAATCAGGATCTGGGGTCTAATTCAGACATGGGCTTTCTGTGGGACCTCAGTAAAAGTGGCCAGATTTCAGGGAATTGCAGTTCTGCCCTGGCTTTGGACTATGCTGTCGCCACAAGATCCCAGCCCTGGAGCAGCTCCATAACCAGCCACACACCCTGCCAGCGCTGCTGGGGCCAGTCTCAATGGAAACCCTGGTGCTACCCTGTCACAGCCCTGCTGCTGCTGGGGTCTCCATGAAAACTGTCCGCAGCGACATGGGCGGGGGCTGCTGGGAAATGGAGTCTGCTGTGGGCCAGTCTTTGCCCATCTCTGCACTATACACACTCTTTTTTCAAATCACCTGTTCACACTGTTGGTATAGCAGTGTTACCTAATTCCTAGATCTTCCAGTAAGGGTCACTTACTAATGTTATGAAACCATTAATAATGTAATAATGTTGATTGGGGCTTCAATCACACTGCTATTGCTGTTGGAAATTGTTGGTTTATGTTTAAAAACAAAACAACCCAAAAACTTTGACTACATTTTGGTCCCTTGTTCTCAAACTCCAGGGTTCAAGCCCTTCTGGCTTTACATGACACTGTAAGAATGAAAATCCCCTGGTCAAAACACGTTTGCATAAAGAAGTCTGAATATTTTTATTTTTAAATTTCATATTTTTTCATGCTCTGTCAAGATCTGGATGGTCTCAGACTTCTAAAGTTTGGGAGGAATCTAGAGTCAATCTGTGTTGCTGGGTGTAACAGGGAACCCTAACCCTGTCACCAGAAAGCAGGTCTGCCCCTTTAAGACCAGAACTTTCTGGGCACAGAGTGCTAGTAAGGAAGGGGTTAAATGCTGAACCTGGCCAGCTAGTCAGCTGACTGGAGGGGGGCAGGACTATAAAAACCCTGGGCAAAGTTGCAGTAAAGGGGGACAGCAGTTGAAGGGGAAGGAGTGCCTCTGAGAGCTCCAGAGAGAAGCTGGGTGAGTGGTCCAAAGCCAAGAACTACAGCAAGGACTGTAGCTGATGGAAGGGAGCTGAGGCACGAGCCCTGCAAATGTAAGCTGACCTGCTGCTTTGCTTGATCATGTTGGTTGGTGACAGTTATTATTCTTTCCTTTTTGTGATTATTGAATAACACCAGTGGCTTGGATGAGGCTATTAGGGGAAGGAGGAGGCCTCATTTTGAGGATGCACTATGGAGTGGGGACCCTGCTGCTAGCGAGGGTGTGGCTTTTGGGGGGGCACATACCCCAGCGCCAGCGAAGGTGTGGCTTTTGTCTGCCCTGAAGGCTTTTGTCCGCGCCTGAAGGCATGATCTTAAAAAGGCTAGGGAGGTCTGATTCACCTGGGGTGCAATTTTATTTTGTTTTTGACTAGGAGGGTACAAGTTCAGGGTCATCCCCTGGTTTTGAATTTGTAACCCCCTGGCTGTGAGGCAAGTGCCTGGACCTCTGGAGCCCAGCCCCCCTTGGCCCAAAGTGGAGCAGCAAGGGGGGCCATGAGCCTCAAGATACTGGAAAAGGTTAGAGCCTCAGGGTCAAACCCTGTTTAGTAGGTTTAGATGGGGAGGCCTAGCCAGAGAAAAACAGGGGTCAGGCCCACATAGGTGAAAGGCCCCAACATATACAATACAATAGGCAGTCTCCCACTCACAAGAACATCATCATAATTTCCATCAAGACATGGCAGGCGAGTACAGGGTGGGACATACCCCCAAGAAGGCTCCAAGAGTGCCCCACATAAGGCGCAGATTGCAAGGAAACATGGCGCTGGGAGAGTGACCTGTTATACTGGGCAACATTTACTTTCTAAAAAGCAGAAAGTGCTCATTGTGATGATGTAAGAAGTATTACATCCAAAAAAACCTGTGAAAAATTGAAGGCTGTGAAGTTAAATACCCAGAAGTTAGGACCTGCCAGAATTAAGGTTTCCTATGTACCCTTCATCTGGCCCTCTTGAGTACATGCATTAAGATACAGTCTTTAATTATATGATTGCATATTATGTCCACAAGATCCCTACCTCATTCATCCTATTTAACCATTTTGAATGCAGATTTATCAGTTTCCTTCTGGGTTTTTCTGCAGTAGTTTCATAGTAATACTGAGAGGCACTGTGCTGCAGTGGTCACAAACCAGGAGTTCAGAGCCAACCTGTTGAAACAGAAGAACAAGGCAAAGGCTGCAGCCTTGTAAAAGGCTCAGGCAAAAAAAAGGCAGAGAAAACAGAGGCCGGTACCCTAGACCAGACAAAAGGAAACCAATCTTAATACAAGCCCACAGAACACTGCCAGGGCTACTGCTTATATGCAGCAGCCATACCCAAGCACTCTGACTGCAAGAGCAAGTCCCTCCTATGCACTGATTGAAGCAAGGCTCCTGTGGAAAATATAAAGGGGAACATGCAATTCAGGACTGCTTCATAATGCACATGCACAACAAAGTTGAATTACAGTTTCCGTAGACAACTTAACTCTGGCATTTCCTAGGTCCTGGGTGCTTAATTTGCAATGATAGTGACCTTCTAAGGTACTGTTGGATGTCACTTTCTAATTTAAAAAACAAACGCATAAGCAAATTCCATCCTGTTAACCTCACCTCTCATCCCTTAGTCATCCTAGAGTTAGGACCTCAAGCACAAACCTCTACTCCCTGAGGTAGTGGAGTAAACACTAGGAGTAGGCAGGTATTTCTCTCTGGGCCAGCATTGAGCACATGGTATTGTTACACTTGTATATCAACAGAATCAGGCAGACCATAACAATGGCTTTAAGAACAGCTTATGTCAGTATCCTTAGTTAGTGCTGGAATTGTTCATTTACCTTTTAATTCTCAGACATGCTAGAGATCCGCCACTTAATCAAGTACGCTCTGCCTGGGAGCTGACATACACCATATTGCGTCACTTGCGGTTGTATAAGCAGTGAAATGTACGTCGGCATGGAGAAAATGGCAGCGGTATGCTTTTGAATTAAAGCACCTCCAAGGTGTTTTAGTTCAAAAACGCACCACTGCCATTTTCTTCATGTTGACATGCATTTCACTGCTTATACAACTGCAATCATCACAGCAGTGCCCATTGCTGCAGCTCTTACACACATAAAAATGCCTGTTATGTCCTTTCCTAGTGGCTTTCATGTAATTTGCTGTCACCAGAAGAATACAGCGAATCAGGACTCCTAGGTCCAATACCAGGTTCTGGAAGGAACCCTGTGAAGGGGATTATCTTTCCATGATTATACATTGTGGCAGCACACCTGTAGGTGCTTGCCACTTGAAGGGCCTGAACAGGCTGCGAGGCATCCTGCAGGTGGCTGCAGAGCCAATCAGGCAGTGGCATGACAGCCAACAGGCTACCTGATTGGAGCAGGATTGCTCTGCCTCAGCATAAGAGCAGGGCCTGAGGAGCAGAGCCAGCATTTGCTGTTGGAGTACCACCTCTTGGCTGGAGTACTGTGCAAGTGGAGGTTCAAGGTAGTAACTATAGGGATGGAGGAGGTTTCTGGTCCGGGGGAATGACCTAAAATTACACCCTGCTGGGGAGGATGGTGTGGTGGGGCTACCTGTGGCAGAGCAGTCTCCAGGAAATGCCACCCCAGTGAAAGGCAAGTATGGGGTGCTGGAAAGCCTCAGCCCCTGCTGCCTTGCAGGTGCCCATTTAGAGGGGAAAGCCCAGGGGAGCACACCATGACAGAAAAGCACAGGGCCCAGGCATGTTGACAGACACGAGGCCTGAGTGTTCCATATGCCAGGTTGGGGGTCCAGGTGTGTTGACAGACTCCTGAGGCCCAGGGGGTGTAAGGCCCAGAAGCCACAATGAGGGGGGTTGAGTAAGAGCTGGCAGCTTTGTAGAGCAGGGCCTAAGGGGGCCTGAAGGATTGCATATGGGCCAACTGGTGTAGCTGGGCATGACACCCGGGCACATCTAAGGATATCAGAGGCCAAGTTTGGGTCAGAGGCCAAGTGTGGCCCAGCTAAGGGGCCAAAGGAGTAATAGTGGAATTGGATGCCATCTGTGAGATATGGGACACAGTAAAGGGAAGGTCAAAGCTGTGTATAATGCCCTTGGCATCAGGGCATTAAAATGGGCAGCCTCCTGCATTTTTTTTTCCATCAGTTTATTTAATACATTAAGGTGTGGCAGAAGAATCAGGGTGGACTGCCCTACACAGGTGGGCAGACCAACATTTTGGGTGGCTCCTGAGTTGGCCCTCTGTCACATACACCATTCTACCCTTATGGCCCCAGCCTGCCCTATTATCCTATCCAACTTGGGTACTGCTTGGCTTTCTTTGTATCTGTACAAATTCCCCTGCCTGGGCTGCTGTGTCTGTGCATCTCTCTATCCCCAAACCGCTTTTCCCTCCTCTGACCCTTTACTCTTTCATCTCTGGCCCTAGCAACCTCTCCCCCTATCACAAGTTTCATTCCTTTTCCTCATCATAATAAGAAGCATGAGCAGGACCTCTCAACACAACAACTTCCCCCTAGCAAAGTAATTCCTCCAAAGGGCTTCTCAGTGAAGGGTCTGTATAAAATCAATGAATGAATGCAGGCCAACATGTGTATTTTCCTCCCTGCTGTGTTTTTGAAAATAGCTGAGGTTTTTTTGGCTGAAAAATCTGACAGATGCTTAGCAGTAAACTTTCAAACCAAAGAGTTAAAGACTGGCAAAATTATAAATGTTTGTAAACAGTTTTAAATGGGAAGTTTTACTCCACCTTAACTAAAACTCCAGCATGACTATAGCATGATTTGTTAGAGTAGCAATGTAGATAAAAATCCATTAGCAGGACCATTTTAGCCTTAGGATCATGACATTGATGAGGCTTTTAACAAGTAAAGTAGTATGCTTTGCTAAATAGTCAGTAATTGCAGAAGTGCATCACAGAAAAAATTATTGGAATTTCTTTGATTAGTACAAAACAACACAAGTTTAGTTCTATATGGCATCCAAGTATTCCTTTATTACAGACAAAGCTGACAGGTCAAAAGCAATAAGCATCTTGCTGAGGAATTATAAAATGTGGGAATATCAAAATGGCAGTTAAAATTTAATAGATTTCTCTTTTATGGTAACTCTTATTCATTTGGTAAATGGCTTTTATTTCATTTATTGAGCTCCTTGTAGAGACTTATGTCAGCAGCTTCATAAACCTGGTTGGAAGGTCTTACAGGTTGCAGAGGTGAACAAATTGCAGGCTGCCCTTTTTTTTTTTCTCCTTAATAAGACTGAGGTCAAGCCTTCTACATAGTGCCTACAAATCCAATACTTCTGAGACATCAGGCACTTCCCTTCTTAGACTAAATAGAAGGGATTTCAAGTACTAAATATAGTTCAGGAGAACTTTGCAATTGGATTCAGGCTATATCTTGGACACTGTACTCGTATTCTCTTGCTTATACCTAATAGTTTCAGTGCAGTGTCACTGACATTTGCACTATGCCACTGAATTCACAGAGGCTGCCTGACATGGAAGAATTGAATAGCCTGAAAGTGGAAAGGATTTTTGTGGGTAATAGAAATTTTTGGACCAACTGCATGGTTGGGATAGACTTAGAATAGCTTTTAGACCTTCCTTGGTGTACTGTGATATTTCCTCAGGAGCAGAGACTTGAGGAAAAGTCCTGCATTACCCTTGTCTAAGTCTATCCTGACGATGTATTTTAGTCCAATAACCCACAAAAATCCTTGCCTCCTATTTCCTGGACCATCACAGGTACAACATTACTTTAAGACTACTAAATCTTATAAGTAATTCCACACTGAATTGTCCTTCCTCATGGAAAAGCCCTAGAAAATTGAATAAAGAATAACATTTCTAAATATTTTAAGCACCCTACTTAATTCTGTAGTAGAGATCCTATTGTCTATAAAAATCTATGATATGGCCTAAAAGTTCTACAGAACAATTCTTATCAGTTTAAATTCTATATATTTTTATAACAGTTTCTTTAAAACTATATCTATATTTATATCAGTAGTTTCACTTCTATAAAATTCTTTGGAACTTTCCTGTCAGGGTTATTTTGTTTATTTTGATCAAAATTTAATCTTGTAATTTTAGACAGAAAACTGCTTTGAAAACTCAGAGTATGGACAAACAAATTACAATGAGTTAATTGGAAGTGGGGAGCCATCCAGAGCCAGCTGCTTTGTGCTAACTCATGACCACTTTTCTACTTTATGGTAAATGAAAGGTAAACTTAAGGTAAAGACAGAAGTGCACAGAAAGTGCCACAAGTTAGACCAATCCCTGTGACTCAACAGATGTTGGTTGCATTGGGCCACCTGTTTCCCTAGCCCTGCCCCACCCTCCCAGCTCTGATGCTGTCTCAGGATGAGAGTGGGGGAGAAGAGGAAGCTCAGACTGGTGTTTGCTGAGCCTGTGCTGGAGTGGGGGTGGATGGACTGGAGCCCCCTGAAGCTAAAATAGAGATTCACAAAATAGAGGAAGATTTAGTTTCCTTTTACCTATTATCTAGTCTAGAGCAATTCCTCCCAGTGTGTGTGGAGGGGGGTTACATTGTCCTAATCATCCTTCTATCTTCTTTCTGTGTCCCTGCATAGCAGGCTCTGGAAAACAGGCTATTATGTCACACACCAGGCTCTAATATCATTCTAAGGCTCTCAATCTCAAAATTAAATAGAATATGATTCAAGGATTAGACACTTCAGTTCTTCCTCGCAGTTGGACTCAGGCTTGTCTTGGGTATTGTACTATGTACTATTTTGTGCATCCCTAACAGGCTACAGTCTGTGTCATTCATGCCTAAGCTATGCACTGAATTTTAAACCAAAGGGATCAGCATCCACAGGAGAGACTGAAAGTGACTCATCCCAGAATGCCCTGTAGCATCATTGGTGTTTAGGTCACTTTCCTGGTAGGTTGCAGGTGAGAAATGTGTATTCCAGTTCCCTCGGGAGGAGAAGGGAAGTAAAGCAGAACCTATGCCTCACTCATGGGTCTGTTGGGTCAAAATGGACTGTCACCTCATTTTGTGAAGGATTAACTCTAAGCCTTCCTTCCTATTATTTTCAGGTGTTAAAGATTCTTGAAATGGTATCAAAACATTTTGTTTGAAGCTGAACCGTGCATTTATTTTGATTGAAAACAGTATGTTTTTCTTTTGTTCACTTCAGTGAGAAAAGAAAAACAAAACAAGATCTGCTTAATTCTGTTGAACCAGCTTTGGCTTTTGATCATTCGGTTTGGCAGCAAAACCAAAAAATAAATCAACTGGCCTTAGTTAAAACTGGAGTTTATATAATTTTAGGGCAGGGTCAGCCTCTAAAGGAAATGTGGTCACCAGTGTGAATTGAACTATCTAGGAAAGACACATTACTCTGTACATTAACATATATTGTTAAGGCACTTTATGGACATCACTCATTCTTTGTATGACAAAAGCCCCAACCAGGACAAAGCTCTCTTGTCATCAGTGCTGTATTAATAAGCCTTAAGAAATAGTGTTTGGCTTGTAGAGCTAATGGTTCAAGAGCAGGCTTGATTCACAGAAGGTTAGGGCTGGAAGGGACCTCATGAGATCATCAGGTCCAGCCTCCCAGCTTTGGGAAGGAAAGATTGCTGGGGTCAAATAACTCTAGCTAGGTGTGCATCCAGTCTCCTTTTGAAGATCTCTAAAGGTAGCTGCCTGCACAATCCCCACTGAGAGTCTGTCTGAGTAAAATAAGTGGTAAATGATAAATGAGTACAGTAAGTGGAGGGAAAGAGGAAGGCTAGAAGGGGAAGAGAAACACATGGTTAAGTAGATTAGTTATATGCACAGTTGTAGGGCTGGAGTCTCTGATTTATAACTTAAGAGATATAACTAAACGATACGTTAAAGTTGTCAGTAACCTCTGCAGGCCAACTCCCTAACCACTGAAAAATGGACAGAATTTGTCTAGGAAGAAAAAATATATATATCTATATTCCTGTGCTCTGCAGAGCTGGTCATCTACTGAAGGACATCCGGTATGAATACCTAAACATTTTTTTTTTGCTAAGGTTGCTCAGTAGCCTAGTACATAATCAAGCATCCTGGCATGACTTCCTTGATTCAGCTGCACAAGGGTTGACAGAGTACCTTCTTATTATTGTTTTATTCTATTTCGGTCACTTTATTACTGACAAGCTCTGAAAGAATGCTCTGCCATGTCGCTCATCAGCAAGAAGCTGATTTTGAGGGCTTATACAAATTGCCTTCAAGACATTAATTATCACCATCATCTTTTCTTAACCTTGTATTAATTTCCATAGGTAGAATTTTTTCAACAAGTTTTATGTGATAGAAATCAAGAACCTGAACCCAGCTCCCCTGAAGACAGATCCTGATTCAAAAGCCTAATGCTGTTCATTACTGCCTTGGGATATGTCAGCACTTTGCTGCCTTATTCTCCATCTGGCCCAGGCACCATGCTTCCTTCATGGCAGGGGCGGATGTGCTGCTGTCAGCAAGGTAACTGCCACATGTTTTGAGTGGGAGTGAGCTCGGCTGCCTAATGTTGAAGTGCTGACCCATTTTTGGGAAATGCACACTTTTAAAAAGATGCATGTTTCTGCATCCTCTTCTGACAATGAATTCCAACTCTAGATCTTAACAGCTGCTTGTCTTTGTGTTGATAAACAGGACTGAATGCTCCTAGGAGACAGATCTCTTCTCTGCTTTTGCTCTCACCTGTGCTCCATACAAGTCAAGTCCCACATACACTAAAAAATTATCTGTTGTTCACAAGGGGTTCTCTCTCCACTCCTTCCACATCAGTGGTGTTGAAAATATTTTTCTCTTGTGTGGATATAGCCAAATTATTTTCCGCAACCTTTACTGATAACAGGCAAATAAGGCTTTAGATATCTGCAGCATGGAAGTAACTCCCATTGAAAGCAATGGGATCTCTTCTGAGCATAGGGAAGTAGATTCCATGTTCTAGCAGCTGTCCAGGTCACTATCTGCAATAATTTATTTTCCTGGTTTTTCAGGAGAAAACATGAGAGAGCCTCCATATCTTTCTTTCCCATATGGTAGAGGACTGAACCCTAACCATGACCCTGACTCTAAGGTATTTGGTTAACCAATTCTTTTGGTGCCCACTTATCCCAGTCAACTCCATTTAAATCCCACCCTTCTTCCCTACATGTCTCCTTTAGCCTTAAACTTCAAAAACTTGTTTGGTTAATTTTTAAGTAGAGATATTCAACCTCCCCCTGCCCCCCAAGCTGAATTGATTCCATCTTTGCAGGTTAGTTTAAAAGCTAACAGGGGGGGCGGGGGGCAGGGACTCACAGGCCACTGAGTATGATTGGAGAGGGGTTTAAATCCCCACCCTAGCCTGCAGGGGCTCCAACTGGGGTGGGCCTGGGGAGGGGGGAGGGAAGCACTCCCTGCCAGGTTTGGCCCCAAGGGGAGGGGCATGACCAGACACTGACAAGGGCAGTGCCTCAAGTGAAAGGGGGAGCAGGGAGGGGGACTAAACTCCCCTGTCTCCCTCATCAGGCATGGGTCTGAGGACCCCAGCCAGAATCTGCCTGGCTTTCTGTCCCCCTTGCTGCTTGTTCCTGTGCCTGAGAGGGGAGACGAGGGACTTGACTCCCCCTCCTTGCCCCCACTTCACTTGAGGTACTGCCTGAGCCAGCTCTGGCCATACCCCCCCCCATTACATGAGTGGCTAGTGGGGTGGAAAGCCAGGCTCAAGCAATTCTGGGGACTGAGGGAGAAATCAGAGTTTGTGCTCCACACCTCTCAAGTTTCCCCTAGACCCAGGTCTCCTCTGAAAAGCAGCACCTCGGAGGAGGCTGAGGTTGTGGAGGCAAGCGGCTCAGCCGAGGAAGCTCCTCCTGCTGTTAAGCCTCAGCCTGCTCAGAAGTGGGATAAGGGAGGATCCTCACCCTCAACCCAGAAGCAGGGGAGTAGTGTAGTGTGGGAGCATTTTGAGCTGGCAGATGATCCTAGGTTTGCCATCTGCCAACACTACCAAAGACACATGAGCCATGGCAAGGATGTGAGACACTTTTCCATCATGGCGATGCTGCTGCAGCACCCCCTTGCCCTTCTTCCTGCTCAGCCTGGCACCAGTGCAAGTGTGCCAAAGGGAAGTCCCCCACTCACTCCAAAGCCCCCTCCCCCACAAAGCAGAGGCAGGCTACCCTGGACCAGTGGGGCAAAGGTGGACATGTTCCCAAGGTGAACAAGATCACCCAGAGCATTGGGAGATGCTTGCTCTGGATAGCCAGCCTTTCTCCCTAGTTGAGCCGCCAGGGATCAGGCAGTTCATAGCACTTCTGTCCCCATTTTACAAAGTGCCCACACACCACCTTTAGCAGGGCAGTAGTGCCCCCCCCGTACCAGGCATGACGGGAATTCTTGAGGGAGGAGCTGCGCAAGGCAGGGCTGCAGGTAGCCTTTCACGTCACCTCCGACATCTGGAGCAGCTGGGGTGGCGATCATGCCTACCTCTCCCTCCCAGGCAGTAGTATGATCAGTCAGGCTGTTGGTGGGCTCTACTGGAAGCCGAGGTGCTGGATGAGTCCCATGCAGCAAGGGAGATCATGGGGGGCCGTGAACTGCATGGCACAGGGGAGGCTTACTGGGCAGGCCAAGCTCACCCACGGGTTCATGGTCACCAACAATGGGGCCAATATGGTGAAGGCTGTCCGTGATGCCAACTTTGTTGGCATCCGCTGTGTGGCACACAGGCTGCACCTAATAGTGAGGGATGCCTTGGAGGGGGACAGGGCTGCCAGTGACAGTGCTGCCACCAGTACTGCTACAAGTCAGCTGATTTCAAAATGCAGGAAGGTGGCTGCAGCATAAAGAGGGCAAGATGCTGTGGGAGAAACAGGCAGAGCTGAGCATCCCACAGCACAAAATCATGCAGGATGTGGAGACTCGGTGGAACTCCACATACCTGATGCTCAAAAGGTGGTGGAGCAATAGAAGGCCATCCATGAGATGGCCTTGCCATTTTTAAACCAGTCTGTGCACCAAACTTCAATTCAGTTATAGGTATAGACCAGTTTCTGACCACTTTTACTGGTAAAAGTGTAATATCTGCACCTGGCATAGAAGTTTGAGGAATACACACACCTTAGCTTGAAAGACACTGAATTAGGCTTTAGTTCAGCTGCTTTCAGCAGGTTGGATGTTTTAGAGCTCTGTCAGAAAAAACAAAACACACAAACCCATAAGCAGTTAATTATGCAATCCTGTAGAGTACACAGGGAGAATTCCTCTTGACCCCTGCAGATGATCAGTTTAAGGTCTGAAATTTCTTTTCCATGCAAATATTACCCAATCCTTTTTAAAAAACACTAACAGAATTGTTAGACTGTTCTCTCCTACATGAATTTACATTCTGATCTCTGTTTTCCTAACTCTAGTCCCTTCAGTCTATAATTTTGGCATGCTTGCCCATCATGAACGACACTTCATGATACAGAAGGTCTTGAAAAAAAAAAGTGGGCCTCTTTTTTTTAAACAAGAGACTACCTCAGGTGGGTGAAAGCAGCAGAAAAATAGTTCTCCATTTGTACCTATAGGCACAGACCAAAGAGCAGCTCCCCATTGTAACTCATGGCACTTCACAGACCCCACAACATTCGCTGGTGTGACCCTGGTGTTGGGAGATTAAGATACTGTTTAGAGCAGCCACGAGCCTGCAGCTGCTCTCCCCTGGCAGTGCCCTTCCTACTCCAGTGCTGTTTTCAAAATGGGAAGGGGGAAAAAGGAGCAGAGGGAGCTATTCTGGGGGTTGCCCAGCTAGTGCTACAGGGTAGGGTGGGTGGATTGTAGCCCTCCCACCTTGGGGGAGCTCCAATCCACCACCACCACCCTCCAGCACTGGCTAAAAACAACAATACACCAGATGGAACTCCCTCTGGTCCCCTTCCCCCTTCTCTTTCTGAAGACAGCTCCAGGAGCAGGGCTGAGCTGCATTAGTCCAGCTCTGCTCCTGGCACATGCAGACAAGTTACTGAGGGTGCTCCATTTTGGAGCATCTTCATGGGATCAGGCCATTTTAAAACACTCTGACCAAGCACAAGTGCATGGCTGCATCACTGTAGAGAGCTTTCGGGGGCTAGATGGGTGGAAATTGTCACTTCTACCTGCACCTTGTGTGTCCTGCTAGAACAGCAGCACTCATTCAAGACTCACATTCCAATATGGAATTCAGTTTGCTTAGGAAGTGGTGGGGACGACTTCACAACAGCCCAATATGCTCGTTAATAGAAAGTAAGATTGCAGATAACATCTGCTAAAAAATTTAGAGAAAAATACAGAAATTGAAATAATGTGATATATAGTTTTAAAAGCATATATAATTCTTAACAGCCTGTTAGCCCTCCTACTTGCTATGGCCCAGTGAGTAAGTGTGTAATAGGAACCAGGACTCAAAGAAGAAGAAATCAGTCTATAAAGAATCAGCTTCTCATGGACTAGATCATGAAAATGGGGCATAATTGACCATTAATCAAGCTCTATTTACCATCTGTGCAAATCATTAGTGTGACTGACAAGATGTTATTAGAAGCTTACTACAGCAGGTGCCTATTAGTGCCCTCTATAGTTAAGGTTACATTAGAGATCTCAGTTTTCACACGCTCCTAGTTTTCAGAAAAGTTTTCCTTTCCAACTATAATTGTTCTTAGCTGTCTGTGCCTGAATGGGGATTTAATTGATCTTCCCAAGTGTGAAGTCAGTTTTAAGTTTTAGAAGAAAAAAGCCCAACATTCTTTGCCAGAAAATTGCAAGATATATTACTTCAACTCAGGCCTTAAACAGGCATTTGTTTCTAGCAGTGGAAATTTCTGAGAAGTTTCCACCACTAGAAGTGTTTAGCAAAAAAGCCGCCTGCAGCTGCCCCCTCTCCTCTGTGCTTTCCCCAGACCAGTGCAATCTCAGTCTAGGTAAGGTGTGGGGAAACAGCAGCTGCTCCAGTCCTATGGGAGACTGGTACAGCAGGCTACAGCCCTCCCACCTATTCCCCAGGCCAGAGCCCCCTGGTCAAAAGGAGTGGTAGGGAGGTTCCTTTTGCCCCCAGCTTCCCATTGCCATGCAGCTGGGTAGCACGAGTGGCAATGGGAAGCTGGGGGCACAGGGAGAGTATACCCCTGTTTCCCCACACCCTAGCCTGAAACTGCTGCCTAGCCCCACCATCACAATCCCAGCAGCTCATTTGGTAGACTCTGGTTTGGGAAGGAGGCAAGGAGCAGCAGCTGCTGCCATCCCCTTCCCAGCTGGTTCAGGAGCCATGAAGCAAAGAGCTGATTCCTTAAACCAAGCAGCCTCTGCTTTGGGGAAGTAGCAGAGAGCAGAAGGTGCTGCTCTCCTCCTTTCCCAGGCCAGACCAGACTACAGTGGGAGGGAAGTGTACACGCATTCATTCTTGTGAGAGAGTTTCTCTTGCCAGGTCTTCCAGGTTGACACTTGGAAGATCCATTTCCCAGAGGGGGAATATTTTCCCCTGGGTGAAATTCAATGACCTCTTGTATGCTTGTTACTCTCAGGAGAATTGCAATTTTCCCAGTAGACATGCAACACCTGTACATAGCCACAGTTGTAGTCAGTGCCGTAGCAACAAAGTTTGGCACCGGAGACAAAGCCTGCAGTGGCATCCCATCCTCACCCTGCACACATACACAGATCCAGGGGGCAAACACCCCCAATGCTTGCCCAGGAGTGCACAGTGGCAGGAGCTGTCCTTCTCCTGTCCCTATTGCCCCCCAAATGAGTCACTTGCAGCTCTGTCCTGTACCCTGCCCCAGCTGGGCAATACCTGTTAAAGGTGCCCCTTTAATTCAGCACCTGGGGCACTCACTCCGCTCACCCCGCTACAGCACTGGTTGCAGTGTTCCACTTGATATAGTTCAGCTATATTATCATCACTGAGGACTAGGTTTGTTTGCAAAACAAAGCCTTGAAGTTTGGAGGCATATGGCTATGAACACTGGGTCAGTGTATTTATCGTACAGATTTTACCAGTGCTTTTTAGATTTTGCATATGGATTAATAATTGCCTGGAGGATTTACAGGAATGCATTTCATTTTTGTTAATGCAATTTCATAACTATCCATAGCAAGGCTGGAAAAAACACAAACACTTCTCTGCCCTCCTAGACAGTTGCAGAGCCCATCCCAGGAGGCTGGGGTCCAATCGTGACTCCAACTTCCAAAACCCTTAAGGACCAAAAAATGTTAAATGATTTTCTAATGGGAGAGAGAGAGAGAGAGAATAATCCTGTTTGTGAGGATTGTCTTGATAAATAAAACTGAGGTTTTAGTAGAGGAAGCCCTAGACAAAGTTAATAAACTAAATAGTAGCAAATCACCAGAACCATTCACCCTAGGCTCCTGAAGGAACTCAGACTGGAAATTACTGAACTTTTAACTGTAGTATGCAACCCATCACTAAAAACAGCCTTGGTACCAGAGGACTGGAGGGTTGCCAATATGATTCTAATATTGCCATGTCCTAGAGAGAGGCAAACTACAGCCCAATAAGCTTAACTTCTGTTCCTGGAAAATTGGTAGAAACAATAATAAAAGAAAGAAATGTTCGGCACAGGGATAAATGATTTGTTGGGGATGAATCAACAGTTTATTGAAGGAAAATCATGCCCCACTGCTGTAGAGTAAAGTGAATACACCAGCAGGCAGGGACCACATCCAGGCAGGAAAGGTTGGAGAAGTGGGCAGATCTGAACAGGATGCAGTTCAACAAGGACAAGGGCAGGGTGCTGCACCTGGGGAGAGGGAACCAGCATTATGGTCCAGAGAGGTCTTGCTCCCCCTCTGTGCAGCACTGGTCAGGCCACAGCTGGAGTACTGTGTCCAGTTCTGGGTGCCGCACTTCAAGAGGAACATGGGGAAATCTGGAGAGGGTCCAGAGGAAGCCACTCGTATGGTTGAGGGCCTCTGTGGCCAGCCCTATGAGGAGAGGCAGAGGGACCTGAATCTCTTCAGTCTCTGCAAGAGGAGACTGAGGGAGGATCTTGTGGCTGCCTACAACCCTATCAGGGGCCACCAACAAGGATTTGGGGAAAGCTTGTTCACCAGGGCCCCCCTTGGAGTCACCAGGAACAATGGCCACAAGCTGAGGGAGGATAGGTTTAGGTTAGATATTAGGAAGAACTACTTCACTGTAAGGGTGGCCAGAGCTTGGTATAGGCTGCCCAGAGAGGTGGTGTTCTGGTTCCTACACTGCAAGAAGGATATAGAAAAACTAGAGAAGGTGCAGAGAAGGGCAAAAAGGATGATTAGTGGGGCAGGGGAGCTTCCATATGAAGAGAGAATAAAGAGGCCAGACCTATTTAGTTTAAAAAGGAGATGCTTGAGGGAGGACATGATAAGGGTTTAACACAATACTAAATGGCAAGGAGAAAGTAAATAGGGACTTATTATTTACTCTCACAATACAGGAACTAGGAGTAACAGAATGCAGCTAGTAGACTGCAAGTTTAAAAATAACAAAAGGGAGTTCTTTTTCACAGTGGATGCATCTATATAATATGTTTTACTTGAGATTTAGAGCCAATTACTGCACAATAAGTATCACCATCTACACATGCAGATGTTTATTGCACAGCAATTTGCTCCAATTGTCAGTAAACTTGCTACCTGTAAATTTACTTGGGAGTAATTACTGCACAGTATGGCATGTGTAGATGATGGACTGGGAGAAAATGTGCTCCCAGTCAGACAGACATCAAGGGGCAGAAGATTGCTCCCTGCCCCCAGGACCTGCCAACTGCTGGGGTGGACTCCACCACAGAAGCCCAGGCAGGGACAATGTCCCCTTGTCCGGGCAGCAGGGTGTTCTCAGCCCCTACTCTGAGATCGGGAATGGGGGCTGGGAGTGAAGGCTAGGAGATTCTTATATGACTCTCCAAGCCCCCCACTCCCCAATCACAGAGCCAGGGCTGGGAGAGAAGAATCTCTCAGCCCCTGTTCTGCTATTACAATCACGGAGTGGGGGCTGGGAGCACCTAGTTTCAGGGCAGCGGGGCATTGTCCCACTGGGCTCTGGCAGTAGAATCCACCTCAGCAGCAGGCAGCTCTTGGGAACAAGGAAAAAAAAGTCTCCCAGTTCCTGTCAGAAGACATGCATCTCATGGCCCTGTGCTCCCTTCCAGCTCCTGGGATAGCATCTTGGCTGCTGTAGAGAAAGAGTGCAGAGCTGGTAGGGCCAAAAGCAGACTGCTGCTATGAATAGCAAATCTGCTCCTGCTTTCCCACATGTATAGATGCCTGCCTGGGGTGGGTTTATTCTACAGTAAGTTACTCTAGAGTGAGCCCATCCCAGAACATTTGCACATGTAGAAGCACCCAGTGGATAACTCGAGAACAGAACTTTTGCCAAGAGATGCTGTGAAAACTGACAGTTTAGCCAGATTCAAAAAGGGAAGTCAGTAGCTACTGAGGAGTTAAGGCTATAGCCTCCGAATCAGAACTTCCTAGACCTTAGAAGTGGAGGCTGCAAATGAGAGAGGAACAGTAGGGAGAAAAAAACCTCTTGGTTACTAGTCACTGTAACAGGAGGGGAATCCTAGGGTCACCGTGCTTTACCCTAGCACCTCCCCACTGTGCCCAGTTCATCTCTAAAGCACCCTCTATTCTCGCCCACCACATCTTTGATGTTATAGGGAGGCTGCCTCTTTGTCTACCTGGACATGGTTTTCCTCCTGTACAAGGACCCTGCTTCTTAAAAGGGTGCTTCTGTACATCCTAGCCTTATGGGCTATGCATGGCTCTAACCACCCCTTTATCATGCTCCAAGCCTCACAGATGTACCAGACATTTTTTGGTCTTACTCCCTCACTCTCTGGGGCCTCTCTCATTGCCCCACTCTCAGGGACTGGGATCTCCATGTGGCCATGGGTCCTGTATGAGACCTTCTCCAACCCCTAATAGCCTCACCCAAGCCTCCAGTTTCAACAACAAATGAAACACTAGGCTATAACATAAGCTCCAGCTACCTGGCCATAACCACATTCTTCCTGCCTTACCAGGATTGCTCTATTGTTCCCCAGTTGCAGGCCATAGTCTAGCCTTGCCTATAGTCTAGCAGAGCTCCTGCTCCTTTGGCTGCCAGCAGGGAACTTCCTGGCTGGCCTCAGCCAAGGAGTTATATAGGAACCAGGCCCTGCCCCTTCCAGTCAGCTGACCAGGCAGGTGTGGGTCCTTAGCGCCCTTTGGTTGCCCTGGCAACCTGCACCTGGGTGATTGTTCCGGCTCTCCAAGTAGCAGGCACCTTGGTGCCCTGCCACAGTCATACCCAGTTCACTCTCTCTTTCACCATCCACTCTCTGCCACTGTGTGACACAAGATGCTGGACAAGATGGGTCTATGATCTGAGCCAGTTAAGTGCACTTCTTATGTTAAGCCATGCAAAATCACTTGTCAAACTGTTTCCTTGAGCTCACAGGCCATTCCTATTCTCCCAGTGATGCACAGCCTACATTCTGACAATGGGTTCCCATGAATATATCCTGAGATATCAAGACTGGGTTGATGTGCGTCTGTGTGCTTATAAAGGAAGGGATAGGGAATGAGCAATCTATTTTTGTTTTCTTATATAAATAAAAATGCATTCTTGTAAGGAAGAAGACAAAATTGGTTGGCAGAAATAACCGTAGAAGTAATAATGGGTGCAACACTGAGTGCAGAGACAGCAGGCTTAAAATTGTTACGAGAATTCCTAAATGTTCTGTAGTCACTTGACGCAACAGAATCCATGTTACAGGTGAACAAAAGCGTTTTACTGTAGCGGTTGTCAGCCAGGGGTATGTGTACCCCTAGGGGTACTTAAAAAGGCTATAAAGGCTACACAGAACAAATGAGAAAAAATTACTAGAGGTGCACCCATACATCAGTACCATATCGGATCATCACCAATATAAGGAAAAGTGACAGTATTGGCAATCAGCTTTTTTTGGCTGATGTGGCCGATAATGTGGCTGACAAATGCCCTGTGCATGTGCTTACCCACAACACAGCATACAGGTGGCCAGAAGCACAGCCCAGAAGCATGGAGAGCAGCTAGGTCTGGCTGGTAAGTCTCTTGTGAGGGAAGGGGCATGGGAGGTGGGGCAGATCAAGGCCCCAGCAGTGAGGGAGGGAGTGGGGCAGGGGCAGGCGCTGTATAGCCAGGGCAGTGCAGAAGGCAGGGCACAGGATGGAGCTGTGGTTTGTCTGGGGGGCGGAGGGAGGGGGCAGCACCTGCTGCTACGTGCACCCTGGGAGGGCATGGGGGGCATAGGCCCCTGGATCTACATGCAAGGCAAGGGTGGGCTGCTGCTGTGGGCTGGAGCTGGGGACAGTGCCAGGGTCTTCCCAGTGGGAGGGGGCTGGACCAGGCTGTGCTCAGGGAGGTCAGTGCTGGTGCTAGGAGAGGCGGGAAAGAAGGGGCTACAGCCAGAGGACTGGAAGAGGGCCAATGTGGTTCCCATCTTCAAAAAGGGAGGAAGGAGGACCTGGGAAACTATAGGCCAATTAGTCTTACCTTGATCCTGGGCAAGCTTTTCGAGAGAATTATTCTGGCGCATATCCACGAGGGGCCAGCAGGGGAGATTATGCTTAGGGGCAACCAACATGGGTTCATTAGTGGCAGGTCCTGTCAGACCATCCTGGTGGCCTTCTATGACCAGATCACCAAATCCTTAGATGCAGGGGTAGCAGTGGACATAGGCCTTCTGAAAGTCCAGAAGGCCTTTCGACACTGTCTCTCACCCCGTTCTCATTAAGAAACTGGGGGGCTGTGGTGTTGACACCCACACAGTCAAATGGGTCGCCAACTGGCTGGAGGGCTGCACCTAGAGAGTGGTAGTGGATGGGTAATTTTCGGCCTGGAGGGATGTGGGCAGTGGGGTTCCACAGGGCTCAGT
>NW_017728886.1:17454273-17459137 GCF_001723895.1 Crocodylus porosus
AACCAGGAATAACGGTCACAAGCTGGCAGAGGGTAGATTTAGGCTAGATATCAGGAGGCGCTACTTCACGGTCAGGGCGGCTAGGGTCTGGAACAAACTTTCAAGAGGTGCTGGCTCCTACCCTGGGAGTCTTTAAAAGGAGGCTAGATGTACACCTTGCTGGGGTTGTTTCACTCCAGTACTCTTTCCTGCCATGGCAGGGGGTCGGACTAGATGATCTACTCAGGTCCCTTCTGACCCTAGAAACTATGAAACTATGAAATTTCGGGGTGGCTGCAGCCTCTCCCTGTTGCCTCCCTCGCAGTACCACCACCACCCACCCAGAGTGCAGCCTGGGCCAGCCCCCCTGCCAGGAAGAGTCTGGCACCGCCCCAGCCCCCAGCAGCAGCCCACCCTCACCTTGCATGCAGATCTAGGGGCACATGTCCCCCATGCCCTGTTGGGATGCAGGTAGCAGCAGGAACTCCCCCCCCCCCCCCATGGCCCCTGGACAAGCCACTGATGGCTCAGTCCTGTGCTTTGCCCTAGTAATACAGTGCCTGTCCCTCCCTTTCTCCTGCTTCTGCCCGAGCCCCCATCCAGCCCACTCTCTCCCTCACTGCAGGGGCCACAACACCCCTTCCCTCCCCCTTTGTCCCTTCCCCCACAACAGACTTACCAGCCCAAGCTGTTGTGGCATAACTATGATATAAATATATTTAATGTATTTAATGTTAATTAGTGTTGCCTGCCTTATGTCACCTAATTGGTAATATTAAAAACGAGAAAAAATATAAAGGGGTACATGAGCTGAAACTTTGAAACAGAAGGGGTATGCTTGTTTAAAAAGGTTGTAAACCCATGTTCTACTCCACCCTAACCCAAATTTCACAAGTAGCACTCTAGTGTG
This sequence comes from Crocodylus porosus, assembly GCF_001723895.1. NCBI lineage: Eukaryota > Metazoa > Chordata > Crocodylia > Crocodylidae > Crocodylus > Crocodylus porosus. The sequence continues at coordinate 17,455,163 of NW_017728886.1, forward strand.
AAAACCACTGGCCTGTTTTGTAAAAGGAGGGATACAGCACCACATCCTCCAAAAATGTCTTTAAAGAAACAAGTGAGCACTGTTCAGGCCTTGGAGAGGAAGGGGGGAGATACCATCAGGAAAGGTTCAGGACTTGGGATTTCAGCGAGATCGATGAGACTTCCAGACCCTCTGGGTAAAGTTTGTAAGAACCATAAGAGATGGGATTTCAGACACCCCACCCCCCAGAGCCCCAGCCTTTCCTGTTGGCCTGCTTTATATGGATGCATGTCAGTGGAACTGGCTGTTTTGGATCTTACTCAGATGTACTTAACTGTCCCCAGTGCACTGCACATAGATCCCAGATGCCCACCACATGGTTCTGGACTCCATTTCAAGGCCCAGATATGTAAACTTAAGTGTTGCAGAACCTAACTTTTAGACTCCCAGATCCTTTACTAGCTTTCACGTTAAATCTTCACACACAGTTATTGAACATTTCGTCATTTCGCTATCATGAGGCAAGTTCATCCAAGGGATTGGTAGTAAGAGTGGGCTGAGATTGGTTGGCCTCTCTTGGGACTGCTTTAGTCCAACTTTCAAATTTATTTTGAGTATGAGACAGTTTGCTTCTTCATGAAAATACGCTTCATTGCAGATCATTCAGGGACGTCCTAGAGCATAATGTATATCCAGGGCTTTTTGTATTACTTGTGAAATCCACCCAACATCAGTCCAGTCTGTTTTCTTTGTTGAGACTTGTTTTTTCTTCACTCATTTTTCACCTATGAATTGTGACAAGCAAGCTGGCTTTAGCAGAGAGAAGACTATATCGCTAGCCATTTTCTGTCCTGCTTTTGTTTACCCTTAAATTATCATATCATCTTTTTAAATCTCTGCCCCAAACAATAGTTTGTAGATGCAATTTATTGTCCATTAGGATAGAAATACATCTTTTCTGTGTAAAAACGCATACTGAAAAACATCTGCATTTTAGAATGATTTTCCCCCTCCAGTATTGCTTTGAACCTGGTTATTATACGTTTACAAAATATTCCACCCACTCCTTGAAATTCACTGGATATTTTGAACAATGTTAAAATTGTATACAACCTATGATTACAAAGAGTATTCAAAGAAAGTTTCTACCTTTTCCTGACAAACCTCTTAGATTTCAGGAATCAACTCTTCACTGGATTTTTCTAACAAAATGCTTTTAACTACAGAAACAGCTTCAAGCTGTGAGAGTGTTAATAGCAATTGAACCAACTTCCAGAACTTATCAAATTGTTTAAATGCAAATACACAACTGAATCAGAGTTCTGCATATGCAAAATACTGATTGCAACAGTATAACATTTTTAGATAAGACATGCAATAGTTAACTACCCCCCAGCTGCTTTATTAGGAATACCCTAATGTAAATCAAGAATGCTAACAGAAATCAAGAGACATATAAGAGTTTAAATCCCCCCCCCCCGCAATAAAAAAATTCATTGGTTGAAGTAAATCACCTAGGTGTCCTAGCTTTGTCCTCCTAGCTCCTACTATTTATCTGTAAGCACAAGGACTGTGAGACCCTTGTGCCACCACAGCCCCATCTAGGTGTGCTTTCTGACAGCAGAGGCACTTTGCTTTGGGTTATACATAATCCATCCCCCCTGCAAACAGTAATATCAGCCTCTTCCATGCTTTTTCTGTAGTGAGCACTAATGAAACCTGTAGATTTATACTTCCTTTCAAGGGGATGTTTTGTTTTGTTTTTTTAAGTGGGCGGCATTCATTATTGGAGTTCACCCTTTGCTAATCTACAAACCTAGTAGTGCCTCATAATTAATTCATAATTAATTCCACATCAATTCATGGCCGGTTCAATAGCAGCAGGATGTAGCACAGTCTCATTAATAATGGGCGTGCGCGCACACATGGGCTTGTCCAACTTACAGCCCGAGGCATTTTCTGCGGCCCGCGGTGCTGCAACGGGAAATGAAAGTGAAGGCGGCTTACTTTCGTTCCCACCCCTTGTCCCTTCCCCAGTCCCTCAGCAGCTTCCTAATGGCTGGGGAAGGGACAAGGTTCCCACACGCACCGCGTCAGCGCGGCGCAGCCTGGCCGGTCCCGTGCGGGGCCAGACCCCTCCCCGGCCAGGGGCAGCGCTGGCTCCAGCTGCTGAGCGGCCCTGCCTGCCTGTCCGGCCTGAGGAGCCGGTGGCCGCAGCCAGTGCCGGGCTCGGGGCAGGTGCAGGACGGAGCCCTCACGGGAGAGCTTTGCCGCCGAGTGGTGGAGGAGCGGCTCTGCTCGTGGGCCCGGGACAAACCGGTTGCTGGTGGGGCGGATGCACATCCGGGAGCACCCGTGCTCCTGTCCCCACCTCCCCGCCCCGACGTGAGCCCGTGCCCGTGCCCGTGCCCTGTGCTGCCGGAGCAGCCCCGCGTGGGAGGCCAAGCAGAGGTTGCTGGCACTGCCGGCCTGTGCCTGCCTCCTCACCTGCCCGCTTTAAGTCAGCCCCACTGCCCTGCCCTGCCCCGCAGCAAGGCAACGCCTGCTCCCTCAGCCAGTCTCCCCGGGCGCTACGGCCCTCTGGGCCCGGCCGCCCGCACGCGCGAGGCCCCGAGGGGGCCGCTTCTCACGTGCTGCTGGGGCGGGAGGAGGCCGGCCAGGTCTGCACCGGCCAGCAGAAGCGGTGGCGGAGCCGTGTGCCGCTCGGCATGGGACGAGCCTGCAGCGGTCAGTCCCGAGCGGCACATGCTCCACCGCCACTTCTGCTGGGCGGTGCAGACCTGGCCGGCCTCCTCCCGTCCGCAGCAGCACGTGGGAAGCCGCCTTCAGCTGCATGCTGCTTTTCCTGGCCGGTGCCAACCTGGTTCTGCCCAGGCAAGTCCTGCAGCACCATGGCAACCCAGGCATGGCACCGGCAGGCTGGGCAGGCCCCAGGTCAACCCTGGCCTGGTCCCCCGCTTCTCCAGCATCAGGTCAACCGGTTGTAGCCAAGTGGCTCCTGCAGCACCATGTCAACCCCGGCACGGCACCAGGCCAGCCGGGCACCAGGTCTGTAAAAATACTGTCCAGTGTTTGGATTGCGTTTGCTTCTGTTTCTCTTTGTGCAGGATTGGGGGTTCAACTTGTTACTACTTGTTAAAGATGTGTTACTAACAAGTTATGAATTCAGTAAAAGTCAATCTTGAAGATTATTCTCAAAAATGCCCATATTTTGTTGCTTTGATTAGTTTCCACTCTGGCTGATATCCTTTCCACATTTGATCTGTCGACTTGCATTTTGCTTCTTTCATTCATTGAGAAGTGAGTAGAAGCGAAAGTGTTTATTTTGGTCAAGTGTTCAGTATTATTTCATTCTTGCTTTTATTTTGTTTTTATTTTGGATTTTAAACCACATTTTCAGACCCATTTCATTGTCACTTCCTGCAACTTCATTGGTGTCAAAGGTCACATGATATCACTTTCTGATGTGATACCACTTCCTGTGAGGTCTTTGCATATGGCTCCTGGCCCACTGGGTGATAAAAAGTTTGTGATTCGGCCCCACATTCAAAAAGGTTGGATACCCCTGGGGGGGGGGGGTGTAATATTAGCCTGCATTCCTATACAGCAGCAAATATGCTGGTGTAAACAAAGAGCCTTTTGGCTCCAATTAAATTATCTTGCACTTACACTGGAGAAAGTGGGGCATAAGGCTGTGTTACATTTGGTGATGAAGAACAGGAGTTTTGTTTGAGTACGAGTTACAAGGGGCTGTGGAATCACGTCAGTAACTGACTGAGAAAGTGTTCTAGCTACTAATTAGGTAGAAGGCAGGGCAGACTTGCACCTGATCATTCTGAAGTAGTTAACTCTAACACACACGATGCATAAAGTGGTTCGTTTCTCTGGAGGCCCGCAAAAAATCACAGACACACATACATTAAATGGCACAAAGGTGGCATTTGTTTGCAAACAAAGGTCAGAGCAGAGTCAGGTACTCAGATTACTCTGACCCCG
>NW_017728886.1:17459517-17513402 GCF_001723895.1 Crocodylus porosus
GTATTTCTTTCTTATCAGGTGCAAGATGCAAGCTGCGCATTTCTAACAATATTCTATTTCTAACACCCCCCCCCCATATTTACATGATTCTAAAATGCGGTTCCCTCACTTAACATGAAGGGAGTTAGTCTATAAAGTGCAAGTCTGCCCTGCTTTCTGCCTGAATTCAGACTGAGGTAGCTAACTCTACCCCTCTCTAGTTGCTCATTACTCATAGTGCTAACTAAATGGGAGACTGAAAAGAATACATAAAACTCTGGTTTCAAACACTAAACCAATCAACATGACTGGCTATGCCATTGCTCACAGCATGTGATATGAAATTATTTCTTCCTCTTCTCATATCTCTCATTGGTATCAAGTGAAACCTTCACAAACACACACAGGAACATGAATAAAGCGTTAGACTCATCTCACCATTCTCAGTCCTGAGCAAACTGTTAGTTAACAGCTGCCTATTGCTACCTTTAATTTAGCTATCTGGGTTTTTTAGTTCACTTCACTAGTCAGGGAAGTGAAGTGCTCTGGGCTGGCTCCATGCTGTAACCAGGTCTCTACTTCTGTTACTGTTTAGTCTTAGCTGTTAAACGTTATATTGCACACAAGAGCCAGTTTACCTTCCTCCTGTGAAACTGAAGATCAATATTAGAATTTGATATTTAAATGATATATCCTCAGCCATTTCTAGAAGTAGTTATTTGCTAGGTGCTTTTTTGGTATAAGTAATATTTAACTGATTCTCACAAGGACCACATGACAGCTTCTTGGGAATAATGCTTGCTCAGACCATGGTACTAATGAGGCAACATCACAGTGGATCCATGCAGCAGCATGAAGCCCTGTAATTTTCCTTGGCCTACCTGCTCGTCTCTGGGGCTTTGCAAATGTTTCTAAAGGCAGAATGAAGCTAGTTTAGTGGCTCCAAGGTAAAGATTCCCATCTGCCCCTGACTGCTCTCTAAACTACACTCTAAAAATCTGTAAGATAATATTTTAGTGCAGGAATGTCATGTTTTTAAGAAAAAGCAAACAGGCCTTTAGATTTTGAAATGTCCCACAATATTCATTTATATAATGAAATCTATCCGCAAAAATCTTCATTTAAAAATGGGGGCAAATTTGTTGTATAATAGAGATGTACAAACCTGTGATGATTTGAATTTTAGTGTTGGAAATGCAAAGCAGGACTGACTCAAATCAGATTCTTATTCTGTCTATACCCCCAGTGTTTGGAAGCGGGGTTTGGAGAAATAGTTCCACTCTTTGGTCAATCTCACCTTTGAATTCAAAATACAATTCTGAGACATTTTTGTTTTTATCTCAAGGTGTCACTGAAGAATATCTACTTAGAAGTCAAAGTCCTTCCATGTTGATTTTATCCAAAATTACTAAAGGCTTTTTCCCTTCCAAATTCAAATTGTTAAAAAAATTGGAAGCAATGGGTTTCAGTTCAGTTCCAAATATGCTTGAGTTACAAAAACACTAGAACAAGAATATGGCTAAAACTGTCCTGTTGGTCTGATGATGCCGCTGGTAGTATTTTTGCTTGCTGATCTGTGCTTCATTCGTTCTCATTAACCACTGCCCCTCCCTCCATTAAAAAAGGCTAACATGAAAGGGCAAAAAATTGACAGAGTTCATTCAACTAAAAGGTAATATTTTTGTAAGAGCAAACCAGGTGCCAGGGGAAAGACAAACCTTTCAAAGCTGCTCTTTGTGCTGACCTCAATCCTAAAATCAACATAGTTGCATCAAGAATAGGAAAATGAAGTCTCACTTAAATAAAAAAATATTCTTCCATATCGAACAAATAGAGCAGACTGAAACACAAAATCTTTTTCTATTTAAACCATGTGGTATAAAGTGAATAAAAGTATATGGATAGTCATCTTGACAGATTTATATTCTTAAAGCACAGGGAAGCTCCATGTTTTTTTCAATGCTAATCAAATTCAGAAGGCATTCAGTTCCAAATATAGTATAGATCCACAAATTTTCCATTTACCATTCCAATATTAAGTGAAACATATGCTCTAAAGAACATTTGTAATTGGACATTTAAGAACTGGTGTGATTAAATATTAAGCCAGGAAAATGCCCAAAAGAGAGAGAGAGAGAGAGAGAGAGAGTTAACTAATAGCTGCTACTCACCACATCAGAGTGATTCAAAAATAGCATTAGGGATAAATGCTTCTTACACCTACACAAGGGTAAGTTTTGAATAGCTGTACATTGTATAACTTTGGAATTGTACCAGTAGAATTTAGAACAGATCTAGACCTGTCATATTTTATTGGTGAGACTACTGTAGAATTCATCTACTTAGTTAACTAAGTCATCCCAAGATATACAGGTGAATGTGGAATACATCAACAAGGTCATGGGTTAATAGGTGTTTTGAAAGTAGGATCTCCTGTTGTAAAATGAACTGGTAGTAATCTGATTCTCCAAAACCATTCTTTATCATTTTTAAAAAGGACATTACTACCTTGTCATTTCTAAATATAAACTTTGCACGCAGCCTTTAAAATATCTCTCAGCCCTTCCAAGGCTACGGGACTTCAAATTCAAAGATTTCCAAAGGTTTCTGCTACAAGGAATACTATGGCTCCTCTCTTACTATAAAGTTTCCAGATATTTCCTTCCTTTATGGATAATTTTGGAGATCAGGAGTTGTTAAATTTTTTGACAAATTTCAGAAGTGGTTATATATCCATTTCATCCAGTACCTAAAGTTTTTTTCTGAGGGATTTTCACTCAAATTCATGTTAACATGTCTGTGACTCTGGAGGCTTCCAACTTTCACATGTTAAGCTATTAATCCACATGCCAGTGTGGCTAGGGACAGACATTACACATAAACTGATTTAAGTGATCAGAAACTGATTTAAACATGTAACAGAACAGATGTTCAGTGCACATAAACCAGTTTGAAAATGGCTGAAATCTGTTTGAGATAAACCTGGTTGAATGTAGTATCAGACTTAACTGTTTTGGGTCAAACCGGTTTATGCAACGTCTGCCAGACCCCTTCCTGGTTTAAGTTAAATGAGGCTCCTCCAGCATCCTGGCATGCTCTCTGGGCTGTGGAACTCTGCTCCACAGCAGAGCTGGCCCCTCCCCTCTGCTCCCTGGCTGCAGCTCTGGCAGAGACTGCAGGTGTCTGCCTAGCTTCCCCCTGCTCCTCCACTCCCCTCACCACTGTCTGCTAAGCAGAAATTCTCCCCTCACCTCTGCCTTACACAGATACCTCTCAGCATTAGCTAGCATACCACATGCTGGCTACAGTCTGTGCTGTGGGAGACGGGATTGTGTCCACTTAAGGCTTTTTGGAGCTAATCAACATGTAGCTGGTAATGTCCTTCCATTCCTTCCTTGGAAAACTTTGTTTAAGAAGAGCTTTAACTAATGAAAGAGGCTTTTTTTTCTGATGGAGTAATGGATGCTGATAACAGAGTTGATAAATGCTCTGTTAATGTGGGGGGACCCCTCCATAATCAGAGCAGCCTGCTGGGGCCTGGCCAGGCCCCCCTCCCCAGCTCAGCATTATAGAAGGGCAGGGAGGGCTGCTCTAGTACCCCCTGGCTTCTAGCCTGGGCCACTGCAGGCAGGTATCTGCATTTCTGGGATGTCTGTGTGGTACAAACCAGTTTAGCCTAGCCAGGATAGACTAACCTGCAAATATTAAATCAATTCTGGTTCAAGCTTTTTTAATCAATTCATGCTCAGGCAACCTGCAACCACCTCTAAGAAGAGATCCAGAGTGGCCATTATGGGAGACTTCCTAGTGAGGGGGACAGAGGGAGCAATCTGCCACCTTAACACCTTAGCCCATGAGGTCTGCTGCTTCCCAGGGGCCCGTATCTGGGATGTACCTGAGAGGATCCTGATACTTGTCCAGCCCTCCAACCACTGCCCCATGCTTTCATCCATATGGGCACAAATGACACAGCTTGGAGCAACCCCAACCAGGTTATAAGTGACTACAGGGCTCTGGGGGCAGGGCTCAGAAGGTTGGGAATGCAAGTAGCTTCCTTCTCAATCCTTCCAGTTATGGGTCATGGGCACAGGAGTGAGAGACTAATTGAAGAAGTAAACAGAAGACTGTGGCATTGGTGCCAGCATGAACACTTTGGCTTCTTTGACCACAGTCTACACTGCAGAGAGAGAGGCAACAGCTTGTTGGGAAGGGGCGGCCTCCACTTCACTCTGATGGGGAAGAAGCTCTTCTCATCCAGAATGATTGACCTGCTTGACAGGGCTTTAAATTAAGTTTGCCAGGGGATGGGCAGACAACCACCAGTGCAAGCCCATCAAGTGACAACCACAGAATCAACAGGTCAGGTAGCACAAGGGATTTCACTTCTACCCCAACCCAGGGATGGGACTTTTCTAGGAGTTCAGGGAAGCCTAGGGCTTCCGATGGCAGGCTTACTTGCTTGTACACAAATGCCAAGAGCTTGGGGAACAAACCAGAGGAACTGGGTCTTCTACTAAACAAAAATGACTATGATCTCATAGGGATAACAGAGACATGGTAGGACTCCACCTATGACTGGACCACAGGTATAGACAGCTATACCTTTTACAGAACGGATCACGTTGCAAGAAAGAGTGGGGTTATAGTTCTTTATGTGAAGGAGCTGCCCTATAAGCAGAGATTGGCACCCAAGGAGGGCAACTTGAGACCCTCTGAGTTAAAATACTGGGGGGAGGAATGTGGTGAAGGGGATATAACTGTAGGAGTCTATTATAGATCTCTTAACCAAGAGGAAGAGCTTGAACATAAATTCCTAGAGAAGTCTGGCAGAGGCTGCATGCTCTCAGTGCATGGTTATCATGGCCACCTTCAACTACCCTGACATCTCATGGGAAGAGCACTCAGCCAAATCTGATCAGTTGTGAAGCTTTCTAACTTGCATTGATGAGCTCTACTTGACTCAAAAAATCTATGGGCTGACAAGAGGTAAGGCGCTCCTGGATCTGCTACTGGCCAAAGGGGATGATCTAGTGAGCATCCTAAGAATCCAAGGGAAGCTGGGAAACAGTGAGTCATGAGTCAGTCACTTTCTCTATCCATCACAAATCTGGAAAATGAGTCAGCAATGCAGAAGTTCTCAACTTTAGGAAAGCTGACTTTCACAAGCTCAGGAGGCTGGTTGTTGAGGCCCTGAAAGGCCATGACCTGACAGGGAGGGGAGTCCACAGTGAGTGGTCACTACTTAAAGGTGTGATCCTTGAAGCACAAGGGAATTCTACTCCAGCCTGTAGGAAAGGTAACAAAGGATCTGGGCTACCTCCATGGCTAAATAGGGAACTCATAGACCTCCTGTATCTGAAAAGAGAATCTTATAAGGGATGGAAGTTGGGAAACACCACTCAGGAGGCATATTAAGTACTGGCCCACAGTTGTAGAGAGTGAACTAGGAAAGCCAAGGCTGAAACTGAACTCAAACTGGCTACAGGAATCAAAGACAATAAATAGTCCTTCTTTAGATATGTGGGAAGTTGAAAAAAAACAAACCAAGGGCAACACAACCCCTAAACTAAATGGGGCAGCTGACAGCTGACACCCGGAAAAAGCTAATCTCCTTGACAATTACTTTGCATTGGTTTTCCACCAACCCAAGGGGATCACCTTGCCTGACAAGATGCAGGATTACCAGGGTAAGGGCGAACAAACATCTATAATTGGCAAAGATCTTGTGAGGGAACACCTTGAGAGGCTGGACATCTACAAATAAGCTTGCCCAGATGGAATGCACCCAAAAGTGCTAAAAGAACAGATGGAGGACATCATAACGCAGCCAATGGCAAGGATATTTGAGAATTCATGGTGCTTGGGAGAGGTTCCTAAAGATTGGAAGAGTGCCAATGTGGTGCTTATCTTCAAGAAAGGGAGGAAAGAAGATCCAGGGAACTACAGACCAATCAGTTTGACCTCAATCTCTGGAAAGATATTAGAAAAAAAATCATCAAAGAAACCATTAACAGCAGGCTAATGGAAGGCAATGTTCTGAGAGAGAGCCAACACGGCTTCTTTGCAGGTAGGTCTTACATGACCAACCTCATTTCCTCCTATGACCAGATGACACATTACCTGGACAAAGGAGAAGAGGAAGATATCATATTGTGGACTTCAAAAAAACTTTTGACTTGGTATCCCATTATGTTCTCATGGTTAAATTGGGTAACTGTGACCTCAATAACCTTATGGTCCAATGGCTGGGGAACTGGCTCAATGGCCAGACCCAAAGAGTGATAGTTGGTGGAACTGAGTCACCATGACCCATGGTGACCAGGGGCATCCCCCAGGGCTCTGTACTTGGATTAGTACTCTTTAATATATTTATAAATTATCTGGATTCTCGTGTCAGAAGCAGACTGGCTAAGTTCGCTGACAACATCAAATTATTGGAAGTGTGGTTACACTAAAGGATAGGCTGGTGATTCAGGCTGACATGGGCAGGCCGCAAGGTGGGCACATGAAAACCTGATGGCATTGAACACTGAGAAATGCAAGGTGCTCCACCTCAGGAGAAAAATGCCACATTAAACGTATAGGCTTGGCAGTGCTACACTCACTAGCGCCATGACTGAAAGAGATGTGGCATTCATGATTGGCCACAAGATGAGCATGAGCCACCAATATGATGCCACAGCCAGCAAAGAAAACAAAACTCTGGCTTGCATCTACCGATGTATCTCAAGCAAGACCCAGAAAATCATCCTCCCACTTTACTCATTGTTGGTGAGGCCACAGCTAGAATCCTGCATTCAATTCTGGGCTCCTCACTTTAGAAAGGATGTGGAGAAGCTTGAGAGAGCCTAGAGGAGAGCCATGTGCATGATTAGAGGACAAGAGAACAGGCCTTATGCAGACAGGCTGATAGCCATAGGACTCTTCAGCCTGAAGAAGCGAAGGCTTGGGTGAGTTGGTGGCAGCCTATATGTATACAAGGGGTGTGCATCAGGAACTGGGAGAACATCCTTTCACCAGAGCACCCCAAAAGAAGACAAGGTCTAACAACCTCTGGTCACAAACTCCTGGAAGACTGTTTTAGGCTAGACATAAAGAAAAACGTCCTTAACATCCGAGTCCCCAGAGCCTGGAATAGGCATCCCCCAGAAGTGGTGCAAGCACCTATTCTGGACACTTTTAAGAAATACTTGGTTGGTTGTGTTGCTGGAATCATCATCGAGCTAGACCTGATGATCTTGTGAGGTCCCTTCCAGCCCTAATGTCTATGAAATCTAGGAATGTCTGTTCCTAACCCGTGTGAGCTGAGGATCCGTAGTCTGGTATTCAATTTTTAGATTTTTGATGAACAAATCTTTTTCAGGATGGTAAATGCAGAAGCCTCCTTACAAGTCTTTTTATTTTCCTTTTTTGTACTTAAAATTATTTTGCTGAAAACTTTGCTTACCCTTGAAGAGAGTAACATCTGACCAATTAAGGTTTTGACCTTATTCTGGGGGACTTTTCTGGTCCACCATTTTGTTGAAAGGTTTGGCAGTTTTATTGAGGAGGGCATAATCAGGAGTTTTTTGTGCTTTGACTGATTCTTCATTTGCAGCTATCCCAGGTTTTAGTTTTTTTCATTAGTCTTTCACTTTTTTTTATTTCTAATAACAAATGTTGCAATGCCTATTTCTGATTAGAAGCCCATAGAAGTTCAAAGTCCATTGCTATCTTTGGGAGATTTTTCCTGCCAGTAATTAAGGCCTGTCTTTGTTTACACCCTGGATAGTGTAAACTTGTTGAGTTGATAAAATGTTTTATCGTCACCCCTTTCAGCAGTTACATCCACTTTTTTGTTGATGTCATCCAAATATTTCCTCTTATCTCTTTTACTACTTTATACTGCTTCATTCTTTAGTTTACAGAGGGTATTTGCTGCTGCTTTTTCTGTAAATGTTGTTGAGAACTTAATGTTTGCTTTGGCTTCTTTCTATTCTTTATAGAAGACTAGAGCTCTATATTTAGAGCTCTGTATTTCCACTTTTGCAGATTTTAGGTTTGGTTCTTTGTAAAACAACTAAAGTTACTGCAACATTTATGGTACCATCACGGGGAAGAGACCATGTCATGTCAGTGTTGACTTTCTGTTATAGATTTGTAGAACCTGAAATCTGTTCTTCCATTTTAAATTGAAGCAGCAGAAACAGTTTTACCAGACTTTCATGGTTCTGATTTGGGAACTAAGACTGTGCTTGTCCATGTGGCAAAGTGGGGATCCCTGACTAGCCGTGGTGCTAGTTTCCCCATCTGCCTCTGGGCACACTGCCCACCTGTCCCTCCTTCCATGCCTTGATGACACATAATTAAGGTGTTAATTAGGTGGGAAGCTGCCCATTCTTGTCCCAATGCCAGAGGGAACTACCTCCAGCTCCATTCCTCCCCTACACTGCAGCCCAAGCCTCGCAGATGGCATCTCAGGCAGTCAACTCAACCATCCCCTTTGCCCATTAACTGTGGCCCCTTCCATGGGACCTTCATCTTACCTTTAAGCCCTGGCCCCATCTCAGACCAATCAGGACCCCAAGCTTTTTCACTCTATATGGATCTCCCTCGTGGTGGGCCCCTGGTCCTTTTGACCCTTCTGGTCCTGGCCCCAGCATTGACCAGTCAAGTCCCTCAATTGGGTCTTTGCTTCCTGCCTGCATTCAGGGATCAGGGTCCCCTATTCCTGGCTCAGGTGCTTCATGAAGCATGCCTGGCCCCCTGGGGTCACTCACCCCAGCAGGCTCAGGCACTTCCTGAAGCTTACCTGGCCCTTCCTGGATCAGATGGTTCATGTAACCCACCCGAAGGTGAGGGCTGGGGTTAAGGCACCCCTACCCGCCTTTCACTGGGGTGGTAGCTGGCCGGGCATTTCCTGGGGGCTCCTGCACTACTAGGAGCCCCACCAGACCACCCACTCCTGACAAGGTGCAGTTTTAGGTCATGACCAGGAGCCTCCAAACCATCCCCTACAGCTCCTACCCTTACCTCTAGGTTGTTGCATACAGCTTTGCAGCCTGGCCTATCAGCAGCGAACTGCTCTGTTTATATAAGCAGCCAGAGATCTAAAATGGCTGCTGCAATCAAGCACCTGCTGGCTGCTTGACTCGGCCCTTAAAGTGGGCCAACAGTGCCTTGCCACAGTCCATTTTTTCCCCTCATTGTTGGTCTTCCCTGTTACCATTTATGCTTCAGGACTGTCTAAATAAGGTTACAATTCTTTTGGGTAAGGTTTTCTTTTCTTTGATTGATCAATTGATCTTTACTCTCAATAAAATTAAAACATTCCCAACACAGCTAAATTTTTCCATTCCTGCAGAAGTGTGAGGGAACAGAACTGATCTGGTAGTACTTAGCAAACTCTCCTTTTAATAAATTACTACGTTGATGGTATACAAAGCCTTTAAGAGCATATGTTCATTTATCCAGAATCTAGAACTTGGAAAAAAATGGAGCTTAGTGAAAATTGGGTATCGGTATATTAATGTCTGATAAGAGTGATATGGATGGTACGTGAGTTAACAGGGTTTTGTTAGAATAAAGTTTATCTCTGTATCTAAACAGTGTTTCCCATGCTACAATTTAGTAAAATCCACAAGAAAGTTCCCTTTAACACTTGGAAATTCTTTTAAATGTTTCAACAAATCCACATGTACACAACTAGATGGTACAAATAATGTCTGGGATGGTTCCTTGAACAAAGTCCATGCACCACTTAGTTTGTACTAAAGCTTTCAAAATAAGGATGAATTATCTCCTCTTCCTAATTAACAGGAGTCACCACTGGTGAGTCAACAAAAACAACAAAGGAAGTGCAGCCTCTGTGCTAAATTGCAAGGCTGTCTATGCTCTCTTTCAGCTGTCTTCATGAGATTATACAAGCAAGCAGTTTGTATTTTATTTTCCATAGCACACACAAAAAGCACTCTAGTGTATTTATTAGAGTTAAGCCAGTGTAAGAGAAACTGGAAGAATGGTAAGGATGGTCACATTCACTATGCCTTAGGGACAGTTACTACTATACAAGTTACAGAAGTAAACTGTATTTTTAAGATGAAGGGCTTTTTAAGAAGAGCTTTGTTGCCAATCTTGATGTTTTTAAGCAGCTCATCCAGGTTTTAATCCATGAAAGGACTTTGGTGCCATTAGTCAGGCCAAGCTGGCTTTTGCTCTACTGCATTTTTTTTCAAACTAATCCACAGTAACAGGCAAATAAATTATACATTGAAATGTAGGAGTAAAAATCTTCCTTCCCACTAACTAATGTGTATGATTTTCCCTGGAGAAGTTCACTTCTGCATAAGAAATTAAAGCTTTTAAGCACAGAATAAGATCACGGTGTCTGACTGAAAAACAAATCCACTTCCAGAATGTTTTTCTTCAAATGTGTTTTAATTCTAGTTTTAATGTTATTATATTTTACATAGTCACTCTCTTTAATCCATACTTCCATATCACAACACAATAATGTTTCAGGAACACCGTTTTATAGAATAAACTTTGGCTTCCTTGTTCTGATTGTTCATTCTCTTGTCCTGACTCAATTAGAAACCCCTGAAGGGCATTAGCCCCTAAAACTAGCAAATTCTATTTACTCTGGACTTCTGATTCTGCCATTTTTTTGCTGCCATGAATCTTTCTAGTTTCTAGGCTAAACAGGGTACATGTACGTGAGACACTAACTAAGCAGTAGCATAATAACACTTCCTAGTAGCATGCCAGGCAAAACTCCTATTAATATGCTACTGAGCAGTAGTATTAGGCTAGCAAGCTGTAGGCATCAATAAATAGCTGTGCTCTGGCACTAATGCTCAGGAGCACACATTGCAGCATATTGATTTAGTACTTGGTTAACCAAGTGCTAAACTTAATGTGCAGTAACTACGGCACATTAATGAATGTGTAGACGTGCCCACAGTGAAGTAAGTTTTATGTGACTAATGAACATGATTTCTACAGGGATTGAACAGATTGAACCAGATGCATGATAGCCTTCTGAAAGCTGCCTTTGTTTCTGATCACAGGTTTGACTAATAGTCACCAAGGGAGAGCTGAAAATTAGAGTGGATCAAAATATTACGATCACATGCTCACTCAAGGAAAATGCTCTGTTTTGAGGTCAAATTTGACCTTCATAAAAATAAAATGAAAATCCAGAATCATTAGTTTGTAATGAATTGCCTAATACCCTGCAGAGGTTTATTAAAGTGGTTCTCAAACTTTTTAGACTTCAAAGCACCCCTCCACAAAATCAAGGCACCCCTCCATAGACACAAGGCACCCCCACCATAACTTCTGTGAATTGAGCGGCATCCCATTTCAAAAACTAATTTATTACAGTGCTTACCTCCTCCCACAGGGACTTGGCCCAGCCATGGAGGCAGTGGAGCCTGACCCTGCTCTTACTTGCTTATCTTCTCACACTTACCAGCACTTTTCAAAGGGTCTTGCATCACCCTGGTTGAGAATCACTGATTTGTTAAACCTGGAACTTTCTTACTAGCATCTTTTTTTTACCATTTGACATCATTAGAAATAGACAGTGTAGCTGTACAGAGAAGTGACTGGAACTGAAAAGCACCATTTAAAAATATGTTTTCCAAGAATATGTGCTATGCAGGATCAATCCATATGCTTTTATCCTTGAGATTTAGCAATTGGTTGGAAGCACAGTCTTTCAGCATCAGCATTTTTATTTGTAGCAGGCAATGATTTTAAGGTCACTTAGTTTCTATTTGAATCTGAACATGAAACCAATCAAACCTCTAGTCAAGATTTCCATATTCTTGAAGACCTAACTCTTCTGGCCTCACATTTAGCACACAATACAAAGGTTCTGGCTATCTGTGGTACAAGATAAAATGTTGCCGGTGTAATTTTCAAGTCTCACTTTATTGCAAGGAAAGGACTTAAACTGTAGTTGTTGCTCAGATTCAATCCAGTGTTTACTACAGTTTGTTAAGGGATAAGTTTGATCAATGTTCCCAAAAGTTGGACAGCTGTCAGACTAGGATATGGTGGACTATTTCTATATTTATATTTTCTGCTGTTTAAATGTTAATTTGTTAAATGGCAGTACTATATTTTATTTGGAATACCTGCAAAATAGTTCTATTAGGATCAGTCTGGTGTTATACATAAGAGACAATGGAACAGATTTTGATCATGGTATGAACAAATACATTTTAGGCTCTTTGAGGACAACTGGATCTACTGCTCTAGAGCATATAGCAGCTGTTGCATTGTAACAGTTACATTGGCATGATCCTGTAGCAATGCAAGTTAGCTAAATTACGTTAATTTTCACCCTGAATCAAGCAGGGCTGAAGTAGGAGGAGTTTTGCTGCACTTGTGTCACTACAGAGTTATACAGTTGCATTGTACCACTTATAGATATACCCTTTCATAGCAACACAGTTCTTATGTCTGTCTCATACCCTCAAATATCCTCTTCTGCTTGTGCTGAAACCAGAACAGCTTGGAAGTTGTGGCTTAGCAAGTTTCTATGGTATTAACATATTTCCAAAAGTAACTAAACCATAATAGCCAATAGTAGGCAGATTTGTTTAGAGAATCTCAGATTCTTAAGTGGAAAAATATATAAAAGGAAACTTCATAGTGTTTGATAGTTAGAAATGGGAAAGAAAATATTATATATTTAGATGAAAGATGTTACATTTTTTTAAATCTGTAAATTAAGTGCCACTAAAATAAAATGAGTAGAAAAAACAGCAAGAAATTTCCCTGCCTTTTTAATAGCTAGATTTGCTGTCTTCAAGCCCACTCTATCCAGAAGATCTGCTGCTTTCAAAACCAACAGGCAGAACAGGAAGGTCTGTTTCAGTAACATCAAATCAAAGAAATAATTCAGGTGTAAGGGAAATAAAATTCAGTTAAAGCCTCCATCTCCAAAACAGGGTTATAATCTGTACCTCATATTGCAGTACACAAACACTTGTGGCCCTGGCCTGCAGCTCAGATGTGTAATTCTTAAAGTACATTTGATTTATCCATGGAAATAAGAGATTTCCTGTGTCCCACAAGGTTAAAAATATGTACCTTGCCCTTCTCCAGAAAAGGACATTATTGTTTTCATGGGTACAGTAAAGCTGCTCTTACGTTAGGGCCTGTAGGAACATCTGTATGGGAAGGAAAAGTCCATATATTTACTCAATCCTTGAGCCTTGTTTCAGCGAGAGTTTTAATGGACTCAAGAGATGCTGCTTCATAGATTTAGAAAAAGTATGAAACTTTTCTGGGAGGTTGGCAGTGAACACTTCACATTAGAAGAAGCTATAGCTCATGCATGGACAAGTCAAGAGAGTGGGAAGGGGTTGTATTTCCAGCCAAAAATAAAATCAGAAATTACTACACTTCTTTCAAGAAAAAATGTAACATCCATTTTGAAGCTGACAATTTTTCCCACTCCATTTTGAAGATCAAGAAGATTCAAGAAGCCTCTCAATCTTTAATCCAGGTCCCCTACCTAATCCAGGCCCCCCACCTTTCACAAACAGAGAAAGGTACTTAGCTATCTTAGTCCAATGTCAGGCAGAAAGTAGACTTTCATAGGTGACAGCTTAGGCCTCTCTGAACAAGTTTGTTTCTAAGGTGCTACCCTGCCCTGCCTTCTACATCTCAGGAGTGTTCCTTAAACATGAAGATGGTCCTTTCTTATCCTTCCTTGTTGAGGCTGTTCCAGTTTGTATTGAACACTTAAATACTCATTGGGCCACAGACTGGGGGGGTATTTTAATCCAGGTGTCCAGGGGTGGATCCAGAAGGGGTCCAGCAGCACTCTTTGGCAGTGCTGTGCTTGAGCACCCAGCACAGGGTCTGCCTGGAGTCAATGCTTACATGTGGCACCGGAGTCCAAGTAGTGAGCACTGCTGCCACCACTCATCCCAGCCTTTCCCCTGCTGCAGAACTCAGAAGGAAGAGGAAGGGCAAACAGCAGCAGTATCCAGGCCCTAGGCTCCAGAAGCATACAAAAGCAGAAGCTCTGGCCAGATCCTGCCCCAGTCAGCTGCTGAACACCGAGCTGTACGCTCACACTCTAGCAGGGTCCCATGCTGACTACGCAACTTGCTCAGAGCTCACTTTGCATGCGTGGTACAGACCAAGTGGGAGGGATTGCACCATCCTTGTCCCATTCCTGTATCCACTACAGCAGATATCCCACATCCTGGGCTGTAGTGGCAGAGTAATTAAGGTGTATCACTATACTCCTGGAGCCATGAACTTAAGTATGGCTCTGGACATTTGCCTAAAGATACCCCCAGTTGATCCAGCTGTAAGTTGGTACTTGAACATTTTGGAGAGGGAGTCAAAGCTGGGTGTGATCATTCACATGATTCCCCTGTGTGCTGGTAAGCTACAGAAATGGCTGTGCCTTAACCATGTTAGCCTTCTGAGCTCCTGGGCTTTGAAGGACCTTTGACCATCATGCACCTCCAAGATGAGTCTTCTACACCAAGCTGTTGGATAAGAGGGAGGGCTGGGGACACTTGGAGTCACACGTGTTCTAGCAGGGGTGGCCAACCTGCAGCTCTGGAGCCACATGCGGCTCTTCAGAAGTTAATATGCGTCTCCTTGAATCTTTGCACAAGCACATGGCGTGACATAATGGCTACGGAAGCTGGTCACCATGTGCTTGAGCAAAGACCCAAGGAGACACATATTAACTTCTGAAGATGGAGCCACGGGTTGGCATTCTGTCCCACAAGCAAGATGGGCAGGAGAGAGTTTGTTAACCTTTCTGGGGCTTAGGCATGAAATAAGTGCCAGCTTGGGGCTGTCAGGACTTTGGTGCTTCTATGCATCTCTCCGTTAGAAATATTGGTGCCCATGGAGTTTAGCAACATATGAGTGGGGGTTTTATGAATATCTGTGGCACCTACAAACAATAATTAGGTACCTAAACAGGCAATTAGGATTCAAAGTCTACACTGTGAATGTAGCCTTTACTGTCTCATACCATGTGCACAGAACAAGAGAATCGTGATTCTTATAATATTTTTCTTTAGAGAGGTTTAGCCGAGCTACCAGTTATGCTTGTCCATGATGGTATATATGAACTTCAGAGTAACTCCATGCAAGATTAGTAGCTACCATACCCATGGCTGGTAAACTTCTCTATAAGGCTTCTGGCCTGGTGAAAATCACTCTTCTAATCTTGGCTTTGATTTTGGTTAAATGAAAAATTTCACTGGAAGTGCTGCTTTCCATTAAAAATGCTTGAATTTTCCATTGGAAAACCAAAACCTGAAGGTACTCCAGTTTGGGGCCAAAATATTTCAATGTTCAGCAGCTTCCAGACAAAAACCTTAAACTTTTGGGGCTGGTCAATAAAAAACTTTAAATGTTTCTACTGCACGTTTCATCTTATCTGAATTTTTTTCAGTTTCATCAACATTTCTGTGGAAACCCGCCCCCCCATGTCTTCCAATCAATGTTATTCTTTATTAGTTTTTCATTAACTCGTCACTGTTAGATGACCTGACACTTCGTATTTATCCCCTTGAAAGGCCATATTCCACATGCCACGACTTCTATGAAAGAGTTGCCTGAGCAAGGGATGCTGAACTACAGATAACATTTTACAGTCACTACTGTTTAAGATCAGTATTTCTTTCTTTCTTCTTTTTTTTTTTTGGTTTTATCTTTCAAGCTGCTGATACACTTTACTCACCATTATGCTGGAGGGGAGGCAGACCATAGAGCCCCTTAAGGAATTAGCTCTCTTTGATGTAGAATAGTGCAGCGCTACAGCTCTGGCCTATACATTGAAGATTACTGGCTGGATAATTACCTAGTATACTTCTTCGCCTCACCCTTTTTAAAAAATTGTCAGCTGTTGGCTCATTAACAAATACAAAAATTAAAATTGTCAGGATTTATACAAGAGACGCCATTATGTCATTTTTTCAGTTTATGGCAGTTTGCTAATGAAACTGGCAGATTTAACAGGTTTCTTCTTTTGGACCAACTTTGGTTAGGAAGGGTATCAGAGAAGCTGGGACCAATAAAAGATATTATCAAGAAAACCTTGCTTATTACTTGTCTAAATTGTCACAGATACAACAACAGTCCCACTCTGCTATAATACGAAGTATTTAGAGACATCCCTTCGCCCCTTCTCAGGCAGTATTTTTGAACTATTTCCTTTTAGTGAACAGGCAGCTTAACTGTTCAAGGTAACTGCGAGGGTGGACCTAACTGGATGCTGGGTGGTCTTTGTACTTTTTACTTTGTGTAATCAAACCAATTGTCTAATCAAATGGTTCAAATGAATTGTCTAATCAAACAGCTCTAGAATTGGCCTTCTTAGCCATCAATGGACTCATCTACAACCCTTTATTTGACTCATGGGAGTGAGGGATCGCTGACAATGACTTTGTGTAATCCTTCCAAGCTAACTAGAAATATTTTGTTTCTATAGTCTTTTTTATAAAGGCCCCCTTCACAAACTGTCAGAGCCAGATCCTAAAGCAAACAGGGATAAAAAGAGGCATATTTTCCCAAGCTGTTTTAAAACCTTCAGGGCTTCCCTCACTTCTCCTGGCAGTGAGAGAAGCTTCCCATCCTGTTTAAAAACTATTTTAAACACGAACTAAAATGCGTTACCTCAAGGCATGGAAGGCAATGCTCTCACATCCTGTTTTTTGTGTGAGGAACTATTACCTCTAGCATGTAAGGCATCTCCCTAGAAGGCACAGGGTAGTGTGACTTTCCTTTTAACTCCTCTAAGGTACGACAACAAGAGTTTCACTTTAGCAGATCTCTGTGTGTGGAAACTCTGGCTCTTGCTTTAGACATAGGCTTTATTTTGGCTAAGCCATGGAAGACGACACACAAGAAGCTGGCAGTTTTCTGAGAAAGCCTTTTCTTCCATCACACCTTGTATTTCAGTTGTTGGTTGATGGTATCTTTATTTTAAACCTGCTTTCACTGCAAGTGTCTGATGCTTTCCGTGTCATGTAGCTGAGGTAGGTGAAGGGATAATTTGAAGATGTTTGCATGAATAGAGTAAGCAAATGGGGAGATGGTGTTACAAGGCTTACTTTAAATTAAACAACTAGCAGAGAAATAGTAACATTCTTCCATACCCAGATGATGCACTCCTTGCTGAATCTCATCCGTGCTCCTCCATTAGGTTTGGCAGAAAGACTGAGCAGCATTTGGAACTTGGAAGCCCTGAGTCAAAGATAAAGTTAACCGATTCTAATTTAAGAGCTATGTCCCCCATCTCTTCCATCTTGTTATATTATAGTGATCATGTAATATGTTAACCTGGCTCTTGGCAGTAACACCTCTTCTTGCACCAGTAACTTGCCTTCACTATTCTCCATGCAGCCAGAGGTTTGCCCCCTGCCCCCACCTCCATTCCAGTGCTCTAGGTTGCAAACTTTGTCAGATTTTTCTGGGGAACGGGGATCAGAGCACGTGGGAAGGGGGTGAGGTTTAACTTGTAGCAGTCCTGCCAAAAAAGTAGGCTAGTATTGATTTAGGATATTTTTGCTGCGAGACCCAAGAAGCTAAGACAGTCCAAAAAATCAAACTTCCTGAAATCCAAAACAACTAGCTTTCATCTGAAATTAGAAACTGTAGGAATCAGATAAACCATTTCTGCATATATGATTAACCTTTCATATGCCTTCAAAGTAATGTGTCATGTAAAATGAAAGATATGAACAACAAAAATGAGCAGAGGTTCAGAAAAATGCTTCTGTGGAAAGACTGAAAGAATTATATTTGTTCCTTCCCTTTTTTAAGAGAATACTGAACAAAACATAGCAGTCTTCAGCTGTGAAGAGGGTAATTAACTGTTCTCTGTGTCCACCGGGGATAGGACAAGAATTGACCTGAATTACAGCAAGTACAATTTAGATTAGACATTAAGGAAAACTTTCTAATTGTAAGGATTGTTATGCTCTGGAACGGGTTCCTTAGGGAAGTTTTCGAATTTCCATCACTGGAGATTTTTCAGAACACGTTAAACAAACAACTGCCAGGAACTATTGTGGTTAGCTGAACCGTTCTTGGAGAAAGGGAATGGACTAGATCTCTCAAAGTCCCTCCATCCATATTTTCCACGTGGCTGTAAATATTAAAAGATAAACCCCTGATCACTATATAACTCAAATATTAAAATAAAGTGCTTAAAATGTAATTCTAATTCATAGTGGGGGGGAGGGGGTGACTGGGAAATGCAATCCTTGAAACAAACATAGAACCTCTGATAAAAAAGAGGATCAAAGGAATCTGTTATGCTCAGACACCATGCATCTATTCTGTTATATTTATACCTTTGCATTATTTTTAATTATAATTAGAGCATTCAGCTATTGCTTGCAAAGCAGAGTTGTACATCTTGATAATGGGGAAGATGGAGTGTACCAGGATTTAAAAAAAGAAGGAAAGAGAGGAAAAAATAAGGATAAGAATAAATGCTAAATACCACTGAGCAGTTTAAATTATCTGAACAATTGTGAAACTGTGGAAAGAATAGAGTATTCAGTTTTATCATTTATTGCTAGATCAAAATTTTAGTAAGGGGTAGACTTGGGAATAGCTTAGGGGCACTGGGACTCAAACACCTTTTCTCTCACTCCCACAATATTTTCATTGTGTTGAGAGCTGGTAGGAGAATAAGTTATTTCACATCTTTCAATGGAGAGTTTATTCCCCACTCCAGCTGGTAGTAGGAAAGGATGGCATACACCAAAGCTCTCTAGCCTTCCTGACCCATCCATTTTTGAATGAGTAGCCCACTAATCATGATCCGTGTCCTGAATCAAGATCTAAGCATGACTGAATGGAGAAAATAGGGACTAGAGCCATCTAGTCCCCACCTGTAAGGGGGGCTCTCTGTGAAGCTACGTAGTGCTGCAAATACCTTGTCCAGAGATGGGTCTGTTGTCAGAGATACTCATTTACCAGACAATCTTGAAGTTTTTTGGCTATAAAGAGGAAATTACTAGATTAATGGAATGCTGTGTACATACTTAAATTTCTGATAGACGTTTGATGAAAATTCTAGGAAGAAAATTAAATGAATTTGGCTTAGACAACAGTATAATTAGCCAAATCAAAAGCCAGCTGGAGAACTACTTATGAAGGGTAATTATAAAAAATTCATCAAAAGTAGAAAAATTGGCTGGTGGTATCTGTCCCGGGAAGTAACACAACGAGGGATACTCACCGGCAGCCCGGAACGCAGCGCATGAGGGGCGGAAAGAAGAGCCCACACGGCTCGTCAGCTGCCTGTTTATCCAGCTGCGGCCAGCCAGTGATGTCAGCATTAAACGCCGGCCGGCAAGAATAAAATTGGTGGCACACGCTGCGGAGACAACGGAGGGTCAGGGAGGAGAACTGCTGCCGATGCCAGCAGCAGAGAAGCCGCTCCCCACAGGACTCCGGGGTCGGAGCCAGCTGGGGCGAGTGCAGGCAGAATGAGGCAGAGCACCTCAACGTCGACTCACACAGGACGGCGAGGGAGCATCTGAAACACCATCCCGGCTCATCGCCAGAGCGACCCGGGGAGATGGAGTAGACCACAGGTGGGAGTGCGGGGACGATGGAGCGCTGAGGAAGTCCTCCCAGGGAGAAGAGGACCCTGGGAGAGCCCCAGAGGGGTTGCTGTCAGGGCGGATATCGCTGCCAGACCCGGATGGGTCATTGAACAGGCGAGAGAGCAGATGCTGAGGTGACAGGGAGGGAGAAGACAACCCGTTCCCCGCAGAGACCTGGGAAGAGTAGAAGGGGAAGCCGGAGAGGCAGGTTGTCCAGTGATTTTGTTGAGACATTTTTTGGTTGTTTTCCCAGGCTACAGGTATACAGGAGGGGAGTGGGCCCCCGAATAGTGAGGCTGAGAAGGATTCTCAGAGGTTTTGGTCCTGTCCCTAGGGTATTCCCTCGAGGGAAGGGTGACAGCTAGGTGGGCCTAGGGATGTGAGCATGAGGTTCCAGTCGTGGTCGCTTCCCCCCCCCGCAGAAGGAGGAGGCTGTTAGATGAACACTCCTGCACAGGAGGTGTGAGGCTGGGGTGTAGGGGTGGTGGAGCCCTGTGTGTGTGCCATGGGCCAATGAGCGCACCTGAAGAGCAACCCCACACACTGAGGTTCAACAAGTCGTGGCAGGAGAGCGCAGGGTTGAAGACTTGGGTGGAAAACATCAGCTGAGGCAAATACACGAACCTGTAAGGCATTTGACACCAACCATGTGGGTGAAAGCCGCCCGGGAGCGACTGTTTGAGGCCCAGTGGCTACAGAGTGGTGTATTGGCTGGAAAACCTTCAGGGGGCCACCCAACCAGCATGCAACCCACCGAGACAGCTCCAGCAGACCTGTTGGGGCAGAATCTGCAGGTCCTGACACAGATTGTGGGTGCACAGCAACAGATGCTGGAGCAGCAGCAGGATTGGATGCGGCATGGCCCATCCACCTTACAGATGTCCAAAATGATATTAGAAGATGATCCGGAGGCCAGATCGAGGCCTTTGAGCGGCATGCAGTTAGCACCAGCCTTGATAGAGGATATTGGGTCAGCCAGCTAGGGGCCTTAGTTGTGGGCAAGGCTCAGGCAGCCTACAGGGCCTTGGCCCACGATGAAGCCCAATATTACAAGGGTGTTAAAGCGGTGATTCTCTATCGTTTGGAGATCAGCCCAAAGTACTACCAGTGGCTTTTCCGAGCCAAGATGGGGGCAGAGGAGAGACGTCTGTGGCTGTTGTTCCAGCGGCTGTGGGACCTCTTTGGAAAATGGGTCAACTCCAGGATAAGGTCATACTGGAGCAGTTCATGAACGACCTGGAAGAGAGGACCCAGCGGTGGGTCCGTCAGCGCTCCCCAGAGTCCTGCAACGAGGCACCGAAGTTGGCAGAAGCCTTCATGGCTGCAGAAGTATACTACTGCCACGAGGAATGGGGGCCCCTGTTACTGGTGCCAGCGCCAAAAGAGATGGAGTGATGGAGTCATAAGACCTGAGGAGGGGACATGGTCTGCTATCATTGCGGCCAAGAGGGGACACTTTGCGTGGGAGTTTCCAGAAAGAACTTCTGAAAGATGGTGGCCACGTGGTTCCCCAAGGAGGGGGGCTGAGTCTTCTAGGGAGCATGGTCAGGGGGAGCCCATGGACTGCAGTTTTGGGGCTGGAGGTGAGAGCCCAGTGTGGGAACGCCCCGTAGTGAGAGCTTGGGTTGAAGGCCACCCGGTGTGAGTGGTGTTGGACTCCGGTTGCGCCCAATCACCGGTCAAGGCCATCCTCGTAAAAGAGGCCCATGACCACCGAGCAGAGCCAGTTAGGGTGTCCTGCCTCTGTGGGGAAACCCAAGCCATACATTGAATGTGGACGAGCCTCTGGGTTATGGAATACCACAGGGAGCTGTTGGTGGGCCTAGCGCCCCGCTTAGCATGCGACATGCTCTTAGGCCAGGACTGGGCCCCATTGTACAGCGTCATGGATAGGGTGCAGGATGTCGAGGCTACACGGACGGCCTTAAGAACATGGGAAAGCTGGCTTGGTGATCCAAGAGAAAGAGAGGTAACCAGTGAGGAGCGGGAGGAGTCCGTGATGGACCTACAAGATATTGCAAGCAGCCAGCAGTTCTGACAGGCACAAGAAGAAGATCCTAACCTGCAGGAGCCATAGGCACAGGCAAGAGATGAGCCTCCTCAGCCAGCATCAGTCTCCGATCCTGGGAGCCATTTTGAGGTAAGAAACAACCTCTTGTATCGGGTCTCACCTGGTGGGGCATGGAAGGAAGATAAGGTTCAACTAGTAGCGCCAACGTGTTTCCAGAAGACGGTGTGGCAGTTGGCACATGCTAACCTGATTGGGGGCCATATGGGTAGGGGTCAGACCTTGGACAAGATATCCAGATGGTTTTTTTGGCTGAAAATGGGTGAAGACGTGGCCCTCCGCTGTGCAAGGTGTCCTGTGTGCCAAAGGGCTAGGGAGGATCAACCCCCGTGAGCTCCCATGAGACCTATGCCTGTTATTGATCTACCTTTTTCTCAGGTCACTATGGATGTTGTGGGACCACTACCTCACAGTAGTAGCAGATACCAGTACATCTTGGTGTTCATAGACTATACAACAAGATGCGCTGATGCGGTGCCTTTGAAATCTGTAATGGCACCACAAATAGCGGAGGAGTTGGTGAAGTGGATAGCCTGCATGGGGATTCCCCATGAGATCCTAACGGACCAAGGTCAAAACTTTATGTCCGGAGTGCTACAGGGAGTGTGTCTGACCCTGCGGATTAAGCAACTGCGGACATCGGTCTATCACCCTCAGACCAACGGATTAGTAGAGAGGCTGAACGGAACTCTAAAAAAGGTGTTAAGATGGTGCATACAAGGTGATCTATGACACTGGGACCTGATGCTACCATTGGCCTTATTCGTACTCAGGGATGCCCCATTGGAATCCCTAGGGTATTCCCCCTTCGAACTAGTACTAGACCATCAGCCCCAGGGTTTATTGCAGCTCCTCCAGGAAGAATGCAGACAGGGTCCCGCGATTATCTCTAGCCCGTCAAGATACCAACAGGCATTCCACCAGTGAGTCCAGAGCGCAAGAGAGCTAGCTGCCGGTAATTTACGGCAAGCCCAACTGCACCAAAAAGAAAGGTATGACTCACACTCAAAGGAGCGGGAGTTTCAACCCAGACAAAAGGTGCTAGTTCTATTTCTCACTTTGCACAGCATATTGTTGACTCAGTGGCAAGGCCCGTTCAGAATTACACAGAGAATCGGCCCAGTCGACTATGATGTTTACCACTTGGGTCATCAAAGAATGAAACAGATTTACCACGTTAATCTACTACAGGAATGGCAACAACCCGAAGGGTGAGCGGCATTTAGGGCAGAGGCGATTCATAACCTAGGACTGTGAGAACCCAGCCCCAAGCCAGCAGCCCCAGAACCCGTGAAGAGTATTCACGTAGGTGGCGAGCTAACCATGACTCAGAAAAAGGAAGTGTGGAACCTCCTCATAAAGTTTAAGGAGGTTTTTTCGGAGGATCCCGGACTGGTGAGAAACAGGTTCCACCCCATCCATACACCCCCAGGCGTGGTCATACGGGATCGATGCCGGCCCCTGCCCCATCACCTAATGGAAGAGGTACAGGCAGAAGTGAGAAAGATGCAAGCTGTAGGTGTCATTAAACCATCCTGAAGCCCTTGGTAGAGCACCCTGGTACCGGTACGAAAACCAGATGGGACCCTACGGCTCTGTATAGATTACCACAAGTTGAACAAAATAGCTATGTTCAATGCCTTCCCCATGCCACAGGTAATGGAATTACTGGAATGGATTGGGGCAGCCCGGTTTATAACTACTTTAGATTTAGCCAAAGGATATTGGCAGATCCCGGTTCAGCCATGCGACCGTCCCAAGACGGCCTTTGGAACCCCCTGGGGTTGTATGAATTTGTACGGATGCCATTTAGGCTGCATGGGGTGGCCGCCACTTCCAGAGGCTAATGGAAAGCATTCTAGCACCGCGTGCCGAGTACACTGCTGCGTACATTGACGACATTGTCATATTCACTTGATCATAGGGTCAACACCTATACACCCTGAGAGCTGTATTGACCAAACTGAGAAAGGAGGGTCTGACAACAACCCCCTGCAAGTGCGTGATCACCCACACGTACACAAAATATCTTGGGTTCCTCATGGGGCAAGGTACTATCCAGCCGTTGGAAGATGAGGTCCAAGTCATTCGCTCCTTCCAGGCTCCACAAACACTCAAGCAGCTATGATCATTCCTGGGTTTGGTAAATTATTATCATAGATTCGTGCTGCAATTTGCAGAAATAACATCACCCCTATCAGAGGCCCTAAAAGGGTCACCCCAGAAGGGGATTCAGTGGACGGGGTGATGTTCCAAAGCTTTCGAACCTTGAAAAAGGCCCTATGTGAGGATGTAATTATACACACCCTTGATTTCGATAAACCTTATACATTACAGACGGATGCCTTCAACACCACCATTGGGGTAGTACTTACTCAACAAGACGCGGACCTGGACCGGCCTGTAGCCTACGAAAGTCGAAAATTGCTGCCGGCCGAAACCAGGTATGCAACAATTGAACGGGAATGCCTAGCTAGCCAGTGGGCAGTGGAACACTTCCATCATTACCTGCTCGGGAGGGAGTTTACGCTCATCACTGACTACGCGCCCCTGAAGTGGCTCAGTTCCACCAAGACCGATAATGCGCGAATAATGCGATGGGTGTTGGCTTTGCAACCCTTCAAATTTCGTATTGTGTACCGCCCTGGGAAAGACAACATAACGGCTGACTTCCCACCACCTTCCCCTCCTTGCTGGCTGTTGTCAGGGCCCCCTTCCCACTCCCTTCCTTCCCTCCCTCCCTCCCCACTGCCTGGGCCTGACAACAGCTGGCACTGTGACCCCACCTTCACCTCCCCCTGCCCTGCTCCCCTCCCTCCCTCCCTTCTTGCTTGCCACCTCCCCTTAGGCAGGGAGGCATGGGGCAGCCCCACTGCTCTGGCAGCTGGGGTATGTTCACTGCCACCACAAACTTCCCCAGCAGCATCTCAAACTTGGGCAGCACATGCACAATTAGCCAAAAGTGTTACGAACAGGCAGACACACAGGCAGACAGACTAAGCCTTTTATTATATTAGAATGCTCGAAATCATTCTAGGGACTGAGAAGGGACTGTTACTTCTATTTCACTAATGCTAAGAGGCCCTAAGTATTTATTAGGACGTTTTGAAAGATGCTGGAACTGCAGCATAAGTTTCAGCCCCAAAGGTTAGGGATAGACATTATACATACACGAGTTTAAGTGATTAGAAACTGGTTTAAATTTGTAACATAAAAGGTGTTCAGTACACATAAACCCATTTGAAAATGGCTGAAACTGGTTTGAGATAAACCTGGTTGCATTTAGTATCAGACTTAACTGACATGGGTCAAACCAGTTTATGCAATGTCCGTCCCAGACTCTTTGCTGGTTGAAGCTAAACCAGACACCTGCAGCATCCCTGCATGCTCTCTGGGGTGGGTGGGGCTCTCTGCTCCACAGCAGAGCTGGTCCCTCCCCTCTGCTCCCTGGCTGGAGCTCCAGCAGAGACTTGCAGGCACAGCAGGTTCTGCTGGCTTCCCTGTGGCCCTCTCCCCGCACCACCACTCATTGCTTAAGCAGAGATCCCT
Source organism: Crocodylus porosus (assembly GCF_001723895.1). Classification (NCBI taxonomy): domain Eukaryota; kingdom Metazoa; phylum Chordata; order Crocodylia; family Crocodylidae; genus Crocodylus; species Crocodylus porosus. The sequence continues at coordinate 17,484,712 of NW_017728886.1, forward strand.
TCCTCCTCTCTCCCACAGCACAGACTGTAGCCAGCACATGATATGCTAGCTAACCCTGTGTAAGGCAGATAGGACAGTGTCCACTTAGGGCTTTTTGGAGGTAATCAACAGCTGTGGAAAAAGCTGTTTAAGAAGAGTTTGTAATGAGCCAAGGCTTTGTTTTCTGATGGGGTGTTAAACGCTCTGTCTGGTTACAGAACTGATTTAGCCTAGCCAATTTAGACTAACCTGCAAAGACTGAATCAATTCAGGTTCAGGCTTTTTGAATGTCTGTCCCTAGCCAAGGAGTTTACAGACCATATAGAAAGATTATTAAAGTATGAGACAAAGAGAGGATTACCACCAGCCTTGTACAGAAGGCCTGCCCAAGAAGTATGTTTCAGATCCATTCAGCTCAGTCTCAGTCCAGTTCCTTCTGTAAAAGGCTACTCTTTGTCTCCTGCTGTCGGGCAAAAAACAGAGTACAAAATTATAGGTACCCAAACACCTGAATTCTATCAAAATTCCCATTTCTTTTCTCCTCCACCTACCTGTAATTATTATTGCTTTTTACTTTTACAGAAATGTACATGTCTGTCTAAGGATTAAATAAACAACATTATCTCTATTTGCAAAAAACCCAAAAAACTAGAACTCAAAACAGGATAAGTAAAAGACTCTTTCAAGATCACTGGAAAAGGTGATTTTTTTTCAAAGTTAATTAACAAGAATGCAAGAACCAGACTCTCAATCAGCATTTTTGGATTGCTAGGGCTATGTCTAATCTATTCAAGTACAACTCACTTGGGATGCCTAGGGGTACATCTACACCATAGTAGAAATGTGTCCTGTTCAGGATGTTCCTAAGCATGCTGTGCCCACTCACTCCCATGTGCATGCTCCAGACCTGGAAATACACTGGTCAGACTGCTCCAGGAAATCCTTCTGTGACCACTCTTGAGACCTAGGTCTCTGGTGTGCATAAAAGCAGCAAACATAGACCTGAAGAAAAAGGTACTGTATTTGAAACATGTCTAAGTCTATCCCAGTCATGCAGTTGGTCCAAAAAAATATGACCCACAAAAATCTTTGCCTCAGATGTACCTTGAGTTGAGATATTAAGTCCCTTTTAAAATCAGTAAGTCTTGTGCTTAGAGTTGTGAATAACCCCACCCTGAGCTTCTCTGTCTCAGTTGTCCCATCTAAAAAATGGGGTTCAGAATACTTCCCTACTCATAACTGTGGATATCTTAAATTCTGTTTTGAAGGCTCTTTTTTGAGACAGAGAAGAACAATGCTATGCACTGGTATCTCATTTAAAGAGACTTCTCCTAATGGCTAGTTAAGTTTTGTAGATAAAATAGAAGAGAACCACTGCCAGTCTTTTTTATTTTTTTAATACTAGCTGAGATTTTGAATGGTAAATAATGATTCAGCAGCATAAAGAAAAACTGTGCATTCAGCCTTGGACAATATAGAGAACCCTGCCAGACTGAACCTTAGGGTGGTGTTACAAGTTGCCTTTTAAACTGTAATAAGGACTTAAAATGGGAGCATTCACCCATTAAAGGGTGTTAACCCATGCAGAATACCCTCTAAATGTTTTAAAGTTATTCCACTTCAGGTGACAGTTATCTTTGATCTGTTTTTAACATTCTTTTCTAGCAATGTTAACTACAAGCCATTTTTTGGCTTTCTCTCCAAGGTTTTACTCAAGACCCCTCTACACATGCTGACAAAGGCAAAATGGGATCTAATGCACAATCCACAAAATCATGCCTCCTGTCATGCCACACATGCATAGCAGGCAGCACAATTGTGGGATCATGAATTAGATCCCATTGTGCCTTGTCACCAGTGTGGGGCTTGCAGGGGGAATGCTGCTGCTACAAACCACTGCTGTGAACCCTGCACCTCACAAAGCTTGCAGAGGTGGCAGCGTTCTCCCTGTTGCCCTCTCTGGCTACAGCGAGTCAAAAAGCCCAAGGCTGAATCGATTCAGTCTTTGCAGGTGACTCTAAACTGCACAGATTAAATTGAAACAGAAGTGAACAGACATTTACTTTTGATTCAGGAAATGCAGCCACATGCCTTCAATGGCTCAGGCCAGAAGCCAGGGAGGGGCTAGAACACAGCTTTCTAACTGTGTGTTCACTTCCTCTTCCTGCTACCCCAGAAGTCTCTGGGATTTGCATTCCAGAATTACAGCAGTAGAATTCTGCAGGTTTGTTCTTCACTTCCTCTTCCTGCTTCCAAGTGCCTCTGGGCATTGCAATCCACAGTTGCAGCTAGGAGTAAGTTTGAGTGAGAGAAGGAGTTTTTTAACCCCCTTCCCTGGTCCCAGACCCCAGCCAGGGTTTGCCTGGCGGGGGCAGTCCTCCATGCAGACTGGGCTGCATCTCCAGCCGGGCTTCCCCCACCACCACCCCTTTGTCATCCAGCCCTCACTGCTCCAGCTAGACAGAAGAGGGGAGGAGCTGGAAAGCATGCTGGGATGCTGGGGGACTGTGATTTAGCTTGAACCAGGAAGGGGTCTGGGACAGAAGTTTCATAAACCGGTTTGACCCAAATCAGTTAAGTCTGATACTACATTCATAGTATTTAGTACTTACGGTTGAAAGGGACCTAAGCAGATCATCAGGTCCGACCCCCAACCAGGTTTATCTTAAACCAGTTTAAGCCATTTTGAAACTGGTTTATGTGTACTGAACTTCTGTTTTGTTACAGGCTTAAAAAAGTTTCTGATCACTTAAATTGGTTTATATGTAACTTCTGTCCCTAGCCACTGAGAGACCCACAGCTGATGAAGCCAAAGGGGGAGGGGGCAGGGTTCTCCCCACTGCAAGCCCCGCAGCCAACAAGGCTCACAACAGAAGCAGCACTAGGAACACTGCCACTTCTGCTAGCTTTGTCAGCTGTGGGGCTGGCAGTGGGTGGTGCAGCCTTATGGCTGGGATCCCCTTAGTTGATGAGGATCCCAGCCACAGGGGAGCACCTGGCCGCATGTTCAATTAATGGCATAATTGGAACAAGCTACAAAGATATTCCCCATTTTTCTTGTAATAACTTTGTAGCAAATTGCTTGTTTTATCATGCTACTATTTAGTTGAACATGTAGCTGGGTCACAACTTAAGATGTGATTAAATGGTTAATTGTGCCTTAAGTTTAATGTGTAGAGGAGGCCACAGTGTATTAAAACAGTGGTTTTCAATCTGTGGTCCATGGACCTCTGGGGGTCCACAGACTATGTCTAAGGCTGTGATCAATCAAAAGTATGTGAATACCCACACAATTCAAAGGGATCCAAACTGCAATTTGAAATTTTTTAGGGTTCCACAAATGAAAAAAGGTTGAAAATCGTTGAATTAGAAATTTCCAGCTACATAGATCTCTGCATGGCTAAGGAGAGCCCAGGGGCATTGAGGGGACCTTTGCAGCTGCCCAAGAAAGGAAATTTCCCAGAATACTGGATTCATCTCTGTACTGATCCAGACATTATTCCATTCTTGTGTCATAAAGTAGCCTCCTTGAATCTCTGCCTCTTTTACATCTGGGCCTATTTTTACTATATTTGTTGAACAACAAAAAAGAAAAACTGGTATAAGCGGCAGTGCATTTAAAGACTAGAAATGTTGGGGCTTTATCCTACATGTATTTCAAAGCAAACTATTTTTTTAGGTAAACCTATTTTTTTTCTTGCATATACTTGATATGCCCGTTGTCTCAAGGAATGGTAAACAACATGTAACATGAATACAGCATTGCAGAAAAGTTAGTGATCTAGGCATGTTGCTTACCGTTCCTTGAGACAATGTATAAAGGGAACTTTCTTAAGGATGTCCAGGATTAAGTCTTTAATTTGTTAGATGGACAATCCAAGAACCCTGTTCTGACAGCTAGTCATACATTTATCAGTCATGCCCTTTAACTGTAACTAGACTAATTAGCAGCCTAGCAGACAACTTTCTATTGCTGTTTCATGTTTTGGCAATCCAGCTAAGTGTGGAAGAGTAGATAAAATCCTTGTACTTTGGCAGGCAGCTTGATTACTGTGGGAAGTCTGCTGCTGCACACTGTGCAGCAATGCATAAACAAGTTTACCAGAAACTGTGGCTAGGTACAGATGTTCAAAAAGCACAAGGTGGAATCGATCTAAGTTTCATAGATTCATAGATGTTTGGGTCCGAAGAGACCTTACAGATCATTGAGTCCAAACCCCTGTCCTGGGCAGAAAAGAGCGCTGGGGTCAAATGACCTCAGCCAGGTGCTTGTCCAGTCTTCTCTTAAAGAGCCCCAGGGTAGGGGAGAGCACCACCTCCCTTGGGAGCCCATTCCAGATTCTGGTGACCCTTATCATAAAGAAGTTCTTCCTGATGTCTAACCTAAATCTCCTCTCTGTCAGTTTGTGGCCATTGTTCTTAGTTACTCCAAGGGATGCCTGGTAAACAGAGCATCTCCTATTCCTTGCTACTCCCTCCCCCCACCCCCCCGGATGACTCTGTAGACAGCCCGAAGATCACCTTTCAGCTTAGGAAAGCTGAAGAGCTCCAGGGTCCTCATTCTCTCCTCATAGGGCTTTGCCTGCAGGCCCCTAACCACACGAGTGGCCTATGAACTGTCTTGAGGTTGTCCACATTCCTCTTGAAGTGCGGCCCCAAAATTGGACACAGTACTCCAACTGCAGCCTAACCAATGCCGCACAGGGGGAAAATATCACCTCCCTGAACCTGTCTGTCATGCACCTACTAATGCATGAAAAAGTACGGTTAGCTTTACTGATCACTTCGTCACAAGTTACATGGTTTTCTGTAAGCAGCCAAGTTTATATAACAGTAGCAAACAGTATAAATGTTTGCTTCTTGGTGGGGTGGCATGCAGGCTGCCCACACTGGCTGAGCCCTACAGGTTGGGGCCAGACCTGCATACCTCCCAGTTTGCCCCATAGTCTTCCCAGGCTGCCAGAGACTTCTGGAGTCCAGGCAAGATGCCTGGCTCTGGCCACTGAGATGCAGTGTGTAGCAGCCAGAGTTGGGATCTGTGAGGCTGTGCTCAAGCATGAGGGCAGGAGGTTTCCTGGCTGAGGGGTGTGGGGGTCAGGATCAGGCTCCATGGGGCTGTGCCCAAGTGAAGAGATTCTCCTGGGCTCTGTGTCAGGTCTGTGTGTACATCATGGGGTGCTTCATGATGGGATGCAGGGGCATGGTCTGGGGACATGGGTGCCCAGGGCTCATGCAGGGAACACAGATGCCTCCCTTCCTACCCCTACCCCCAGCCCCCCACTGCCAGAGGCAGGAGGTGGAACTGGGGAGAGGGCTGTGTTGGCTCGGCTCTGCAGGTGAGGCTGCCTGGGTGCTTGGCCAGAGCAACCAAGCATAAGCTGAGTGCTAATGCACCTCCCTACAAGGAAGGGATTGCAGGGAGCTGCAAAGGAGGCTGGGCTGCCTGAAGACAGTAATCTAACTAGAAATGTATAAGAATGTACAACGGGTTTTTTTTCCCCTTTTCTTTGCAAATATTGTCTGCTCTCCCAAGTCAACTAACAGTACTATCTGGAAAGCAAGTGATTTATTAAAGAAATGTGCCAGGAAAATAATAATTTGGGGACAGTTGTAGTAACCTGATCTCTCTCGTCTTCTCCCTAATTGTGCAAATTGTTGTGCATCTCTAAAGGACATATATTTCATCAGCCTTCAGCAAGAATCCAGTATCAAAACAGGCATTTGTAACTCATCTCAGATATCAGCAGACCCAAAGCCTCCGCTTCATATCTAACCCTAAGGCCTGTCTTGGATACAGACAAAGTCTTAATCCTGTCAATTCTAAAAAAATCTTTGCTTTTTTTCATTTCCTACTAAATATATTGTTCAGAAGACTGACCAAGTTTGCTAAAAGCCACAATTTTCCTAATAAATAAAACTACATAATCCCCCATTACAGATACAGTTTAGATTTGTGGTTTATAAACTAGCATCTCAATTAGAATATGATTGCTGTTGTTATGTTGTTGCTCTAAAATGTGTTCCTAGGAAATAAATTATATATAAATCACTGTCTAACAAAAGCAGATTCCTTGGAGAACAAACAATTCAAAGTACAGTACTGTAAGCTATGGGCATAATCCACCTATTTCTAGAAATATAAGCTTTGTGCATTCATATATTACTTGTTTCCAGTTATTAGTATGGGTATCCTTTTCAGTTTGAATCATCAGAGCAAATTATCATCATCAAGATTCAAGTGAGTTTGATCTGTAAGTATTATGCAATTCTAACATGAACAAAAACATTTTAGAAAACCACATTGAGAAAGTAACTAATACTGTGTCTTAAAAGCAGTCTGAAAGCAGTCAGTTTAGGAAGTATCTAAAGGTCCATGTACAAAACTTAATTAAGAACTATGGTTGAGAAACTTGGTCTTATTTAAGAGGTTGTTTTAATTGAAAACTGTGATGGATGCTTGAAATTAGAGCTCTAGGAAGTAGTCTAGTAAATAATCTATTCTTTTTTTGCTACAAATAAGGTATCTATAAAAGATTTTTTATGACTTTTGTAACCTTTGGTGCATGGCATTGACTGTGACCTTGTCCAGTTGTTCGGGACCTCAGGTGCCAGGTAGCTCTACCCCCTGCTCAGCTCACCTAGGTGGATCCAGAGACTCCCTGAGAGGAGGGGCTCACTTTACAATGGAAAGAACTTGCCGACTTAGAAATAACTATTTATAAAATTTAATTATATACGGAGGTAACTGCTACATGCCAACAAACATTAAATAATATCAAACATTAAATGACATCAAATATCAAATAATATCAAAAGTTTGGAATTCTGTATTTACAATACACAAGGTTGAGTCTACACAAGAGTAACAGCTGATAACTATTTACACTAAAAGGATGATCAAATCAATGAATACATAGCTAATAACTTAGGCACCATGTTAGATACTCATTATATTGAATCCCTAATTAACTATTCACAACCAGTAGCCAATCACCCTGACTTATGCTTGCAGGCTCCAGCTGCCTCTGGATGTCTGCACAGGCCCAGGTGTCTTGCAGTCTGCAGAAACTCTTTTCACTCAGACTCCTGCAAAACACAGATTCTCCTCCACATACCTTCTCTGCCTGGGCACGGCCTCTACAGGACCACAGAGCTATTTACACAGTTAAACACACAGGGGGAGAGCAAGCTGCCACTGCCAGACCAGGCAGCATCTCGGGGCTCACTTTCCCTTAAGGCACTCAGGCACACCGAGACTTCCCCTCAGGTCATGCTTCCATGGGTGTCAACCCACACAGGCATCCTGTGGACTTTCCCTAGCTGGCATCTCTTTCTGCTAAGCTGCCCGAGTCCCACCAGTGTCCTGTCTCCAACCACTCACACAGGGGGTTTATCACATTCTTACCAACCCCAAGTCTCCAAACCCAGCAGGGAATCACTGTCCTGCTCTCCAGGAGCTTCCCAGGGCTGTGTCCCCACCCTAAGGAGTTTGTTCAGCTCACTCACGAACTTCCTTTGCTCGTTCTAGGGTTCTGCGCTCTTGCTTGACACTTCAGTTGCTCTGCTGGCCTCTGGCTCGCCCATGACGGGTCCAGCAGGCAACCGCAGGTGGGGGACAATGCTGCAGGCTCTTCCCAGCCCCTGTCACACAGCATGCGCCTCTCTCTCTCCACCCCAGGGGTGGGGAGACACTCTGGTTTTCACAAGATCTGCCGAACCAATCCCTGGGCTGGAATTTTCCCTGGCTCCCTAACTGCTTTTTGAATCTTGTATCCCGTTGCTGGGGATAAGTTGAACTACAACTATGGCCATGTGTAGCCAAAATGAGGGGCATGTGTGCGTGACACTTTAAAGGAGTTAAATGTTTTTGCACCGCTTTAATGGTCTTGGTATTTGCACGTCAGTGGCGTATTGCACAGTAATTCCAGCTGCTGTAGGAAATTTGGCAGCATAATCCACCTTAAATGACTTGGGGGGCAGCAAACTAAAACTCCTCACCCTCCCCTGCCTGCCGCTGGTGTGTGCATGACATGGGGGTTTAAAGGGCCCTAAATTGCAGCGGTGTTTTTAAAAACCTGCTGCTTCAATTTAGGACCCTTATTTCATCTACACATGCCCTATGTGTTCCTGTTGGGGACAATCTTGCATCCCTTTGCTGGGGAGAATACAAGTATGGCATCCCTATTGAAACAATCTCCCTCAAGCGTTCAGGCAGAGCCCAATGTAGAGCACTTGGAAGGTAAGTGCCCCTTAAACTGCCTGTTACACTTTGATATTTACATTTCTCAGTTACTTTATGCTAACACATTTCAATCAGTGATTGCTCTGGTTATTTGTCTATGATACATCCTTTAATTATGATTGTTACATAAGATGCGTGGCATTCTTTAGATGTCACATTTCCATAAAAAGGAGGTTTTCGCAAAGAGAATTTACAGCAGAATGAATATGCCAGAATAAATATTCACACACAAATATCCACAAGACATATGCTTTCTTTGAAGCAATTTCTTATGTCCTTATTTCCACAGCAACAAGAACACTTATAAATTGTTCTCCAAATATATATATGAGGAACAAAAAGCTGAAGGCAGCAATGTGTTGGGTTCCTTTGATCTAGACTATATTTTAGTTATGCTATTCTTATACTGTGATAAATATATAAAATCTGGTCTTAACACCCAAGTTACCGATGACATTCATTCCACGGCCTTCTCTTTTCTTAGTCAAACAACTTTCAGATGATTTCCTTCTTCTAACAATGTCCTATTCATGCTAATGTGTTAGGAAAATTCTAGGACATGAATACTTTTGAAAATAAAAATCACAAATCTATATATTTCTTTCCAACAGAAAGCACATGTAGATGTGCTCCCAGGGAAGACTTACTGAACAGCCAGCCTTTAATTCATAGCACATGTAGACATGCCCTTAGATGCCTAATAGATAGAATAGACTCTAGTTCTTGGACATTTTAGTTCTCAATTATAGTGAACTCTACTTTTCTGGGAGGGAATGATGGTCTTATGGTTAACACATTTTTATGATGCTCAGATCAGGGTTCAAATCCTGGCTCTGCCTCAGACTCCCTATATGACCTTGCACAAGTCAGTTAATTCCTTTTCTATAAATTGGTAAAAGACTTCCTTTCACTCATTTATTTTTACCTTATCCATTTAGGTGATGACTGCCTTACACTGTGCCAAGGATAATTAGGTCCCTCAGGTGCTATTTTAATGTAGTTTAATATCCACAGGTATTTCGGGAGACTTTGCTTCATCTCCCAGACTTTGCTTACAGCCTTAATGTTTTTTCTTGAGAGAGGTATACAGTATTCACCAGTACTAAGTTGTCATTATATTCTTATACCTTGTGATATTTGATTGAAGACATACTATATTTTACTAGATACCTTCACTTCAAGGTGCAATCAGATTTGGATATTTTACACTTAAGTAGAATTGTTCCTGCTATGAACAGTTGGTAGGAATTTCACAAAGAGTGAATAAGTGAGATCCCATCACCTCAGCAACAATTAGACTTTAGGGGGTTTTCCTGAATATTACTTTTAGGCATTAATTTAGGTGATAGGGCAGGCATCTAGTTAAACATTATTACAATTTTAAAACATATATTGTTCTAGGACAAAACAACTGATTCCTAATTTAACTGAACAAACTGACCTAGGAAGACCTGTTCTGTTTATTAGGAAAATCTCTTCTATAACATGTGGCAGCTCTATAAGAACATATACATATGAAGGGTTTGAGTAATAACAGGAAGGAAACCACCTGAATGTAATGAAGAGCATGATACTAGTGATTCAGAAACTTAATTTCACTTCAGAACTCACAAAAGAAAAATGTATTAATATTTTCTAAATGCCATGGGTAGCACAAATAAGGCTTCCAGCAATTGAAATTATTATGCTAGAAAAACTATACTTCTTGTCCCCAAGGTCTTAATTAATGACTATGCTAGACTTGCTTGGTTGGTGCATCGGCTTGAGTCACCAATGCTGAAAATTCCTTATCACTTGTCTGTTTGCTCTTGATGAAGTTCAGGATCGGTTTTCAAAATCAAAAGTTAGATCATTTGCATAAGGTCTAAATCATCTAAACATTCAGGCTGTGCCTAAGCAGGTTTCCTTCAGGAAAATATCTTTGCTAACACTGGAGAGGACAGTGACATGAAAAGGATTCCACTCACAGTTTAAGCAGTTTAAATATGAGCCTGCTCAGTTCAAGATCCAGTGATAAAAGATGCCAGCAGTCTCTGATTGCTCGACTGCAGTAGCACATCTATTTCTGCTAATATAACTGCAATACCAGTGAGGTTAAGAGTGATGACAATGTTATGGGGAAAAGAAAAATAAAAAGCTTCCATTGCTCATCAGAACTGAACCATTTACATGCTTGAAGTCTAACATTGGTGTTTGATACTGTCTCTCTTTATAATAGGTGGGAACCAATACACTAACTAGTAAGTAACAGTGAAAAATGTTTCTCTTTTAATTCCCAGTTTTTCTCTCTAATAAAAAAAGTCTATGTGAGCTGATGTTCCTCATATGCATGTTTCAGCCAAGTGTTATTTCTTGAAATTGTAACAAAAATGCATCTAATAATCCATGATATTTAACAGTGAGAATAAAAGAATATACATTGTTGTTTCAACAGTATGCTACATTGGTTCAATGTTTGCTCTTCCTCTGAGAGGTAGAAAAGAGGCTGTATTAGCAATACTGCTTTGAACCACTTCCTTCCAACCAAGTATATCATTAAGCTTTACAAATAATAGTTAATTTTTACATGTTGCCATGGCACTTAAGAGCCCCAATCATGACCCAGAACTTGACTGCACTATTGTGCAAACACAGAACAGAAAGATGGTGCCCACCCTGACACTGCTTACAATCTAAGCAAGCTGTTCCTTTGGAACAATGAGGAAGATTATTCCCATATTACCAGATTAGCCCCATTTTATGTCAGTGACATAAACCAGGGAAGGATTCAGCTGCAGTTTAGAGGAAAGGTCTGAGTTCCAGTGGCTTTAAGAACCAATTTCTGGGGGACCACTGACACCTGATACAGCCCAGCTAGAAGCATAAAAGGTTGGGTTAGACCACAGGGGAAACAGTAGGCCTGTGCGAAACAGCTAGTATTCACTTTGGATTTGGGTTCAGCCAATTTGGGGGACAGTGATTTGATTCAGTGATTAAAATCACTGTCCCAAATCGATTCAGCCAAATCTGATTTGGAGATTTGGCCACTGCCAAATCAGCCGAATCGCTGAATCGAACAGGCCCCATCCCTCACCCACTCTCCCAGCCCAGTCAATGGCTGCCCCACTTGGCTCCAGTGTTCCAGCACTCTAAAAAACAAAAAGCCCTCCACTCACAAGTTCCTGACAGGTGGGGTCCTACTGCCCTCCACTGCCCCACATTGTGCATGGGGGGCTCTGCCATGAGCCCTCAGAGGCTCCGATGGCTGTTGTAGCAGCTGGTGAGTGCGGGGCTTACAAAAAAAAGTGCCCGGACACTGGGTCCAGGCAGAGTGGCCATTGACAGGGCTGGGAAAGCGGGCAGGGTTATGGGGTGCTCAGGTGGGGCTGGAGGAGCATCCAGGGGATGGGACTGGGTGGGAATCCTCCATGGTCCCCTCTCCCCTCCTCCAGCACCACCCCCACATACCAGCATGGAGCACAGGTCCAGCTCCCTGAGACCGCCCAAATCTCTGAATCTTTTCTGAATCAGTTCAGAGGCTTCAAGTCCATTCAGACCTTTTTATTGGTCTCCTGATTTGATTTGGATTCAAAGATTCGGCCACTGAATTGGGCCAAATCTCGAATCAGGCACCGAAGGTTTGCACAGCCCTAGTAAACAGACCCCGGAAGCTCAGATGTAATAGAAGAGAGGGCATTTTCACAGAGAGCATTGTTTTTTTTAACTGCTACTGCAAACAATAGAATTGGCTTCAAAGAGATTCCTTAATGACCCTACATAAATGTACTGGCAAGACACCTGCTGTTTGGGGGTTGTTCTTTCCCCCCTTCCCCACCTACTCTTTGGACAATGACAAGTGGTTAAAAATCCAGTTGGCATTTGTTCAGAATACAACACTGCATGTTCATAAGAATAAGCATAAGGTTTTCAGGATTTGGCAGTAGGAGTTTACAGCCTCTTTTTATTCAGTGCTACTATTGTTCAAGTGTTTTGCTTTTCCTAGAGTAGTTACAAGAAAAATATTTCATAGAATACATGTGTTCAACAATAAAATGAGCTTTCATTCTTTCACTTGAAATCAGTCAAAAGCACTTCCCTGAAAAAAGCACAAATCGTACAATAGGTAAGATGGATGGCTTAGATTTCCATGTGGTTTCAATTGAATATGACGTAAAACATGTTGTTTATGTAGTGACCCTTACTTCAACTCTTTTTTCCACATTCCACTCATCTTTAAGGCTGTTATATCCTGGCACAAAAGCAAAAAAAAAATTTGTTAAAGGTCAAAAATCATAATTTTTGAATGGCTTAAATGAGAAGAAATACTGTCTCTCAGAAACCAGTTTTCCACCAAAATAATGTGGAAATCCTGGGGCAAAATTGTTCCTTTAGTGAAGAACAAGATATTTAACACAGGTGCTTAAGTGGATTAACAACTTCATAAACTGATCGTATGGCTTTAACCCAAATTTCAATGAAGCTAATGTGCTGCATGCCCATGTTGCCATATCAAAGACTTAATCTGCATCCTGTCATGGAATAAGGGCTATTTATTTTGCTAGTCTAAGTCAATTAACAATTCAGGGTTTCTTTCTCTCCCTAGTGCTCTAGAGAGATAGGCATAAACAGGCTAAAGTAAAAGTTACACTTTTCATCCATATCTACAGGAGACCTGGCAAGAATTATTACAGCTGTCTAGAAGATTTGGCTCATATTCACCAGGTTTTAATACAGAAGAGTAACTTAGGAACATAAGACTGGAAAGAACCCCTTGGGTATTCAAATCCAACCCCTTGCTACCATAGGCAACTACATCATATGATTAAGCATATCAAATTCTAGCCTAAAACTGCTTAGATTTTTGGCCCCATTCCTTCTGTTGGAAGCCTGCCCAAGAACCCTACCATTCTACCAGTTAGACAGATTTTTATTCTTTCTACCTAAATTTATTCATGGCCAGTTTATGCCCATTTGTTCTTTGTGTCTACATTATCTTATAGGTTACACTGGGATGCTTAACCCATAGCCCATGGCCCAGAATTGGCCCATGGAACCATGTCATCTGGCCCACAGGGCTCCCCATGGGTCCAGAAAATTGGCAGCAGGTGAGCGGTGGCAATTAACTCTGCCACAACATCCCTACTAACAAATTTACAAGCCCTGCAGGCTGGATGATATAGCCCCATGTACCAGATTGGGGTAGCACATGGGGCTGGGGCTGGAGCAACAGAGCTGAGCCAGCATACACATGGCCAGAGCAGTAGGCACACATTGGACCAGGACTGGTTTGGTAGCCCAATCTGGTGCACTGGGCCTGGGCCTCACCCAGCTTATGGGGCTGGGATCATGTCCCAGACATAATTGCATGCCAACCTCACACTGGATACAGCTCATAAACTGATCCCATGTACTGGATCCAGCCAGAGGATCAACCTTCTGGGGGTGTCATACAGTAACATACTGTGTTTGTACTATCTTGGGAGACACCCATTCAATCCAAGTAGTAGAGCAATATAGATGCTTATGAGCAGGACTTCCAGGATGAGAAACTTGATTCATTCCTGGCTTTGAACAGAGAATGGGAAAATTAAGTGCTGTCAAATTAAACTGTGTTAAAAAGACAACAGAAGGTGAAACTCTACTTTGACCAGAGCAATACGGTATGCAAGTAGTGAGTATTCCAAATAATTAGAGGCTTAAAGATTTAGTTAAGTGAGTATAAAGGAAAACTAGCCCGAACAGCTTTGAATGACTGAAGTACAGCAGATTGTGACTACAGCACAGGCTTCCACAGTGAAATTCTGCATTGCAGGCTACCAGCTTAGCAAATGCCAAAGATGGGTTTGCAAATCAGTACAAAACTGCGGAATGACAAATTCAAAATTTAACAGCTGAATTGGATAAAGCTAGACCTAAAGCTGCCATCCAGGTCATGCTACAAAAACAGAAAGAAAATGCTTTCGCGACTGATCATCAGGTGTGTAACAAGAATTTCTGCCTTAAAAGCACCTTCAAGCCAAGTGTAAAATCAGCAGTAAAATACAAGCTCCCTCTCAGTAGCACAGGGAGACAAGACGTGTGGGACCCCAACCCTAATCGGTCTTGATTGAAACAGGATTTGGAGAATAAACTTGATCCTGGGCCTCACCCCAGGATCTCAGTGTGATGATGTAAGGACAGGTGTGCTCCCATGGCTGAGAGTGTGATCAGTTGACTGGCACTCCCAGCCCCGCACACAACAAGCCCCCGGCTTGCTATTTGCTGGTGCAGGGGGATCATGATCCCAGGCTGTCTGTACTGGCAATAGAGGGCAAGCGGGATCCGATCCCATCAACCTTTAATTGAACTTCTGTCTGCAGCATAACAGAAGAAACACAAGTGTATGTAGAAAGATTGTGGTGTGGCTTTGGAGCAGCAGTGATGATCACCCGCTAAAATGATAGATAGGAACATAGGGATTTATAAATAAATAGGCTGCCTATACACATGTTTGGGGTGGTGGGGTGCATTTTAATTAGAGCAGTTCCTAGAAAGCCACTTTAAAATGCCATGCCATCTGTGGGTTTAAAAATGGCTGTGGAATACTTTACCTAAATCTCATTCAATGAGGTTTAGCTAGTGCTCCAGCAGCCATTTTTAAACCTGCAGGGGTTTATACATGTGACAATAAGGCCATGCTGGAGCATTATAATTAGATTAATTGAGTCAGCTCTAATTAGGACATGAACTTGTGTATAGGTACCCATACTCTTTAGTGAGATATGTCCTTGGTCTGGAAATACTGATGATGAAATCATGTTGTCAGTGAATAATGCATGAATCAGATCACAAAACTAACAAAAGTCTCAAATCAGGCAAAGTAACTTCACTATAAATTGAAGGACTTGGGGAGAAAGGAAGTTTTTAAAAAAGGGACCATCTTAGGAAAAACTTATAAAAAATTAAACAGGGGTAGGGGTAATAAACCTGGTAGAATGTAGTCTTAAAATTCTCTAGCAATGGATATTTTATAGCCTCTTTTGGCAATCTACACCAGTGCTTAAGTAGCCTTACAGTTAGAAAGTTTTACCTAATGTCCAAGTTAACTTACCTATATACTACTTATTCCCCAATGAACTTGGGGAATAGTTTATAACGTATACATATTTAGACACTTATATTTTCCCTCATCGTCTTCCCTCTAGACTAAACAAGCCAGTTCTTTCAGTCTTGCCCCTCAGGTCATCATGTCTAGATCTCTCAATATTATCATTGTTCTCCTGTGGGCTTTCTCCAACTGGTGCATATTTTTTCCTAAAAGGCATTCCCAAAACTAAAGAGTACTCCATTTGAAGCCATCACTGTGCTGAGTAGAGTAAATGAATTACCTCACATGTCTTACAACACTCTAATTCATACAACCTTTTACAGTGTTTGCTACCTTTGCAATGATGTAATCTTTCAATTCACATTCAGTTTGTAATCCACTAGAAAAGCTGTATTCTGGTCAGTGACTCCCTATCTCATGTAGTTGATTGAAGTTTCTTAAGTGTAATGCTTTGCACTTGTGCTTATTGAATGGGAGCCTAATTATTTCAGACCATTACTCCAGTTTGTCAAAATCATTTTGAATTCCCAGTTTGATAATAATATTAAACAGGCATATTCTCTATTCCATGATCCAAGTCATTGGTGAAAACAGTGAATAGTACTAGACCAAGGACAGATCACTGAGGAAATCCACTTGATATATCCTTTTAGTTTGACAGTGATCCGTTCCATATTATGCTTTCAGTATGGTTTTTCAAGCAACTGTACACCCACCCTATATTCGTTTTATCTAGAACACATTTTCCTAGCTTGCTTTTGAGACTGGCCTATGCATATGAAAAGCTTTAGGGAAGTCAAGATCTAGCACATCTTTTGATTCTGCGGCTACCTTTGTTAGTTTTTCCTCTCTGTGGACCAGTGGATCAACCTTATTCTTTGGTTTGCCTCTTACCACTAAGCTAATCTGAAAATATCTTCTTACCACCCCTTACGTCCCTTGCTAATTTGTGCCTTATTTTTGCTTCCTACTCATACCAGTTTTCACCTTTTGAACACTTTCAGGGAAAAATCTTCAATGGCAAGTTTGTATCTTCCCTACCTCCTATCTTTCCTTCACTTTGAAGTGATATGTGGGTTTGTATCTTTGTTTCATTGAGAAACAATAGCTTTCCCAGCCTGTCAAGTCTTCAGAATGGGAGGGGGGAAAGGGAGCAGGGAAGCTCAGTCTGGGGATTTCTCAACTGGTGCTGGAGGGTGAGGTGGGTGTATTACAGGTCCTCCTGAGGTGGGGGTGCTCCAATTCACCCACCCCACCCTCCAGCGCTGGCTGGAGAACCGCTAAAACAAGCTCCCTCTGCTCTCATTCCCCCTCTCATTCTGAAAACAGGGACAGGCGGGGAGGGAGGAAGGCCTGTTGCTAGGGGAAACCTGATGCAGGCTGCAAACCTGATACAGCTAGATTCCCCTCCCCCCGGGAACCAACAGTGAACTTCTGTTTGGTCTGAGGCATCACTGTAATTTGGACGATGTCCTGCAAAGCGTTCTGAGTTACAGCAGGGAGCTGCACTTCTTTAGTATCTTAGGGCAGCAGACAGAAGACCAGACCAACTAAACAAATCTGGTTTGGTTAGTCTCCTTTCATAAGAATGGACTTCCGATCGGCTTTGTCTTTATCTGCTTCATTTTGAACATGGGTGACAGTACTCCAGATGAGGTTTCATGGTGCTTAATACTTACTTACATCTACTGGAAATATGTCATACAAAGCAATTATTTGATTCCATTTGTTTATTTCTTGCTTCCCTTTCCTAGCAAGTGGTGGCTCATAGAGCTGGGTGCATTAGGATGGCCTTCTCCATCCCATACAGTAAATATTATTACCAGCATTCAATCTCTACAATGAATTTTATTTCACCATCCATTACCAATAGATCTATTATGACTTATTTGCATTAAAATCCAAAAACAGAATAAAAGCTCTAAGAAAGACACAAGAAAAGAGAGGAATACCATTTATCCCACAGGCCACAGTAGGGCTGTGCAAAACGGCACTGTTCTGTTTCAACTTGCGTTTTGCCATTTTGATGGAACTGCATTTCATTTCAAATTTCATTTTGACTTGAAACCACTGTTCCATTTCATTTCATTGAAACAGTTTTGCCGTTTTGACACTGTTTTAACATTTCGCTCATAGGCTATAATGGAGAAGCTTGAAACAGCCTATAACTTTGTCATTTCTGGCCTGATTTGGATGAAACTTGCAGGAACGGTAGCTCCTTCTGACGGCATGAAGCCTGCCAAGGTTCAAGGAGATAGATGTAGGGGATTCAGAGAAACTGCACCTCAAAAGCTTGAAAGTAAATCTCATGTCGTGTGCATCTGTTAAACCACAGTGGAGTCAAAACTGTAGGCATACTGGCACTTGCTGAGGCCACAAAACCTGCCAAGTTTCAAGGAGATAGGTATAGAGGCTTTGAGAAAACTGCACCTCAAGCTGCAGACGAACAAAACTCATGACATGGGTGACACTGTTTGTGTTAAGGTGCAGCAGGTTGAAAGCTGTAGGCATGCTAGCCCATGCTGAGGCCACGAAGCCTGCCAGCTGTCAAGGCAACAAGGCAATAGGTGCAGGGGAAGTCTGGGTTCTGGGGTCCTGCATCACTATCTGGTGACATGCAAAACTTGTGTCATGGCTGCTTGTGCAACTGTGTCTGTCTTGGGGCATGGGGCGGGGGGGAAGCCACTAGAGGCCTGGCTGCTAGGCCCTGCTGTGGCCACAAAGCCTGCCAGCTGTCAAGGAGATAGGTGCAGGAGGGTTCTGGGGCCCTGCACCTCTGGCTGTTAACAGCCAAAACATGTGACATGGGTGCTTGTTCAACTGTGTCTCTCTTAGGGTGCAGGGGAGTGAAAAAAACTACTGCAGGCGTGCTAGGCCCTGCTGCAGCCATGAAGTCTGCTACCTGTCAAGGAGATAGGTCTAAGGGGGTTCTGGGGCCCTGCAGCGCTGGCCGCAGACAGGCAAAACTTATAACACGGGTGGGTGACACTGTGTGTGTGTTCAGGTGTGCCCTTCCTGGACCTGGGGCCTCTGCACAACACAGCAGTGTGCCCCAGTGAGGGCTCCTCCTCCCTTGTAGCCTCGGCCCAGTCCATCACTGTAAATGACAGTAGGTGAAAATAACTTAGCTGGCTCAACACCACCAGCACCAGCGGCATCAAAAGTAGCCAAAAGGAACATTCAGGCCCTTCTTTTCTCTCAAGTAGTTGCACTTAGTGCGTGTCTGTTAGGGGCGCCTTCACTGTGCGACTGCGTGTGTGTGTGTGTATGTGTGCATGTGTGTTCAGATGCACCCTTCCTGGCACTGGGGCCTTTGCACAACACAGCAGTTTGCCCCACTGAGGTCTCCTCCTCCCCTACAACTCGGTCTGGCACACCACCATAAATGGCAGCAGGTAAAAATAACGCAGGTGGCTCAGCAGTCAGTACCAATAGCACTAGTAGCATCTAAGGTAGCCAAACTGAACTGTCACAGAGCCTTTCTTTTTATAAAGGAATTGACAGCAAGAAGTAAAGATGTTGCGTTGGATATATGTTACTCGTGGTGTGTGATAGCTTATCTTGTGTTTTTATAGTTATATGTTTATGATGAAAAAAACAGAATAGTTAGAGAAATATATCTTAGGAAGCTTTCCGGTTGAAAAACCCTTTGTCAGGCTGAGGAAGTACCTGTAGTTGGTGTGTCTCCTGGTCCTGAATGGAAGGAATAGTAAAGAAGCCAGAGGCTGTCCTGGCACACAATGCAGGCAGGACTGTGTGCGCGCATGTGTTAGCTGGAGGTTATGCCTCCTACCCTCCTTTCACCAGGGGATCGTTGGTCCTGGCATTTACAGGGCTGCTGCACTGCCAGCAGTTCCACCAGGCCTCCCTATCCTGGCAGGTGCAGTTTTAGTGGTTATGCCCAGGACCTGGGGCCTCCTCCTTCCCCATAACCCCATCCCATACCTCCAAGTTCATCCTGGCAAGGGAGCAAGCTCTGCAGGAACATGTTCTTCCCCTGCTGGCTGGTGATGCAGTGAGTGCCCCCTCTAACTGAGAGTGGGGAAGTGAATGGTTTTTAAAAAAGGAAAAAAGGAAATAGATGTGGATGAGTGAGGAAGGTGGCATTCAGTCCATCTGTACCTGGAGCTTGGGGAACCCAGCAGCAGGAGGTTCACCTGATGTTCTTCTTCAGCTGCCTCACCAGTGCCTGCATATCTGGTAACAGTGGCTTGCCCCAGCCAGGAACACTGATCCCCTGGAAACTCTCCATTTGACTCTGAAGTTCCCTCACTACAGGGATCACCTGGCTAAGGAGGTCATCAGCAGTACTGAGGCTCTCAGTGGCCTTGAGGGACGGTTTGAGGACCACAAAGATCTGGGAGATAGTATCGCACTCATCTCTGTTCAGGGGGCTGCTGATCCCGATCTCCCCAAACAAGGCCATCTCATGGATGGCCTTCTGTTGCTCCACAAGCCTCTTGAGCATCAGGTATGTGGAGTTTCACCGAGTCTCCACATCCTGCATGATTCTGTGCTGTGGGATGTTCAGGTCTTTTGGTTTATTCTGGAGCATCTTGCCCCCCTTGATGCTCTGGTGGAAATAGCCTGCCACCTTCCTGCATTTTGAAATTAGCTTGCTGGTGGTGCTGGCACCATCACTAGCAGCCCTGCCCATCTCCAAGGTGTCCCTGACAACAAGGTGGAACTTGTGTGCCATACAGCAGATAACAACAAAGTTGGCATCACAGACCACCTTGACCATATTGGCTCCATCGAACATGAACCCACAGCTGAGCTCACCCTGCCCAGTGAGCCACCCCTGCACCAAGTGGTTCATGGCGCCCATTATCTCTGTTGCCGTGTGGGACTCATCCATCACCTCGGCTTGAAGGAGAGCCCACTGACAGCCCAACTGGTCACACCAGTGCCCAGTGTGGGAGAGGTAGGCATGATCTCCACCCCAGCTGCTCCAGGTGTCAGAGGTGACATGTAAGGCTACCTGTGGACCTGCCTTGCACTGCTCCTCCCTCAAGTACTCCAAGCATTCCTCATACAGGGATGGCACCACCATCCTACTGAAGGTAGTGCATGCGGGTACTTGGTATTATGGGGCCATGAGCACCATGAGTCATCTGAACCCTGGCCACTCAACTAGGGAGAACGGCTAGCCATCAACAGCAAGCATCTCGTCAATGCTCTGGGTGATCTTGCTCTCCTTTGGAATGCGCCCCGCTTTCTGTCTGCCTTTCCCCCACTGTTCCAGGGTGGCCTGCCTCTGCTTTGGGGGGACGGGGCCTTTGGAGCAAGAGGGGGACTTCCCTTTGTGCACACTCCCACTGGTACCAGGCTGAGGAGAAAAAAGGGCAACAGGGTGGTGCCTGCAGAGATGCATCAGCATCGCCATAGTACTCATATGTTTTGTTTCCTTGCCCCAGCTGGTTTTGGCTTGGCAGTGTAGGCAAGTAGTGTATGTGGGATCATCTGCCAGCTCAAAATGATCCCAGACCTCACTACCCACTCGCTTCTGGGGTGTGGGTACATCTGTAGATGCTGCTGCACTTTGCCTGCTGAGGAGAAGGAAAGGCACAGCAAGAGGAGGAGTGGACTCAGCTGAGCTGCTTGCCTCCACCTGTATATCAACTTTCTTCGAAGTGCCTCCTGGGGAAGGAGACCTGGCTCTAGGGGAAACTTGAGGAGTGTCAAGCACAAACTTAGTTGATTTCCCTTTCTTCCCCAGAATTTCTCTTGTTAGGGCACTGAGATTCAGATCTAGTGCCAGCTCTTCCTCTGGCACTGGAAGGCTCAGCATGGAAAGTGAAATAGGGGTGGAGTAGGCTGCTGTGCAGGTCCTGCTGCTGCTGCTTGTTGTTGCTGTCATGGTGGTGGTGAGAGGGGTGTTATGGCTGGTGTGTGTGGAGGGGATGCAGTCTTGGGCACAGGCAGTGGCAGTGGCACTGCTCCCCTTTCCTTGCTGCTTGTAGCAGCCTCATCCCTTTTACCTGGAGGAAAGAGGCTGCATCTCAGTTTGGTGGCGGGGGAACTTACAGCTCTACCCCCCTTCTGCTCCTCCAGGTAGCCAGTGTGGCCACCTGCCTTTTCACAATGCTTCATGGTGTGTTTCATGTCTTCCTTTTCTACAAATACATAAAAGTATTTGTGTTCCTATATAAATTTTTAAAAAATAGGTATCTGGTGCAAATAAGAAATGTTAAATGGCAAGTATATGGCTTAGCCCCTATATAAATTCAAAACTGTGGGGGCAAGAGCGTTGGTGGTAGTAGTAGTAGTAGTAGTAGTAGTAGTAGTAGTAGTAGTAGTAGGGGTGTGTTGCAAATAAGAAATGTTAAACAAAACAGCAAGTATATGGTTTAGCCCCTGTATAAATTCAAAACTGGGGGGGCAAGAATGTAGGTAGGTGTGTGGCGCAAATAAGAAATGTATAAAAGCAAATATAAATATGACTTTGTCCCGATATAAATTCTATAATATACGCTGCAAAGTTTTAAATGTATAAAAATAAAATATAAATATAAATGTATTTCGCTTCCTATATAAGATTAAATCCTGGAGTAATCCTATCCCCTATAATTACAGAATTCAAAAGAATAGATCAGTGAATATAATAAAATAAGAGCCTCAAAGAAAAAGGTATTCGGAACCTGAAATCCCTCTTGCTAGCAGATAGGGAATCCTTTAGGGAAAAAAAAAAAAAAAATCAGTGCTGCTAGCCGTACTTGTCTGATGCTGAGCTGCTAGAACATACAGCTCACTGACTGACACCAAGGCAGAAAGCAGGTCAGTTCAAACAATGCTGCCTTTTGTGCAGGTTTTCCATCCCTCCCCCAGAGCATGGGGATTGGAAGGGACCTCAGGAAAGGATGACAGTCACTGCCCAGCTACACTCAATAATGAGAGCACTCCTTCTCCCAGTTCCCCCTCCTTCTCCTTACTTTAGTTTCTGTTTCCCTGCAGGCAAGCCCAACTTGTACCTTGAAACTCGAAACATTTTGAAAATTTCAAAACATTTCAACTTGCCTCGTTTTGTTTCAAGGCTGTTTTGAAGCTCCGTGATTCATTTCGAATTCACTGTTTCGAGCTTGAAATGAGTTGAAAGGGCATTGAAACGAAACTGGCAGCAAAATTTCACACAGCCCTAGTTCATGGCATGTAATTTATTATTGTTCTGTATCAAATTTACCCCTTACATATATAATTAATATACTTACTAATAGTGGGTCAGCCCTGAAAACACATATTAAATAGAAATGAGAAACTGTCCATATTTAAGCAGTGCTAAAAGTAGTAAAAATTCTATTCTAAATGTTAAATCCCTATGTCTCCAACATTATATATAAGTAAAGCTCTTGCTATTCTGTCACACAATGGAAGCATGTAAAAAGTTATTTTGGGAAATTATACTTATGCAGCAAAATACCTTAGTCTTGCAATAAGATATACTTCTAAAACTACAGCTTCTGTGATTACATAAGTAATCTTAACTTTGAATCTAAAAACAAATATTTCCTGGTTTTCTTTACCAGATCATGCCTTTAAATTAGAACATGAAACTACACAGGCCATCCACTGGTTCTCAGGGACTTGTGCAGTAGTCTGGGCTTTATATTTTCAGCACTGTGGAGGCAGGTTCTATATAAAAAAGAAAATGGCTTTCATTGATATTTCAAAAACCAGAACAGCATTTTTATTTCTGGTTTTAGGAGAAAAGCCTAACAAACTCTGGGTCTAACACACTTTGAAATTTCTCTTTAATAGAGTTTAAATCAGAGAGCTTAATTCTTGAAATGAAAAGGGAAAACATGATTTTCTATTTTAAGTGACTTACGTACTGAAAGTGAGTAGATACGCAGTAGATATATACTAGACAAGTCCCAATTTGGGCTGCTTGCCTCTGCAGAATCTTAAATCCCATGCTTAATTGATTCATTTCTTGTGGCACTTGCCCTCCAGAACAGTAGTATGTGATGCATATTGTGTCTGCTGATATTATGCCACGTGTACCTATAATAGAATCCACCCTTTTCTTCCTAGTATGTTTCCATTGTGTTCAACTACTGTTCTGCCAACTGCAAGGCTGTTATTAGAAATAAAGTGTGCTGAGTACCAAGGTAATGAACGGTCATGAGGTAGGAACTGCAGAACAAGTAGCCTAACAAGATAACAAACCTAAATGAGATGCAAACAGCTGAGAACAGGCGGTTCCAGCAGGCATATCCAATTGACATTAGTGATAACTTTATTTTAAAGTGGTAGTTTGAAATCAAGGGGAGTTGGCACATGCCACATGCTCACAAGTACCCTGCCATGCCAGATATTTGTCCTTCTTATCTCTTAATGTTTTAAGTGGCTTATCCTATGCAAGCATGCATTTAGTTTCTCCCACCCTTGACTTTCTAATTGTCTTTCTAATTACTGCCCAGATTCCCTTTTCTTCTAAAGTCATTAAACTAACCTTTTGCAATCATGCTCTGGAATTCATCTCTTGTATTTCCGTCCCAAGCATTCTCCAACTCAGTTTTTGCCCTTTGCTCTCCACTGTTGCCAATTCAATTATTTTCCCTTTTATTTTTAATCAAGTATTTACACTACTTATTTTATTGGGCTCAGCCAAATCTGGCTCAGATGAATATTCTTGTATTTCAGACCAGTAAAAGGCTTAAGAGCAGCTGCACTGATATTTAAGAGACTTGCAGAAATTCTTGTTTGGATAACTTCTAGTGTCAAGTTAGAATTCCTATATAGCTATGGTAAAACGAAAGAATAACAAAATCACATAAGCAGCATACCACCTTAACAAAAACAATTAATCAGACAGTTCAAATAGTGATTAGAGCAGACTCTGAATTTCAGACACCAATCTTAAGTTACATTCCATTTTATACTGTTTTATCCCCATTATATTAGCTACCAGAACTATCATGTCTAAGTCTACCATTATGAGTCAGATGTATTATTGCTACATAATTTATATCACTTACACCTGGAGCTAAAACACACTGGGAGCATCTATACATATGCCCCACTGCACAGGGGGTCAGACTAGATAATCTCTAAAGGTCCTTTCCAGCCCTACTTCTCTATGGTTTCTGTGACGTATGAGCTATCTTTGACACTGTTCATGCCACTGTTCTTGAAAGGAGTTCTCCTTCGGCTTCCATGACTATTCTCTCCTGGATCTCTTATTACCATGAGTGGATTTAGAAAACTGGGGTCTGGCAGATGAGACTAGCACTGCAGCTCAGATCATGAGAGGAGTGGGGAAAGGGATGGCTGCGAGTCCCTAGGCCAGTGGGGGACCCCCAAGGGAGGCAGGCAGGGAGGGAGAAGGTACAGGAAGAGGGGACCCACATACTTCTGCCACTGTTCCTGGCAGAACCAGTCACCATACACAGCTGCTCCATGCAGCCTCTCACAGCTGCTCCATGCAGCCCCTCATTGCAGAGTAGGACAGCAGTGAACTTAGGAGTCCCCCCCCCTCCCACCCAGGTCAGCCATCCCATCCCCTCCTAAATCTGTTCCATACCCTGCCTCCAAATGTGGAGAGCAGGTACATGGGGGTGTTGAGCTCAGCCACAGATGTGCACCTGCTCCCTACCCAGCCCCACCAGGTCCCCTGCCTGCAGGGAGTGGCTGTGTAGGAAGCCAGGGGCAGCAGCAGTATGACAGCAACTGGTGGCCCATCCCGGACTCCCTACCAGTCCCCTTCGGGTGTTCCCTGCTAGGCCAGAGGTGGAAGGGGAGGACAGCAGAGAGTGTGTTGCACAGTGGAAGGGGGTGCAACTGCACAACCTTACCCCACCTTGATTCCATCCCTGCTTATTACCCGTCTACTCATTCCTTCAGCACATCCTTTCTCCAGCCTTCATGGGGTACCTTATCCACCAGTTCAACTGTTGTTCTCTCTCATCTTCAATACTGCAACAGAACATGCAATCTTCTCGTGCTGTTATCCCCCAGAACATTGCTACTAAAATTGTTTTCCTAGTTTGTCATTTTGACCATGTCACCCTTATCTTTGCATCTCTTCCATAGGTCCCTCCTCTTTATTGCATCAAACAAACTCTTTGTCTCACTTTCAAGACCCTTCATATATCTACCTGACTTACTAAATACTGAATATTTGTTAAGTGCCCATTCCTGATCAGCCCATGACTCCAGTCTCCTTTTCACACTTGTTAAATTTTCAGATTCACACATTGTTGCCTTCTCCCTCTGCTCCTCATGCCAGGTAGCAACTGCCCATAAATAAAACCTCCCCAACTCATATTCAAATCCCTTCTTAGAACTCTTCTGGCCTGTGATGCCTGCAAAAAAGCTTTGACCTTCTTTTGGCCGCTGATGCCTTAAGACCACAGCTTGTTCCATACTGTTGCATCATTCCACGTATCCCCTGTCTGTATCCATCTATCTTGTCTTACAGTAAAATTGTAAGCACTTTGAGGACCAAGAGCACTTTGTCTTTTTGGTCTGTGTTGGTAAGCAGCTAGCACAATGGAATCCTGGCCCATGCTTTTTTATCACAGAGACAATAGTAATACAAACAATAATTTTGCTGTGCGAAATTTTGGCAGCCTTTTCATTTCAGAGGTGTTTCAGGCCATTTTGGCACCTGAAACACCAAATCTGAATCAAAGCAGAAGGCTCCAAAACATGGGCTCAAAAATGAAATGAGGCATCCAAAACATTTTGGAAATGTTTCAGCAAATTTCAGAGTTTCAGAGCCAGGCCTGCAGGAAAACAGCTGTATGCTGCTGCCCTGCTTCACAACTCAGCTCCACAGGAGCACCGGGGTTCTCCTCGCTGCTGCTGCCTGCCTGCCCCAGTGATGCAGGGCTGCACAGGGTGGGCAGTGGCAGTGAGGAGGCCCTGGCATGGATCTCTGCTTCCTGCAGAGCCAGGTCGCATGGCAGGACAGTTCTGGTCCCTGCCGTGTGACCTGGCTCTGTAGGGAGCAGAGACCCAGAGCAGTGCAGGGTGGGCAGTGGCAGCAAGGAGACCCGGGTGCGGATCTCTGCTCCTTGCAGAGCCAAATCATGAGGTAGAGCAGGGCTCTTCTGTGGCATGTGACCTGGCTCCGCAGGGAGCAGAGATCCACACCAGGGTCTCCTCACTGCTCCTGCCCACCCTGCACAGCCCCACATTGCTGGGACAGTGCAGAGCAGGCACCAGTGGCAAGGAGACCCTTGGCATGGATCTCTGCTCCCTGCAGAGCTGAGTCACGTGGCAGGGACCGGCAGGCTTGCTTGCCACTCTGTGCTGCTTCCCTGCCCCATGACCTGGCATGGCAGGGATCAGAGATCCGCGCACAAGTCTCATCTCCTGCACAGTGGGCAGTGGCTCTCCCCCTCCCCTGGAGGAAACACACATGGCCCGTCCTGCTCTCTGCTGGGGCCCCAAGCCCTCAGCCCCAAGCCCCGCCTGGCTGGGCAGTAGGGGTATGCGAAGCTTGCAGCCAATTCAAAACAGATTTGGAGAAGAGATTTTGGCAGAGCTGAATCTCTGAAACAGATTCAGTGGAAATGAAACAGGACAGTGATCCAAAACACCGAAACAAATCACTGTCCGCTGAAAGAACTGAATCCGAAACCGAATCAAAACATAGCCATTTCACACAACCTTAAGAGACAGAGAAGATCTGAACTCAAGCGCTCATTACTTGTGCCAGCATATGTTTGATTGGACCACAATGCCTCTCTCTAAATCAACAAGCATGCAAACTGTTATACGTTCCTTTGGTTTTCATAAGTCTATCACTGATATCAATATTATATTCTGGTTAAATCAGTCTATAACTTACTCTGAAGTTATTTGTCTGCATGTTTGTTAATGGGCTTGTGAATAGCTGACATATATGCTTAAATACATTATTGTACATATTTTGCTAAAGAGATTATGCTGCTTTTATTGGTCATAAAGGGTTGGCATTTTAGACCATGTCTTCAGAGAAACCAAATGATTAGTCACAGTGAGACTCCATAAAACACACAGGCATTAAGGAATGGATTTTTAAGTACTGATGTGACTGTGCTGGTACAGAAGGCAGCAAAAGAAAACCTGCAACTTGCTTTAATTGTTCCCAAAAGGTTTTAGTTTTTACATTTCAGATAAACTAATGACAATAACAACAGGAAACCACCACAAATGATCACCAGCTAGCACGGAGGTACGCGGGTAATTTTGCAGGTGGATTTGCTACTGTAATTTCCCTTGTGTAAAAAATGCTTTTAGCTTAGCATAATGCAATACAGTAAAGCAAAGTAAAACCAAACAACAATGACAGACTGTGTAAAAATGTTCTCTGAGGGATAAAATTGTTTTTATAGTCCAACAGAGGTACAAATCATTACTCATAATAGATTGACCAAAACTATGGATAATTCTTGGTCAGGATACCAGTCACCAAACTATCACAGATGTGAATTTCAAGCAGCAATTAGGACTGGAAAATCCCAGCTCTAGCCATTACATGCTATACAGCACCTTATCACTAATGTTGTTTAGTCAAAATTTAGAATGAAGTAGTCTCCAATGTTGGTCTAGCTGAGCCCAAGTAAGTCAAATGTAGCCTCCCGAAGGGTGAGGTGTTAGCTCAAAGAGACAAAAAAAATCTATTCCACTAGTGCAAGACAATCTACATTTCACTTCATTCTTCTCAGCCTTGGGCTCTATTCTTCAAAAAGTGACATATCCCTCCATCTGTTTCACTTCCAATGTCCAGCTTCAGTGCTCCTCTTGGTGTACTACCTGAGAGCCTTCTAATCATGTGGATTTAATTTACTATCTACTTCTCTCCTCTTCTGATTCAGTCATGCTCTTGGGCAAGAATAACTATACCTCCAGCCTCATTGACTTGAGAAGTAATCAGTGCAATGAAACATGCTGTTCTCCACTGATGACACAGATGATAAACAAACAGGAAGTATTGGAGGTTTGGTGATGGAAGGTTCTCCTGAGCAAGGCATTGCTGAATAACCTCAGCACAAGAGAAATTCCTTGCCCGGGAGAACCTCCCATTACCAATCCTCCTGTGAAATATGAAACATTGTAACAAGAAAGAAGCCAACATCCTGCTTGCTACCTTTGAGGTAAATAGACTTCTCCAACTTTTATCCGAGCCTAGTTTGCACAAAATGAAAAATGAACTTTTCCAGCCAGAAGATTTTACTCCACCCTGGGAGAAATTTTACAGTCTTTGCATTCCCCCGTGCCCAAGGAAGGGTGCATATGCCTGAAAGTTTGAAAAGACAGACAAAAAATGTTTTTGCAACTGCCTAGTTGGTCTAATAAAAGATATCTCTTCTAGCACACAACCTATGTCCTGAAGTGCACTTGGAGAAAGAAGGCAGACAAGGTTTCATAGTTGGTCAGGTCAGAAGGGACCTGAGCAGATCATCAAGTCTGACC
>NW_017728886.1:17513502-17515536 GCF_001723895.1 Crocodylus porosus
GTCAGGCTGAGGAAGTTTCTGCAGTTGGTGTGTGCTCTTCCTGGATGGAATGAAAAGTAAAGAAGCCAGAGGCTGGGCTGGTATGCAGACAAGATAGGCAGCCAGTGAAGATGTAGATTGAGGAGTCAATGGGTGAGAGACAGGCTGGGGTTGGGGAACAGCGAAGGAGGATAAATAGTGGAGAGATACCTGGGGAGTCAGATGTCAGGCAGGTTATAATGTGTCATAAATCCAATGTCTATATTTAGCCCATGATTTTTAGTATCCAGGAGGTTGATGAAGTGGAGTTCATAGGCTCATCTCTGGGAAGTGTTTTGTAAGGATCAGGACTGAGAGAATGGAGAGAGAGTGGTTTTCTTTTGAGGAATGTGCCCCCACAGGTAACTGGGTATTCCTGTTTCATAGTTGGTAGGGTTGGAAGAGACCTGAGCAGACCATCAAGTCTGACCCCCTGCCATGGGCAGGAAAGAGTACTAGGGTCAAATGACCCCAGCTAGGTTTTTACCCAGCCTCCTTTTGAAGACCCCCAAGGTGGAAGCAAGCACCACTTCCCTTGGAAGTTGGTTCCAGATCCTAGCCGCCCTGACTGTGAAGTAGTGCTTCATGATGTCTAGCCTGAATCTACTCTCAGTCAACTTATGGCTGTTATTCCTCGTTACTCCTGGTAGTGCTCTGGGGAACAAGGACTCTCCCATTCCCCACTGGTCCCCCCTGGTAAGTTAATAGACGGCCACCAGATCCCTTCTCAGCCTTCGCTTGTGGAGGCTGAACAGGTTCAGCTCTTATAGCCTCTGCTCATAGGGCCTGGCTTGCTGCCCCCTGATCATGCGAGTGGCCCTCCTCTGGACCCTCTTGATGCTGTCCACATACCTCCTGAAGTGCAGCACCCAGAACTGGATGCAGTACTCCAACTGAGGCCTGACCAGTGTCTCAGAGGGGGAAGATCACCTCCTTGGACCTGCTTGTGATGCAAGAACTGCTCAAGAACTGAAGAACTGCTGCAGTACAGAAGAAACCCCCCCTCCCCCACAAATCACACACCGCTGGTTATGACTTATCACCCCTCCCTTGAACCTGTGCAGAAAATCCTCAAACAACTGCAACCCATACTAGAAAGAGACCCTATTCTCAAAGAGATCATCCCAGAGCCACCCACCCTAGCCTTCAAACAAGTACCAAACCTCGCTAACCTCATCACCAGAAGCAAACTTCCTCAAGCCCAGAACACACCAAATGGATCCAGACCAGGACATGACAAGAAATGCAAAGCCTGCCAACACATCTCCACTACCCCCACAACAGAGCCATCAGCATTCCCAGACCTTACAGCTGCACCTCCAGAAATGTAATATATCTCATCCAATGCACCAAATGCCCCAATGGAAAATATGTAGGAGAGACCAAACAACTGCACACCAGAATGAATGCACACCGGAAATCTATCAGAGACAGGAATACCCAATTACCTATGGGGGCACATTTCTCACAAGAAAGCCACTCCCTCTCTCCAATCTCTCAGCCCTGATCCTCAAAGGAAACTTCATAGATTTCATAGACATTAAGGCTGGAAGAGACCTCGGAAGATCATCAAGTCCAGCCCCCCATCTGAAGGGCAGGAAGTTAGCTGGGGTCATAGGATCCCAGCAAGATAAGCATCCAATTTGCTCTTGAAGGTGTTCAATGTAGGTGTTAGAACCACCTCTGATGGCAGGCTGTTCCAGACCATGGGGGCTCAGACAGTAAAGAAATTCTTCCTTATGTCCAGCCTGAAATGGTCTTGCAGGAGTTGATGACCGTTTGACCTTGGCATCCCTTGGGGCGCTCTGGTGACCAAACTTTCCCCCAGATACTGGTGGTTACCCCGATAAACTTGTAGGTGGCCATCAGATCACTCCTTAGCCTGCGTTTTTCCAGGCTAAAGAGCCCCATGGCTCTCAGCCTGTCGTCATAAGGTCTGTTTTCCTGACCTCCAGTCATGCACGTGGCTCTCCTCTGGACTCTCTCAAGCTTCTCCACATCCTTTTTGACTTGTGG
>NW_017728886.1:17515921-17541744 GCF_001723895.1 Crocodylus porosus
CCAATGTCCACATCATTAATGAAGATGTTGAACAATATGGGTCCAAGGACGGAGCCTTGGGGGACCCCACTGGTCACAGGACACCATGACGAGTGACTGCCATCAATTACCACCCTCTGGATCTGACCACGGAGCTAATTTCCCAGCCAGCGGATCATGGTGGACCCAAGGCCACAATTGGCCAGTTTCACCAAAAGGTGATCGTGGGATACCAGATCGAAGGCTTTTTTGAAGTAAAGATATATGACATCAATCTCTTCTCCCTTGTCGAGGTGATAGGTCACTTGGTCATAGAAGGAAATGAGATTGGTCAAGCAAGACCTACCCGCAACAAACCCATGCTAACTATCCCTTAGGATGTTGACATTGGCCAGTCCATTAAAGATGGCCTCTTTAATAAACTTTCCTAAGATCTTCCCTAGGATAGAAATCAGGCTGATGGGTCTGTTGTTAGCTGGATCCACTTTCCTCCCTTTCTTGAAGATAGGCACCACATTGGCCTTCTTCTAGTCTTCGGGCACTACACCAGAGAGCCAGGAGTTTTCAAAGATCTGTGCCAGGCCTGGGCTATGATGCTTGCCAGCTCCTTGAGTACCCTGGGGTGTAGATTTTCAGGGCTGGCTGACTTGAAGGTATCCAGCTTCTGAAGATGCTGACCTCGTGAAGGAACATTAATGGAGGGCAGGGGATCTCCCTCACCCAGACCGCCTTGTCCTGTGGTGGGCATGGACGTCCTATGGGACTAATGAAAGACCGACGCAAAGTACACATTTAATAGGCTGGCTTTTTCCTGGGCATCAGTTGTCAGTTGTCCCACCTGGTTCAGCAGGAGTCCAATGTTGCCCTTGCTTTTCTTCTGACTCCCCGCATCTCTGAAAAAGGACTTTTTATTGTCCTTACAAAACACTTCCCAGAGACAAGCCTATGAACTCCACTTCATCAACCTCCTGGATACTAAAAATCATGGGCTAAATATAGACATTGGATTTATGACACATTATAACCTGCCTGACATCTGACTCCCCAGGTATCTCTCCACTATTCATCCTCCTTCTCCCCCCCCATCCCCAGCCTGTCTCACCCATTGACTCCTCAGTCGACATCTTCACTGGCTGCCTATCTTGTCTGCATACCAGCCCAGCCTCTGGCTTCTTTACTTTTCATTCCATCCAGGAAGAGCAAACACCAACTGCTGAAACTTCCCTAGCCTGACGAAGGGTTTTTGAATCCGAAAGCTTGCTTAATAGTTGTTTTCCAACTATTTAAGTTGGTCTAAAAAAGATATCAGATTCACCCAAAGAACCTTGTCTGCCTATGTCCTTAGACCAACATGGCTACACCCTTGGAGAAAGAAGAATCTCCAGGAGAGCAACAGGAGAAGTTGTTTGAAAAGAAAAGGCACCAAGAACAGATAAATGTGTTAGTTTAGTTTAGGGGTAGACAGAACTTTAAAGGTTATAAAAAAAAATAGTTACACTGTAAGAAAAATTAGAAAATTGAAAAGCAAACTATCACTCTTCAGTATGAATGCTTACTATTTTAGAGTTCCACACAAGTACTAGGAATTCAAAATACCTCTGAAACCTTCAGAAACCAAGAACTGTTTAGAATCCAGTAACATCAGCAGAAATGTGAACGGTCCTTCAAAAGGGGTGGGGGGGGGCAGCTAAAAGGAGAATTGGAAGGATTTTGTGGAAAGCTGGAAATGCATGGAAGTGATACACAATGGTCAATAAAAGAAAAGATGCACCATATGATAGAAAGGAAAGACAGATAAATCATAAAAAAGGTAACTAAAATAGTCAGCGCTAACAATTTGCACATACTGTCTGTGCACATCACTTTGTCTGGATGGCAAGTCTTTCAAGGGATGGTGCCTGGCATGACTGAATTCTAACTAGGACTTCTAAGCACTGCTTGAAATTAGGGGTGCACCGATAAAGATTTTCTTGGCTGATACCAATGGCTGATTATTAACCAGCCGTATTGGTTGGTGACCAAATTGATGACTGATTTATGGGAATGCAGCCTGGCAACTTGGAGAGCAGCATCCAGCCAGTAAGTCTGTTTGGGGGAAGGGACATGGGGGAGGGAAGAGCCATGGGCAGGCAGATTGAGGCCCCCACAGTGAGGGAGGGAGTGGGGCAGGGGCAGGCGCTGCCCAGCCAAGGCAGTGAATGTGACCCCACTGGGAGTGGGACAGAGTTGCAGAAGGTTCATTCAGGCAGCATGAGTGGTGGAGGGTGGCTCCCTGCCACTGTGTGCACCCACAGGGGAAGCATGCGGGGCATGTGCCCTCCCTGGATTTGTGTTCAGGTTGGGAGTGGGGTTCCGCAGGGTTCGGTCCCCGGGCCCGCACTGTTCAACATCTTCATCAGTGATTTGGATGAGGGGTAAAAAGCACCCTGTTCAAATTCGCTGATGACTCTAAGATGTGGGCACACTAGAAGGAAGCATCAGGTTTCAATCAGACCTAGACAGGCTACAAGGGTGAGTGGATATGAATAGGATGGGATTCAACACAGACAAGTGCAAGGTGATGTACCTGGGGAGGAACAACCGGCGCCATACCTACAGGTTGGGGAACTCCCCTCTTGTCAGCATGGAGGCGGGAAAGGATCTTGGAGTCATAATTGATTCCAAGATGAACATGGGCCAGCAGTGTGGGGAGGCAGTCAGGAAGGCCAACCGCACCTTGTCATGCATCCACAGATGCATCTCGAGCAGGTCCAAAGAGGTGATCCTCCCCCTCTATGCAGCACTGGTCAGGCCACAACTGGAGTACTGCGTCCAGTTCTGGGCACCGCACTTCAAGAGGGATGTGGACAGCATCGAGAGGGTCCAGACGAGGGCCACTCGCATGATCAGGGGACAGCAGGGCAGGCCCTATGAGGAGAGGCTATGGGACCTGAACCTGTTCAGCCTCCAAAAGAGAAGGCTGAGGGGGATCTAGTGGCCTGTTATAAACTAGTCAGGGGGGATCAGTGGGCACTGTTCCCCCCATGCACTGCCAGGAGTGACCAGGAATAATGGTCACAAGCTGGCAGAGGGCAGGTTTAGGCTAGATATCAGGAAGCGCTACTTCACGGTCAGGTTGGCTAGGATCTGGAACCAACTTCCAAGAGAGGTGGTCCTGGCTCCTACCCTGGGGGTTTTTAAGAGGAGGTTAGATGAACATCTTGCTGTGGTTGTTTGACCCCAGTATTGTTTCCTGCCATGGCGGGGGGGGTCAGACAAATGATCTACTCAGGTCCCTTCTGACCCTAGAAACTATGAAACTATGAAACCCACTGTGGGCTTGGGACCACGTTCTGTTCCAGCCTTTTTCCAGTGGGGGGTGGGGCTGGGCCGGGGCTGAGCTCAGGGAGGGCGGGGTGGAGCAGTATGGGTGGTGGTAGCACTGGGAGGGGTGGCTACAGAGAATTTTGGGGTGGCTATAGCCCACCCCATAGCCACCTCTTCCAATGCTGCTGCCACCCACTCACCCACCCCCACCCACTTAGAGCCCAGCCTTGGCCCAGCCCCCCTGCTAGAAAGAGACTGGCACATCCCCTGGCCCTGAGCCTACAGTGGGCATCCTGCCCTTGCTCCACACACAAATTCAAGGGGGCCCATGCCTCTTCTGGAGGTGCACACAGCAGTAGGAATCCACCCCCCCTTTCCATGTGCCGTGGCCCCCAGATGAGCCACCCATGGCTCTGTCCCACTCCTGGCGGGGTTGCACTGGCCACTGCATGCACACAGCATTTATCAATGATATTATCAGCTACACTGGCCAAAAAAAGCCAATTGCCGATAATGTTAATTTTCCTTTTATCAATGCCAATTCAATATGCCACCCATATATTGGTGCACCTCTACTTGAAATAGAAGTAATTATGGAGAGAGCTTAAGACCCTGCTCCTACTCTCACTGAGTCAACAGAAAAACTTGCATTAAGAGGAGTGAGATTAGGATCAGGCTATAAGCAGCACACACAAGGGACCACAGTGAATTGTCCCAGTTCTAGCCAATGGAATGAATGTGCAAACCTATTGAAAATATAGCTCAAAACATCCATCAGCTGGTTAAAATGGCAGTTATCTTACTATTTCCTTATCTTGGGTAGACTAGAAATACGCACACCTTCTTCTCAGCCTGCAAATATAATAGTCATCCTTTTGTTGTTTGTTGCTCAATTAGGGCTAAGTAAATGTTCTTTTTTTTTTTTTTAGCATCACGTGCATATGACCTGAACCCACAGTACCACCCATGAGAGTATAGCAGGATACATATGAACTCAGCCTTAATGTTACTATTGTGAAATAGTAACAGGGGTGGACAAACAGTGTTGGCTATTACTAACTGAAGGATAATGACCTAATTGCTGTGGAATGACATGCTAAGCAGTCGGAGGACATAAACACCCTCCTCATTAAGGCAAAGCCCTG
The DNA here is from genome assembly GCF_001723895.1 of Crocodylus porosus. Taxonomy (NCBI): domain Eukaryota; kingdom Metazoa; phylum Chordata; order Crocodylia; family Crocodylidae; genus Crocodylus; species Crocodylus porosus. The sequence goes on from NW_017728886.1 coordinate 17,520,352, forward strand.
TTCTGAATTTCAGCCCAATTCAGTCTGATCTGAACAAAGGAAAATCGGAATGTAACAAATCTATTCCAAACCAGTTCCTTCATTACCAATTTCCTGAATTCTAAATGATCGCCCACCCATGTTTTTGCATAAGAGTAACAATCATACTGAAGCCCAAGGGCTAGGTTTTACTGCCCAATACCATCTCCCCAAATTTATCCCCAGACACGCAGCCATTCAAGGTTTAACACAGCATATTTATACATACTAGCCTGTCCTCATCTGGGCCAGAAAGGCTATAATTGAAAGAGTATAAGAAAGTGTGTTACTGTACAAGAACCAAGAAATCTTTGGGGGGGAATATTTTTTTAAGCCACTTTTATCTTCCTCCAATTGTGGGGTCAGCTAATGAGTAAGCTTCTTGATACATGTTACAGCAACATTAGAGATGCTCTAACTGGCCACAGATCCAATTGTTCATTCTGATATGGGCCTAGTGATTAATCATTTATGCCTTTCTTCCTGAACATGTCCCTGGTTATGGAGGAAAGTAAAAAGGACAATGCAGGATCAGCTTTAAAATACCTTGCCTTGCCTGAGCATTCTCTAAGTACAAAAACTGTCAGGAGCTGGATCTTTTGGATTTATTTTTTGCCAGAGCAAGGCCCACAATTTAGTTTCAGCCTGAATCATCTAGAAATAAAACACTTTAAGCCGTAATATCTTACAGCATGAAAGGGAAAGCCTGCCTGATCAAAATGAATGTCAAGGCACTGAGATTTCTATTTACCTCCTGTGACAGGAGTATCAATATTGGAGCCTTTCTGGGAGTGGCTCCACCCTCCTGTAATGGGCCAACTGCCTGCTTACTCACCAGCCATGCCTTGATCTTATTTGATCAGAAGATAGTTGTAACCAGCAGGAGGCTGCCCATTTTTCTGCACCCCGGTGACAGGGGGCGCTACCTGCAGCTCTTTTTCCTTCCCTACACCGCAGCCCAAGCCTCGCAGATGGAGTTGACATGGTTTAACCTGGGCCTTGTTGTTTTCTGGCCCTCCTCTTTACTCCCGGGGCTCTGCACTACCCCTTTTTTGCTCACTCCGGGGCTTCCCACTGCCCCCTCTCGCTCCAGGGCTTCTGGGCTGGGGCCAAGGCACCCCCTAACAATGCTGCGCCTCTCCAGTGCCAGGAGGCCCCACGCTACTGTGGAGCTCCTATGAGGCCTCCTCCACACCTAATATCCTCGCCTGGTCCTCCAGTCAAAACAGTAAACGTAAAACATAAAAGCCCTTGGGCCACAACATAAAAACTAGACCACCCGGTCAAACAAAAATCTACTTCCTACTAGAAAGCGGGGGAAGAAGGGCTCCACCAACCTCAGCAGTGACCAGGGGATGCTGTCATGGCCAGAATCCTCCCCTCTGTCTGTCTAAGCTCAGTCCCTGCTCCTACAGCTGCTGGAGAAGGACTGCCTTCCTAGCCTCCTACCTGGGCTTAAGAAGGGATAAGCCCTGCCCCTTTCTGGTCAGCTGGTTTTACCAGTTGCCCCGGCAACCAGCACCTGTGCAGCCCTGGTGACTGGCAGCTGAACCTCCCCCTTTCTGCCACTAGGGGTCTCCCCAGAGCAGTCTCCGCTCTCAGGCACAGGGCACCTGAGTGCACTGCGACACCTCCTCTCTCCCTCTCTCCCCATACTCCTCCCCGACATACTGGGTACTGTCATCACTTGGAGCTTGTGCCACATGTCCAAGTCACTTAGCTGAACTTGCCAGAGGCATGCAGGATGGTTGCAAACTACAAGACTTTCTAAGTGTCACTGAAATGTGTAGGATCAGCATGCAACCCTTGGGCATTTTCTTTTCCTCAGATTGTGATAATAAATCGTTCACTGCCTCTTGGCTTGCTTTCCAATGTAAAAGAATATGGTAGCTTTTAAAATAATTCTGGAACTGGATGGTTGAGTTTGTAAGCAGAACTTCCACTAACTCTATTTCTTTCCTTATTATAATTAAGATGATATAGGAAATAATGTGAGACTGGGCTGGAGACAAGCATCTCCTCTGACTGGTTAGGGCTGAGTTCCTTTTACCCATTGAGCAAGCACCTCCAAGATCCTGTGACTCTAGCAAGGCTGTTGGAATGAAAACCACTATAAAACAATAGTGGTCTACCTAGGACAGTAACCCAACTCCAAGGAGTTCTAGGGATTTAGTTTATACCCATCTGTACTTCTGAAGATCTAATTTAAAATATACTGTCAGTTTAAAAATACAAGAAAGCAAATAAAAAAGCAAGAAAAGCAAAGTAAGAATCTTGCTATAAAATCAGTGCAATCTATAAAAATCAAACATCTTTTAAGAACAGCAAACCCACTTAAGTAGTAAGTTAAATAAGAGAATGTGGATCTGACTCCATCTATAGGCACCAACTTTTATTTTTGCCGGGGGAGGTGAAAGGGCTAAGATTATGGACATATGGAAAGCTTTAGTCATTTCAGGTGACAGCCCTTTTCCTGAGGGGGGACAGGGCCCTCAGGCCCCCACGGACTCGACACTTCCGATTCGACCTTTTTTCCTAAATGCTGGAATACAACCGTGCAACTAGACTGGCCCTTATTATGAAACTAATAGTATCAGAGACCATATTCTGAAAACCATTGATATGAAAAAATACTGGAAATGAACATATGTTTGGCATTTGCTAATTTAGGCAGCCATCTTGGGTTGCATGTAACATCCTGCCAAAGATGTGGTCATATAGCATTACAATGTGGACATAAACCCATGATTGTAGTAAACTGATAAATTCACTGAAGTCAATTTCTCAGTGGTGGTGTTCTTTAAGATTATTATTGCATGATCATCACTTATACTTCAGGAGTTTTTTGCAAATGGAAATTACAAGAAATTACAGGACCACCCACCTTTTTCCCCCAGTAGACTATTAGTTAAGGCACATGACAAGTGAATGGGAGACCTAGATTCTCAGAGTGAATTTAATCCGTATCTCTTCCTTTCCAACAGAGTACTCTAACTAGCATGCCAGGGGTTAGACACTTACAGGAGGTATATACACAGGATGATTTTATTTCACCACAGGGCAAAATAGAAGCCCAGCCTCTGAATAACTGCCAAGAACTTGAACTTTCACTGTTCTACACGTGCCATCCAAGCACCCAAATTGGCACATTTTTTAACCCTAAAACTCTTTTAGCTGTAAACCTTCACCCCAAGAGTTTGTTTTCCATCTAATACCCTCTAATACATTCTACTGAATATTTTTTCTTTGTTTGCAAAATCCCCCAGCATTTTGAAAGATAGGGCTGCAATTCCACAGCAAACATTTTAGCTAAGACTGCAAATGCAGGAGTCATCTGCTGCTGTTACATGTTCTTTCTCTTTACAATGGCAAAGGTTATTCCAGTGGCAGATTGCACCATCCTATGGGAAATTTGCCTTAGTTTCTCCTTGCATCACCCCACCTGTCACCAGAATGGATGCCAAAATGCAACATAGCATCTGGAGAACACGACAGAGGAGAAATGGCTCTGCAGCTGTGTGGTGGGCCAGCAAAGGGTGCTCCTGCACTGAGCCACCCACTTACTGTGCCTGACCAAGCTCTGAGTGTTTCCCTGGAGCACCTCACGTCCAGCCAACCACCTTCCCAGAGTACACCCACCCAGAGTATACCCACAAGCCTGGGGTCACCGCAGCCACCATCCAGGAGTCTCGGTCTGTCTACGGCCCTGTACTTCCTGGAATACACAGGCCTTATAGAACTGGAGGGTGCTCAACCCACTGCAAGAACTTGGGGTGCTTCCCTTGACCTGGAACACAAATAGTAGCCTCCCTTAGTCAGCTGGACCAGGGGGACATGAAGGCACGCTCTTACCCCTCCCTCTCCCAGTGACTCCACCATGCTAGGTACAGTGGAGTATTGGTTACAGAGAGGAGGCTTGGGGAAGGATTCAGGATAGGGAGGAATCACAGAATAACTTTAGAGCAAACAGTGTGGCTAGGTAGCCATTGATTACACATCTGCTGTACTGCAAGCTATATATCTAGGTAGGCTTTATCACAAGTATCATCCAGAGGCTGGTTGAGCTTTCTTCTGGAGGCAACAAGTTCAATGTGTGTCTGGTTTCAAGAGAGGGGGAGATCCCCCTCTCTCTGTCTGGTCAGTTGCTTACATGTTCCCCAAAAATGCCTCTGCCCATTCCAGGAAGAAGGGACCTTATATATCCCTGTCATGACCTCATCACTAAGGTCCCGCCAGCAGCAGCCCCATTGGCTGATGCCTGGTGCTTTCAAGTGACCTCACTGTCCAGGTCCAATCAGGCAGGTGTTTCTGATGCCAGCCAACCAGTTTAAAAAGCAATACTGGCCATCCGGTGGTATGGGCCCCTACTCCATACCATGAGATCATTGCCAAAACAGTAAAGAGGTGGAGTTTCCCCCTTGGCTACCCGTAGCTTCTCAGGTCCGCAGGAGCAGGATCCCCCTCCCTCAGGAACATTTCCAGCTCAGGTTACAACTCGGTTACACAAAACTGATGGGGGGAGGGCTGCCTGCCCACTGCAGTGACCATGGCAACCAAATTGACAGACAGGTGATAAAACAATGGCAAGGGAAAACCTGATAGTAGAGTTTGGGGAGATACTGAGATGGCATTTTGTCACAAGCTGTGGTTGACAATCTGTCTTTTGCATGCATTCCCACATAGCTTTTGGTGAGGATGAATGACAAGAGAGGTAAAATACCAGAGGCTGACCTGAGCAAGTCTGTCACAGTGAAATCCCAGTGTCTTATCTTCATGGTTTCTATATCAGTATAGCTAACTAATTAGAGACCCGAAGTATAAGATGCAAGAATAACTTCCCCCTCCCCTAAAGAGGCCCAAAGATAAGAAATAAGTAAATACAGTGATAATGATAACACTCAGACATTCTCTGCAGCTCCTTCTTATCCAACTGACTTCTCTCCCACAGCTCAGAAACAGGAAAAAATAAATAAAAAAGAAAGCACAGAGATTGTTTTGTATTATGATTTGTTTGTACTGTGTCATGGAACTTGGCAGGCTTTCACAGGAGGTCACAGACTGCGGCTGCCACAGTGCAATGCTTGCGGTTTCAAACATTGAAGTAAAAATACTTCTTCCCATCCTTTAATCATAAACAAGTGTTTAAATCCATTAAAGATGTCTCCATTAACATGCTGCCTGGGAGAGGCCACAATGACAAATGTATACATTGCATGCTTCCCCATGGTTGCTAGGTTCAACCTGCATTTCCATAAGCAGAAGAAGACTTGAGTCCTTCTGGGATTTAAGAGAGAGCATCATGCTTCATGACTGATTTTTAAACTGTGTTATGTAGAGCCTTGGGGGTTCTGTGGTAGGTAACCAGGGGTTCTGCCAAGAGAGTAGATGGCTGGAAGGCAAGGCGCTGCCCTTGTGGGGCCAGGTCACCTGGCTCCGTATCAGTCTTTAGGATAGAGGTAGTGGTTCTGTGGCAGAAGAAGTGATGAAAGGTTTTTGTGACTTTAGGAAATTTGAAAACCACTGTTTCTGTATTGTAGGTTGACATCCACACCAAAGAAAAGAACAGGATGGGCAGAGGGTAAAGAATGGGCCAACAGAGAACTAAACCCAGAAGCCTCCACAGTAGCAAAGGAAAGCAGCCTGGTGGTGCAGGACAATCCTGAAGTGGCCTTGGGTTTCCATGGCTCTTGGGAAGATGGTAGGAGGGTACTAAAATACATGTTTCTTCTTCACCCCTTCTAAAAGGAGCATATACTGGAAACCTCTATGAATGTCTTCTCCCACTATGTAAAAATAGCTTGCCTACAGCAGAATATGGCAGCAGAGAACAAGTACACTGTGCCCAGCCTCTGCTGAGCATCTCTGTCACCCCGAGCAATTACACTGGGTCTGTATGTGCTAGCTCAATGATCACAGAGAGGGTAAAGCAAATGGAATAGCCAGGAGATCCCAGGATCATGTTGAAATGAAGTTGTCAGTCCCAGAACTCGGCTCTTTGGAAGCCTGCACAGCTGGTTAAACCCCGACAAACCAGTAATCTCAGCTCCATGTGCTCACGGTGACCTGGAGAATATTTGGGTCAGCAACTGATTATAGGCAATATGGAATGGGGAGGCCAGAAAGTTTTTTAATGCCTTTTTTTTTTTTTTTTTAGAGAAAAGTCACTGCAAGCAGTTGAAAGAAGCCTCATGAAAAAAAAGGTTATGGATGCGAAATGTGAGAGGATATAATATTTACTTCATATTTTTAAAGCATCAGGATCATTTTAGGCTGCATGTAAGAGTTTATTGACTATTCTGTTAATCACCCAAAAATCATCTGCTTGGGACAGTGGTAAGTAACAGACAAACTAATCCATCAGTTCTTGGAAGCAAAGCCCCTGCTTTGGAACAGTGTGAAACCACAAATACTATCCACGTGCAAACAAATGTGACTTCCAGTTTATCATTTATATTCTCGCCACCCTAAAAATGTCTTTCCTCTTCCTGAAGCATTAACTTGTGTGAAAAAAATTGAATCAGATACTATTAGAGGAAAGAAAGAAGCAGCAAGCAATCCACAAAATTAAAGAAAACAATAGGCGTTGCATAATGTTTCCATGGGAAGGCTGCGAAATAAAAAAAAGACAAAATGAATAATGGGAAGAAGTAAACAGGCCTTTCAACAATATTCCAGTAAATAGCAGTATGTTTCTTCTCTCCATAAAAATGTTTGTGAACGCTGAATTGGTTTAAGCTCACCCTGTGAATAAATACACCACCGTGTAGGAGTATTTCATGCATGAAAGTAAACACCAGTTTTTTTATTCGGTGAGGCTCCTTTCATAAATTTAGAGCTCAGTAAGCCAGACAGGAACAAATGGTCATCATCCCAAGGAACCAATGCTACTGCCAGCCAAAATAATATTGTACTGACACATAAGGCCAAATCTTTAAAGGTGATGAGTTCCCTCAACTCCATTTGAAATCAGTGGAACTGGAGAGGGCTGAGCAGCTTACTAAGAGGTACTTAGCTTGCCACTGCTTTTAAAAATGTGGTTTGGCAGTTTTATATGGCTGCGATTATTTAGAAACAACAATTTCAGGTAGTAAACGGAAGACAGTTTTTCAGTAAATATGTTAATAAGATGCTTTCTCATTAGTCCATAGAGTTTAACAGGGACAGCCACAGCAGTGGACAACTGTCGAACTTTTTGTAGCACCAAACCCTTTACAACACAAATATCAAGTCTGGTGGGCATTTTAGTGCACATTTGTTTTTTGGATGGAAAGTTCAGAACAGCCTTGGTGGTTTTGATTATGTGGGGATGCCCTTTTCTGCAGCATGCTGCTGTAACTTTGTATGTACCATTAACACAATCAGTTTTTGAGGAGACAGAACACAGTTTACATTTTTTCCACATGCACTCAGTTTTGGGGGCTATTTTTACCAAGAATTAAAGTTATAAAACAAACGAGATTCCAAATATTTGTGAAATATTTTTTCCCATGATACAAGTGTGTGTGCGTCTCTCTCTATATAATCTTATAGTTGATTTCCATTCTGTCTATTCTCACTCAGAAAAGGAGCTAAAAGAAGGGTGAGAAAAAGCAGATGTCTTCTTGGTGATAGTTTTGTTTCCTATTTTACTTACTTTCACTAGCTTTGGAGAAACCTCTTTGGCAGTAAAAATCAATCCATCGTTAGTAATTGCAAAGCAAAGTTGTTGCAAGTGGACAGAGGTGAAGCAATCTGGGATTGCTTTTAAATGGTGGTATTTATCAGGCTGTTCCCACAACAGACCAAACTGAAATTTCTACTGCCAAAAGAGAACTGAATCAGTAGAAAGAGATCAGAAAGAGCATAGGACAAGGACTTATGCCTGATCACAGCTCTGTAACTCCCATTGCTCCTACTTGTTTAATACATATGATGGTTACATATCTAGCATGTCATTCATTATAAAACAAAGGACTTGATCCGGAATTTGAATATGTTGTTGTATGCAACTTTTCTGTAGCCTTCCTGCCTTCAGAGGTTTTCCCCATCACTGTTTTAAATACCTGCTCTTAATAAAAATCCAGATGTGGGTCACTGTCTAACTGGCATAATTTGACCCCTAATATATTATGATTATAATGATATACTTACAGTTCTCCTGAGGATGGGATGTTTGAATATACAATACATGTAACAAAACAGTACTTGACATGGATTATACATTGTATCTACAGGCTTCACAATCAATGTAGGATTTTCCATTAAAGTAACTTAATTCTGGTTTCCATCTCAGCAGTCTTAGGCTATGGACAGAAATTACACATAAACCAGTATAACTGATCAGAAACCAGTTAAATATGTAACACAACAGACATTTAGTGCAGATAAGTTTACTTTCAAAATGGCTAGAACTAGCTTAATATAAACCTGGATGTCTACAGTATCAGACTTAACTGATTTAGATTAAAACAGTTATTGAACTTCTGTCCTAGATCTCCTCCAGATTCAAGTTAACTCTCAGTCCCCACAACATACCAGGATGCTTTGCACCTGCTTTGCACCTCCCCCACAACCGCCCTTTGCAGGGTAGGCAGGCTAGCCTGGCTCAAGCTGTCTGCTCCAACTGAGCAGAGAGGCAGGCCCAACCCTCCCTCTCCCTCCCACCCAGCTTCTGGCCTGGGTCACTGCAGACATGTGGTTGCTTTGCCAGAATCAAATATGAATGCCTGTTCACTTGCTTATCAGTTCAATCTATGCAGTTAAGACTAACCTACAAAGATTCAATTGATTCAGCCTCAGGCTTTTTGGCCATCTGTACTTAGCCTTAGTCTAATGCAGTGGTGCTCAGCCTTTTTTCTTGGTGGGCCAGATGGGCAGGATAGGCAGTGTCCGGCCCATTAAAGTATTAGTGGACCAGGCACCAGGATCCAGCTGGTGGCTTCAATATGGTACCAGGGTGTGGCACAACAGAACTCCATCCAGCTGCACTGAGGGGGCCAGAGGATGTGTGCCCCTGATTCTTCTGCATGGGGGAAGGAAGCATGGCCCAGCCCCAATTCTGCTGCATGTGTGGAAGGGCATGGCCCACCCCAATTCTGCCACATGTGGGGGGAGGGGGAAGGTGGAGGGGGAAAGGGGATGAGGGAATTTGGCAGTGGGGGAGGATGGCTGTATTAAGGGCCACTGCTTCTCAGCTTCCAGATTTCCTGACCTGTGGGAAGCCCATGGGCAAGATTCAATGGCTCTGCAGGCCACATTTGGCCCACAGGCAAGAGGTTGAACACCCCTGGTCTAATGCACTGGAGGACAATGCATCCCAAAAACCTGTTCCAGGCATCTCATTGGTTTGGTCAAATGAATGTATTTGTCCTATTTTCAGAAAATTCCTCTCTTCAGCTAGGGAGTGCAGTAAGGGGCTGCAAGTGCTCTGGTATCCCATCGTTCTCTCCTTCATATCCCAAACCCCTCTCCACACTACTTTCCAGTGCATTCAGCTGAGACCAGAGATTGGAGACAGCCAAGCATGCCAGAGAGCAAGGGGGAAGTGAAAAGCTGCAGGATGCCAAAGGACCTTTATACAGGAAATACTTAGGTAACCTTCCCATCTAACAACACTTTTCAAGGTCTTCCATTCTGACAGTTGAGAAATATGGTCACCCTACTCATATGCTTATACACATGATAAGTAAGAAAGCCTTTTGTGACCAAGTACTGGGAATAGTTACTTAGTAGTATTGCAGGAATCCTAATTAGGTAAAAAAAACCTAACACTAGTTTTCTATTAAATTAGTTCTTTGAACTGTTCTAACACAACCGTCTTCATTATTAAAGCACTAATTTGCTCTTTCCCAGGTGCTGGATAGTCTTTCTTCCATTTCAGATTTCTTATTATGGTTTTTTTCCCACATGATACAGCAAATCACCTATTAGTACATATGGGAAAAAGCAGCCTATCCTTTTAACATCTGGTCCAAAGCCCATTGGAGTATATCTAAACCCAAGGGGATCTTTGCTCTTTTTAAAAACTCCGTCAGCTAACAGCATTTGAAATCTAACTTAGGGTCTACAGTAGAGAGTGCTTCAGACTTTCCAAATCATATTAGCTGGGAGTAGTGAAATTAGAGAGCAAAACTGAACATTTAAAGTCAATTGGTGTGAGTGAGGTTTAGGTTAAGCCTTCTATTAATTCTTCTTTTTTGAATGATCTGAATAGAGATGTAAATTTTTTCATCTCTAAACTTAATTCAAAATTATTCTGTGAATATTTTTCAGAATGCATTTCAGCCTGTGTTGCACATAAACTAAGCCTTGAAAGAACAGCGTAAAAAACAGTAGGTACATCTACACAAGATGCTAAATGAATAATAGACTAATTCTACTCTGCATTAGTGCATCACAGCAAAAGTCATGCTAATTTACAGCAGAATTAGTCTACTGTGCATAAGCATCACTAATAGACTGTGTGCCAGTGCTGCTGTGCAGTAGCGCCAGTTATTGTGCATTGAGTTAGTACTTGTTATTACAGGTACTAAACCTAATGTGCAGTAACAATGGTACATTAATGCACGTGTAGATGCACCCGGTTTATATATGTTTAGACTCAAATTTTAAATCCAGGCATCCTTCCACATTACATGTGTATTCTGAAACACTGTGCCAGGACATCAGCAACATGTGGAGAATAAGCAAATGGAGGAGCTGACTGTGGGAGGTAGCTTGCCACACCCTGCCAGGGAAGCATCTTGCACTATTGGGTCCAGAAGAGGCAGGATATAAATTATGAAACCTCTAAACTCAGTGTAACTAGACATACACAGTGTGCATAGCTAAGCACAAAGTTATGGTGACAGTTCGTAGTAAAGCAACTTTCAGTTTAAAAAAAAAATACTTTGGAAGCCAGTTTAGAAAAAAACAGACTCCCCCAATTCTCCTAAATTCTTTTAATTAAAAATAAAAAACCCACTAGAGAAATTTATTACAAAACATCAAATGGCCAGCGCAGTTTGCTATATAACAGAAGGCAAATTTGTCTTACACATCTAGAGCAATTTGTTGGCTTGCTGGGGAGCCCTAATAAAGGAAAAATAGAACTCAGAGGAGGTTATTCAAAGATATGATAATGGCATCTCTCTGTTAAGTCTCTAATCACAAGGGGTAGCTCTCCCTAACTGAGCCAAACTCTTCCAAGGAAGAAACCTCTGGTGATACTGCATCATTTTAAAAGGATAAGGTTTGGGTTTTTGGGGGGTGGGAGAGTGGGTATGTTTTAGATTTAAAGGAAAACAGCTCTGATGGAGAGGACAGGAAATGAGATTGTTGCAGTGGTTGACTGTGCATTTTGTGTTTCATCTGTAGGCTGGGGAATTTAAAAATGTCTGAAAATCAGATGTATTTTAGGCTTTAGTTCCCCGTTTACCAATCAAGGAGCTGTTATTACTCCCATAATCACCAGAAGGGAACTCTTTCGTAGTGACCCTAAAAGGTGGCCAGCCCCTTTGGGTACTAGGGAGCTTGGAGGGGAAATGGACTGCTCTTTAGGCAGTCTGCCCTGAAGTTCCTGCTAGAAGTGATACACCCTTCATTGGAGCATGAAGGTTGCAAATGAGCTAGAGCTGTGCATCTGGCTGAGTTGGTGCCTAGGCAGGGACTGCCATTGTTTGTCAGCAAATATGCCTAACTGCAGCTTCTGTAGTTCAAAGGTTGCAAGAAACAGATACATTTTTCTAAACAGGTCACTAACCCACAGCTTCCCTTTAGAAACCAATGCTTAGTACCCAGGAACTCCTGGGTTCTCAAAGAGCACTGAACACCCCCAGTATTTAGCCTAAATGGAAAATGCTGCTTTACATATAAAAATAGCATTACTTCATTAACAAATTAAGTTTAATGCAAACTGTAGTAAGGAAGTGCCACTGGATAATGAAAACCCTATGTCTCAGAAGACTGCAACAAATATTTCATGTACTCTTGTAATATCAACCATTGCTTGGAAGGGAAACCATTAAGTGCCAACCATCTCCACAATGTTCTAAATGACCTGAAATATCCACACCATACAAGGCAATATGTTAGACCACAGAAGCAAGTTCTCTGAAGCATACACAAACTCTAGGACCTAAAAATAGACACAAGTGTTGATGTTGCAGGGTATCAATGAGACCAAACCATGTGACTGATGAGCACTCAAGAGTCAAGAAAATACTCATGCTATTGCTACTTTTTCCAAACAGAGAAATGACAGAAATGTTTTGATCTCTTCTCTCAAGAGAAATAGACCTGATGAGGTTTACTGATGATAAAGAGGCAAAGATGATTCTGTTTTTCTTCTACAGAAATATTTTATTTGCTGCTTGTAAATGAACTAGTCTTTGCTTTTTATGATTCTCATAACTTTTGTTCCTTAGAAGATAGGAACATAAACTGTATAAACCAGTAGCTCATTAAATCCAGTATCTCATCGTTGACCACAGCCAGTCCCAAATTGTTCAAAAGAAGGTGCAAAAACTGTAATAGACAATTCTGCTATAATCAGCCTCCAAGGAAATTTGCCTCTTTCCACCCCAAACCCTAGTAATTAAAAGGTTGCATCTTCAGCTTCTGTCACTGAAATGCTTTAAGTCTTATGCACTACAGCATTGGGTCAGTAAATCCTGACATTAAGAAGCTTATGTCTAAGAACTTGCTTTACTGCAAATTATATCTGGGCTTCCAGTAAAGGCTTTTAAAGTAACTATTTCTTGTGACCTTGATGTTCCTTCTCTAGATTTCTAGAGACCAGGTCACAAGACTGTGGTTTCTTAGGTTTTTCTGAAGGGGGAGAGGAAGGGAAAGATACTGTTTCATGTCCTTAAAGAGGACACTCATTCTTGTCAGACCTTCAGGTTCTGCAGTTAGCTTCCCAAAGCAAATAAATCTGTTTATTCTCCCAGGTGTCTTTTTATTTTCAGGATTCCTTGTCGGAAGCAAGGGATAATCTCAGTGAACTCATGTGTACATCTCATTGCCAATCCAAATGGTAAAAATGGCAAAGGCACAAAGCAATACTCAATGTGTACAAATAGATGGCTTCCTGTCAGAGCATTTGCCTTTACTGCAGTTAGACAAATATTACAAAAGTATGTCATAAGTGCTTCCAAACAGACAGCACTACAAACAGTTGAATAGAAACAAGCAGGTAATTTAAGGATAGTGTTTTAGATTTGAGGAAGTATTCTGCCAGAAAACTTTTCTGCCTCAGCTGTGGACTCTTTTTAATGGGGACGGAGGTCCAACAAGAGATGGACTTGGCGCAGTTTGACACTGACCACTGAGGGGCAGTTGGAATGCGATCTTTAGGAAATGAAAGTCTGCATGTCCAGTCATTCCCTTGATCAGTCTCGTTTTCCCAGCTCGGCCTTTCTGAAACCTTTGCCACAGTTCTATAAATATTCTAGTAATGTTATTGGGCTTGAGTTACCAAAGGAAAGGGTAAGATCTAAGGGTATGTCTTCTGTGCAGTTCTACCCCCAATACTATTCAAATATAGACATTTCCTATCAGGACCAGCCCACAATTTTTTGGGGCCCCCTGCAAGGCATAGCTTTGGGACCCCCTGAAGTGAAGAAGGCATCAGTGGTGGGGGAGGGGCAGGGGCAAGCCCAGAGGCAGATTAAGGTTTACTGGGGCCCTGGGCAAGCACTATATAGGAGGCCCCCCTCCCCACATGAGAGCTGGGCTAGGGGGGAGGGGGGCTTCCCCTCCTAGTGCTGGCAGGGGAGGCTGGGAGGGCCCTGCCAGGCAGGGGGGCATATGCCCGCCACTTCTCCCTGCTCCCCACCCCCACCACGGCCAAATATACACATACATGTGGCAGACAAGGTTCTGGGGCAAATCTGATATCTTTTATTAGACCAACTAAATAGTTGGAAACATTTTTCTAGCAAGCTTTCAGGTTTAAAAACCCTTGATCAGGCTGAGAAAGCATCTGAAGTTGGTGTGTGCTCTTCCTGGATGGAATGAATAGTAAAGAAGCCAGAGGCTGGGCTGCATGCAAGGCAGGTGGTAAGAATATAAATTGAGGAGTCAATGGGTGAGAGAATCAGTGAGTGAAAATCAGTGGGTTTCATGGAATCAATCCTTAAACCACTTGTTACTGAAAAAGCAAGTTTTGTCCAAGACACTGTAGACTTTCTACAAAAACTTAAAAACATAGACCACCTTCCCAGCAACACCCTCCTAGCCACCATGGATTTTACCAACTTATATACCAACATCCCACACCAGGATGGCATCCAAGCCTTCCTTACATACCTACAAGAGCAAGATGACAACTCTAAGTACAGACACAAAGATGTTCTTGGAATTATATGCTTCATCCTGACACAAAACAATTTCACTTTTAATAACACTTCCTTCAGACCATGGGCACACCTACGAGCACCAAAATGGTCCCACAGTATGTCAACCTTTTCATGAGCCACTTGGAAGAAGAATTCCTCGAAGACGGCACCATCAAACCCTTGCTGTATTAAGATATGTTGATGACATCTTCATCATTTGGACTGAAAACCTGCAATCTCTGATTGAGTTCCATCAGAAATTCAGCAATCATCACCCTTCCATCTGACTCTCTCTTAAGCATTCCAGCACCAACATCTCCTTTTTAGACACAATGATCAGCATCCAGAATGGTAAAATACAGACCACGTTATACAACAAACCTGCAGACCAACTTACATATCTGCTAGGGCTGTGCGAAACAGCAGCGTTCCACTTCGACCAGCGTTTCGATGGAACAACATTCCGTTTCGAATTTTGTTTCAATCTGAAACCACCATTCTGTCGAAAGAGGTCTGCTGCGGCCCCTTTTTAGAGACTCAGAATTTGAGTTCTCAGGGACAATGAGCCTGGTTTGCAGTTTATTTGCTACAGAGGAACAATGTAATGTGTATGTTTGTGTATCTATATCTATACCTATATCTAGAGAGATTTTTTAACATTTTCTTTGTAGGGTTTTAATTTATTGTTTGTTACCCACTTGTAGTAAAAAGATAATTTTGGACTTTTTAATTTGTAAATAGTCACTGAGGCAAAATTGTAGTCAAGTACTGAACAGTAGGTTCTGTACACATGTACATGCACAGCAGAGTTGTACTACTACCCAGCACATCCACACGGGTAACTCTGATGAATAAAACTATCATGGACCAAGCAGCAGCACCACCACCAGTTTGTGATGAGGGCAGCAGATAGCAATGCTTTCCCTTCTGAAGAGTTACATATATCCTTTGATGATGCTGTGACATAGTGAGTTCAAGTTGCCACTATAATAAACCTGCCCATTCCCCAGCCATGGGTCTACAAGCCCTCAATGGCCAAGCAGGCAGAAGATGTTAGGATCTCAATGGCTGTGAAGGTGGATGAACGCTGTCTTGGTCCCACAATCCAAAGGCTTACGACACAAGTGGTTCCTGAAAACCATGTCTTAAGTCAAAACACTGCAACTCAGAACTGATTTTCCTATAGGAACAATGTTATAAATGAGGGATTGGTTCCTGAACCAAGGCCTAATACCCTATTTTCACCAAAAATAACCCAGAATTTTGTACTCAATCAGTTATAGATGAGTAAATATAGCTATATTGATGTATGAATATTGTAAGTAGCAATCATATTGATTTGGAAGGACTTCTTTGAGGTGACTTTGCTAGACTTTTTGAAGAGTTTCTGGCTGGAGTCTTTTCAGCAGTCTTGGCTGCAGGTTTTTCTGGAGTCTTTGTCGCTTTCTTAAAGAAAGTGTCCAAGGCAGTTTGGAGAGATGTTCTCCAGGAAGATGGGCAAAACAGCAAACTTGTTTGCTGGTGCAGTGTTGCGTTGCATCAAGCATTGTAAAGTCAAAACTAATACCAGTAAGTTGAAACAGGTTGTCAATTTATAAATGTAACTTGACAAGTGTGTGTCTATCTCTGGTATCTCTTCTAAAACTCTTACCTACTGTTGATATCAAGCTAACAAGCCTGAATTGTGGGATTATAAGAGATATTGTTCAGAAAATAATGTTGGTTTATTAAACAGATAGACAGGTCATTAGCTCTCCAAACTACAACACCAATGAGGCACTGCAGTGGCAAAGTGTATCCAGTAAGGCAATTGCTTAGGTGTTGTAAGCAGCATCCATATCCTCTCTCTCATGAGATTTCCCCTATCCCCTCACCTCTGCAGAGAAGCTTACTAAAAATTATCCTGCAAAGATTACATCTTGACTCATGATCAGAGTAGGTGCATCAAAATCTGACTTCTGCTCCATGCTTCTACTCATACTTGTACTGTGGAAACACCTGCTTTTAGTCCCCATCTCTCAGCCAACAACAAATTGTAGATCAGTACCACAGTGGAAGATGCCTGTATTTTTACAGTTCAGCATTTCATTGCTGAATGTTTTTCCATTTAGCCATGTATTTATTTCAAATTCATTGTTAGACTAGCGATTCCAGGCTAGAGTCTGTCTGTGAATGTTAAATATAGGTTAAGAAATTACTTTCAAAGAATAAACAGGAGTTTTCTTCTTGCCTGACAAGTTCTGACTTTGTTATCATATATATTACACTTTGAATTTGTAACCCAGGAATTGGATTTTGGCCAGCATGAGTGGTTGCTAATTACTTTCCTTGTTCAGAGTATACCAATTATGCAATTATTTTTAGTTCAGCTGATAGGGATAATAGGACATAGGAAAATAAAGAATAATCAAAGAAAGAAAGCACATCCACACAGCAGCTGAAAGCAAAGTTGCACAGAGAATGTCAAATCTGTGGAGTCATTAAAGTTTTGCATCACTAAAGTTTTGTGGTGAATGAGTGGGTGAGTCACTGAGCAACCAAGTGTTACCTGAAGAGATTAGAGTTATCACTAGAGATGGGCTCTTAATTCCTTCTTATTATTACTTCTTCCTCCAACAAACCTTCTGGTATCTTTTGTGAAGATTCAGTCAAAGAAATACGTATGCGCTGTCAAGGTCAAACAAGGTCCCTTGCTAGTAAAACCTGTAACTTCAGTACAAAAAAAGCCTTGAGCAATTTGAATCTTTCCTATACTTTGAATTTCCTAATGCAGACAAGTAAATACAGTTTGACAGCCATAAAGCTTTTGTCCACAATTATCCACAGCTTCTCATACTGTAGGTGCCTAGCAGAAAGAAAGGGCTTTAAATAGTCATTTTGTTACCACTTTCGAAGCACTTCAGGATTTAATCAGCATATGCCCAGTGGTGCTTTTTCCACAATGTTTTTTGAAAACTGAATATATGAGATACAAATTATACATGTTAGAAATCACCCTACCCAACCTTCTGGTTTTGTCTTCAAAGAAAGTTCTCTGTAACTCTTTAAATGCAACAGGCACTTGTCCCAGGGGTGGCCACAACTCCCCCCCAATGGCTGTTCAGCTCCTGCTATGGGCCCTCTGCCCCCAAGATCTGCCCTGCTCCGGGCACTGGGCCCTCTGGCCCCGATCTGCTCCTTTAGCCTGACCCACGGGCAACTGGTGCTGCCTTAGTCAGGTGGGGCATGTACCCCCCCTGAGACCAGTCCCACCAAACAGGGGGGTCCTCCCCCCGGGGAATCCTACAATGACCAATCACTGCAATCACTGCAGCCACTTCCAGGAGCGGCTGTGATGATCGCAGTAATCAGCCAGCACTTGCAGGGGGGCACCGGCGCTCCCACCTGCCCATCGCTTAAGTGGTAAGTATGGCCATACACCCCCTACTTGTTACCACTGGCCTGACCCCTGGCAAGGCTCAGGGCAGTCATGTACCTCCTGGCCAGTAATGTGACCTTCAAATCACCTCTCATAGTCCCACCCAAATCACCAGTCATAAACTGTAACCAAAAACATAAGCTCGCTGGCTAAAACTAAACCTCTAACTATATACCAAAACTCCTACCCACCCATGGGCCTAAGTCTGCTGCTAGCTCTCAGCCCTTCACATACTGTCTCCAGGCATAGCATGTTCACAGTCCATCTCTGAGCAATAGGCATCTCATCACAGAGCTCTTCCTGCTTCAGCCTGCAGAGCCAGACTGCCTGCCTTGGCTCTGGCCCTGGCTTACATCTCTCCAAGGCCCTGCTCCTTTCTGGTCAGGTGACTCCATTGGGGTGCCCGTAGGTGCCCTCTAATTAGGCTCACTAATTGGTCTTCCTGGCAGTCTGCCTGTAGCAGTGCCTCATCTCCTGTAGAGGGCTCCAGCCTAGTCTCACTGCAGAGCAAGTAGCACTGCAATAGGCTTCCTACTGCTCATGCAGCCATTGTCCTATTGTGTAAACACTCACGGTCCTGCTTCCCTGGGCCAGACCTCCTGCAGCTTCTCCCTTGCAGTATTCCACCACCTGGGGCTCTCCCTGGGCTCTTTCTCCCTTATAGTAACAGAGAGCCCCAAACTCTCTGTTATACTAAGGAACACAAATGGAAGAAAGACTGTTAAATATAAATGTGCTTAATGAGTGTTTCCTAGTAAGTTTTAGTTTTCCAGCTGTGTGTTTAAGTACACAGAGAAAACCTAAATAAGTTTAGAAAAATTAAGAACAAGTGGGGCAAGTACTCTGCTCCTGTTTTACTCCAGCAACTACATTTAAGTCATTGGATTTGTAGAGATGTAACTGAAAGAAGCCTTTAGCCCACAAAGCCCAGTGAAAGTCTAGAGAGCTTGCACACAAGAAGCAACAAGTGGTAGGTATATTTCAAAAGTTACTGAATAAATAGATGCCTTCCAGGCCCAGTGAATATAACAAGAGAAAAAGAGAGAGCCTACTGCATTATGGTAGCAGTAGTAAGGTTTACATGGGTTTGTTTGTTCTGGACTTTTTAAAAATATGAGTAATTATCAGCAATTAATACTTGTCCCTGCCAAGCCATTTATACATGTTAGAAATGGTTTCCAGCTGCAGAGCTTGTATTCAAATTGGGCTTAGTATAAAAACTATGACAAAGATTGGTTTGTGGGCATTTCTCTTAAATTGTTCAAAATTTATATCCACTGTATAATGGGGTCTTAGGGGAGTTTGGCCAAATTTTGAATGAGCTAGCAAAATTTCTGGGCAAACAAAACTGTTTTAGAAAAATGTAATTCAAAAGAAGCTTTAGCCCCTTGAGGATGGTGCCCACCAATTAAAGTTACCTGTAAAACCTGGACCAAAATAAAGCAAGCACTCTTATCACCTGTCAAGGGAACAAAGCAAGGGCAAGTCATCTTCCAGCAATTAGTTGGACCCCGAGTTATGCGGGGGATACGTTCCTGAAAAACACTGTGTAAGCTGAAACCATGTAACTTGAGGCATTAAGACAATGGAAAACAGGGGGATAGGGACCTGGGACCAATATTTGATAACATTATTTCATAATAAAAGTATATTTAAACACAAAATAATGGAATGAATAGCATTATTAAAACCTTTACTCCCAGCTACGTGCTCATGCAGAGACAAAGCTTTAACCCTAATTGCTGTGCTGTCGATAACTGCTCCTTTTGTATTGGTCATTTCATTGATCCAAAGATTAAGGAGTTTCTTAACCTTATCTAAATGAGGAATTCTAGTTACCAGCAACACTCTCAAACTCACAGGGATTGTCATTTTCACACAGTCTCTAATTTTTTGCTCACTTTTTTAATGGTATGCAGTTGATTCACGTCAGCTGTATTGGCGAGCAATCAACACAGCACTATTACCTTCTCTTAATTTATCAAGGATTTCTATTTTCTGGGCCAGGGTGATAGACTTATGTGCTCGTTTGGGCACAACATCAAAGGCTTTCTTTGATGCCATTTTCACAAATATTCAGGGGTTAACCTAACCAAAAATGATGGACAATTTTGGAGGAGACGACAAGTGATGCTAACGCTATGTAAGCAGACTCCAAACTAAAAACTGCTGTACCACAAACAATGTAAATGTGAAGCAGGGTATCGTTTAAGTTGAAACATGGTCACATTATATAAAGCGTGTATACGTGAATCAGTGCAACTCAAAACCATGTAACTGGGGGTCCAACTGTAATCTTTTCTGTGGAAAACTACAGCTTGAAGACAGCAAGGGTACTTTGTTTTTTGCCACTTATCTGTCTTAAAAACAAATTAAACACACTTTAGCCTGTGTGTCAGTTTGATGTCAAACCTCCTCTTATTGTATTAATCATTTTTCTGAAGGCTATAGTATACAGGAAACCCTCACTATTTGCAGGTTCGGGATTCGCAGTTTCAAATATTCATGAATGCCGAATCTGCTTCTTAAATATACTTAAAGGTGCTCCTTGGGAGTTCTGCATTTGCCACTGCCAGGCTCTTGTCACCACCAGGCTCCTGCCACTGCCACCACGATCCCGCCTCCGCCGCTGGGCTCCCACTGTCACCAGCACAGCCATGCCCGCCCCCCGCAGTCACCAGGGCCACTGAGTTCATGAACACAGTTGGTGTTTATGAACACAGTGCTTTATTTGCAGATTTCTCCACTCACAGGGGATACAGGAAGGTATCCCCTGCGAATGGCAAGGATTGCCTGTATAGCATTTTTTTAAGAAGCCTCTAATGGTTCACAGTGGGTGTGTCTACATGTGCAAATGCTGCTTGATGAGTTTACTCCAGAGTAGTGTACTCTGGATTAAACACACACTGGGCAGGCATCTACATGTGCACCTATCTACAGCTGTCTCCTGGTAGGAGCTGGGAGATTGCTCCTTGCCTCTGGGAGCTGACAGGGTGGGCTCTGGCAGAAGAGCCTGAGAGGGAACAAGGTCTCCTGCCCCAGCAGCAGGGAGCTCCTGGCCCTGGCTCCCCAATCAGGGACAGAGGGCTTGGAAAGAGCTGCAGAGGAGGGTCAGGTCCCAGACCCCTGACCCAATCTACCAGTGGGGCAACTAGCAGCAAGACACCTGCTGGGGGGGGGGGCTCTGCCCCACCAATGGATCACAGAAGGGGTCTGAGACCTGCCCCTCCCTCAAAGCTCTTTCCAAGCCTAATCACCCAACTGTGATGGGGCATGGGGCTAGAAATCAAGCTGTGGAGCTTGGACCTGCTCCTGATTGAGACAGTTCCCAACCAGCCCAAGGCTGTGCAGGGAAGTTGGTGCAGCCCAGAGCTGGCTGGGGACTGCCTGAAATGGGACGGTCCACAGCCAGCTCCAGGCTGCACATGCTGACTTCCCCATGCAGCCTAGGGCTGGCTGGGCGGGAGCTGTCCCAGCCTGGGGCTGGTCCCAGCTAGCTCCAGCTGGGTGGGGAACTCTCCCTGAGCAGGGAGCTCCCTGTCCCATCTCCACAATGGCAGAGTGGGGGCTCCTTGCTGCCAGGGCAGGAAGACAGTGTCCACGCCCAGGATTTCATAGATTTCATAGACATTAGGGCTGGAAGGGACCCCGGGAGATCAT
>NW_017728886.1:17541755-17562386 GCF_001723895.1 Crocodylus porosus
ATCAGCTTGCAGGGACATGTAGCTTTCCTTCACATAGAGAGCTACACCCCCGCCCCTTTTGTCAACACGATCCCTCCTGTATAGGGTATAGCCTATAGGATCTGGGGGCACAGCCCACCCTGGCAGCAGACAGCTCCCAGGGGCAGGAAGCAACCTCTCGCCCCCTGCTCCCTGGTTAACTGGTAGCAAATTAGCACCTTACTGCACAGTAATTATTCAGCAGTTAATTTGCTACTTGCATTTTCAGGGAGCAAGTGAACTCCCAGCTACAGCAAATTACTGTACAGTAAGGGTCTGCACAGGTAGACGATGATACTTACTATGAAGTATTTTTCTCCATTGTGCAGTAAAGTGTTTCATGTAGACATGCCCATTAACTATCTTTCATCTACTGGGACTGTCATTTGGGTCCACACTTCCTTGTTCTCTATGGAGAAGAGGCAACAATTCCAGAACAAATGGATGAAAGGCCCGGTTTTAGTGCAGAGAGAGAAGGACAAGTGATAACAGTCTTCATGAAAGAAAGAAGCTATAGCAAGAGGCTTCAAAAACAAAGATTTTGGGGGGATACAGATGGGAGTCATGAAGGGGCAAAAAAAAATATAGAATCAGGAAAATATGAGGAAGGGAACTAGAGTTGGTCCCTAGAAAATATACTCATTATTAACAGATGTGTAAGAGCTTGCATTATTTCAGAAAAAGTTAGGAAGTTTACTTCATAAAATTCTTGGAACAGGGTGGTATTCTTCCACAGTATTTGTCCATTCACCAGCTTAGAAACCTCTGGACTCTGTAACACACTGAGCATTGAAGTTGCCCAGCATGCAGCCCATTTGTCTCCACATTATCACATTCCTTTCTGCTGCCACTGGACTCTCTCTGTCAAAAATCCCCTTTTTATAAAGAAAGTCATGGATCAAACAGTCCTTACTCCAGAACAATACTAATTATTCTATATTCTTTGGGATCTGCATTGAGAAATGTGTAAGAAGATGTTTGCCTCCTTTTGTTCCTTCCTGCCATATCCATGTCTCATCTTCTGTCACAGATTGTTCCCACTTTAGGTTGTGCACAACTTTTTCCATCTAAGCTGGTTTCTTCCCAGTTCACTGTAGCAAGCCACAGCTCTAGAAACCCCTCACATGCCCATCAGTGATTTCAGGCTGATTTCAGCTTGCAGTTTTTATGATGCCAGCTCACAAAGTTTATCCAGAGAATGCATCTATTGCTCCTTTGGCTCTTCATCACCCTCATTCTTTAACTCCTGACTTCTAACTTTTCTTTCTAATCACATATTTGTATGGTTTGTATGTTCCTAGAGTTGCCTAAAATCTCCACAGGTCACCTCTTCTCTCTAACCCGGTCTGATTTTCAACTAAAAAACAGGGTCTTCCCTCAATGCCTTAATCACTTTTAAGGTCTTCATGAAATACTGCTCTGTTTTTATGGTCTCTGACTTTATCTTTTACTTTCCACTTGTATCCTTTCTACATTTCCTCCCAGCCTTGTTCTTTTTCACCTTCTGATATATCTTGCTCTCTCTCCAAGACTCTCCGTCCTTTCTGGTTTCCAAAACATTCCTCAGTCTCATACCCTGACAACTGATGTTGAAGCCCTCCTACATCACCCTCTTCCCCTTTTCTCTCACCTCGAGTAGCCATTTCTCAGACTTCCTCTGCTCTTTATTAATCTATACCTTTATTTTCTATACCTGTAGACCCTACTACTGTTTCCTTCATCTTTAAAATCCATCCTTTCCTCTCTACCTTGATTAATAAGACTAGTGTCTATACCCTGCTTACCTCTTAGTTTCCCACCAAAATTCATTAGGACTGAAGCTATTAAGCACTTACATCATTTTTGAAAATTAAATTTAAGAACTTAGCCACTTAGGATCCTTTTGAAAACTTTACCCCGTGTCTGTTTTGTTTGTCTAGTACCCACCAGAAAGGAAGTCCTGAATGGCAACCCACTGGCAGCTGTCACAAGTCTTAAAAAATGACAGGAACCTTTTCACGCAGAGTGTTTGAAAGAAGCCCAAAGAATCAGCCCTTTTGAAGGACATCAGACCCACATGATGTTGCTCTGCAAGCTGGAGGTTCACACAGCAAAGAGAGAAGCATGTCTTGCCTGTATGCACTGGGAATTTCTTTTGAAAAGGAAGTTCCTAATTACAACTGGCATCCCAAAGCCAAATGTTGGTGTCTTGCTGAAAAGTGACATAATTATTGTGACACTGGCAGCAAGGGAGCTCAATGCCAGACACTGCAAACCAGTTCCTATTCTCTTGCCACTGATTCATCATCAATCCAAGAGAGACATTCAAGTTAAATCTTTAAATAGTGTTAGAACTGTACCGTTTTCCTCCTCAGTTTGGAATTACAGTAACTAAAGAACTGTTTTGTCAGGGGGAAACTATTGAAAATGAGGGATGTTTGTACGTCTTCATACAGTGATAATAAAAAACATACAGAGGGAGTGCTTATGCCTCAAAGATTTCCATTTAAAGAAAGCACAAATGGTTTTTCTAAGATCTGATAGGAGCTAACTGGGATTTGGACACTGGGGACTTAAAGACCAAATAAAAAAATTGAAGCAAATTGAGCTGCAAGTGAAATCAAAGCCTAAGAAAAATGTAGGCGGGGGAAGAGTCATACTGTAACGAAGATGCATAATTTCAAACTTCCTGTTCCCTACAGTACATAGAAATCTATGTCCTGCAAGCACATATGTATTAAATAGCCAACAATTATGTTTAGTTTAATCTTTGTTTAAACCAGGTGCTCATCCCCCAGCCTGAGTGCCAAATTAGACCCATGTAGTTGTGTTATCTGGCTCACTTGGCACCTCACAATTCTGAAAATTTGTAGCGGGGAAGCAGCGGCCAAATTTTTCGACCTATGAGTAGCCCAGAAGGCTGGATCGCATAACCCTGAGTGCATGGGGTTGGAGTGGCATGGGGCCCAATCCAGGCATGTAGGTTGAAGCAGAGGCAGCGCAGGGCCCAACCCCATGTCCTGACCCCACAAGGAATCTGGCTTGCTGACTTATCTGGCCCCTGGGGCCAAAAGGTTGAGCACCACTGGTTTAGACTATTTATTTTGGGCATCGGTGCATTTGCTTAAACCTAGTTTCAGGCTGATGTAGATGATACTCTTAGAGGTCAAGATATTTAAAGTAAATACATATGTGTTTTAAATAAATGCCTACTATGCTCATAGAATAGCAGTGTGCATTCATTCACCAATACTCACTTGGCTAATAGTCCTCCTATCATCTGTATTGGTGCTGACTGTACAGAACACAGAAGATGGGTGAATAAGCACCTGGGTGAATAAACTCTGCTGAGATGTAGTAGTGATGCACCTTGTGAAAAACATGCAGAGAACACAAGAACCTCATCATGAAGATTTGTATGTCCATCCTTCTGGGCAGTAGGTATGTAACCCTTAAGAAATTGTATTGCCTGCGTTCACAGAACTACCAGTTCACCGTTCTGTTTCAGTTAATGGGATTTAGTTGAGGAACTATATTCTAGAGATGAGCTAATAATCCAATATCTCAGCTCTGAGTTAAAATCCAAAATCTCCACTCAACTGTATTTTTACAGTGGGCCAAATGGGAACACCAGCACAAACCCCTGCAATGTCTGAGGAAATCATGACACTGCTCTTTCTCCAGTTTCACAAATTTAGAAGTGCTTCAGATCTAGTTTTTCATCTGAATCCTCACCTACTCATTCCTGAAGTGTTGCAGTTCATTATCCTTATAAATTATGAGGCTAGTTGCCTTATATTTTCTCCCCTGACACAGGGGTTCATATATTTAACAATCAACCTCTTTTTTATTTTGATATTCTTATGTGACAAATCATAGTCACAGACCCTTTTTAAGCACAGTTCCATAATCTTACCTTATTGTCTTTGTGGTGTTATTTTCTAATTTTAGTCACATCAGTTTGGAGGTGTTTGTATAACTGGTAAAGTAAGAATAAATCGTAGTAATTGTTGCATAATACATTTTATGAAACCAGTTAAAATCACAAGTATCTCATTGTTTATTAAAAAATAAATAAATCTAGATTTCCACACAATGAAACTGCCTGAGGCATGGATGTTGTGGGCCAACAGACAGGGCATCAGCTGATCAGAAATTCAGCTTTCATTGTTAAAATTATTAACTTTTTAAACATTACAGCTGCAAAGGGGGAGGGGGGGCTAGACAACTGCAACTGTAATGGCTGTGCAGTGCTATTTGTCTTGAGTGCTGCATTTTCCAGTTATGTATTCTGGTGGCCTTGAAAAATACCTCTGACCATGAACTCTCAATTCAAGAGTGACAGATGCATAGGTACAACTCTAATAAATGCCATATCCCTTTTAATATGATATTAGTATCTGAATTTAGGTATGTATATGTGTAAAATAAGGATTATAATATTTCCCTGGCCTACAGGTAAGGATAAATTCTTTGTTTTTGAGGTATTCAGACATTACAATAGTGGAGACCTAAGCAGGTATTACCTGTCCATAGTGATGTTACTTACTGCATTTTATGTTACATTAACTGTCACTATTCTGTACTTTCTTGAGATCTGAAATCATTAGCAATCCCTTACAGTAGAGGGTGATTCTCTTCCATGATTGCTTTATCTGTGGGTCTGAAGATGGCGGACAAGGCTGATCTGGGATTGACAGACTGTTGCAACTCAGCCACATGTTTCTATGCACATCATGTTGCTCTGGATTCTTGAGTCAGTTCCTGACGCACTGTTTCTGCCACTCCCATTTTGCTGTCTTGTGTTGTCATCATAAAGTTTCAAAGGACTGAGATCCTTGCAGCAGACTCTTCCTCCATTTTGGGTGGTCCTGGGTGATAGTCTCCCACTAGTTGATGTCAATGTTACATTTTTTTAAGTTGGTCTTGAGGACGTTCTTGAAGCACTTTCTCTGTCCTCTTGAGTGTATGCCTTGAGTGAGCTGGGAGAATAAAACTAACTTCTAGAGTCTGGAGTCAGACATCCAGATGACATAGCCAGCACAGTGAAGTTGATGTTGGATGATCATCATCTTGGTGCTTGTGCTATTTGCGTGCAAGAGGATACTAATGTTGGTGCATCTGTCTTCCCACTAGATTCAAAGGATCTTCCACAGGCAACGCTGATGGTACTTCTCCAGTGACTTGAGGAGTCTCCTGTACATTGTCCATATCTCAGCTTCATACATTAAGGTGGGGATCATGACTACTTGATAATCCATGAGCTTGGTTTTGGGTCTGATGTTGCAGTCCTTGAACACCCATTGTCTCAGGTGTCTAAAAGCTGCACTTGCACTTTTAAGGCAATGTTGGATTTCTTCATCAACATCAGCCTTCTGCGGGAGATGGTTTCTGAGGTATGAGAAATATTCAATGTTCTCTAGAGTCTCACCAAAAATTTGAATTACCAGAGCTAGGGACAGCTCATTAAGAGCTTGGTGATGGAGGGCGTTAGTCTTCTAAATGTTAAGCATCAGTCCCATCTTCTTGCCTCAATAAAGATGTTAACAATTGCCTGAAAAACTTCTTCTGAGTGAGCACAGACTACAGCGTCATCAGTGTACTGGAGCTTAATGGTTGAGGTTAGGGTATATATACTAAATTCTGGCTCAGAGTTGGCTGAAATTAAACAGTTTACCATCCATTCAATAGTTTAGCTCAACTCTGGTTGGAAGTTTGTTGGTGGTCAGATAAAGCATTGTGGTAAGAAATATCAAGAAGAGTGTTGGAGTGATGATGCAGCCTTGCTTAACTCCAGTCTTAATCTCAAAGGGATCTGTAATAGATTCATTAATGGGAAACAGCACTCACATACAGTCGTGGAGCAGGCAAAGAATGGTGACAGATTTTGGTTGGCATTCATACTTCAGAAAGAACATCCACAGTGCTTCTCAGCTGGCAGAGTCAAAAGGCTTTGTGAGGTCAAAGAAGGCCATGTAGAGAGATTTATGTTGTTCCAGGAATTTTTCTTGCAGCTGGTGAGCAGTAAAGATCATGTCAGTTGTGCCTCTTGATACCCTAAACCCACACTGAGATACCAGGAGGAGCTCTTCAGCAAATAGGAGATGATTCAGGAGGGTTCTTGCAATGATCTTTCCTGTTGTGGACAAAATATGATCCCTCTCTAATTTCCACATGATCATGGTGTCCCTAAGGTCATCTGGGATTTCCTCATTATTTCAGATCCTCAAGAGGAGGACACGGAGGTGTGATGTGTTGAAGATTGCCCCCTGCTTGAAGACAACACATTCTCAATTGAGAAGGTCTTCAAAATGCTCCTTCCAATAGGAATTGATGGCTCCCTATTCCTTGATAAGGTCTCCTCCATCCTTAAGTCTCAAGGGGGTTGGTCCCTGAGTGCTCAGACAATATATAACTTTGGTAGTGCTGAAAAAACTGAATATATCATGGGTGTCAGTGAGATGTTGAATCTTAGAATCATAGAAAGTTAGGGTTGTAAGAGAGCTCACGAGGTCATTTAGGCCAACCCCCTGCTCAAAGCAGGACCATCTCCAACTAGATCATCCCAGCAAAAGCTTTGTCTCCAGGTTTTGAAAACCTCCAAGGATGGAGCTTCCATCACCTCTCTAGGTAACCTGTTCCAGTGTTTTACTGCCCTCATAGTGACAAAAGTGTTCCTAATATCTAACCTAGACTTCCCTTGCCGCAACTTGAGACTATTGTTCCTTGTTCTGTCATCTGCCACCACTGAGAACAGTCCAGCTCCATCCTCTTTCAACGGCCCCCCTTCAGGTAGTTCAAAGCTGTTATTAAATCCCCTCTCAGTCTCCTCTTCTCTAGACTAAATTAGCCCAGTTCCCTCAGTCTTTCCTTGTAAGTCATGTCCCCCAGCCACCTCACCATTTTTATCACCCTCCCCTGGACTCTCTCCAATTTGTCCACATCATTTCTGTAGTGAGGGGCTCAAAACCGAACACAGTACTCCAGGTGTGGCTTCACCTGCGCTGAATAGAGGGGAATAACAACAGAGACAGAAATCCTGACTCATTTCACTCACACTAGTTTGTCACTTCTGTAACTTTAACAATTTCTAGACGTTAGAGTCCATTCGATACTAGTACTTGAATTTCTAATTTTGTTCAGAAAAAAGATCTCTGTTAAGTTACCGGAGAGGGGGAAACTATGTCTAACAAAACCCGTTCCTAGTTTTTCAGTGATCAAATGACTCTAACTGCATTGCCTTTGAAGAGGAAACAATATTTATGTTCCAGAAAGATCTGACATAAGGACTGCATTTGAAAAATATTGCTGTTCACAGTTTACAGAAGAAATGTAGTTCCTTGCTAGAGACATCTGTAAGCCAGTTGTTCCATCTGGGGATATCCAGCTAAATATAAAACTCAGTAAGCAAAGTTCTGTATTTATTGACTTGCAGTGCAAGACCTCTGGACTGGATTTCTTACTTCTGGCTGCAATTTAGTGTAAGCTAGAGCAGAATGCAGCCCCTCTCTGTCCAGTTTCCCTGAAAGACAAGCAGTAAAGCCATGTGGAGTATAATCTGCACTACGTGCTTGCACTGTGAGAAACCAGTGTTGTTTAGTCTTAATTATTTGTCTTCATTCTGACTACTTATAGGTCAAATAAAGAGCATTCAGGCATATTACACACACATGCACACAGACACAGACACACACACAGTATACGTATTAAAATTAAAAACCTCAACCTTTAAAGACCACACTGACCCACCAGTTTTACTTTTAAGCCCACAAGTGGTGAAATAACTGATTTATTTGCCAAGGAAAGCCAAGAAGTTATTTTACTATAAACTCTGTGTCCTCCCAGTCTAGTCATTCAACTTCTTCATTGCCAAGGCCTCTTCTCTATCCTCCATATAGATTTCTAGGCTGTAGACTCTGCACTAACTTTTGTTAAATATATCATG
This sequence comes from Crocodylus porosus, assembly GCF_001723895.1. NCBI lineage: Eukaryota > Metazoa > Chordata > Crocodylia > Crocodylidae > Crocodylus > Crocodylus porosus. The sequence goes on from NW_017728886.1 coordinate 17,549,698, forward strand.
GCATTAATGAAAGGCAACATCACCTGCCACTTTTTGTTCTAAGCCAGTGGCTCTCAACCAGAGCACTGCAGCACCTCAGGCGTCCATGATGCCGTTTCATGGGTGCTGCAGCAGAAGCTGCTAGGGCCGTGGCCCATGTGTCTGCCCTACTTGCATTAGAGTTCTCTGATCATCCTAAAGCAGAAGGTCCTGGTCCTGCCGTAGCCCTTCCAATTTCATCTCCACACAGCGCCTCCTGGAAACATAGGCATTTGGGGCAGGTGCAACTGTCCCTTTTGCCTCTGTTCCCAGGAGGAACACTGGGGTTAGGGACAGACATGACTCATAAACCGGTTTAAGTGATCAGAAACTGATTTAAACCTGTAACAGAACAAATGTTCAGTGCACATAAACTGGTTTGAAAATGGCTGAAACCAGTTTGAAATAAACCTGGTTAAATGTTATCAGACTTAACTGATTTGGGTCAAACCGGTTTATGCAACGTCTGTCCCAGACCCCTTGCTAGTTTAAGCTAAATCAGACTATCCCAACATACTCTCCAGGCTGGGTGGGGCTCTCTGCTCCAGAGCAGGGCTGGCCCCTCCCCTCTGCTCCCTGGATGCAGCTCCAGGCAGACACTTGCAGGCACAGCAACATTTGCCTGCTTTCCCCCTCTGCTTCCCACTCTTTGCTAAGCAGGGATCCCCCATCACCTTTGCCTTACATAGACACACAGCATTAGCTAGCAGACCACATGCTGGCTACAATCTGTGCTGTGGCAGACAGCAGTGTTGGCTTAGGGCTTTTTGGAGCTAATCAAAGCTCAGCTGGTAATGTACTTCCTTCTTTCTTTAAGAAGAGTTTGAACTAATGAGAAAGGCTGTTTGTGATAAATGCTGATAACAGATCTGATAAATGCTCTGTTATCATTCAAGGAGGGGAACCCCTCCCTAATCCTGCCAGGGCCTGGCCACACCCCCCTCAGCTCTGCGCTGTGAAAGGGAAGGGAGGCCTGCCCTAGCCCCCCCCTGCTTCTAGCTGGGGGGGCACTATGCATGTGCCTGCATGTCTGGGATGTCTGTCCAGTTACAAAGTTATTCAGCCTAGACATTTTAACCTGCAAAGATTGAACCAGTTCAGGCTCAGGATCAGGCTTTTTGACCATCTGTCCCTAGCCTGGGGGACAGACTGGGGAAGCTGTGCCCATCAAAGCCCATGTGTCTCCATGCAGCGAATAGCATTGGATGGACTCAGCAACATGCCCAGAATGCCCTGACCTGCTACCCCCAAACACGCCTGCTTGCACAGGAGGAGTGGGGTGCACAGGTTCCATGGAGCAGTGCCTCAGACTCCATTGCAGCTGGTCCAATCTGGCTCTCAGGATGAGGATGTGCAGCAGAGCAGATAGCTGGAGAAGGAGAGGCAAGTCCCTGCAGTGTAAGCAGGAGTCCCCCAGCAATCTGGAGAAGCTGCTTCTAGGGGCACAGGAGACAGAAGCTGCACTGAAAGGACAGTTTAACCCCAAATGGTGCTGACCTGGGCAGTGCCAAGCACAGGAGGGAGCAACCTTGACAGAACAGCAGTAAACAGTCCCCGCAGCAGGACCCTGCTGAATGGAGGCCTCTCCTTTCATCAATCAAAGCCCAGAAAGGGACTACAGGCTCTTAAGGGGGAGGAGTACCTAAGGCAGAAGGTAGTTCCAAAAAACTTTCCTTCTCATCCATTCCCCCTTCCTGCTGCTCTGTGTTATCTAATTTCAGAAATGCAGCTGAAAACTGTGGCTGTGATTGGATGGAGACTGAGAGAGAAAGAGCACACATGTAGGGCAGCATGAATGCCACATGCCCCCCGAGGCTGGAGGGGCACAGCGAGCTCCCGCAGGCGGCGGTGGCACTGTTGATGGTGGGGTCATGGTGGCAGCAAGCAGGGAGCTCCTGCAGGTGGCTGCGGTGCTGTCGGCAGTGGGACAGAGGGGTCCCTGGCAGCAGCCAGCGGCTATCGTGGACCGTGTCAGCAGTGTCGGTGGTGCCTTTTCACAGAGGGTGTGCTGCCATGCTCAGGGGATGCAAATGCACCTGCATGTACCCCCTATGCATTGCCAGTGTAGGGCAGGATGCCCAGGGATTCTGCACCTTGTCACCAATGATTTAGGCAGGACCATTCCTACTTGCAGACAGGAACCCTGATCCTCAGAAAGCTGGAGCTCAGCACTTCTGGAAAATCAAATCCCTTTCAAATGTCTCAGCTGGACTCTGCAAAAACTGGAACCCCCAGAACAGTAATACTCAACCAAGGACTCCTGGTCTTCTTGCATCAAGGCAAAGGCAGGGGGAAGAGGCACATCTCCCTTGCACTGTGAGAAGGAGGAGCTCCTCCTGCCTGTATCCACAGAGGGTGCCATTAAATTCAGGTAAGTTGTGGACTTTTCTTGTGTCTGAAAAGTTTGAGAACTAATCTCTTAATGGACCCCAATTTGCAAGGATTACTAATACTTACAGAATGTGGCCATCTCTGAAGCTATCTGCTGTTCTCTCTTCTGTACAAATATAAACTTAGTTTTTATTTTGGATTTTTTTTACCATTAAGCTTTTGGCCTCAACTTCAAAACCCTTTAAACAAACAAAAAAGCAGTTTATTCTAAAAGCATTCATAAAACTGAAATCAACATGAGGAACAGCAGTACCCCACACAGCTTGAATTGGGATGAAGGCATGGATTCTCTCAACTCAAGCAATTTGTTTTCTACAAAGTCAAGACCAGTGGTAGAAATGGGATTGTGCCATTACATTTGGATCCAGATTTTGATTTTAAACCTATGGAGGAGGTTTGGCACATTTTCTTGACAGGAGCCAGTTGCAGATTTGAGGTTTCAACCATATCAAGTGTTTGAGAGATTTGGCTTTTTAAATCTGGGGTTTTGGTTTAGGCCAGTGGTGCTTAATCTTTTGGCCCCATGAGCTGGATACATGGCATGGGACCAATCTATGAGCCAGATCAGGCCCTCTGTGCCAGAATCAAGCCCTGTGCTGCCTCTGCTCTGCCTCACTTGGCCCCATGCCACTCTGCACCACACTACCTGGCTCTGCTTAGCCCCACTTGGCCCTTCCTTGCCCTACCCTGCCTTGCCCCAGTTGGCCCCACTCTGCACCACCCCAATTGCTTCTGCTTGACCCTACACTGCTTTGTGCCACCCTGATTGTCTCTAAGGATTAACTGGTTCAATAAAGCTAATGAACTAACCAGGGCCAGATGTCCACTAGCCCTATTAACTGGGATAGCTGAATCTAAACCAGAGTCAGCTAAGCCCTAGCCTCTTCCTGCTGATTGATCCTGGGTCTGCTTTTAAGGAAGCCATGACAGGTGCTGTGTGTTCAATGTTGTCTGCAAGGCCATACTGTCAAGCCCACGAGGCTCCCCTGGGTCGGGAAATCTGACATCAGGGAAGTGGCAGTTAGCTGCCACTGCTTCCTCAGTGCCAAATTTTTGGAACTCTGGGAAACCCCACAGGCTGGACAATATGCCTCTGTGGGCTACATCTGGCCTCTGGGCTGGTGGTTGAGCATTCCCAGTATAGGCCCATCTCTAGCAGAGAGGAGTGAGTAGAAATGATCCAGAACTCCAAAGTTCAGGTCCCCTAAAGATTCTCGCGTTCAGTTGCTAAGTTTTGATTTGGCTACATCTGTACATCGCTAGCTTGAAATTTCTATGTGCTTATATTCATATCCTGGTATGCAGAACTAGGCTTAGGGAAAATGGCACCCTGGGCAAACTTGTATTTTGGCACCTACCCCCAGTGCTGTCATCCCCGTCTCTCCGCCCCTCCCCCGCCCCCACGAGTTAGCAGTGCTGCTGCAAGCAGAGGCGGGAAGGCAGGGGCACAGGGCACAACCTGGCAGGAAGGCAGAGCAGCATGATGCACCAGGCAGGTGGGCAGGTGGGTGAGCAGGCACCACTGTTGCCACCTATACTGACCAGCTTGGCTCCTGAGCAGGCTGGATGCCAGGGACAGGTTGGGCTGGTCACTGACCCTTCTGCTTGGTGTGGAGATTGGCCAGAGCAGGGAGGGCTGCAGGGGAGATGGCTGCTGCTAGCACAGGATGCTCACACACACACACGTATGTGTGTGGTGCCTGCCTGACCATGGTGCCCTGGGCAGTCATTCATGCCACCCACCCCTAAGGCCGACTCTGCTTGTACCAAATAATTAATTCTTTTAACTGTCCAAATGAAATAATCAAAAGGGCTAAAAAGAAACCCCCAAAATTACAACAAACCACTCAACCTTGGTTTTTAGATTCAGTGAGGCATTATCATGTAGCTAAGAAGCCAGCTCACTCACTAGCTTCCTCTAATCCAGGGGTGCTCAACCCATGGCCTCACATTATCAGGTCTGTGGGGCTTTCCACAGGTCCAGAAATTTGGTGGTGGGAAAGCAGTGGTGCCACTCCCCCACTACCAAATTTCCAGACCTGTGGGGAGCCCTGAGCCCTGTGCACAGAGCTGAGCAGGGGTGGTGTCAGGCCCCAGGGCTCAATCCTGGCACATGGGGAATCAGGTCCCAGGGCCTAATCCCAGTATGGGAGACCAGGAAAGGGTGGTACCAGGCCCCCAGAACCCAATCCCAGAGCACTGGGACAGGAATGCCAGGTCACCAGGAACCAATCCCAGCAGGAGGGCAGGGTTGAATGGATCACTAGATTTTTTTTTAGCCCTATCACAACTGCTGTGAGAATTCAGTGGTACAAATTATCCTTTGCAGGGTAGGGATCCAGTTAGTTTCTTTTTCAAATATCAAGGTTTCCAACCTTTTTTTTTTTTTGGTTAGTTTTCGCAAAAGTAGTAACTGTGCTAAACATGCTATGGAGAAAGAAGACAATAAAACACAGAGTTCTGACGTTCAGAAAAGGAATGCTGAAGGGAAGGACAAGAATTGGAATGAAAAGCTGTACCATCTTGAGCAGCAACAATATCATAAGGCAGAAGCCCAAAGGAAATGGGCAAACATGCATTAATAGGGTGAATTTAGGGGCTACAGACTGAATTCGTCTCGGAAAATCAGGAGTAACTTTAGAGTTCAGCACCATTAGTTTAATGAATTAACTAGTTACTTGAGAAAACACTGATTTCCAGGAAGTTATTTCTGATATTTGGCAGTGAAAATGTATGTCTGAATGCCAAAAAAACTGACAAAGCCCTCCAGCTGCTAGGTACATGGCCATTTGGAGAGCTATCTGAATCATGTACAGTGTAGCATGGCGCAGCCACACTCATCTTTATGGATGGGTAGCTTGTAGAAGCTGTAGATGCCAATATGCAATCTATGCCTCCTTCCATGGGTGGATTGTAGGGTTAAGGGATCAAGCCGCAGTATTGGGTGCTAGTATATACAAACTCTGCAAATCATGTGTTGGTATTAGAGAAGTGGCCAGCTGTAGCTGTAGACCTCAATAAGCTATACTTTTATCACAACATCCTGTGACCCTGGATGTTAAATTAAATTCCTCTTAGCACTCACTTTGGCCCATAAGCTATAGATCAGCAGTCCTGAATCCTCACAAATGCTACTTCTGAAATTCTATCACACTTTACTGACTCCTCAATGTCTCAGGAATAATCATCCTGAATTCAAACTCAATCTGTCAGGCCTGATTCTGATATGACTTACAGTATGTCTATACTGCAAAAAATGTATTCTTATCTGAGGTTGACTATGCTCAGTAAACTAACTCAGATTAAAGTAGCAGTGATGCTACAGCAAAATGGATTTAGCAGCTTGAGTTAAAGCCTATAGAGGAGCCTGGGGTTGAAGTTGAACTAACTATACAAAACAGTGACAACTTTCAGGCTCCTGACAAATTGCCAGTGCAGCTATCATCTGGGTAGTCTGTATCTGCCTGATATAGGATGTCAATTATAGTCAACACTTGTGGTAGTTTTTAAACTATCAGGCAGATTTTTAATAGCTCCCATTAAAATACAATATTTAGCTGCTAGAATATGGATTTAGGAGCCTACCTGTAAACACCCAGTTTTGAAAATCTTAGCAATGGTAGAGTTCCCTGCTCTTTCTGACTAGGTTGTAATAGAGATGTATGGACTGACTAAGGTTTTCCTTTTAGCTCTACTTATTCTGTGAAGACTGAAAACTTCTCAGAACTCTAAGAGGTTCATTGTTCCACTCAAAGGCTTTAGTTTTAATTCACAATGACTTTCCTTGGGTTTTTAAAGTAGATAATTCTGAAGTTAAGCTAAGCTGAATGCTGTGATTAAAAAAGGGGTCCTGTAATTTGCTCTACTCTTATACCATGGCAGATAAAGCACCTTGTACAGAAGGAAAATTAGGCCACATCCTTTGGAGTTTTAGCACAGCTGTGGGGAGCCTGCACTCCTTCACCCTTCCCTGCCAGACTCAGCTGACATGGGCAGGTAGGAGTAGGGCTGAGAGCCCTGTGGGCTGTCAGCCAAACGGGCAACATCAGGGGAGGGGAGCAGAAGCCCCTGCCCCATGGCTTGGCCCTAGTCCACCCACAGACCCAAGCAAGCACAGCTGAGGGGGCTTACACAGCAGAGGGGTTCTGCTCCCCCATATCCCTTTTCCAACACTGCCACTGGCAGGCACAGGCAGGACATCGGGCTGGGGAGCAGAGGCTTTGCTGCCTCAGCAATGTGGCAGCCCAGGGGGTGGGACTGGCCCAGCACTGCAGACAGTGTAGGAATGCAAAGGATCATGGGATGCTGAAGGACAGAGAGGTAACTTGAGTCAGGAGGGGATCTGGGATAGAAGACTGGTGGGCCAGTTTGACCTAAATCAGTTAAGTCTGATACTACATCCATCCAGGTCTATCTTAAACCAGTTTCGGCCATTTTGGAACCAGTTATGTGCACTGAACATTTTTCTGTTCCAGGTTTAAATCTGTTTCTGATCACTTACACTGGTTTGTGTGTAATGGCTGTCCCTAGCCAAGAAGTATAAGTGCTGAAGCTCCCTACAAAATGTTGCTATCTTGGTCCAGTGAAAGAGGTATTGCAACTCCGCATGTCCTGATAATATGGCTGGGCTTCTCAAAGGAGTGTAAGTGAGCTGGGGTGCCCAATTCTCTTTGACATTAAATGGGAACTGGTCCTCTAATTCCCCCAGGTTCTTTTGAAACTTTCAGTCCAAAGTTCATGTGAACCTCAAACTTGTGTTAAATTCAGTATTTCTTTTGAAGCAAAGGGATTGCAATACTGGCCTCCAAGTTTTAAAGCAAATATGCAGACCACAGACATTATAAAAAGCCTGCAGATGATTCAAAATCTGCCTGTCACTTGTATTTGTCAAATGGCTTAAGAATCTTGCCAATGTTATGTTTAACTTCAGAGTTTAAAATTACTTCCATTTTAGCCTTTATATATCAATCTTTATAACAGTATGGCTTTAAAATGACCTGAGTTGACTGATTGCCAAAAACTAAACATGTTCTGATTGATTTGTTATCTAGACTTTCAAAATCTTTGCTACAGATTAACAGGGAAAGTAGAAGAAATATCTATAGCTAACTTTCCATAAAGACATGTGCAGCATCCAATTTAATACAAAAGGAATGTGTTAGTACTGAGAGCAGAATATAAATAAGAATGATAGGACAGTTAAGATGAAGTGTTACCAAACTTTTAACCTCTAAATATGGAGAAAAATATTTTCCAGTAAATAAAAGCAGAAAGAACTGATTATCTAGGGATTTCAGACTATGTAAGAAAACTAAACTCTGTAAAATAAACTGAGGTATAAAGAGTTGATAGATAATAAATACTTGTGGCCTATAAAATTGTCAACCTAGTTAATGTGTGTATTGGACTCTAGATGAATTTTTGGACATTTGTTAAACAAATATTTGCTTTGCTTTTCTTATACTCTCTCGATTTTGGAATTCTGTGCTAATTTCATCAAAGGCAATGTAGCTATTTCTGAGTGTTATAACCAAAACCACTCATGAACTTAAAGTTCTTCAGAAAGAATGCAACTGATTTCAAATGTTATCATACAATATTAACATACTCTTTGAAAAAAGATTATCTTTGTGTAAAATACATACTGAAAAATCCTTTCCTCTGACATAATTCCTGGATCATCATGGCTACAATATCACTCTATCACAGTGGTTCCCAACCTTTTTTTGCTGTGACCCACTGCTGGGAGCGGAGTGCAACAGTGGCAGCAGTGACGGCCCAAAGCTAGGAGCTCCCAGCACATGGTGCGGCTCATCCCTCGTGTGTGGCACCACCAGAGTTGTCCCTGCTACCCTCATTTGGGTTGTGACCTGAGGTTGAGAACCACTACTCTAACACTACCATAACATGGAAGATAGAGAAATTGCCACTTACAATGGAAAGTCCACAAGACCCGAGGAAGGATGTCTTGTATTCAGAAACTTCTCTAACGTTATCCCAGCCATGGTCCAATAAAAAAGATTCTTAACAAAAACCTTGCCTCAAGAAAAGTGTTCTGACAGCAGTTTTATCAGAAAAGAACAGTCAGCACTTCCCCTGATTTTTTCTTATCTGAACATGGGAGCTTCTGTGGAAGTCAGTAGCTAAGTCAACAATTAAATCCACATAAATCAATAAATCAGATATAACCACAAAAGCTTAACAGACTTGTCACTTCTTCCTGTCAATGAGACTATGTTTTATATCCATCACTGAGGCACAGAGGAGATAAAGGGAGTATACAACAGCCATCTGAGTTTACAACTGGCAGAAAAAAAGGATAGTCAAAGTGGCATTATCCTTCATCTCCTCCAATGGCATCAGATGAATTCTTTGGTGCAGGGGTGTCCAACACACCCTGGGCCCTAGTGCTGGATCCAGACCAGACCCACGGGGCCAGCAATGGCAGTGGTGGCAAGCCGAACTCTAACTGTGGCAAAGGCCTGCTTGCAGCGGTGAATTCTACAGCAGGCCATGACCCCAGTGTCTGGTAGCCCACCAGTAGGCTGGCACGCCAGCTGGAACAGCTTCAGGGGCCAGATCTGGCTGTATGTTTGACACTTCAGCTTCAGCGTGTAGTTGTGGTTTGGGAATGAGCAACAAGCAGGTCAAGGGGTGAAGCAGGAAGAGCTGGGCAGAGCTAAAATATTGATGATCAGCCTCTGACAAAGCTATGGACCATGCACGTCACTGACAGCGAAAGGAAAGGGCACTCCAGCAGTGTCTAGCTTTTTCTTTTAAACTTAAGAAAAATAGTCTCTAAAAAGCCCTACCATACAAATTCAGTGTTGTGTGTATGAGTGTGTCCCTTCTCCTGTCTGTCAGGCACGGGACAACAGTAACTTTTGCCAAGTTCAGATTTAGGGGTTTTACACAAATTTTTCTATCCTGGCTTGAGTCTTCACTCATAAACCTACAGATACGGGATACACAGAGTTGTGACAACACAGATAACATCAGCAGAGTTATATATACAAACATGCCCATATATACATATAAATATGCCTGTGCTTTAACAACAGTTAAGCGTGTGCTGTTAAGCACTCAGATGTCAAGGTAACACCAATTTGAGCTTTCATTCCACATATGAAATGCCACCACAAATCTGATTCTCCACTCCGTTATATTTTATTGACTAGATAGAAAGGTATCTGTTTAAAAAATAGTTCGGCTTCAGTAGATTATTCTCTAAGTGCTGTATTGGAACCTTGTACGGCTTCAATTATATGTCAGCAAGCTGTAACTCTTGCAGAAAAAACAAGTTACTTTGCTCATGCCACTGCAGTCATGTGTGGGTCCTACTTATCTAACGCCCCACTGCCTTGCCAGCTTTTGTGCTTTGTGTCATTTGTTCTTGGCTCAGTCTGTGAAAATTCATTTAAAAACAAATGAAAGAAAAGTAACATGCACAAGCTAAATAAAGAAACTCATGTTAATCAGTACTCTACAATGTCATCCATTTTAGCCAAAATTGCTTCTAATGGTGAGTGAAACGAATTGGATGGGAAGCAGCTGCTTCTGCTGTTGTTGCTATTGATTTTAAATTGGCTAAACGCTCCTCCCAAAAAATTTGTCAAAGCTGTTCCAGAGCCAAAGTAAAAGGACTGATAACTTAGTTCTTTATCAAAATGCAAAAGGAACCAGAAGTTGTCAAAAGAGAAGATATTCCAATCTTATTTCAAAGGAAAACCAGGTGTAAACATACTGTACTTTGCCATGTAGGAGGAATCAAAAAAATAAAACATTCAGGTAGAGTAATAGTGTGCAGAGCAATGGCATCATGAGCTGTTTTTTATAAACATAGTTCAAATCACTCATCCTGAAGTCACAAGGGTAGCAATTTGGATTCTTTGCAGAGTCCAAATCATCTACACTATAAAACTATGCTGGATGGAAATGTTTGGGACAAGTTCTAACCTCTGTTTAGAAATGGTACAGTACTAGAATAACAGAGATACACAGGTATGAGGAATACGGTGAAATGAATCAAAGGAGAAAAAAGAAAAGGAGAAAAAAAGGATCTAGTTTAGACTAAGCCTGTTATTTGACTTAGTTTTATTAAATTTGGATCTAGCTTATTTGAATGGGAGATAAAAGTAATTCCTTTCCAGTGTTAAAACTTAAATAAACTATAAAGTACAAAGGAAAGGAAATGTCTTTCAAAGGCAAATCTTCCCCCTCAGAAATCAGCGTGCTTAAAGATTCAGTTTTAGCTTGTCAAAATATGACAGATTTTAAAAGAATCACACCTTCTGGCAAAAATAACCTAAAGAAACAATACTTCAATAAAAGATAAGAAAAAGATTATCAGATTCTGAAGGAAGCATAAGAGCCAAACAATTGAGGATGGGGCATTAGAAAGAAGAGCAGCAGGGAAGATAGAGTCATATAATTTGTATAATTTTGTTTTATTCAAAATTTGCTGCCAAAATATGACATAGAGCTGGAATGTTTTTGTGCAGCAAGCTGACAAGTTAGGTGTTTGGCAGGTGTATGTAAACAAGTTTTATAAAAAAGTAGTAACCCATCTCTTTGTGAAACAGATGAGCATTGGCCTGTTCTTCACTCTTAGTAGTGGACATTCTATGGTAATTTTTCAAACAATATTAATAGTTTGAAAACAATATTAATAACAGCTTCTGTTGCTATCTATGTTTAATTAATTATTTTAAGGTCAAGTACAGATGTTACACTTACACCTGTTAAATGACTGGAAACCCATCTACACCCATTACCAAACAGAAATTCAGCACACAGACTGGTTTGAAAATAACAGAACCCAGTCTAAGATAGACCTGGATCAGTGTGGTATCAGAAGTAAGCAACTAAGTTTAGACTGGTCTATTGAACTTTTTTACCAGATCCCCTAGGGACTCAAGCTAGGTTGCAGTCTGCTGGTATCCCAGAATGCTTTATGGTCCCCTTCTAACCCTGCCTTGCAGGGCAGCACACTAACCTCAGCCCATGCTCATCTGCTCCGAGGCTTTCACAGAGATGAGCCAGAAAAGACTCTATCCCAAGCCCCACCTCCTGTCTGCAGCTGTCAGTGGTGGCCAGGCAGCAGGCAGGGGAGGGAGCAGAGGCCCCCGCTGGAGCTGGCAGCCACCAGGTGCCTAATGAGGGCAGCCATTTTAGATTCAGGGCTGCCCATATAAACAGTGCAGTTTGGCTGCTAGAGGGCAGGTAATAACATTGTTTGGTTGGAGGGTTGCTGATATCATTGGGAGGTAAGGGAGGAGATGTAGGGGATGGCAAGGGGGGTCTGGGTCCTGACCTAAAACTGCACCCTGCCAGGAGTGGGTGGCCTGGTGGGGCTCCCAGTGGTGTGGGAGCCCCCAGGAAATGCCAGGCTGGTTACCACCCTGGTGAAAAGTGGGTTGGGGTGCCTTAACCCCTAGCCCTCACCTTTGGGTGGGTTGCATTCCATTGGAGGTAGTTATGGGGGTGTAGTTCCATTGGGGGTAGTTGTTGGGGTGCAAGCCCTGAGGAAGAGAGTAGGGAGCCAGGGCCAGGTACAGCTGGGACTGCCTGAACCCTGTGGGGGTTTGAGACCCTGAGAGGGAGAGTTGGAGGCCAGGTGGGGCTGAGGCCACCTGAGGTGGGTAACCCCTTTGTGTGGAGGGCCCAGAAGGTAGACCCTTAGTGAGAGGAAAAGAGGCCACAGACTCAGGCCTATCGGAGTTTCCCCTGACTGGCCTATGCTGGGGCCAGGACCAGAACGGTCGGAGGGCCTGGGGCTCACCACGAGGGATGTCCAAGAGCTATGGGCCTGGGGTCCTGACTGGCCTGGAGGTGGGCCAGGGCTAGAGGAGCCAAAGGTCTCAGTGGGGGGACCACACCTGAAGGGGAACCAGTTTCAGGAGCTATGTTGCCCGGTATGACAGCGGAAGAGTTTACTTGAAGGGAGGAATCCAGGTGGGGTTCAGTAGTAGGGTTCTGGGGCCCAGTGTGGGGGTTGGTGACTATCAGAACATCTAGATGCCATCTGTGAGGCTTTGGCTGCAGTATAGGGGAGGAATGGAGCTGCAGATAGCGCCCCCTAACATCAGGGAAGAAAATGAGCAGCCTTCTGCTTAATACCAAAATTACCAAACAAGGCATGGTGGGTAAGAAGGCGGGCAGTTAGCCCAAGAACAGGTGGGTGGGCCACATGGAGATCAGCCCCAAGCAGGCCCCTTGTTACATACGCCCCCCCAGATGTACTGGCTCAGGTCTTGGGAGGTCAGGGCAATACAGTAGGG
>NW_017728886.1:17562486-17576768 GCF_001723895.1 Crocodylus porosus
CCATGCTGACCAATCAGGAATGGTCCATCTGCTCAGCTACTCAGCTGGGCGCAGCATTTTCTGGCAACCTGCTATGAGGCATGCAAGAACACCCCCAACCTGCTGGCCTCCACCAGTGCAAGTGGCCTACATATCCCCCTGCTACCACCACCAAAGGGTGAATATCTGTTCTTTTTACTCTTGACCTAACCTAGGGCACTTGGAGTAATGCACAAAACTCACATAATTTCTCCCTCAGGCTTTTGAATGTCTGGATTTAGCTTAAGGAAAATAGGGAGTTTCTTTTTAATGAGTTTCATAAACCAGTAAGTAATATAATAGAAATAGACTATAAATACATTCATTGTGCTTGTCAGGCACAATGAGAATACTTTCATTATCCATTGAGACTACTATATATCACTCTTCTAGGGCCTGATCCATAGCTTAGTAAACCCAAGTCTTCCTGCTGTCTCAGAGTTGACTCTGAATACTTGAACAAGTAGACACACACTGAAATTATTAGGAAACAGATTTAAACAAACAAGTATAAGTTAGGCCTGTGCAAAGCAGCTAGTATTCACTTCAGATTCGAATTTAGCCAATTCAGGGGACAGTGAATTGATTCAGTGATTCGAATCACTGTCCCGAATCGATGTGGATGAATCTGATTCAGAGATTCAGCTGCTGAATGCTGCATGGGGGGGTCTGCCATGAGCCCTCTCACCCCTGCCAGCTCTCCTAGCCCCATCAATGGCTGCCCCACCCGGTCCCAGCTCCTGGCTCTTTAAAAAAAAAAAAAAAGCCCAGCACTCACTGGCCCCACAGGTGGAGTGGGGGTGATCTCCACTGCCCCTGCTGCATGGGGGGGGCCTCTGCCACAACCCCCCCAACCACTCTCCCAGCCCCCCCACATAGCTCCCCCACCTGGCCCCAGTTCCCAGGTCTTCAAAAAAAAAAAAAAAAAAAGCTCCCACTCACTGGATGCTGCCAGGCAAGGGGGCAATCCCCACTGCATGGGGGTTCTGTCACAAGCCCTGAGGCCACTGCAGCAGCCAGTAGTACAGGGCTTTTTTTTTTTAAAAATGAGCTGGGAGCTGGGGTGGGTGGGGTAGCCATGGGGTAGGGGCACTGGGAGAGTGAGCAGAGGTTGGGGGAACAGGCAGGGGATGGGGTCATGGGAGTCCACCCCATGGTTCCATCTCCCCTCCATCAGTCCCCCACCCCCTACTTACCAGCACAGAGTCTGGGTCCAGCTCCCCGAGGCAGCGAGTGGGGACTGCCCAAATCTCTGAAGCTCTCTGAATCTTTTCTGAATTGATTCAAAGAGCTTTGAATTGATTTGGTCCTTTTAATTGGTTGCCTGATTCAATTTGGATTGAGAGGTTTGACTGCCAAATCGGGCCAAATCTCCTCCAGATCGAATCAGCACCCAAAGCTTCACACAGCCCTAGTATAAGTTCTTTTTCACACAGCATAGCATCAGTTTGTGGAAGCCATTACTGTAAGATATTATAGAGGTTAATAATAGAACCTGGTTCAAAACTGGAGAAAGTCATAGAAAACGGGTCTGTCAGTAGGTATTAAACATGATACCTGGTGTGCCACCTAAAATTTAGGATTCTGTACGCCTCTTGATACTGGAAGCTATAGGGGAAGAGGGGCAGAGGACAGATCAGTCTATATAGTCCCTGTATACTCTTCCACTTAGCATCTATTATCTGTCACTGGATAATAGAGCCAGGATACTGAGCTAGATAGATCTGTAGTCTGATCCAGTATAGCACTTCTTATGTTGATGTGACGGGCTAGCTGGCAGTGACTTAGCCCAGGGGTTTGGAAAGGGCAAAAGATGATTGGAGGACTTGGGATTCCTTTTCCACACCAATCAGGCCCCAGAGACTCGCCCTCCATGTCCCCTGATATCCCCCTCCAGGTGACCCAAGGGGCCAAAAAGGGGTAGCGCAGCTGACTCAGGGGAGACCAGGAAGGGATCACAAGGAAGGAGCTTCAAAGAGCTGACAAGGGCTGAGCTAGCAGGACAGGTACAGTTGCCTCAGAACAGCCTGAAGGAGCAGGACCTGCAGGCAGCAGTGGGACCCTCAGCAGCGTGGTGTGTGGCCAGCAGGAGAGGCTCCCCACCGGGCTCTAGGGTCCCTTACGAGAGGCTGCAGCCAGCAAGAGAGGCTCCCCAGCTCCAGCAAGGATCTAAGCAGCAACCTGAAAGGTTCCCAGCCCTGCTTCCAGCTCCTCCACTCAGAGGCCAGGGAGCTTGACATGAAGCTGGGGGTCTGAGAAGGTCAAGACCCCTAGCAGCTTGGAGCAGTGCCACCACTGGTGGCTGTATAGCAGCGGTTCTACCTCCCAGATGGGAGATCTGAGTTCAAGTCCCAGCTGGGGTAAGTGAGCTAACAAGAAGCAAATCTTCTTACAGTGGAAAGGGGCCATTGTGTTTTCTCCTCCCTCCAGGTACCTATGCCCTATATTTCCTTGTCATTCAACATTTTGTATTTTGTGCCTTTTTATATTTCACCAACCTGTATTGTTTGCTCTGCTGTTTGTGTTTTACATTTTGTTAACCCTGTCTTTTGTCAATGATTGTAAGTGTCTAACCTTTGTTGAATCCTGGCCCCTTGGGGCACTGTAGTGTGCACTATACCCTCTGATTTATGCCTGTTATGTTCCCAGTATTGTTCCCTCATTAAAAGCTATATGGTTAAGTCCCCACTGGTGGTCTGGCTCTGCTCAATAGTGGGAGGAGAGTCCCTACACCTCCCACAGCACTTGTGCACTTGCTTTGAACCCTGCAATTGGAGAGGGGGTAAGTCTTGGAGTACCGCCCGGGTTACATTATTATAAAGTTTGGTTATCAGGTACTTGTTGCTGAGTTCCTCAGGTTTGGTGGAGGTTTATGATTCTATGGGTGCATTATTATTTTAGTAACAATAACATAGCACCAGAGCACTCTCTTGGCATGACAGAAGGGTAGACCATTTAGTCTTTTTACCCTCATTGCTCTCATTTCCTGCATGCTATCATTGGCTAGTTAGCAATATTCCTGAGGAAAGAACCTGGAGGCAGTCTTCTGGCACAAGGAGAAAGTACACTGGCTTTTGCACTCTTACGGGATATAGCATACTAGCCCCAGTAAGGAGTGAGCATGGGACACAGGCCTATTCCCCACTCCCAGGATTCCTGAGCTACCTGAGACAGGAACTGCAGTTATGCAGCAGCTCGAACGTTCCACTATGCACCTGTTCAACTCTTTAAGGAGTCTTTCTACAAGAGAAGCCATAACTGCAAGGCTAATATAAGTGACTGTTGATTACACGTCACAATTTGCCTAAATATTAGTACAGTCCTTAAATAGAGATTCAACAGAGATTAAAACTGAAGAGATGGGTAACAGACTGTCCCATCCTCACAAACATCTTGTGTGGTCCTTCCAAGCTCCATAAGCATGAAGATAAATTTTAATTAGGACTCTGTGAAAACATGAAATATCTAAGTTTGGCAGATAATCATCTGCAGTTTTGTTAAGTCCCTTGCAATGATACTCTGCATGAAAGGGATGAAAAACCTTCACATTGATTCAGCATTTCAAATTTTGTTCCACTGAGCATCTGGTTTTGCACAGTTTTAAATAGCTCTATAAAGCAAGATTTTTAATTTAATTGCTAAAAGTCAGGGTTTCTATCTAGAACAAATATTTTTGTACCCCAGCTTTCAGTCAAAAAGCTCCTGTTTTTAAACAAATACACTGAAATTTTATTAGAATTAGGCATAACAAAACATTAAAGAAAACACAGTAGACAGCTTGGCCCTTGGAGAGGCAAAGAGGAACATTTTCTATCAGTAGAAGATGGCAGGGAAAGAGGAAAAGGGATTTTTTCTTTCACCATCTTCCAAAATACTTCCAAATGGCTCTTCCTGACACCATGTTGCACCCTGGTAATAATGCAGATGGCACAAAGGGCCCAGCTTTGCAATTTGAAAACCTTCACCATGAGTGTGAATGGAAGCATGGGGCAAAGCTCTAAGAAGGTAGGGTAGATTTGCACCTTATAAACTAACCAAAGTAGATGATGATTTTGTGTGTTCGTGTGTCTCAGGCTATTACTGACTGCAGAATAACCTGGTTAAATATGTCTCAAAGCTCTAAGAGCCAGTAGAGAAAATGTAGGATAATAAGTATTAGGAAAGAAGAGAGCAGATAAGCAGGGGAGGAGCAGAGCAGGAGACCACATGAAATAGGATCATTGACTAGAACTGCAATCTTAAAAGGGTACTTCTTTACAATTTTCTCCCATGTCTTGTAAATTTTGTCTTTTGAATCATCTCCTGAGGCTCTGCTTAAGATACCCAAGATGATATTTTGGAAGGGATTTGGGCATCTTTTAGGAACATTTCCCCTTTTCATTGTTTGGTGTGTGGCTTGTTTTCTTTTTTACTATATTATTACTGTACAAAGAACACCTATTCATGTGAGTTTCTTTCTTCTGTTTATGCAGCATCCTCTCTTCACTGTTCAAGTCTGTGTTAGCAATGCTGTATCTAATGTAATGTACTTCTTAAAACTTAAAAAAAAAAAGTCTCATAAATTTGTTCTACTCACTCTAGTGCTTTCTGTTTACAGTTTATGTGTGTGTCAGGAATTATATTGCCGGCTTTTAAATTTGGAAGAATATAACAGACTAGACATTACACAGACAAAGAAAAACTTAATTCAGTATTTTGAAGTTACAGACTGAACCAAGCCACAAAAATTGTTTAAATTCATATTGCATGTATTATACTATTACATCCCTTTAAAAAAAAATAACTTACTCTTTCTCATTCATAATGGGATCTTTATTGTTTATGCTTTTTTTAGCTTGAAGTAATATATTCATTACTTCCAACCAGCAAGTTGCCAAAAATTTAGCATTAACATTCCAATTGACTGAGCTAGAGTTGGCTTATCTAAATCTCCCAGTAGCTTATCTGGTGCCATTAATGTTATATGCTGCTGTATAGGGGTGTGCAAAGTATTAGATTCGGATTTGGATTTGGCCCGAATCGGGGATAGTGATTTGGTTAATTAATTCAGATCACTGTCCCCAGTTTGATTCAGCCGAATCCAAATCTGAAGATTCAGTGCTGATTCAGAGAATAGGCTTTTGAACATAGACACAGCTGTAATTTTTTTTTTTACATACTTTGAGGTACCAGGCACGGCTTGTGAACACTGCGATGCTGGGGCAGATGGAGTGTCCCACAGGGACATGGCAGGGGGCCCCGCATGCTCAGCAGCAAACCCAGAAGTGGACCAGAAGTACTTCCAATCCACTTCCGGGTCCACCTTCGAGCACGTGGGGGGTCCCTCTGCACCCTCCTGGCTCAGCGATTGGCCACAGGTGACCCTGGGTGTCCCCCCAGACCCAGAAGGCACCAGTCGCTGAGCTGGGTGGGTACAGGGGGGCCCCCTGCACACTCCTCAGTGGACCAGAAGTGCTTCTGGTCCACTTCTGGGTCTGCCACTGAGTGCAACTGGGGAGCTCCCCATGCTCCTGTGGGACACTCCATCTACCCCAGCATCTCAGCATTCACGAGCTGCCTGGCACCTTGAGGTATGTAGAAAAATCATTTAAAGCTGTGTCTATGTCCAAATCATTGAATCTTTCCAAATCCCTCCAAATTGATTCAGAGGGTTCCAATTCAATTCGGAAATATTAAAGGGTCTCCTGATTTGATTTGGATTCAGAGATTCAGTCACCAAATCAGGCCAAATCTCCACCAAATTGAATCAAGTACTGATGCTTTGCACAGCCCTACTGCTGTATTTGTGATCCTAAGATGGAATAACCACAATATAGTATGTTAATTTTTGCAAAAGAAATGGAGGTATCATATTGTATTCTGTCCAGATATGCAATGAATGCAACACTTCAAGCTATGAATTAGTCTTTGTGTTCCTCTCTGGAGATATTTCTGAATAAAGACAAAAAAAATTTCCATCTGATAAAAGTGCAGTATGGACAGCTGCAGTAAGTAATGTCATGTTCAGGAAGTTCTGGAAGTTGGTGTGAGCCAGAACCAGAATGTGTAAATGTTACATTAATAGCTCCACTAGCTGAGGCTCTGACTTCCAATTACTTACAGTTGCACAAATTAATTGCTTCATAAATGGAGTAAAAACATTTACTTTATCTGTCAAAAAGTTTAAACACTAGGAGTGAGACCCTTCAGAATGGTTAAATGATACTGTCTTTGACTTTCAAAAAACAGTTAAAATGCATTAGTGATTTTTCTTTCTGGATAAGAAGATACTAGCTGTATCAGGTACAATTTTTAAGTGAATCCCCTATTCAAAGAATTAGACACTTCAAGGGCATTGAAGTCCTTATATGCAGAGAGATGCTTTATGTACTATTCATAGGCTGTATAAGATATGGCTTAAATTTAAAAATTCTCTATAGTCTAACTCCTAGATAATACACATTTCAATTGTGCTAACTTTAAGATACAAGAATCTGAGAGACAGGATTAATACACACTTAAACCAGAGAGTAACTATCTCAGTGCATGCAGTGTTCATTTCATTTTTCCTTTTGTCTGTGTACTTGTAATTGGAAGAAAAAAAAAGACAAGATAATTAAAGATGAAGAACTTCCATGTACTACAACTGAAGTAGGAACAATAAAGGCCCCTTACCCCCCTGGTATAACACACTTGCTTGATTATTTCAAAGATATTATTCCATTGAGCATTTCCTGATTTACATAAACAGAGTCCTCAGACTGGAGCCACACATGTAGATTAGAGAAAATAACGACTGATGAGAAATAGGAACCACTCAGAAATAAGAATAGATATAGCAGGGCCATTTTGAGACTAATATACAGAAAAAAATGGCAAGAAATACAGCCACGTAAAGCAAAAAGAAACTGTTTAACTGTAAATGAGTTTGGTGAAAAGTGAAGCAAACAATATTGTCAGGGTTGAAATACGTAAAAAGGACTAAAAGGAAGACATCCTGCACCTGTTGATCAGTAAAGGGAAATTGGATGAAGATGCTCCAACAAACTTGAGGTCAAATCTTTGGCTGATCTGCAAGCATATTTCTTAATAAAAAATGACACACTTGAATGAAGGAAAGAACAGTTTCTGTTTTATATTACTCTGAACAGAAGAAGACAACTGAATGGAAAGCTGGCTGGCAGTATGATCCAGGGAGACTGTGGGAGAAGCAAGCAGCATGACAAATGTAGAGTGCAGGAGCCTGACTGAAAAAGCTCCACTATAGGATGCCAGGAGACTATTTAACTCATTTAATGTAAACAAAAAGCAACATCACTCTTCCAAATATAAATGCAACAAAAAAATCTGACTTGCTAAAAATAACATGGAAAAGGTAGATTCAGATCAGCAACCTGGGGGAAGTAATCAGAGGCAGGGCTAAGCTACCAAGAAAAGATTATTCTCAATAGACTAAAACAAGATGGAAAGTTCATCGGGAGTAAACACAGCTTGGAGTCCTTGGCACAGCTTGCCCAGAGAGGAGCATAACAACTGCAGTTCTCAGGGAAAGCTTTTGCAAACCAGGAAGTCAGCCGTATGTCTCCTACAAACCTACATCCATTGCTTGCTTTCACATATGTCTATAAACTTAAACACTTCATTGCTAGTAGGTTTTTCTTACCTCCAGAGCTCTCACAACCTGCTTAACTCAAGCTACTAAACAGCCTGTTAATCTGAGGATGCAGATATTTCAAGCTACTTTCCCTAAACCCAGGGCTGTAACTGATCCCTAGCTGCTTTGTGATTTATCAGATTCATTTCATGAACCTCACTTTTCAGAAGAACCAGGCTACACTGTAGACCATCCTTCTCAACCGCTTTAATCATTTCTTCCTTTCAAACTAGCATTAGGAGGTAGGAGGAAACAAATAAATTCATGGTATGGGTATAGCCAGTGGGCCATACAGAAGGACTAGGCTTATAAATTCAACAGATGGCTTAAAATGGCTTTGAAAAGCTTAAATCCCATTTTCTAAAGAGATGTCAGTTTGTATCTTTTAAAAATGGGGATTTGGCTTCCAAGGGTTGGTTCGGAGCTGTAACAGGCAACCTCATCGGAACTGCACTCCTACTGTTTTGCTCAAACAGGCCCTTCTTAAGTCTAACTGGGGCAACACTTCATAGGCTGTTAAACAGATTTGCCTCAAAAAGCTCCCTGCCTTGTTCCTGGACATTTGAGTAGTTCCAAAACTTTGCTTTTATCATTGGGTCTGACTGTTCACGTCCTGTTCCATGTAGCATGACATTCTGTCACCTAAGTGCTGATAAAAATTGTAACTAGAACCAAGACTTTCAAAAGCAACTAGTGATTTTTGGTGCCTAATTAGAAGTACTCTGAAAGGGCCAGGGTTTCATAATGTGCTGGGCAACCAGTCTATAAAAAGCAGGCTATTTTCAGGCTCCTCAAGTTTGACACCTTAAAATTGATGAATCCAAAATCACCAGGCATGGATTCAGGAGGGGTGCACCCCTTCCATTCCCAGTCAAATGGAAATGGAAATATTGATTGAGGTGAACATAAATTCAGGTGTGGACATAACTTTAAATGAAGCATTAGATGCACTGTCAAGATGCTTAAAAGGTTAGATTTTGTTTTATGAATCTGAAAAAGAGATGTACATTTAATTCTAATGACTGCAGGACTAATGAGAAATGTCTTTTGATGTTTGCCTAGTTCTATACATAACAGGTGATACACCAAATTAATGCATATTCCAATAAAGTTATATTTGTTTTTGCTTCAACCTTCCGTTGAATAAGTAGCCCTAGGCTCCTAGTTTATTATTAAAGCTTCTAGTTTATTTTTAACAGGAGAAATATGTGTAATATGTGAGGATGGACCACACCATCTGCACCCCTGCTTTTCAAAATCCTAGATCCTCCCATGAAAAATAGGCCTATCTGTATTTCCTGGGTCTAGTGACATGACATGACTCAGGGTTACATATATAACAGTCTCCTCACATGGACAGGGTCAGTATACACTGGGCATATCTATACGTGAGCCCAACTGCACAGTTGTTATTGTGCAATCATTTAGTACTTGCTTTAAGGTGTAAAACCACCAGAATTGCACAGTCCCAGTGCCACATGTGTTGTTTCTGACCCTACTGCTCAGTAGCATCAGCATCACGATTTGTGCCCACCAATGCTATGTTGCCATAGCTCATTGCTACTGTGTAGTGTAGACATGTCCATTGACTCAGTGACTATCATTAAATAATCCTTTTCAAAAAAATTAACCCACCTACTGTTCCAGCCAATTAGCAGCATATACAAATAGCTTTCAGCATTATTTCTCTCCTTTTGTACATTTGTCCCGCACATTTAAACATCAAATTTTTAAAAGTATAATAAAATGTGGCAATTTAAAAATGGTATCCTCTCTCTCAGTGAGTCTACTCTCTGAGTATCTGAATTACATTTATGCCTCCTGACAACAATTGATAAATAGTGCAGTCAATACTGTTCAAGGAGAGCAAGCTGGATTTCATCCTGTTGTACATACCATCAGCAAAATTGTCAGATGACTTACAGTTGCAAAATTGTGACTGTAAGAAAAAAAAATCCCAGCTCAACTTTATAATTCCAGGTTGCATTGCGCTTGCATTTAGGAAAGTCATTTGAGATTTGTAATGTTGACATATTTGATAGGAATCATTAAGAGAAGAACTCTGTCATTGACTTTGACCATGCAGATTAAATCTCTCATTAAAATGACACAAAAAAAGCTGTTATTATTCTAGTTTAGCTAGTACCCCACCCCCACTTTTCTTTGATCTTCCTTTGTAGAGCACCAAAATATTAACAACACTGCTACCCACATTAGGCACTTGCTATCTGAAGGAATGAAACATGCAACATCTGAGACCAGGATAACCACTTACGCATGAAACTTGGGACTATAGGGATGGCGGCCTAGCAGCGTTTTTAGTAATCACTTCCCACGAACCAACAATGTAGGACTCTTATTCTTATCTAACTTCCTCTGACATGGAAATTGAAGTCTCTAGTTTGCCATAGGGATAATTTTGACATGAGACCATTGGTGATATGTATTACAATAACTGTAACACAAACTTCACCCCACCTCCTCTACAGTCTTAACACTGCAGCTGTGTTGTCTCCAAATGTGATATTCTTGACGCCTAACTGTCAAAGCATGATTCCCTTAGCTGGCATTAAAGAAGTGTACTAGAACAAGATGCCATTATCACTTTAAAAAAAAAAAGCTCGCTAGAATGGCATGGATTTCCCACAGAAAACTGCCACAAGAACCTTGCTGCCTGCAGCATTTGGTCTGAAAACTTACACATTGCTGTTTTGAGTCCCAAGTAAGGCAGAAGGGCTAGAGACAGCATTCATAGTCTTGATTCAGCAGACAGAGACATACCATTAGTCAGTCAGCTGTGAAATGTAAATAATTTTTGCCTTTCAGAAAATTCTCCCTGATTATGTCAGAGTCTATCATTGACAACTGATTATTCAAGCAAGAGGTAAAACAAGTCATTCTAAAAAAATAGTCAAAGTATTTTATAGCCTAACAGTGAACTTCAGCAAGTCAGTCAGCCAGTTTTTCATCATGTTTAGGCAAATAACTGCCCTCGTATTTCCGCCGTAGACTAAAGCAGCAGAAATTTTAAAGGACAAAAGCTAAACATATTTTTAAAAATAAGGCCCCCCAACCCCACTCTCTCTCATGCTGATGTGATTTGGGAACAAATCTGTTGGCCTCATGAGCTGAGTTTATCTGATTCACAATGCAAGTGAAAATAGAACTTGGCCTTCAGTCAGTTAAAAATTGCCAAGGGCCAGATTGTGACCCAGTTTTATGTATCAGCACAGGAATTCAGTCAGGTGTAAAATATACCCACTCACATGAACACACACACTCATGGCCTCCCCATACTTTTTCAAGAGAGCAGTGACTTCACACTTGCTAACTCCTACCCCTTGCTGTTGCTCTAGCAGGAAAGGGAGCAGGGAGAAAGGACTGGCAACTGGATGAAACCAGGCTCTCCCCCCTCCAATTCCCTGTCCAGCATATCTGAGCTGGTAGGAGGGTATTAACAAGCATTATTGAAAATAGCCTGTATGAGGTTACTCCATTGGGAGTATAAAGGTAGCATCTGTGTGGTTTCTATTCCTAGTCTCACAGAGAGAATTTAAAAGTAGTCATAGTAGCCTGTGGGCATAGCTCTATATGAAATTAGAAGATTTCAGTTTGAGAATAATTGACTTTTCAATATTCTCTGGGGGGGTTTTCTCTTGGATTCCAAGGTTGATTATATGAGTAGCAGAATTTGAATCAGAATTTATAAAAGGCACAAGAGAGGTTTTATAAAGTGCATCATAGTGGCCACTTCTACACTGCACTTTACTGTGGTAAACTGATTAATTAGCTCCAGAATAAAGCATCACCATCTACACGTGGTGGTTTTAGGTCACAGCAAACTAACACCGCTGTAAGATAGTACTTTCCTGGAGAGTATCCCAACAGTTCTATCTTATGGAGGAGTAATTAATTGCAACTGAATACACATGTAGATGCTGAACTCAGGTGTGAATTGCTCCTGATCAGCCCAGCCAGCACGGGTCCAGATTCCTGCCTGCTGCCTAGTCACATAGCTCTGCACTTCTAGCACTCTCGTGCCACAGCCAGCCTCAAAACTGCCCAAGGCCACCACCCGGAACCCAGAGCAGAATAAGGTAGGAGCATCCCTGGTGTAACCTGCTGCACTCCAGCTCAAATTGCTGCTGTCCAGGCACATATGTAGATGCTGCACCCAGGAGCAGTTTACTTTGGCTCAAACTAATCCAGAGTTTATTGCTTCAAATTACTTGCAAGTGTAGACACATCCAGTAAGGTTTTGAAGAGCCAGCCCAAAGGAAGGAAGAAGACTTGAAGAGCCTTGAAACATTTTAACTTTTAGGACTGATCATAAATCCTGAAGTGAGTACTGCGGGGGTGGGGAGGGGGGTGTGAAACAAACAAAACGCCAAACATTTGGTTCTCTTACCACAGTGTAAGCAGGATGCCTGGATCAATCAAAGGGGCATGTTAGGACCCGCTTCCCATGCCTGAGCTCATTCTCGTCTGCCACGACTTGATGGGATAAAAAAAAAAAATTGTAAAGAGCACTCAGGTGGGAAGCTTCTGATTTAATAAAGGCTATAACATGCCACTCCCTGTCCTGTCCCACTAGCACAATACGAATGTAAACTTAGGCTGCAGGCTTTCTATATTCAGGGAACGTGAAGGGCAGCTAATCTTGTGCTCCTGTGCCCACAAATGAATGGCTGCTTGCAGTGGCTTGCAGGCTCCTCTCTCCTTACTACTTACAGTTGCTTGCAGGCTCCTCTCCCCTTACCCCTACCTGGGATGAGCAGGGCTCTTTAATAAGACACAGTCCCTGGGACCTCTGCATCCGCATCTGATCCCCACCTCGGTTATTCACAGTCTCTCAGAATACTGGGAATAACCGTGCCAGCTTCCCTCAGTCACAGTCTCTCATTAACATGGAGTACCTGTCCTGGAGACTGCTGTGCCAGTGTCGTTTGCAAATCTCTGCAGGTTCCACGGAGTGCTGTCCATAAGAGAAAGCTTCCCCACTTCCTCCCTTGTGCCTGTGCCTCCGCACAGGAAAAACTGTTTCATTGCTCTGACCAGTTCCCAGCCTCTGCTTTGGTTCTCCTTCCAGGCTAAGTCTCTAATCAGCCTCAGGCCTTATGATACAAAGTCTCTAAGTGGTAATTAACACCTCCTGGTTGGCTTTGTGACTGGTCTGTGAAATCTTAATTGACAATTAACAAGTCTCGGCTCAGCTCCTGGGCTGGTCCAGGACTGTCTTATTGGCAATTAATGCTTCTCTTGGGCAGCTCCATAACAGGGTTACTGGCTCCCTGTTACACACAGAAAGACACCATGAGTGGAAGTATGGCTGCAAATTCTTCTCCAAGGCCCTTACTGACACAAATTAGATAGCTGTGAAAATGCTGTTTTTGAAGTCATGAACATTTTAGAAATAAATTCTTATGGATTACAATTGGTGAATATAAAATGGAGGGAATAGAGAAGTAGTAGCATCTTACCTACAAGGTACAAGGGCTAAAAATGAAATTACTATTTTGAAAATCATAGGCAAAATGCATAGAAAAAAATGGAAACCAGATAAATCTGGCAAAAATTAAGTGGTATTTTCAAAAACCTTTAAAGCAAGTTTGCTCCCATAAAGGTGAATAGTAAATCTGTCAATGATTTCAGTAGCAGTAAAGTTAGGTTAATGTTGAGTGCCTTTGAGAACATTATCTCTGTTGATATTGAGTATAATGAAAAGGCTAGAATGAAAAACATGAACAATAATGATTAATCCTGACAACAGGAATTCCTTGATCATTGTTGTTCTGATAGTATCAGTAAAACTAAGATTAGTGTTCTTTTGACAGAGAAATAAAAGAATCAGAAATATCCTTCAAAATGCAACACTTTTCCAGGACTCCAACCTGCTCAGTAGGGGAAAGTAGGATCAGCAGATTCAATGCACCCAGCAGATTTATCACATTGGGTAGGTACCAAATGGATCTTTATGATGTTTTAAAAGAATCTTAAACTGTCTAAAAAATACCCTTCATAGGTCACCTTCACCATTATCCCCAGTTTTCCAAGGTACTACAGAAGTTTCAGAACTGGTTCCTGATGCTCTATAGCACCATGGGGTGCATCTACATGTTCATTAATGTGTCATAATTACTGTGCATTAAGTTTAGCACTTAGTTAACTAAGTACTAAATCAATGCATATTAACTTGCGTTACTGTGCAGTAGTGTCATTGCATGGATTTTTAGTGACGCTTACAGCACAGTAGGTGCACAGTAGAGTTGTGTGAAATGGACCGTATTTTATTCAGATTCATCCCGAATCAGGGGACAGTGATTCGATTCGTTGATTCGGATCACTGTCCTGATTCGATTTGGCCAAATCTGAAGATTTGATGCTGATTCAGAGAATCAGCAATTTGGCTATAGACAGCTTTAAATGTTTTTTCAACGTACCTTGACTTGAACGGCACATGCCCCCGGTGGCTGGGGGAGCACAGCAGCGGTAAGAGCATGGCAGCAGGAGTGGCAGGAGCACGGCTGCAGTAAGTGGGGGAGCTCCCACAGACACCGCCAGTGCTGTCAGCAGTGGGGTGGGGGGGGTGGCAAGCACCTACAAAAGTACCCCTGCTACTGGGTGCATGATT
>NW_017728886.1:17576868-17611415 GCF_001723895.1 Crocodylus porosus
GGGGGGGGGGGGTGAGCACCGACCAAGGGTCAGTGACCACTCACAGCCACTGCCAAAAGCATCGGCGGCAGCCAGCGGATATCATGGACTGCCCACAGATGCCACTGACGGCATCAGCAATGGGGTGGCAAGTGGTTACTATCTGCAGGCACTGCCTTTTTGCAGGGGGTGCACCGCCACACTCAGGGGGTGCCCATGCACCCATGTGCATCCCCTACACATCACCCCTGCACCTTGAGTTACCTGGTACGGCTCATGAACACAGAGATGGTGGGGTGGATGGAGCGTCCCACAGGAGCATGGGGTGGCCCCCACATGCTTGACAGTGGACCCAGAAGTGGACTGCAAATATTTCTGGTCCACTTCCAGGTCCGCCATTGAGCGTGTGGGGGACCCCCGCCCCTGCAGCCTCCTGGCTTGGCAATTGGCCACAGGGGGACCCAGGGTATCCCCCTAGACCCAGGAGGCACCAGTTGCCAAGCCGGGAGCAGGGAGGGTCCCCTGTGCACTCTGCAGTGGACCTGGAAGTGGACCAGAAGTGCTTCCGGTCCACTTCTGTGTCCACCGCTTAGCGCACTAGGTACCCTCCTGCTCTCCCATGGGATGCTCCTTCTGCCCCACCATATCAGCAGTCATGAGCTGCCTGGTACCTTGAGGTATGTAGAAAAAACATTTAAAGCTGTATCTGCGTCCGAATGTTTGAATCTCTCCGAATCTCTCCAAATTAATTTGAAGGGTTACGAAGAGATTAAAGGGTCTCTTGATTTGATTCAGATTCAGAGATTCAGCCACCAAAAAAGGCCGAATCTTCACTGAATCAAATCAGTGACTGAAGATTCTCACAGCCCTACTGCACAGTAGTCTAATACTACTGCTCAGTAGCATATTAGCATGGTTTTTGCCCAGCACTGTACTGTGCGTTGTTATTAGGCTACAGCACAGTTAGTGTCTTGTGCAAATGTGCCCCATATGTACAAATTTCACTATTATAGGTAGACTTCATTCTATATTTTTGGTTTTTACTTTGCAAACAGCATCACACTGCCAGCTCATGTTCATACTATGGTCTGTTATTACCCCCAGGTCCCTTTCAGTCATGGTGCTAATCAGTTTGGTGCCACTGAGCCTGTAAGTATGTTGGGGACTGTTTGTCCCCAGATGGAGCACTTTACACTTCTCAGTGTTGAACTTCATCTTGTTCCAATCAGTGCAGCTAGTTTCCTACCCATCTAACTCTCAAACAGTTAAGCCTGCAATTCTCCAATTTTCCCATGAGAACATCATGGGATACCAGACCAAAGATCTTTTTGGAAGTCAAGGAATACAATGTTGACCTCCTCTCTCTTATCCAGGTGGTGAGTTACCTGGTCATAAAAGGAGAATAGATTGGTAAGACAAGACCTTAGTGCTAAGAAGCCCCCATGGTCTGGCAAAAGCATCCAGGGATGCCTGAGGGCAAAAAAGGAGGCATTCAAACAGTGGAAGCAAGGGGCTATCACCAAGGAGGATTTCCTCCATTGCTCGGGACTGCACAGAGGCTTTTAGGAAGGTCGAGGCAGATATGGAGCTAGGGCTAGCAACCAGAATTAAAGCTAATAAAAAGTCCTCTGTCAAATACATAGGAAGTAAGAAGGCGGCACAGGGTAACATGGGACCCCTACAGGCTTGGCAATCTGGTGATTGTGGCAAATGAAAAAGCTGACTTCTTTAACAAATTCTCTGCCTCCATATTCCTGAACAGGGACCTGGACATCTCCCCCACTAGAACTGCAGACGGACCTAAGGGAGGAGGAGGCACCATCATGTCTAGGGTTAGGAACGACTTAGGGAATTTTTGAAGAGGCTGGACATGTTTAAATCAGTAGGTCCAGATGCTCTTCACCCAAGGGTGCTGAGGGAATTGGCAGGGGTCATAGCAGGGCCCCTGGCATGGCTCTATGAGCACTCGTGGGGCACTGGCCAGGTACTAGAGGCTTGGAAAAGGGCCAATGTTGACCCCATTTACAAGAAGGGAAAAAAAGTGGACCCCAGCAATTATAGGCCAGTCAGTCTTACTTCAGTCCTTGGGAAAGTCTTTGAGTGAATTATCAAGGAGCACCTCTCCAGGGGACCAGCAGGGAAAGTAATGCTCAGGGGCAGCCAACATGGGTTCATTGAGGGTAGGTCCTGCCTGACTAACCTGGTTTCTTTTTATGATCAGGTCACAAAGTCCCTGGACAAGGGTTTCGGGGTGGATGTCATCTGCCTGGACTTTAAGAAGGCCTTTGACATGGTTTCCCACCACATTCTCTTAAAAAAACCCTCGTGACTGTGGCATTGATGCCTACACAGTCAGATGGGTGGCAAATTGGCTAGATGGTTGCACCCAGAGAGTGGTGGTGGATGGGTCATTTTTGACCTAGAGGGATGTGGGCAGTGGAGTCCCCCAGTGCTTGGTCATGGGGCCTGTACTGTTCAACATCTTTATCAGTGATCTGGATGTGGGTGTAGAATGCACGCTGATGACGCCAAGTTGTGGGGTGAGGTGGGCACAGTGGAGGGGAGGCACAGAATCCAGCTAGATCTAAATAGGTTACAGAGGTGGGTGGATGAGAATAGGATGGAATTCAATGCAGACAAGTGCAAGGTACTGCATCTAAGGAGAAGGAACCAGCAACACACCTACAGGCTGGGGAACACCCTTCTTGTCAACACAGTGGCAGAAAGGGATCTTGGAGTCACTGTTGACTCCAGGATGAACACGAGATGCCAATGCAAGGTCTGCAGTCAGTAAGGCTAACCACACCTTGTTGTACATCTACAGATGCATCACAAGCAGATCCAGGGAACTGATCCTTCCCCTCTATGCGGCATTGGTCACGTCACAGCTGGAGTACTGTGTCCAGTTCTGGGTGCCGCACTTCAGGAGGGATGTGGCTAGCATTGAGAGGGTCCAGAGAAGGGCCACTCACATGGTCAAGGGGCAGCAGGGCAGCCCCTTTGAAGCGAGGTTAAAGGGCCTGAACCTATTCAGCCTCCACAAGAGAAGGCTGAGGGGGGATCTGGTAGCCATTTACAAACTCACCAAGGAGGACCAGCAGGAATTGGGGGAAGCTCTGTTTCCCCAGGCACCACCCAGGGTTACTAGGAATAACGGCCACAAACTGTTAGAGAGAAGGTTCAGGCTGGACATCAGGAGACATTACTTTACAGTTAGGGCTGCCAGGCTCTGGAATGGGCTCCCAAGTGAAGTGGTACTCTCTCCTACCTTGGGGGTCTTCAAGAGGAGGCTGGACAAATATTTGGCTGGGGTGATATGATCCCAGAACCCATTCCTGCCTGGGGCAGGGGGTCAGATCTGATGATTTGTTTAGGTCCCTTCCGACCCTAAGTTCTATGACACTATGACCCGCCCGTGGTGAAGCCATGCTGGCTGTCATTCAGAACCCTACCTTCTGCAAGTGTATCACACATAGACTCCTTGATTAATTTTTTCAGGATTTTTCCTAGGATAGAAGTTAGGCTAATTAGCCTATAATTGCCCAGGTCCTCTCTCCTCCCGTTCTTTAAGATGGGCACGGCATTTGCCCTCTTCCAGTCTTTAGGGACCTCCCCTTAGCAACACAAATTTCAGCAGAGGTCCCATAATGACTTTGGCCAGCTCCTTCAGCACTCTCGGATGAAGCTCATCCAGTCCTGCTGACTTATAAATGTCTAACTTTTCTAACACCAGTTCCCAATCAACAACAGGAAGGCGGTCCTTCCCACCAGGCCCATTCTGAATCTTATCTAGTATGATTTCTCCCTTAGTCTGGTGAAATACCAAAGCAAAGTAGTCATTTAGGAGTTCCATTTTCTCCTGAGTGTCGGTAACCAGCTGCCCTGAGTTGTTAAACAATGGCTCCACACGTCCATTTGTTTTCCTCCTGTTCCCTATATGTCTAAAGAAGGCCTTCTTATTATCCTTGATTTCTGTTGATGGTTTAAATTCAGTTGCCACCTTAGCTTTTCTAATCTGCTCCCTACAAGTGCAGGCCATTGTTGTATAGCCCTCCTTGGTGACTGTCCCAAGCTTTCATTGTTTGTATGCCTCTAACTTTTTTTTTGAGAGGACCATGATATCCCTATTATGCCAAGAGGACATACCAGCCCTTCTGCTACCTTTCCTCTGCATGGGAACAGACTTCTTTTGGGCTTCAAAGATCATGTCCTTGAGGAACGACCATTCTTCATGCACTCCTTTCACTTTTGGTCTCTGGTTCGATAGCGTTTCCCCTGCTATTGCCCTGAGCCTGTTGAAATTTCCTTTTTTAACGTCCAAAACTTCAAACCTGTTAGCTGATTTGCCTGCCTTGTGACGGAAAGTAAACATGATAATTTTATGGTTGCTGTCACCCAGGCTATCCCCTATATTCAAGTCACTCACCAGATAGTCTCCTTTAGCCAAGACCAAGTCTAGGAGAGCATTACCTCTGGTTGGCCCGTGCACTTCCTGGGTCAGGTAGAGCTCTTTGATACTCAGGAAGTAACACAACCAATCCAACTTAGCCAAGTGTTCCTCCCAAGAGATGTCTGGGTATTTGAAGTCACCCATGATGACCATGTCCCGTGTGTGTGTGTGGCCTCTACCAGTTCTCAAGAGAATTCCAGATTGAGCTCCTCCCCCTGGTTTGGTAGTCTGTAGTATATACCTACAGTTACATCGGTCTCACCACACCATCCCTCCTCCCCCTCCTATCCTCCCCCACAGTTTGACCCAGAGGGTTTTGAGCTGCTTTTCTTTGGAACTGATGTCGACCTACAAGGAGGTGTACTGCTCCCTCACATAGAGAGCTACACCTCCACCTTTCTTCCCTACTGAGTTCCTTCTGTGCAGGGTATAGCCCTCTATGGCTATGTTCCAATAATATGAGGAGTCCCACCAGGTCTCCGTAATCCTTACTAGATTGTAATGCCTGCTGGCGAGTAGGAGAGCTAGCTTCTCCTGCTTGCTCCCCATGCTCCTGGCATTTAGTGTACAGGCACCTGAGTCCTCCAGCTGAGACCCTCAATTTCCTGATCAGGTGTCATGGGGCATTAAAAAGTCTATCAATTCATTCAAAATATAACAGGTTGTGGACTCTCCATCCTTGGAGTTTTTTAAGATCTGGCTAGACAAAGTCTTGGCTGGGATGATCTAGTTGGGGATGGTCCTGCTTTGAGAAGGGGGATGACCTCCAGAGCTCCCTTCCAAGCCTAATTTTCTATGATTCTTCTATCCATGTTCATTTCCAATTCTCTCCTCAGACTTCACTTTTTTGAAGTCCTTTACTTCATTTTATCCCTCATTTTGCTTTTATTTTTCTGCATCTATTGTTGTCTGTTTTCCCTCTTCCTTTTAATGTATGATTCATTTTCTAGTCATGATGAGTATTCTGAGTTCCTGATGCCTAAGCCATTTTCTCTTATCTGAGCATAAAATAAACCCAGATAGCTTCTCCCAAATTCTCTTTCATTTCTTGCTAAATACTGATACATACACCATCTTGTTCATACCAGAGCAGCAGACTACAGCAATCATCACCATCTGATACTTTTTTCTGTGTCCCCTATGAATAGTCTCACTCTTTTGCATTGATGTTAACCTTCTTAAAGCTTTTCTGAGTGGTGGAATTTTTACTTTTTGAACAAGCAGTGGGAAATGAAAACTGATAAGTGGCAACACGTTAAATTAATTGATAATATACAGTAGTTATTGTTGAACCTATGGAAAGCATCACAGGATATTCAAATCTGGACCAGGTTGTTAGAAATTTATACTATATTCTCCTTCATGGCCAAAAACAGGTTGCAACAATTTAGCCACTATTATTTACTTTGTACTGTAGACAGATCGTTCACATAGTAAGCCATTTTAGTATTTTGATTTCTACTGAAGCTTCTTTACAATAGTGCACTTTGAAGTAACAGTGTGCTCTTAAAACAACTGAAAATGTTAAATCGTCACATACAAATAAATAGTAGTGGGACCTATTTGTGTAGAGTTTGTTTTTAATCATTTATACAGCTCACCATCTACAGGCACCATAAAGGGGTTTATATCTCACCTTGTGCGCAATCTTGAAGTCCTCACTCAGGAACTAGATTGATGTGTGAGATGTAATAATGGAGCTACAGCAGTTGCTCCAATAACCCAATTAACAGGCAGGAAGCACAAAAAGAAACTGTTTTCTATTGTATAGGTATGTGACTGCAAAGACAAATCATGCACTAGAAAAATATCATTACTCTTAATAGAGAGGCCATCTAGTAGTTTTGTTAAATAAATTTCCATCCATGTCAAACCACTGAGTCTCAAAATCATCAGGATAGTGGCCAATGCTTAGCTTTCTTTTCTAAAGTACTATACTACTGTTCAATAATTAGCCCTCATAAAACTTAGAAATATAAAAATTAGGATTTAATTAACAACACACAATAAGTAAGGTCGCAAACTAGAATTACAATCCAAGTTGGAAGAATACAACAGACAAATTTACATTCCAAAATGTAATTCACTTGGTGATTTCATTCTCAATATTCTTTTAGTGGTTAGTGTTGTTCCTTTTTCATGAAGCTGTATAAAACAGGGAAATTTATTAAAGATACAGGATCACTTTTCACCACTATGCTGAAAGTTTTGAAACCTTGTTCTGTATAACAGTGTGTCCGATATTTTATGGATTACTGGCAGTCAATGTATAAAATTTTAGAGTAATAACCAAAACTTTGAACTCTTTTTTCTGCTTGACAACATTGTAGCCTGTTCCATTCCTTGAGTAAGTCAATACAATCGCTTAGGATTCTTGAAAAAAGAAAGACATACATATTTTGATTTTTTTTCCCTTTTGCAATCTAATTCTTTACTCACTTTTGCCAGTTTTCACTGGTTTATTTTTTATATTAAAGGAGTTTTTATATTAAAGGAGTTACTGAACAGTTAGTGAACAATTTAAGTGAAAGAACAGCTCTAAGTCAGATAACAGCACTGATGGAGATTACTCTGACAACACTGGAGACTCCCCCAAGTCCTACATTCGCCATTAACATAAGTTAGGGGTGTGACCTACAGCTGGTGATGGGGAAGGTCTAACAGGGGCTGAATTACTCTGCACTAGACCATGTACTTTCAGATACAGCCCAAGTAGAAAAGACAAATGCAAAGTTAGTTCCTGGAACAACATACTAAAGAACCTCATTGGCTCGGACCAGGGTGCCAAACCAACAATGTTACAAGCTGCTGTGCTTGCACTATATTGTGCAGTAGCTGAATACACTGGCCTGTTTGGGGAAGATCAGCACATGCAAAGATTTCTGTTCAGCTCAATGTAGACATTGCAGGTGTATCACCCGATGCCTTAAATCAGTGGTGTCCAACCTTCTCGAGTGGGAACAGAGGGACACTGCCAGGTCTGTCTGTGGGCCTGATACGGCCCGTGGGGTCAATCTGGGGTGCAGGCTGGGAGCAGCAGGGGCCTGGTCTGGCTGTGGGGGTGGAGAGAAGCAGCCTGGCCCTGATCTGGATGTCTGGGGGGATGTGGGGAGGGTGGGAAGGAAAGGGACGGCCAGGCTCTGATCTGAATGTGTGGGGCAAGAGAAGATGTGCCTTTGACCCAGATGTGGAGGGGATTGGCTTGGATCTGATTTGTTTTTATGTTAATGGTCTGCATGGGGCCAGATCCAGATGTTGGTTATCGGGCAGGGGGGTGGGGTGACAGTGTTAATTACCACTGCTCTGCCACCTCCAGATTTCCTGACTGGTGGGGATCCCCA
The DNA here is from genome assembly GCF_001723895.1 of Crocodylus porosus. Lineage (NCBI taxonomy): Eukaryota > Metazoa > Chordata > Crocodylia > Crocodylidae > Crocodylus > Crocodylus porosus. The sequence continues at coordinate 17,584,639 of NW_017728886.1, forward strand.
CGGGCTGGATGCCATGGGTCTACGGGCTAGATTTAGCTCATGAGCTGGGGTTTGAGTAGCACTGCCATAAACCAACATATGCCTGTAGTCTTCATGGCTCATCAGAATCACCCCACCAGACATCAGGACAGTGGCAGCAAGTGAAACAAATGAACCCGGCAGATCCAAGACAAGAGGCACCCACACTGCCATTCCCAGGAGACTAAAATGACAGAAGTTTCCTCCATACAATGCAGCACTGGATGAAGCAGCAACAGCCACATGAATGACACTGTGGCCATCACGACTAGAGATGAGACAGGAGGGATGAAGAAAAAGAGTGAGTAAAGAAAAAGAATATCTGAGCAGCCCAACACCTCCCTGTAGGCTCAGAGCTTGACTGGCTGATGTGGAGAAGCTTGGACCACCTCTGAACAGGGACTGGTAGGACTGAAGCGACAATGCAGCCGTGGGGCACTGCAGCAATGCAACCTCTGAGTGCAAACGTGGAGCAGCTGCCAGACTGCAGGATACCTGCCGACTGCCCACGTACGGGGACCAGGCCCCAGTGAGGACCTCACTAAGGCTACAGAGTGAGCAATAGCATGTGTCCGTTTGTCAGGGTGGATAAAAATCAATGCTTTTAAAAGGTAAAATTTAAAAAGTCAGGTTTAAAATTTAAATTCAGATTATTTTTTATTAAATCATATTTGATTTTTGGTTAAGATGCTTTAAAAATAAATTTATATAAAGATAATTTAAGATATGTTAAAGCTCAAAGATATAATCATGGAATAGAGATTTTAACTTCTAATTGTATACTATTTGAGACAAATTATTCATGTACCCTTTTTATAAGTTTTATAAATAGGTCTCAACAGGCTATATTAGGGGCCCTATCATATGGGGTTCCCAGAGGCTCCTCTATAGATCAGTAAAGATTAAAGAAAATCACTCTACCCAGTGGGACTCAGTGCTCAATCTAGAAGATCCCATGAAGCATCTCTGTGATGCTTAGTTTCTCAGACAAGGTTCTTTGGGTAGATGTGATATCTTTTATTAGACCAACTAAATTGTTGGTAATATTGTTCTTTGTAAGTTTTTGGGCACAAACACTCTTCTTCAGGCATCAGGAAAGTTTGTTGTCTCCAGAGATAACATCCTTGTTAACAGCAGTTTATGGAGATGAGAGATAACAGACCTGATGATTACCCACCCATCAGCCTTCTTGACTCTGCAAGTTTGTGTACACACAATCAAACCCTTACCTTTCTCTAAAAGTGCAAAACTTCAAGAAGTTAAATGAATAAAGGATATCAAACACCAAGAATGCACTTTTTGTAGAAAACAATGATTAAATTAAACAATGGGGTTATTTGACCCATTAAACAATGGGGTTATGTGAGCCCAGTAGTCTTTCCTGCACAGAGCAGGGGTGCTGGACCCGATGATTTCACAAGGTCCTTTCCAGCCCTAAACTTCTGTGAACGTCTGTTCTGTGAAGGTGTTTTTTGACTCAGCAGCTAGGTACAGATATTCAAAAAGCCCAAGGCAGAGTTGATCTAAGTTGCACGGTTTTCTGTATGCAACGTAGTTTTAGATCAGTAGTGAACAGAACACACATTCGTCCTTTGGTGGAGGGGGGGAATCTTAGACCGGGTTTTAAACCAGTCTATGTGTACCAAACTTCTGTCTTGTAATAGGTAAAAACTAGTTGTGTGCCAAACTTCAGTTCTGTTATGGGTAGACCAGTTTCTGATAACTTTTACCTGTAACAGTGTAATGGCTGTACATGGCCATCATCTCCAACTCCAAGCAGACAAAAGTGACACACCACTGAGCCTAAAATGCCCTTTCCCCATCAGAAACAAGATAAATACATTTTGGTAAGTAGTTTAATACCTTCAATGCTTATATTTTGGTTAAAGTTAACTAGCTGCCTCCATTAAATAGCATCATTATTGGACAGAGAGATATAACAATTGTATCAGTATCAAAAGATACCTGTACACGCTGTTGCACTAAAGCTGTTATATTTGCATGATTCTATAATGATATCTGTGTAGTAAAACTGCCCCCACTCCAACACTGCTTCATCCACAGTCAAAGTTAGACATTTTTTTCATTTATAGGGTTATAACAGTTACAGAATAAGAGATGCTAAATACTCAGGAGCATCAGTTCCCCTTCTCCCTTGTGTTTTAAAATGTCTAAAATATACTTTTGCCCATGCTTTCAGGTTGCTTCCTTGCAAAAAAATTATTCTCTTCTGCCACCTTGTGGTTTTTAATTAGACACATCAATACAGCACCGGCAGGAGCAGGACATTCCCAAGCCTTAAGATCTTCATCAGGAAAACCAGTATAGTATCAGTTATATTAATATATATCAGTCTATTAATATCTAGTTGCTAATAGGAAAAGTTAATGGGAATGAGCAAGTGCGTAATGTAGAACTTCTTTATATTCTACAAGATTTTCACAGTCTTTGTTTTAATTAAAAGTTCCATTTAAAAGCATATATATAGTTGTTTCAGGGTTTTTTTTATATATGTATGCTTCTGCCAGGCAATGGACAGCAGTAACAAGAGCCACATCTTAAAACAGGTAGGGTTTCTCAAAATTTTTCACTCTCCTGAGCCCATGTGAAAAGACTTGGGAAAATACATCTTAATTGGGTGTTCCAAAGTGAACAAACTTCCCCACTCACAAGGAACAGTAAATGATAGCAGGGTTTATTAAAGGGGAAAAGGGACAGAAACACACAACCACTAGGGAAAACCTTAACGGTTAAGTACATAGCTCAAACTAAGCAACTATTAACTATTTATTTGATTTATATACCACCCTTCAGAGTGCCTTACAGCACTTATTAAGTAAGCAAAGAAGAGAAAACAGGAGAAACAAAATATAGTAACTGCTAGCCCCTACCTCTCCCCTGACCTCTTCGGATATCACAGTTTAACCCCTTAGGGAAAGGAGCTCATCCTGCCAAAAGAGAATTCTCTGTTCCTCTGAACTGATAACAGGGACTGTTGTCCTCTCAGTGACCTTTCCTCAACTTTTTCTTTTAACATTTATAAACTACCTATACATTTTCTAAAGGAAGAATCTGTGGATACAACAATTTGGTTCACAACACCCTTTACATTTAAACATTTATCCACAAAGAGCCGTAAGAGGCACAAGCAACCCTCAATCCTCCGAATATGCACAGTAGTGGAATATGCACAGATAAGGAGTATAAAAAGGGCTTCACAACAGAACATATATAACATAAGCAGGGTTACATATGAAGATACCTTCATTTCAAATATACACCACACTTCTTTGTTTTCTGCTGAAATGTACCATTTATAGACTATGCACTTACGTCTTTTGAGGGACCTTTTCTCTCTATACCACAATCATGGTCGTTAGGATTTTCTAGATGCATCTCCTGGACAGGTCTGGAGGTTGAATCATCCTTAGCAGGTGGCTGACCACTCTTAGTGGAAAGACCACATCTCCAGAACCTTCTGGCAATCCAAGAGAGTCCAAGTTTACTTTTGGGCATGATATAATACCTATGGGCATTTTTACATGTGATCCGAGACAGGGAGGGGGAGTGGCACTTTAATTAGAGAGTCTCTCAGAGTCACTCTAATTAAAGCGGCCTGGAGCATCACATGCATCAGGGTCCCTGCGCTGAAAAATGGCAGTGGGGGCACTTTAACTAAAGCTCATTGAATGAGCTCTAGTTAAAGTACCCCTGCCGCCATTTTTCGGGGACACTGATACATGTGACGCTTGAGTCTCCTGGAGCTCAGTAATTACCACACTCCAGCAGACTTGATTCATCAAATCTACTCCAATGTGTCGTAATTATAGAGCTTCGGAGTGGCCTCAATGTATAGGCATCCTGTATGCTCAGTTAGTTATATTTTATGTGATCGTTCTACCAGTAAGGCATGGCAGTCTTTTCTAGAGGTTTTATTCAGCATTAATTATATACTGTAAATATACTATTTGCTTTAGCTAATGTAGAATATTCATTTTTTCTAGTTTTAGTAAAAGGTCATACAGATTCTAAGGAATTATCTATTTCATCTATTAAATGTAGTTTATGAGTGTACACACACTTGAAGAAGAGACACCCCTTTTAGAAACAGATATCTGAACTGGATGGTGATATCCATTAAGAAATCACCTTTTGCCAACAATTCTTTCACAATGATATTCTAGCTATTGCCATTTTCCTCCATAGTTAGAAGAAAATAACTGACGTATCTCAAGTACCACACAGTACAGATTGTTACTATATGGTGACTTTTTCATAACCAACCCTCTATCTTTAAGCTTCTACAAATATGAGCAGTCAAAGTATGAGTACTTCATATTACTACTGCATCCTTGTTGTTTGTCTGAGCACATTATACAGAGTCACTGCAAAGAGCAAAACAGGGGGGGAAATAAACTCCTGCCTCTTCTTTAAGCAAAATATAAAACAAAGTCTCAGAAATAAGCATAGGTGCTTTTTCTGAATATAAGCTATTTTTGCAAATAGTTAACTTTTCCTCAACACCATTTAAGCTATAAATATCTCTTTGAACTCTGGATAGCAGCAAACTTAGTACAACTGCATGTCAAACACAAGTTTTACTTTGATTCACCCACTTTAAGATAAGCCATGAAATGTGCCAAACAGCTGTTTCTTCTCATAACTCCCTGCATAACTAAACCTTCTGCATATTTACAAAGCAAAAAAATGGCACCAGCAAGGTAGAAATATGTACACATTACCCAGACCCAAATGGCTTCTGCTTACTTGCTTCAGCCAAGTATAAACCATGAGAAAGTATATTAAGTTAACTTACAAAAGTAACTTCCCTGTCAGAGTTTCACTTTAGTAGTAAACAACTGCCCCTTCAAATGCTTTCTCCTCTGCTGAATCCCTGAAGTAAACAGAAAAAATTGTGCAAACCCAAACTCAGGATGTTGAGCACTTATAAGAGTAGCCCTCTAGCACTATTATAAAGACTGTTCAGTCTAGCCTGAGATGGTCAACCAGTAGCAAATTAGAGGTTGATAAGTGAGGCACCTGCCCCACATGCCAATTTAGAGGGGGCACCAGTGTGCAGAAAGCCCATGCTGCAGCAGAAGAGGCCAGGGTGCAGGGAGCCTGTGCTGTGGGAGCAGTAGCTAGAGTCTTTGTGTTTCTGGGGTCAGGTAAGACTCTCCAGAGCTCTGCATCCCTCTTTTGATCCTTCTCTCTGGTGCTCAATACACACATACATGTGCTTACCCACTAAATTACCAGTTACACCACTTATCTTTCCCTGTTAAACTGCCCCAGAGATCTCCCAAAATTAGCACATCAATCTGTATTTCATCACACACAACTGAAAACTCTTTACAAACATTAATTCTCACAACAACCATGTGAGTGATATAGGTGTAGAAGCTTTGTCTTACTGTGGCAGAGCATCTTTGTTGTCTGCTACTTTAAGAGTGTGACGTGCAACTGGCAGGTGCAGCCCCAGCGCTGATTAATGGCCATTTTAAGATTCGGGCGAGCAGAGCTAGAGGCAGCAGTCTGCTGTCTGGTAATGATGAAACAACATCTCCTGGCATAGCTGCTGCTCTGGTAATACTAGGAGGTAAGGGTAGGAGCTTATGGGGATGGCTAGGAGGCTCTTGGTCCTGGGCATGACTTGAAACTGCACCCTGCCAGGGAAGGGTGGCCTGGTAGGGCTCCTAGTGGTGTGGGAGCCCCAGGAAATGCCAGGTCAGCTACCTCCCCAGTGAAAGGCAAAGAAGGGCCCCTTAACCCCAGCCCCTGCCTTTAGGTGGGTTATTTAACACTGGAGGCAGTAGAGGGCCAGGCACACCCCGGTGTGGCACCTGACCCCAGAGTGCAGATAGAGGGCCCAGGTACAGCTGCAGCCACCTGAGCCCATGTGGGGTGCAAGACCCTGAAGAGTGAGAGTTGTGGGCCAGGCATGCCCAGGGTGGCACCTCAGCCCATTGGGGCATAAGGCCCAGAGAGTAGGTGGTGGAGCCAGGCACACCCAGAGAGGCACCTGAGCTCCAGTGGGGTGTAGGACCCTGGAGAGTGAGGTGAGGTCCCAGACAGCAAGGGGGCGAGTGAGGTGAAACCTTGAGGACAGGGTTTGCAAGGTCCAGGTAAGCCTTCAGGCGCTTGAAGCCAAAGGTGGGCCAAAGTCCAAGGAGAGGCCCTGAAACCAAGGGGCATGATGCTCTGGTGTGGGGCCAGGGCTAAAGTAGGCTCACAGTTAAGAAATTGCTCTGTTAATGTACAGCGGGGTAGCAAGAGATTCCCAGGAGGCTGTGCTGGGGCTGACCAAAGAATGGAGAGCTAAGCCCAAGGATCTCATGGAGTAGAGTGGGATGTGTGTGGCTCAAGGGGGAGGTATGCAAGAGACTGGATGAGAGCCAGTGGAGTGTAAGGCCTCAGTGAGAGAGGAGTGGTATGAATGTGGCCTGTAACATGACAGTGTGAGAGAGACACAACTGTGTGTCTAGTTGGGCCCAACCTTGAGCCAGTGATTGAACAGCAGGTCATCTGCAAGGCTTGGGATGCAGTACAGGGGTGGCTGGAGCTGCATACATAGACCCAGGAGAACAGGACATTCAAAGGGCAGCCTCCCACCTAATTAAGACCCTAATTATTTAACAGCAAGGCATGGCAGGAGGGAAAGGTAGGCACGGCCCAGAGGCAGGTGGGGGACTAGTGCTGTGGCTGGTCAGGGAGTTCCCACCTTGCCACACTTAGACTTACATATGGAGATTAAATCTCCTGAGAATGGAAAGTGCCAGGAGGGTGATCTACCATACTATTACTATGAATGCAGAGAAGTGACTTCAAGCCGTGCTTTTGACCTGTGCTAACAGCTATCCTCCAACTGACCTACCCATAACTGGCTATTTGAAATTCACTGTCAAAGACAGCTACCTTCTTTTGTACTTTTACCACACTAACTCTTCATGGCACCTGGCCTGTCAGGTCTATGATAAGTCCTGTCAGTGGTGGGCTTACTAGCACCAAGGTTTTCTGAGTCTTATTACTATCCACTATGCCATGTCCCCCCCCTTAACATTTTTTGTTTTTTGAGTTTAGTTTTCCATGATGTCTACAAATTGCAGGAAAACTGCTCTCCTGATCTCTTCATTCCGGAACCCAATAAAATGAAACTTCCTAATGTTATACTGTATTATTCTTCCTCTTGTCCCTGCAGCCATTTGAACTCCTGACAGCTCATGCAGAGCACAGGAATCTTAATAGTCATCTTTCAATACAATGTAACTAATGAGAAAAATTCTCAGCAGATCTCAACAAGTGTGTTTTGTTCTGGTAATGCTGACATTCTGGTGGACTGCTGAGATGTGGCTGGATGGCTCCCGAGTATACTAGATTTGTGCATTATATTAATGATGTGTGGGGAATGCCAATTTATGCTCAACTTTTGGGATCCTGTTACTGTTTATTCTTCATTGTCATTCACATGAACTTGTATGTTAACAACCCAAATGTCTGGGGAAAACCTTTGAATGAGTTGCTCAAGATCAGTGCCTTGTGTCTGAATTCCCCAATGCCACTTCAAAGCTAGCTGAACATGGGGAAGCAGAAAAGTTTAAAACAGTGGATCAGGTACAGCAAAGAATTCTCTCTCTGCCTCTGCATTAACTCTTTGGAAATAAAAAAATATATATCCTCTACATTTTTTACTATGTAGAAGAAAGTCTTTTACATGTAGTCAGAGGTATACATGCTGGCTATAACTGGAGATCTCCTTTAATTGATGGTAATGAACTTTGACTGTGAAGCTGTAGTTATTTTTGTCCCAAATGACAAACTGCCATGTCCCATTATCCAAAGCTTTAAGGTCTGACACACTCAATTTCATTTAATGAAAACAACTTGAAAAGAACAGACAAGGTAACACATGCCAATAGATGGGCATGGGGCATTACTTCCCCAGTTAGCAGAGAAATAAATGCCCATGATGTTTTTAACCATGGCTGTGTTGTTTATGTTAGTTTTATTTCAGAAAAGGTTTGCACGAAAGACATGCAGCCTTCCATCAAGGCCATGACATCATCCCATTCATTAGTTGTACTTTCACCTATTCATTTCTTGCCCTCATCATATCAGTAACACTTATGCCTTGTTAATTATCAGCAGAAAGGATTCATGCATATTCTAACAAAAGGGGAAGATTGTTGGAATTGCTAAAGATACATCCTACCAGAAGACTGATCATTGCAGAGGGTCTTTTTTAAATTAAAAAAAAAGAAAACTACAAACTACTGCATTGTATTATTTTTTCTAGATGATGAAAGGGTGTTTCTAGAGCAGTTTAAGCTAATGATGTTGAAGCAAACAAGTTCTGAGCCTATAATGCTTTTTTTTTCCAAATAACTCTCTCAGAATAGATCAATGTAGTACCTAACTCTTTCATAACACTGTCCAGTAGACACTTCATGAAGGAGGTCAGTACCATTACCATTCTCATTTTAGAAATGAGAAAATGAAACCGCAGGGAAGTGAAGTGACTTTCTCAGGCAAGAGATGAGCAAGAGTGAGAGCCCGGGTACAGCTGTAAAAAATAATTTTCTTGGCCCATCACTTAGAGCATGTCACATTAAACATAAGCTGCTTGTCTCTGCTTTCAAAGACCTTCACAGACTATCTACATTCATCTTCCATCTTTCATTCAGTATCAGATGGTTGGTTCCTGCCTCCCTTTGGACCAAAAGCCAGCCTCTGTCATGCTGTCATTAACTTTTGAACAAGCATTTTCCCGCTTTCCCCTATGCTGCCCCTCATGCTTGTTTAAAGCACCTTGTAAACTTTTGCCAAGTTGTTTCACCATTTTTCAAGTCTCTTCTTAAAACTTTTCTTGGTCTACAAAATTTGATGTTAGGCAGCTGATGCTTGGTGACCACTGCCTGTCATGCTGATTAGTGTTTTCCCACTGTTTCTTTGCTCTCTCCATGTGGATCTATCGTTATCTCTTTTTTTATGCTTAAATTATAAGATTTGTGGGTTGCGGATGTCTTTTTGTTCCATGTTTTAACAGCAACTAGCCCAATGGCCCCAGTCCATGACTAGGACTCCTACATGCTAAATAAATAAATAAACAATTATCATTGATGATGATGAGCCCAGGTCTCCTGAATCCCCATCCAGTGCTCTATCCAATAGGCCATAATAAGAATTATCACTATACCTTAGGGTTGTAAAATCAATCCCAAAATATAAAAAATGTACTTCCATACTGCACGCCACACATATATCAATTATTTTATAGTAGCAATGCTCCAGATACAATAAAGATATATGGACATTTGTTTTAGTAAATGAGGTGGTGCAGGGGGAAAGTACTAGAGAACTCATTCCTTTCTTACAGACCCACATGTGTAGTTGGCTCTGACTTTCCAAATTAATTGAAGCCTGTTGAAAATCCTTGCTTTGTGTGAATGAATTGTGTTAGCTTCCTTGGTTTCCCTATGATAGTACAACACCAAGATCAGGGGTCAACAACATTTGACCTGCAGGCTAAATCTGGCTGGTGGAGCCTTTGGATCTGGTCCATGCAACCATGATTTTGGTGGCATTCAGCCTGGGGGGATGGGCATTCTTTCTGCCCCATGCTGCAGTCAGGAGAGGAAGGTTCTTCCTGCATGGCACTACAGTCAGGTGGGACTTGCTGTGGTCAAGAAGGGACAAGGAGAGGTGGTGAAAGCAGCCATGTCCTATTGCTTGCGCTTCTCAGACCCAGCCTGGGTCATTCTGTCCCCCTGCCACAAAAAGTTGCTGACCTCTGCCTAAGATAAAGCATACATTGTGTGATGACTATAGTTTATCTACAAATTTTTGTATGGTTTTGGCATGTTTGAAAGAAGTTAAGGGATACATTCTAGAAGGGAGTTTAAGGACCTATTGCAATTAAAATTGCTCTCTCATTCTCACTTATGGCCTTGTTACACCTTATGCTGTGATCTGCACAACGTTGATTGATGTTAGTGCCAGCTTGGAGTTTGGAGCAGTCACACCCTTAGTCTAGAGACCTTCTCTGACTGCCCCCCACCTGCACAGCTGTGACTTGTCACTAGAGGCCTGGTGAGCAGGGGCAGGACTAGGAGCTGGAGCTGTGAGTTGCCACTAGAGGGCTGGTGAGCCAAGAGAGGCTTCTTTCCCTGCTCTACAGCCAGGGGTGTGAGAGATCCTGGGATACTGGAGGACTTCAACTTGGACAGCACATCTGTGAGGAATGGCCACACCTTTATGAAACAGCAGTTGGATAGACAAAACAGAGATAATCCTGCCGTAGAGTAACTCTGAGCTACATAACAAGTGCTTAAAACCACTTTAAGATGTTAATGTGTGGACAGTCCAGGGGTTAAAGCTCCAGGAACTGCCCAAAATTACCATGTAACAAAGCCCTTACCTGAAGTCATATTACACCATTCTGGCAGTGTAAATCTGTGCCAATGATTGAATCTTACCCTTTTATTCATTAACTCCTTATTGAAATGTCATAAGTAGTCTAAATTAGAAGAAGTTTAGAAGAAATTAATAATAATGAGGTCAGTTACACTCACAAGACCTGTCAAAAATTATGAGTAATGAAATTTGTCAGCACGTTTATACCTCAAATCTATGAGATGGAAACAGGGACTGGATAACTATAATTCACAGGCAGGCTAAAATTTGGGACAGAATTTGGAAAGCCTTAGCTTTGGAAAGCTTTAGGACTGTATTTAAAGAGTCTGATTTTCAAGCAAGAAAAAATAATTACTTGTCAACTGACTGTAAGATTTTAATTTATATATCTAGCATAGCACATCTGCTATCTTATTTTTTGTACACATTCAGGAAGAAATATGCTATCCACTATGAGACATATGGTGGCACTCTTCTACACTGAAAGATAGTTGACCATGTAAATAATCTAATTAATTTCAAGATGATCCTTATAGTGTAAGGTACAATTCAACATGAATTAGGGATCCAGAAGCTAATCCTACATGATTGGCCATTATCATTGTGCTACCGAACCAGGCTCTCTCTCAGAACAAATGCCTGCAATTCCTACAAATTTAAAAACACCTATCTACCTGACAGACGAGATAAAAGTCACAGCATTTATGTCTAGATCTGAATTTCCCCAAATTCAGAGTGAGCTCAGATGCAGGGTTCTCTCCTGATCAGTACCCAAGTCAACAAGCATTTTTATTTGCATGTGCCTGTTTTGTCTGGTTAGTTTTTAAACAAGGCAAAATAAGCATCCATGAGGCAGGCCATCTTTTTTGTTTAGATTCATTAAAGAATGAAGAATTTCTTTCTATCAACTGAAATTAGATTGAGCTGGGGAGCAGGTGTTTTAACTGTACATAGTGATTCATTCAAAATGTCAGAATGTTTAAAGCATTTTCCTAACACCCCTGGTGATGTTGTACTACAGATAGGCTATAAACTTGAAAACTCAGTTTACAGTTGTGATGGGAAACACTGAATATTTTGATTACAAATTTAGACTCCTCATCCCAAGATGTCCCACTAGATCCCAGGCTCAGAGATAAATTCAGGCTTTTTTTGCCTACATATTGTTTTCCAGAACAATAATTCAAGGCATATGCTGTTTACCCACTAAAAGAGCAAATAGAGCCCTTTGTGCTATGCTCTCAGGAAATGCCCTTATATATATATGTGATACTGAGACCTTCTTTCTTTTATTAATACTGGTTTTGCCACTGGGGGATCTGAGGCACTGAGGAACAACCCTGAGGGGGAAATTTAAAAATAATATTTATTTACTCCAGTTTGTGTATTATTTTCAGTTGCTTATTTAGAAGCATAAACTTTTGCCTTTCTAGTTTCAGAGCCTATGCTGGTGTGACTCCTGTTCCAAAATGAACAAAAGACTCTTCAGTGGGGAACCCCAAAACATTTTACAGTTGATTTGCTCTTCTAGCCTAAGTACAGACTGTCAAAAATCCTGAGGCTGAATCGATGCAGTCTTCTCAGATTAATTTAAACTGCATAGATTGAACTGATAAGCAAGTGAATGGGCATTGCCTTTTGATTCCAGAAATGCAGCCACATGCCTTCAGTGGCCCAGGCCAGAAGTGGGGTGGGCACTAGAGCACGAATCCCTGCTTGGTTGGAGCAGAGAGCTTGGGCCAAGGCTAGCCCTCCCACCCTACAAGGCGGGATTTGCAGGGGAAGGGCAAAAACATCATGGGATGCTGAGGGACTCTGAATTAACTTGAATCTGGAGGGGACAGAAGTTCAATAAACCAATTAGACCTAAATCAGTTAAGTCTGACACTACATCCATCCAGATTTATCTTAAAATAGTTCCAGCCATTTTGAAAGTGGTTTATGTTCACTGAACTTCTATTGTGTTACAGATTTTAACTGGTTTCCAGTCACTTATGCTGGTTTATGTGTAATTTCAGTCCCTAGCCCTTTAAATATTCTGGCAGCTGCAATAGGAGATGCCGGAATCCTTTTAAGAGAGTCATTCTTAACAGGTGCATCTATAGATAAGTGGATTATGGAGCCACACTAAAACTACACATCTAGCACTGTCCTTGTTCTTCCTTCTTTCTTGTCATTCAAATAGAAATAAAAATCACCTAGCCAAATTCTCTGTGGGTGTCAACAGGCAGAACTCTATTGAAAAGGAGACAGACATAGGGGAGTATATACTAGAAAGTGACAGGGTGTGTAGAGGGAAGGAGATGTTGAGGAAGCCTAAATTGATGGATTGAGTACCTGACAGAAGGAAAAGTATAAATGAAGAAAACCTTGCAATAGCACATTTATGTAATTTAAAAAGGAAATGATCCATAGCAGGATAAATAGATTCGGTGAAGGTGCAGGTATTGAGAGGATAGAGGGGGAACTGCATTCACCAGTCGAAGTGTCTCATTAAAGAATGGGTTGGTTTGAGTGAGACAGCAGGTATCTTATAGTGAAGTGTCAAGGGGTGAAAGCAGTCCAAAATTATGCTACTGAATTTTAATTTAGATATTTCAAGAAAATAGAGCAGTCAGGATAGAAATTCCTTAAAAATAACTTTTTTTTTACCTGGTCTGTAACTTATGGCTTTCCAATCAGCATGAACCAGGAAGGAAAGGGGTGAGGACCCTCCTCCCTCACCCTACCCCCACTCCAACACCCCATTCCCCTTCATTAATGCTAGTGGGAAAGAAAAACTTTAACAAAACTATGGAAAAGAATAACCAAATTTCTTTCAACAATAACCAAAAAACAGTTTGAACAAATAATTTAGACAATTCCCATATTATTAAAACCAAGTTTAATCCATCCCTAGTTTTACTGGTAAGCAAAACATGATTCTTTAAATAAAGATGCCTGGCAGGACAGGAATAAATAGTCCGAGAAACTACCCTAAAATAATAAAATGTCATCAAAATCATTTCTGGCAAGTGTGACAAAGCACCCCTTTAGGTGTCTGTCACTGTAAAGGCAGGAGCTGCCAGGTGGTTGATGAGAATGGCCATTTTTGGAGAGCTCTGTTATAAGAGCAGAGCAGTTTGTGTTTGACTGCCTGGGGAGTAACATTGCCCAGTGGAGCTCCTGCTCCAGAAATATCTTGGAGGTAAGAGTGAGGTTATGGGAAAGGAGGAGGCCTCATTGGTCCTGGGCATGACCTAAAACTGTACCCTGCCGAGATAGGAACATTTGGTGGGTCTGCCTGTGGCAGGGCAGGACCACCCAAATGCCGGGACCAAGAATCTACCCAGTGTAAAGTGTGTTAGGGAACCTAAACCCCTTCCCCCACCCTTGGGTAGATTACAGAGAGAGTTGAGGGGGGGCAGGTAAGCTTAGGAGAAGCACTTGAGTCCCATGGGGTGTTAGACCCTGGAGGTGGGCCAGGCATGCTCAAAGAGGAGCACCTGAACCTAAGGAGGGGTAAGACCCTGGGCCCTGAGAGCAGCCAGGTGGAGTTGTGGGGCCAGTTAAGCTCAGGGAGGAGCGGCTGAGTCCCAAGGGGGTGGAGGATCCCAGGCCCCAATGTATGGGGTGGAGTTGTGGCCCGAGGGAGGGGCATAGTGGTCTGATGAGGGGCCAAGGTGAAGTAGGCCCATAGTTGAGCAATTGCTCAATCCCATTCAGATGAGGGTTATGGGAGAGGCCCAAAAGACTGCACCAGGGCTGATCAAGGGGTGAAGAGTAAAGCCTAAGGATCTCTGTGAGTAGGGCAGTATAAATGTGGCCTTCAAGAGACCAGGTGAGAGCTGGTGGAGTATGAGACCCTGATGAGAGGGGGCTGGTATGTTTGTGGCCTGAGAAGGCAATGAGGGAGAGACACAACTATGTGTCCAGTTGGACTTGGCTTTGAACCAGAGCTGGAACACACTGTGAGACATCAGCAAGGCATGGGACACATGTAGGATCATGTACTTATTGCCCACGGTCATTTGGGCACATGAAGAGCAGTCTCCCACCTATTTAACATCACAATCATTTATCAACAAGGCATGGCAGGTGAACAAGGTGGGTGGTTTGCCCAGAGACAAAAGCGGGGCCACACTAGTATCAGGCCTGGAAGGTGCTCTTGTCACAGCAAGAAGTACTTATACATTGTTGCAGAAAGTTATTTCAATTCAGTCAAAAAGCTACTGTCATGTGATCACATACATTCCCAAACTATTATCTCTATTCAAAGTACACAGTTATCTATACGTATAAAATGAAGTGTATGTATGTTTACTTAGAACTCAACAATAGCTCGTCTTATCTACTCTAAACTGTCACGCTCCAGCTGGACTCTGCCAGCTTTGCTCAGCAGCAGATGCCGTCAGCACTCTCCTCACAATCTGGAAAGCCCCTATTTGGCTTGCTGCATGGCCCTGGCCATGTGCTCAGGAAGCCCCGTCCCCTGTGGAAAACCCCGCAAACATTTTAGCGCGAAAATGTGACCAATTGGGGCTTGAAAATGTGACCAATTGGGGCTTGAAATTGTGCTTGTCATCTGGCCTATAAAAGCTAGGGTTGAGTTTTCACCTGGGGAGAAGCCCGAGCAGCCACTGCTCAGTGGGTAGGCCTGGCCAGCTTCCCATGACTTCTCCTGCCTCCAGAATCATAGGCAATCGTTTGTGCACTAGTTCGTATCTCGTCACTAGTTCGTTATCTCATCACTAGTTCGTTATCTTGTATATCAACCGTTCGTTCACCGTCATTTTCGGTCTCGGATCCATCGTTCTGTTTTCCGTTTGTTCAGCCCTCACCCGAATCGGGACAGATCCAAGTGTAACTACCTGCACAGCCACATCCACACCGGTGGTGCATAAGTAAGAAATCAAATAAAATTTTCTGGAACCTTTACGAGTCCACCTCTCCCTCTCACAAACTAACATCAGGGGACAGAACCCACCGGGGCATAGTCACAACCTGGCTTGCGCCCCGCACATAAACCTTCCCAAAAAATCATTGAATACCACTCAAGGAAAATTCCAGGCAGATTTTTTTTTTTTGCTTGACCCTTTTGGGGGTTTCCAGTGACTGGGATTGCTTTACTTCTCAGATAACAAACTGAGATGCAATGAATTCAGTTCAACTGTCATTATTGTAAAGTAAAGTGTATGCCAGTATGTATGTATGTATGTTCACCTATAACTTGAGAATGGCTGATCCTATCTACTCTAAACCTTCCAAAATCACTGACTACCAACTGAAGAAAATTATAGGCAGGTTATTTTTCACTTAACCCTTTTGGGGTCTTCCAGTGACTGTTTAAGGGAATAATGCTTTTTACATGGACAGTTATATGTGGTTTGCTGCAGAGTTTGTAACTGAAGAGTTGTCTATACTGACGCCAACAGGAAACACCATGAACATTGTTTACAAAAAAGTTATACAACAAAGAACATTCATCTGGATCTCATTTGAAACATCGCTCCACATTAAATATTAAATGTTAAATACGCTGTATTATGTTCAATATAAATAATATTTTTAACCAAAATATGTTGTACTAAGTTCTTTGAAAATAAACAAACACTGCAATTACAAAAATAATGACCCAGGCAAAGAACGGGTCCTTCTACTAGTTCTCTACTAAATCTGGAAGTTTTACAATGTCCTTTTATCTTGGTGACTGAGATGTTTCAGAAAGATGTTTATGAAAAGGCTTACTAGCAAGTTTTTTCATTCTGTAGGAAGAAGGAGTACAGGTGAAAATGTGTCTAGTTTATGTATACATAGTAAGAGTGAGAGATTACCAGGGATCCTGGTTTTCTCTGATTTAAAAAAAATCCCCAATTTTAAGTTTAGAAAAAGTAACCCCAAATCAACATTTTTCTGTGATTAAAATGGAATGCCACTAATATATATAATTAAAAAGTAACCCCAAATATATTATAGATGAACAAAAAGTCTTTTTTTTAGGCATTTTGGGAGTAAAAGGAAGGCACAGGGCAGCATAGGACCCCTACTGAACATGCAGGAGCAATCAGTGACAGAGAGGGGGGACAAGGCTGAGCTTTTCAATGAGCCACTGCACTTCCGCATCCGGTGAAGGAGGGAGAGCTGCGGAGGTCTAGGCATCTGTGCGTGTTTAAAATGTCCTCCTCTCCTTCCTGGAGAGATGCTCTTCAGAGCCCTTCTGACCTCACTGCCTGGGCCCACCCACCATCAGGTATCTTCAGCCCACAGCTAATGCTGGTTGGTCAATTTAAAAAACATCAGCACCCTCAGGTGAGAGAATCGGGTCAAACGGGGCAGAGGGCGAGTAAGCTCCCTGCCCTCCCTCAGGAATTTCTCCACACGGTCACATAGGCTCGGTAGTAAATGAGGCAGGGGGCTGCCTGCTTGCAGCAGTGAGGCAGACTGGGGGGTGATTTCTCCACATACCTAACCTGCTCGTTCACCACTGTTGGCTGCTCACCTTCTCCACAAACTGTGCTGCCCAGTGCAGTAGTCTGGGAGCTGACCTTGCCTGTGAAGACTGAGGTAAAAAAGGTATTGGGCACTTCAGCCTTTTCTGCATCGTATGTCACTACGCTGCCTCCCCCATTCAGTGAAGGACCCACACTTTCCCTGACCCTCCTCTTGTTGCTGACATACTTGTAGAAACTCTTCTTGTTACCCTTCACGTCTCTGGCTAGCTGCAACTCCAGTTGTGCTTTGGCCTTCCTGACTTCATCCCTGCATGCTCGAGCAATGCTCTTATACTCCTCCCTAGTTATTTGTCCAAGTTTCTACTTCCTGTAAGCTTCTTTTCTGTGTTTTAGCTCACTGAAGAGTTCCTTACTAAGCCAAGCTGGTCTTCTGCCATACTTGCTAGTCTTCCTGCATATCGGGATGGTTCGTTACTGTGCCCTCAGTAAGGTTTGTTTTAAATACCACCAGATCTCCTGGACTCCCTTCCCAGTGTGTGTATGTGCGGGGGGAGTGTGTGTGTGTGGCGGGGGTTGGACACAGAGCTGCCACTCTGTACCGCCACTGCTCCACCTCACTCCACAGGGCGCCCCAAAAGCATGGGGCCTGGGGCAGTTGCCCTGATTTCCCCCCCGCTAGGGATGGCCCTGACTCCTATTAAAGCTGGTATAAAAAAAGCAGAACACAACCCATGGACTTCAGTGAGATTCATGTAAACAAGGGAAATATTGTGTGTGGGGGGGGTTGTACACAGCTACACGGCTTTTGCAGAAGAGGAAAGAGATGTAGGGCATTTGTACACATGGTCTCAGGGTGTGGGGGCAGTGCTTTAATTACAGCGGTTCCACAAGCCGCTCTAATTTTAAGTGCTGCAGTACCTTGTGTATCAGCATCCCCACACTTCAAAATGGCAGCAGGGGCACTTGAACTAAAGCTCATTCAATGAGCTCATTAATTTAGTTCTCAAATTAGAGCAGCTGATACACAAAATGCTGATGCACAGAATAGTGATATACAAAGGCTTCTGCAGCACGGTAATTACCACACTCCAGCAGATTCAATAAACTGAGTCTGCTCTGCCACACTGTAATCACAGCACATTGGAGCAACTTCTGTGCTCGTGTACAGGCATCGATTGTTCCCAGAAATGTAGTCTGTTCCAAGCACTGCATCAGAGACCTATAATTACAGAGAGTCATGTTCTCCCCCAGGTTAACTCTGTTCCTTCCCAACAGAGTCTGCCTGTATATTAGAAAGACTACATGTGAATAAACACAAGTGTGTGGTGTATGAATATTACCAGAGTGTGAAAATGACAGCGCCCTGATGAAGAGCTCTGGGAAGGCTTTATCAGCTCTGTGTGCAAAATGAAACTACAGTATACAGGGCTGTAATGAATGACAAAAGGCACTTTCTGCATGTTCTTTTTGTGCATTTTTTGACTTTTAAAAATAAGGTTCCAGAAACTCAAGGTCAATACTGCAGACAAGGGGAAGAGAAGCCTTGGAATAAATACTGTCTTCAATCATTTTACCTTTTAGAAGCAGTGCAAACTGAGAGAAATCAGAGTGAGCAGCCTGGCTCTCAAGGGCAGCCCCCTGTGTAGGCAGCTGCAAGCACACAGACATTGTGCTAGGAAGCAGATTGCTGTTTCAAGAATTACTTATAACAAAAATTTGAGTGCAGCTGAAACCACACATTTCAGAGCCAGACAACAGACTGGAGCTCATCTGAGGTTTGGCTCAAGTCTACCTCTAACAAGCATCAAGGTCAAAGGTCCACCCAAGCTTAACTGCCCATTGGACAAGCTGGTTAAGGCACTCTGATTTTTATAGCTGACAGCACATTTATGTAGCAAGACTCATATCACTGAATTCCAGCCCAAATGGCCAGCAGGGTTTGCCCTTTTGGCATAAGTCTAGAGAACAGCTTGAACTCACACCTCAAGTACTGGAGCAAGATGCTTAGTTACTTTGCTACCACGTTCCCACTAAGAACATACTGAACAACCCTAGAAACTTGCCATATTCATAGCTATCACACGTCACAAGCCAAAACTCCTTCCTTAAGCCATCCCCTGCCTATTATGCAGTTTTATGAATGCATATACACGACAGAAAATGGAAGTTAAATTAGGATCATTTCAGAATCTGATGTAATCTCTGACAAAAAACAACATCTTGCTTCTTTATGGAGAGAGGTGCATTGATCTGATTTATCTGCAGCTCTTTGATCCTATTTTTGGATGGAAAATATTTTCAAAATGCTGTCATTTGTTATTTCTTTTTTTATTTAGAGTGAGTCAAATCCTTCTCAGAGCCTCTATGAAACCTCAGTTTTTCTCTTTTGCTTCGCTTACTTAAAGACCAGACATTATGAGACATCCCCAAAAATGTGGCTCTCTTCAAAAAATGGCAGTATTATTCCAGACTATCAGAGGGGTTGCCAGACTGCACAATGAAGTGATTGTCTGACAGGAGACTATGCATGCTCAGTGCTCAAGCTCAACACAAAGAATAAAAAGGATTATAACAAAATGGTTACCACCTCTTTACAGTAGCCATCAGACCTGATATTTCTATAAATGAAATGTGTTACATTATTTAAGGACCATTAATAGATTTTTTACAGTGCTTCAGTGTCTGTGGTAAAGGTCTACATAAAAAATTCAGGCATCCAATTAAATGAAATGGATCCACAAAGGCATAATAAATAAGGACTTGGATACAGCAGTTTTTTCCCAGAGGAAAAGAACAATATATGAAATTAGATTCTGAGTTATTTCAATAATTGGCCACACACACGCTTACTTTTTTTTGTGAAAATGCAAAATTCCTTTTTCAAATCTGGTCCTGTATGCATGTAGTAATCTGAGTCTCTATATACAGAAAAGGGAAATAAATAATTCTACTTAAATGTCATAAAGTCATAGAAAAATCAGGTTGAAAGGGACCTCAGAAAATTATCTTTTATAACAAGATTGCCAGTGAATGCCAGTACATGGAGTGGAGTATTTAACTTGCAAGTGAAGCCTGCTTTGGTCCAGTACAGCATCTAGAAGAGTTATGTCTATTAAAATGTCCTCTTCCTTTCCACTAAGAAATGCACCCAATTGGCAGGTGGTCTTCTGAAGTGTTTACTAAATAAAAATAAGCATTTCAGAGCACTTGGAAAGTAACTGCAGCTCCTAAAGTCATAGAGTAACCATACACACAGTATATTGCTCTGTTCTCTGTTAGTATTTTAAAAAGCAAACAAACAAAAAGAATCACTTTTATACTCTCTCCTTTTTGCATAGGATTATAGAGCTGAAGCTGCCTCCTGGACTACTAAGTCTCAAGCAACCATTTACACAAAGACTCCCCAAAATTGCTACAAACTCTGACACCTAATCATATGACACAAAAGGAAAAACTCCAGGTTCTTCCCATAACATGACACAGGAAAAGCAGGGCACTGCCAATTCAATGACTAGGGACCTGCCAGAGTCAGTGTCCCTGGTGGCCAATTACACAGCTGTAACACAGCTGGGGCCTCTGACTGGCTAGGGCCACCACTTTGAAGGCGGAGCAAAGTGGGGCCCCCAGGCCTCTGATTGGCTGAGGAGTGCTGCAACTCCCACTCCTCCCAGGCACTGATTGAAAGCCTTTACTCAAGGCTCAGCAACCCCTGGTACATGTGCCAGAGGATGACATGTGAGGCCTTTTTACTCGAGACACCACATCCATCCAGGCTGTGGACAGCTGCACGTCCACAAAGCCCAGGCTACTCACAGGAAGAGAGGCTGCAAGCCTTGCTGCAAGCAGTCCAGGCTCTGTGGCCGGCAGCAGCTGCCCAGAGGCTGGCTTGATGCGACAGGCAGGTGCCAGCCGGGAAGCAGCTACACCAGGGCCCAGAGTCCTGGCCTTGCTTGTTACTGCACATGCCTCAGAGACCACAGCATGGAAGGGGCCAGGGCTCTGCTCCACTGCTGGGGACTGCATGCCCACAAATCCTAGCATCCATCCCCAGGGGTGGCAAGAAGGGGATGGAGTGGAGGAACAAAGGGGCATGTCCCCGTCCCACTAGGCCCAGCTGCTAAGGGCAGGATGAGCTGCATGAGTGCAGCAGCCCCACACTGTGGCTCTGGCCCCCCTCCACTGGTGGCTCTGGCCCCCACTGCCCCCATCCACATCTCCTGGGGACGGCCTTTGGGGCCAGGGGAAGGTTCTCATGGGCAGTGGCTGCCCCAGGCAGTCTCAAGGGGGTTCTTCTTCCCATGCCCAAGCACCA
Source organism: Crocodylus porosus (assembly GCF_001723895.1). Lineage (NCBI taxonomy): Eukaryota > Metazoa > Chordata > Crocodylia > Crocodylidae > Crocodylus > Crocodylus porosus. Next base: position 17,605,810 of record NW_017728886.1, read on the forward strand.
GCAGGCCTATCTGTGCTGCCAGTCCCAGCCCCAGCCCTTGCTCCTGTTGTGCTGAGCGAGGAGCCAGGCCAGTGCTGTGGGGTAGCAGACCTCAGTCATGGCCCTTGTCCCCATTGTGGCCCAGGGGGCATGACTATAACCCCCACTAACTGTGAGCTAGGTCAGGGATCCAGACCCCAGTGCAGCTGGTTGCAGGCTCGCAGCTGCCTGCTGCGAGCAGCCCATGCTCCCCGCTCCCCGCCCAGGGCCTGCCTAGAGCCCAGGCTGCTCACAGCAGGCAACAATGAGCCTGCAAGCGGCTACACTGGGGCCAGGCCCACTCATTGCTGACAGCGCCGACAGGCAGATGGCAGGGAAGGGGCTTGGGCTGTGCTGTCATGACAAGGATCAGGTCTCCCACAACTCCCCCGCCATCCACCTCTGGCACTCCAATATATTCGAAGTCCAGGTTGCTGGGGGTTTTGGCACTTGGCCCATAAACATTGCTGAGCCCTACCCTAGATGTAGCTGCCTAGCTTGTTAATTCAGTAATTATCATCCTCTTCAAGTGGAGAAGGGCAATAATTACTGAGTAAACAAACAGTTTTACTCTGTTCCAGCTGTCATCCCACACCCCTCCTTCCAGAGATGGGGACTTTTGGTGGGTTTTTCCCTGCTCTCCCCTTCCCCCCCTCCTCTTTTCCCACCTCTCTCTCTTGCTCCCTTCACCCTCTGCACTTCAGGAGATGGACAGTCGGCCCTTTTTTCCTCTTTGCTCCCTCCCCCACTCCTCCTGCCCTTCTAGGAGACAGCTTTTTGCAGGCTCTTTGCCAGCTTTTTTAACATAGCCAGTTCCCTGCACTTTTTCATGGGGAATCAGTTATTTCCCGGGAGACTGCCAATTACATGATTTCCATTAAATCGTATATTTGGTAGGTCCCTATCAATGACAGAAGTACATGCTCAGAAAATCCTAGGAAGAGGGCCAAGCTCCACTTACAAAGGAAGGCAAAAAACTACCATGGTCCTTACCAGTCTGACCTAGGGTAACAGTTCCCTTCTGCCCCCAGCTTTGGTGAGCAGTATGACCCTGAGCAAAAGGGCAACATCTTCTAGCCAGGAACTTGAGTTTAAGTAACAGTGGGTGCATCTACATGTGCATTAATGCACCATTGTTACAGCACATTAAGTTTAGTACCTCTAATATGAAGTACTAACTAAATGCACAATAACAAGTGCTACTGTGCAGTAGCACCAGTGCATGGTGCTAGACTAATAGTAGACTAATTCTACTGTGCATTAACACGACTTTTGCCACGATGCACTAATGTACAGTAGGTTTAGTCTATTAAGCGTTGTGTCACATGTAGATGTGCCCAGAAGTGCAACACTACATCCCAGTAGAGCAGCTTTCCCTAGTTGTGGCTGGTGTCCAATAAATTAGGAGAAGGTAAAAAAAAAGCATCCAGTAGCAGTCACAAAGGGGAATGCTTATTTTTAAATCAAAAACTCCTTATCCTAACCAGATTATCCCTTCTATAAATTTATCTTACACAGATTCAGGTTATTTGTCCCCATCCTTCACATGAGCAAGAGTTTTTCATATTGCATCTCACTCATTGATACATTACTCTCCTGAAATATGTTGAAAAATTGTATGACATCCTTGTCTTCTGCTTTGTGCATCCAAACGCAGGCAAGTTTTGCTTGTAGTATCTTTTAATAGGAGTCCCTTTTAATTCTCCTTTGCTGAATAGGGTTGGCAGTGTTTGCAGGTGCTGTACACTGCTGACTTTTCTCTTGGTATTGGGACTCAAATTGTAATAGATGAGCTGTCACAGCTTTCAATGAATGTTCAGGGTATTAGTAACAGATGAGTAGAAGCTCAGCTCTGTTTTTATAACATTAACGCAAGCAGCTACGAAACGGGCAAAAGCTGCATGAGCTGTTCTTTCATGAAGTTACCTTAGCATTGGTTTCTGAGTGCAGGAAGCTGGTTATGAACATAATTTACTGCCATTTCACTGATTGTGCAGAAGATAGCTGCTTAGCTGTGCCAGAGCTCCCTGGGATAGCCAAGTAAAATGACTGTGTTCTGGGTGGAATGTGCTAAGCACAGCCTAACTTTTCTATAAATGTGGCAGGAAGCATAAGTAGACTGTCACAGCACAGTAAATAGTAAGAGAATGTGAATCAGACTTTAAGGGAGTTCTGGAAAGGCAAGAAAAAGTGGGGTGGGGGAGGAAGTGGGGAGTGATATTGTGAAATATCAGGAGCATTTCCTGTGTTTTACATTTTAAGTCATCTTTATTATTGTTGATGGCAATAACATAACAGGGATGAATAGTGAGGTATGAATAGTACATATTATCAGTTGTGCATAGGTAGACCAGTTCTCATCCCCACTAAAGCTACTGACTACTGAGCCAGTTCTTAGTGCCTGCAGCTCCGTGAACTCTGCCAAATATCTATTTAGTTATTTTATTACATAATCCCCAAACAATAGAGGGCAAAACACTGCGAAAGAGGCATTTTTTCCTCAGGCCTTGAAGGATGTTGGCAAATATTTTGCAGCAGTATGTGCTAACATCATCCATGTACTTACAGTGCCATCTTGAGATATAAAAAAGTAAAACAGGAGCAGTTTTAAAATGATCAAATTTTAAAACTTAATCTCACTAATTTTAAGTAGCAATCTCAGGTGTAATGCTTCTGAAACTACTGCCTGAAAGTTAGTCCACTCGATATTTGCTTAATAGCTGCATTCTGCTAAATAATTCTCTCTTATCTGTATTTTACACAGCCACCCACTACCATAACAAACAAAATAAAATCAACAGCAATAATTAAGCCCTCAATGGACATAATGAAATTTCTGGCATTTCTCCCATTCTGCTGTAAAACCTCAGTATTGTGTAGTGGGTGTTATTTTTTTACATTGTACTAATCTCCTCTTTTGGCAGAGGGTTATACAGGTGGCATATTATGAATGCTATTCCAATGTTAGACATATTTTTTCAGAGGGGTGTTTTGCAGCATTTCGCACATTAAATTTGCTTGATTTCTTCTGGAAGTTTGTTCATACCTTGATTCCCTCAATTGAGAAAGCTTTATTCCCAGCTTTTATGCACTTAATCCTGGACTCTGTGATCTGCATTTTCCTGGTAGAGCACAGGTATTATATGCTCACAAAACAAAGTATCTGGGGATTGATCCAATAATTGGTTTGAAAATTAGCACTAGAACCATAAATTGGCATGAGAAGCTGACTGGAAAAAAGTAAAGGTGGATTGTTGTATAGTCATGACCCACCACTGTGATTCAACTCTAAAAAAAGATTAATGCATTTCTGAAACATAATGGGCACATCTACATGAGATTTTTAGTGCAGAGCGTAATTAGCTCTGCAGTAAACATGGCAGTGTCTACATATGTGGCCCTATTAAGGTGCAGTAAACTCTGCAGCCGGGTAGTACTAAAAAACTATGTAACAAAACATGTGTAGATGCTGACCTGGCTGGCTGGGGAACAAGAGTACTTCAGTGCAGGGGCTGCCTGCCAGCTAGCCCCGCCCTGAAGCATCCTCATGCTCGAGTCAGCCCCTCCACAGCACACTGAGCCAGAAAGGAGCAGCTCCGGGCTGGCAAGCTGATCCCCGGAGCTCCTGCCAGTAGGAGCTGCTCTGACCCTGCTCAACGTGCTACAGTCTTCAGCACACATTCAAACGGCATGCTTGGGAGCAATAAACTCCAGAGTTTATTGCTTCAAATTAATTGCATGTGTAGACTCACCCAAGAAGTAGGGTATTTTTACAAGACAAAGGAAAGTGTTAGTATCTCTATACTACGCATTGGCAAAATCCCATTTACAATATAATGTATATTGTAGATCGCCTGTGCTCAAATAAGATATATTTAAATGGGGCAGGTACACAGAATGGCTACTAGCATGATTAAAATGAATGAAGAACTTATAAAAGTAGAGCTCAGCTTGTTTTCCTTAGCACAATGAAAGCTTAGAAACAATACCTTTGGACAGCAAATATCAAGAAAGAAGAGCTATTTAACTTAATGGGCTAGACTGACAAGACTAACAAACTGGTTATGAACAGATTTAGACTAACTATTAGAAGGTTTCTAACCATTATGGGCATAAAGTTCTGAAGGTCAGAACAGGAAGAAACCTTGTTGAACAAGAGAAGCCTTGTTTGGCTCTCTGGTCTCCCATTGCTTACTGGTCTCCACTTGTGAATGCATGAATAACACATTCTAGACCTCACTCTAAGTAGAATATTATTTTCATGTGTTGTTCTGACTTTTTATTTTAGTACAATTTATTCTGGGACATAAAATATAAAAAAGTACATTCTATTCATTTAAAAAAATGATGTTTCAAATACATGAAAAGGGACTGTCTACGGAACACTCAGTGTAAGCATTATTATGCTGCTAAATGTTTTCAGACCCAAGGCAGAAGGATTTTTTCACTTTTTGTGGTGGTTACGTGTTTAAGTATGTACTGGCCAATATTTTTCATAATATCTTTTGCCTCTCCTGGGGCCTGAGAGGGGCCCAGCAGTGGGGTGACTGTTCCGGTCCCTGCTTAGGAAGATGGAGGCAAAGAAATCGTTAAACATGTTGGCTTTGTCGTCTGGTGTGACGACCAGATTTCCTAACGTGTCCTGCAGGGGCCCTACATTACCTGGAACCTTCTTTTTACCCCCTATATATTTAAAGAAGGACTTCTTATTGTCCTTAATCCTTATTGTCCTAGTCCCAGTTCCATCTCTGCCTTGGCCTTCCTGACTGCCCCCCTACATCCCCGAGTGTTCTTAGTATCTTTGAACTATGTGCCTTGTAGTTGTGCAATAGGGTTATTTGTGTAATTATATGAAGAGGTTAAATAAGCCCTGTCCTTGGTGGGACCTACTGCCACAGCCCTAATTTAACCTGAAGAATATATCTTCTCTTCCTCTTGGAGATGTCTCCAGAGCATTTAACGATCTCAATTTTCAGATGTGCTGAACATCTACAACTCCAAGTCAACTAAAATAACAAATAATTAGCCACCTCTGAGAAAGTGTTTTCCTAAGGTCATAGAGGAAATCTCAGGAGTTAGGAGCAGCGGGGAGAGGAAGGACACAGGCACACGTGTGTCTTACACACACGTGTGCCCCCTTACCTGACCCGGAGCGGAGGTGAGAACAGCAGAAGTGAATGGAGCAGCAGTGGGGGCAGCAGCAGCTGATTCCCCTAAGGTAAGTGGGGCAGACGGACCGACACAGCTGAGCCGGATCCGGAGGGGAAGCCCCCCGGATCTCTCTTAGCTGAGCCGGTAGGGAGCCGCGCTCCCAAGCCGCGCGAACAGAGCGCGCAAACAAGTGCAGTTTGTAAGAGTGCGCCGGCGTTTGTGCTGGCGCTCGCGCCGGAGGGGGAGCAGGAGGGGCCCAGAGGCCGACTTGTGTTAGCGCGGGCCAGAGGACCCAAACTCAGCTAGAAACTCAGCAACCTCCATCTAACCCAGGAGGTGCACAGCCCTTCCAGGGGAGACGCCTTGTTGAACCTAGTGCTGGCCACGGGTGATGACCGGGTGAGGGGGCTGCGGGTGCTCGACCACCTGGGCGACAG
>NW_017728886.1:17613696-17624512 GCF_001723895.1 Crocodylus porosus
GTTTGACCCCAGTATTCTTTCCTGCCATGGCAGGGGGTCGGACTAAATGATCTGCTCAGGTCCCTTCCGACCCTAGAAACTCTGAAACTCTGAATCAGAACTGTGAATATTTCAGCAGATCTCTTGAATCCTAATCTTTTGTTTTAAACATAATGGTATGTTTGTGTGTGCATGTGTATGTGTTGAAAGATGAAAGTTTTGGCTGAATGTTATTTTTGAAAAAAAAAAAATATTTGAACCACTGACTATAGAAAATATATGGTGAGCTCTAATTTTTATGCAGTCTATTTTCCTGCCAGTTCATGTGTCATTATTGCAGCAGTATCACTGGAATTTGAAAGTATGCACAGACTAAAGAACATGGCTTTTCATGTGCCTAAGCCTGTGTGGTATTCAGCATCTGCAGTGCATACTGACTAGCAGGATTTGCAGGTACTTAACACCATACAATATCAAGCATTAAATCTGAAATTCAGTATTTCTGAGTTCTTATGTGATTTTTTGTCATTCTGAGAAAAACCTGTAATGAGACTGTAAATGCCAGAGAAAATGAGTAAATCTTTTAATGATATGATATACTAATCTTGAACAAGCTCTTTAAAATCCTTTCGCATATGCATAACTTTTATATACAGAAGTAGTCTCATTGCAATCTGGGTAACTGTTTGCAGAACCAGCCCTTTGTTATAAAACAGTAATGGTAAGCAAAAATTGTGGTCCCTTGATAAATTATCAGTAATACATATCTGAACTATAATGTGCCCTTTTCACATCCCTGCCTGATTCATAACAACACAGGCTACAATGCCATTGTTATGGAAAGGTCTGTCTCCACGCCCTTCTTCCAGGATATGAATCTACTCGATTTCAGCTCTACCTCAAAGCTCCTACAATTTCAGTGATTAATTGCACAAAACTGGAATGTTTCCAAGCCTACCCACTTCTGATTGGCTTGCACACTGTTCCTGTGCTCTAGTCATTAGTACAGCATGACCCTGCAGAACTAACTCAGCCATGAAGCAAGTTAATCATTAAATGAGTAGAGTTCTGGAACAGAGAAGTTTTCTCCAGAGTTCACCAAAGCAATTATGTGTTAATTAATTCTCTGCTAGGCATAAAGTAAGACAAATACTGACAAATGTAGGAAGTTTGATCTTCATAGCAATACTTTCATCAGGTTTTTTGCCGGGTGGGGAGGGGAGTGGCATCATAAGTTGATGTAAATAGTCTTAGCTTATATACTTCCTTTGGCCTCTCATGATATATCTCATTGGAAGCTCTGGCCCTAGAGTAAAAGTTCCAAGTATTTGAAATCTATAGTTAAACCTAAGAGCTATATAACAATTTGGTGCCACCTAACCTTTTCAGAAGTGGGTCTGTAAGAAAACTGCTAAATGACAACTAAATAGTGAATAACCAACATGGTAGGCTCTGGTGTCAATGAATATACAGAACTTTACACAATATTATTTTTCTACAATTCATTTTTTATGTTGAGTTATTAACCATTAAAAGTTACTGATTATAAATAGATAATGTTATAATTTCCAGTGATATCAGTACTTGAAAGGCAAAAAATCGATTTTTAATTTTATATGTACTTATGTCTGAGTGACTTCAAAATCCTAAGAGTATACCTTATCTTGATGCTGTCGAACATAGCTAAAACCAGTATGAAAGCAAATTAGATTGCAAATCCCAATCCAACATACATAGGGTCCTACCAAATTCACGGCAGAAGTGGGCTGTGCTGCAGCTGCTTTAATTTTGCAGGTTTCTCTGCATGCCTCCCCCTCACTTCCCCCCCCGCTAATTGGTAGAGGGACCTCACTTGTGGCTCACTCCTGATCGGTGGGGAAGTGAAAACTGTGATTTTCAACATGTCACCATTTTTGCCTCCTTGCTGCTGATTGGCTGAGGGACCCTGGTGGCCCCACTGCTTGGTGCTGACCAGCTTGGAGGCCAAAATGGTGCCATGTTTAAAACTATGGTTTTTACTTCCCCGCTGATCAGGAGCACTTGCAAGTGTGGCCCCTCTACCAACCAACAGGGGCAGGGTGGGGGGGTCTTGAAAGGGAACCTGCACGATTAAAGAAGTCACATAGCATCCCACTTCCACCGTGAATTTGGTAGAGCCCTAGCTATGGCATTTCCTAGGGAGAAACTTGATTTCCAGTTTCAGTGGCCAAAGTTATTTTAAACCAATAGCAGTCTAATGTAAAATGCATGAACAGTCCAGGAGGGAGGGACTAGAAGTCAAGTCTCTCTTTTCCCAAAGGAGAACCATAAGCATTAGCTTCAGATGCAGATTCCCTCTAGATTACTGTTGAATTTTGCTATCTAGGCTGAAGATGAAATTGAAAAGAAATAATACACTTCATGCTAAAAATAAAGATGGAAGATAGAATTATAGTAGCTTCCTTGGTTTAGCTTTGAGGAATTAGGACCAATTATCTATGGACAACAAGTCAGCATTTTTTTAAAGAAACTTGCATGTATACTAATTATAAGCCCTAATGCCTTCCCCAAATGATTCATTTTGGCATGAAAGAAGATGCTCTCAGTCACACCTGTGCTACTACACAGAGTCCAGGACATAATGCCTTTCATATCTTGTTCTGTCTTCAGTATTAAAGCAAAATGTATGTGGAAATGACAGTACAATTAAAGAGCAATGAAAGCAGATTATGATAAAAATGGAGCTCTTCATTAACATTTGGTAATTCCTGGCTTGGAGTGTAGAACAGATGGTAGCATCATTGACCTGCACCCCTAACATGGCTAACATATGTTAACGCTTTTATTCTAAAGGAAAAAATAAAATATTAAAACATCCTAATGGTGATGACCACAGCCTTGTATACAATCTCAGTATTTTAGTATGGAAAATATGGAGATTATGGTGTCATATTTGAAGATGTAATGACCTATATTTTCAATATTTTTATAGCTCTAATAACCCATATTTTCAATAGTGACTAGATTTTCTCATGCCTCACTTTTTATTTGCCCACTATGAGAAATGTTTGAAAATTATGACACTTTGAGATATGTCAGGTTGGTCATTTGAATACTGAGATACCCAAAATCAGATTTTTAAAAAATTGGGGCCCTAAACTCTACTACTGCAAAGCAGTATCCAAACCAGAGCTGCTAAAGATAACATATCTCTTTAAAGAACAGACAAAGATGGGATTCAATTTGAATACTGATCTTCCCCTTATTTAAGTAAATTATAAAAATCCTATTGAGTTTAAAGAGATCAAGACCAAACTGTTATTGTATGTTTAGGACCCTACCAAATTCATGGCAGAAGTGGGCTGTGCTACAGCTCTTTTAATCTTGCAGGTTCCCACTGTGCCCTCCCCCACAGATGATTGGTGGAGGGCCTCCACTTGCAGCTTGCTCCTGATTGGTGGGGAAGCAAAAACCATGACTTTAAACACAGTGCTATTTTTGTCTCCCCACCATCGATTGGCCAAGGGGCCCTGGCAGCCCTGCTACTGACCAGCAGGAAGGAAAAACGGCACCATGTTTAAAACCACAGTTTTCACTTCCTTGCCTATCAGGAGTCAGCCACAAGCGGAGCCCCTCCACCAATCAGCGGTGGGGAGGTGTGTGTTGGAACCTCCAAGATTACAGAAGCAGAAGCACAGCACACTTCTGCTGTAAATTCAGTAGGGCCCTAGCCATAACCACTAGGGTCTAATGTCATGCTCCTTCTAGCTTGCTCTCCTACAGGCTCTATGACTTTTACACTTTTGGTTTATCATATCCAGTTAAACAGGAAGAGGTACTCATCCCAACCAGTTCCATGTTAACACACTCTCCTGGGAAGTCGGAGCTGTGAGCTTGAGACAATTCAAGATGAGAAGAACTCGGAATCTATGTCTCCCACTTCCTCGGCAAGTCATCTTGCTATTTGAATATTGTTCAAAAGGTGAACACCAGTGTTGTTTTTGTTTTTAAGGTAAATTCACTGCTTTCAGAGAAAAGTGTATGTGCATTCATATTAAGTCATAATGCCTCTCCAGCTGTTTATTTTGGCATGAAAGAATCTGTTCCCAGTCACATCTGTGCAACTCCATAGAGTCCAGCATTTAATGCATTTATATTTTACGTGTGCAGAACGTTGCTGCCTGTTTTTTTTGATGCTGTTTCGACTCATTTTGAGCTTGAAACAGCGAAATTGAAGCTAAATGAAGGGCTTCAAAAAAGCCTTGAAACTAAATGAGGGCAGTCAAAACATTTCAAAAGTTTCAAAACGTTTCAAGTTTCAAATCTGGGCTTGCCTGCAGCTAAAGAGAAACTAAGGAGAGGGAGGGGCAAGAGAGGAAGACTGCTCTCATATTGACTGTGTAGGTGGCCAGTGACTGTGATCCTTCCCTGAGGTCCCTGCCAATCCCAGTACTCTAGGGAAGGGATGGAAAAACAGCATAAAAAGCACTGTTTGAACAGAGCTCTCTCTGTGCCTTCACACTTACAAGTGACACAAGTTTTGCTCTGAACAGTTTGAGGTGCACCCATCTCCTTGAAACTTGGAAGATTTCATGGCCTCAGCAGGGGCTACTGTGCCCGCAGTTTCCACACCCCTGTGCTTTAACACATATACAACATGCATTTTACTTGTCAGCAGCTTGAGGTGCAGTTTCCCACAAATCCCTGCACCTATCTCCTTGAAACTTGGCAGGCTTTGTGGCCTCAGCAGGGGCTACCATTCCTGCAAGTTTCATCTGAATCAGGCATGAAATGACAAAGTTATAGGCAGTTTTATGCTTCACCATTATAACCTATGGGCAAAACGTTGAAACAGCGTTGAAACAGCGTTGAAACAGCGTTGAAACAGCGAAACAGTTTCAACTAAATGAAACAGAACAGTGCTTTTCAAACTAAACAAAACTCAAAACGAAACACTGTCCTGTCAAAATGGCAAAACGGAAGTCAAAACAAAATGGTGCTGTTTCACGCAGTGTGTGTGTGTGTGTGTGTGTGTGTGTGTGTGTGTGTGTGTACACATAAAACTAAGAAGCTATGTGCTACAGTCACAACATTTCTTATCCTTCACCTATCTTTGGTCTTTAAGATTCCATAGTAAGATTCTTTGCAACAAAAACAGTATTCTAGAGTGTGAATGGTTGCAAGTTTTGTCCCCACCTCTTCCTGTCCATATTCTCCAGCCTACTTTGCCTCCTGCTTCTCGTCTGCCATGACTTGATGGTAATCAGTATGAATTCAGAAAGAGGCTACCCTTGAGATCAGGGTAGACCTTTCCTTGGTGCCTTAGGGCTATTATCATGGCCTTGTTGCCACCCCCATAGCCACCCTTGCCTCGCTGATGACTCTCCATCTGCCCCTTTGTAGGGACTCTCCCCCTTATGCTCATTCTCTCTCTATGCAAGATAAGCACTGGGCACCTCAGGCCCCAACCCTTGTTCAGGCTTCAGCCTTTTTTTGGCTACAGCTCCTTTTTCTGTAACTAAGACTCTTTCTTTTCTATTTCAGTTCCTGGCTCTCTGGGTCTGAGCCCTACAGCAGAGCGTGAATGCCAGGTACCTCACTCATGGTCTCCTCCCCACCCGCTATAGTCACTTCCAGTTCAACAGTACTTAAACTCAATTACAAAACAAAAAATAAAAACAAAAAGGTTAATTCTTTGTTAAGAGCTACTTCCAAACTTCTAGGGTTACAGCAAAATTTACCCCTGTCTGGAGCCACTGAAGTTTCCTTCCCCAGCTCCCAGGATTTTTGTCCACACCCGCACCCACACATGCCTACACCCACAGCCACCACCTGCTGGTGAAAATCTTCCTCTCCACCCATCTCAGAGCTGGGGTTTATACTCTTAAACCCTGCCTTTGTTTGTCACCTGGCCACTGCCCCAAGGGAGAGAGTGCTGTCCAGGTGTCCCCTACTTAGCTTAATGGGCTGACTGGCATCCCCTGTGTCCCTGACGGGCCTTCGAGTATCACTACTAGGCGTCTGGCTATTCGTGTTGGTGACCACCCTCTTCACGGGGCGTGGGTGTTACCGTGGTCATTCATCTTCCCAGGTCACCGACCCTGCCTCTTTCCTGCCATGACTTGCTGTTACACTAGTGGGGCGGGGCCAGTTCACGGGTCCCTCAGTGGCCCGGATCTGCCTCGTTGGGTACACACGGGGCTCCTGCCACCCCTACACCCCAGCCTCATGCCACCTGTGGCCTCCGCTTCCCCGTGCCTGTTCTGCGATGATCCCACAGACTTCTCTAGCGACCTGTGTCTTCAGGTTTTACCCAAAGCCCTTGGGTCACCCCAGCCCTGACGTCGGGCCCTTCACACCCCTCTGTATAGATGCCTAAACTCTATTGCACTAGCTACTACCACAGAACTGTCACCCTATACACCCTGATCTATGTGCTTCTTCCAAGGGGGTTCTTCTGTGCCGACTACCTTGCCGACCCACCACCAGCACCCTCTATCATGCCCAGGAGGAACACCTCCTGGATATATAGTGCTGCCCCCTTATCCTTCACTCGACGTCCTCTATTCGCAGTGGCGATCCTTCCCTGATCTCTCTCTCTCACCAGGCGATCCTCCCGTCTCTTGCTTCTCTTCAGCGATCCCCGCACCCACCGCCTTGGCACTTACTTCGTGGTGCGCTGAATCATCCTGGGCGGTCTCAATGTTCCATGTCTCACCCGATCTAGCCCCTTGGGGTCTATCCACTGGTGATCCTGCGGTTGTTCCTTCTCTCCGTGCCACCATCCTCCCTGGCACACTGGCTCTTCACCGTCTGCCCCGCTGGGCTAGTGTCGGGGATGGCTCGGACAGCCGTTCGCTTCCTTCACCATCCGCTGCCTCCGAAGCGGCGGCCGCCATTTTTAAATCTCCCAGCTGGCATCTGACGTCATCATCAGCTGCTGGCTGCAGCTGTACATAGATGCGGCTAATGAGCCGCGTGGGTTCTCCCTCTGCCGCGGCATTCCTCTCGTCCCGCCTTTCAGGTAAGTCTTCCCGGCTTCTTCGGGTCCCGGGACACCCTGCTTTGGAGCCGTTCCTGGCTCCTTTCCATCAGGCTCAAGTCTCTTTTGAGCTACCTGGTGTATCCTATTTCCCCTATGAGTCCCAAAAGTTCAGCTCCCAAGAGGGGTCTGCTCCCCTCTCCTCTCCCTCCGTTGCATACAGGTAACAGGGTTTGGCTTCCCTGTTACATGGAGCAAAGACAGTATTTTCCTATTTGCTTGTATAGCATTTAGCAGAATATGGGCATTATCCCAACTGTCACCTGTGGGAGCAATAATGATAATGACCCATAATAGTAATTTCAAAGTTTCACTGTAACAGTGTGAACTGAAGCCAAAGACATGCCAAAAAAAAGATTTTTTTAGAAATTAAACTGAAACAGTCTTATTTTATAGAGAGTTAAGTTTGCATATGCTCTATCTGTCAATATTTCATGTTCCTTCCTGTTTTTAATTTATTTTATACAGAATTACTTACATCAAGCTTCTTTCACAGAATTCTGAAACCTCATGTCTCATCTCCGTAGAGTACTTTAGCTGCTTAAAAGCAAATTGTTTCTACAAACAGCTGTAGTTCAAGCCTGGAAGTCATCTTTCTAAATAAGTCTTACAACATTTCTCCAAGGAAAGGCAGGGAATAAAATTAATTTAAAAGCTTCTGTATGTCTGCATCAGAATATTAAAATGAATATTTTAGACATGTATTCATAAGATCTATTTTAAGAGGTACTTTATTTTACCTTTCCAAGCCTCCTGACCATACCATAACCCATGTTTTCCTATATTTTATTCAGAATTAAAGGAGCATGTTTTCACAAACAAATTAGATTGGCAAGTCTACCCTATCACTGATGGTAAAAGTGTTCCCATACAACTTCAGCCTAAAGAATCATGCTGGCAAATTAAGAAGTAAAAATAGAGATTAAGATGTTTATTGAACAGCATGTGATTTAAACAAATCAAATCTATAACTGTCTGCCTGGGTTCAACTGATTGCCATTATATCCTCACTTAGGCCTTAGTTTGTCATCTGATATTCATCACAAATTGGAAAGCACAGTGTGTGAGTCATTTGTGCACAGGCAGATATATTCTTGTGCTTTTCTTTCCTTTTAGGATGCACAAATCACTAGTTATTTTTTAAAACATTACTTAGAAAGTTAGAAGGAAGCTCATTAGCTCTGGCAGTTGGGCACTTAACATAACTAAGCCATTAAGAAACAAATTACATGTTTCCCTTGCCAACCACAGTTCTGCCAACCACGGTTTTGAGTATCCACACTTAATATTCTATATAAGAATTTGGATACCAAGGTATGCAGTTTTGAGTAACCATGGTTTTCCATGGCCATGCATGAGCCTGCCACCTGCCATTTTCCCATAAGCCTTTTGTCTTGCCAATCACAGTTTTGCCAACCTCGGGAACTTTCAGAAACCTAACTCCAGTGGTTGGCAAGGGAAACCTGTAATTCAAATAAAAGACTTTCTAACAGCCTCCCCATTCTCCATCCTATTAGAATGATATATGGCCCACCGTTCCTAAATAAATTGATCACAGAAATAATTTTGCATTGTAGACATCCACACCCACAAGACACTCCCATGGAAGTCAGTGGTATCTAAGGTTGTTGATATTTGAATCTATTATTAGAGCAGTCAAACAAAGATAATACAAACTTTGTAATTAAACTTGCATATAAAACCAACCCAGTAGGTACTGAGATACCTGTGGGATTAAGATGCAATGGAGAGATAAGACCAAGTAAGGATGTTAGTATAGTAACTGTCCTGAAACATCGAATTCTACATCTCTCCATAAGTCTCACCAACCTGATGTTCTGAGGCCTGATTTCACAGGTATGGAACACAGGTTTCCCAAAACATTGGCTAAAAGTTAATATTACTTTATCAAGGCCCTATGTTCTTCTCACTTCCACTTGATGTAAGTTCCTCACCCATATATGCTTTCCTGTGTATTTCTTTTTCCTTATCTCCTCCTGGAGCCTCTCTTTATCACCTCTTGCACTCTCCTTTTACTCCCCTTACATTTTGCCTGACTACTAGCTTTAACTGCTCTATCCCTTCTTTTCTTTTGCCCTGAATATGTGGAATGTAACATATATTTGGGTTTAAATGCACACACATAAAAGAAAAGACTCCTTCAATCCATGAAATATATGTTTTAAAAATCATTACAAATGAAAAAAAATACAACCTTTTCTTTACACATTCAGCAGTCAGAAAAAAAATATTAAAAACCAAATAAACGACTTACCTTCACGTTCCTCAAGCAAATATCACTTGGCTCAAAAATCTGGGCTCTGAAGTATGGCTTAAATGTCAACAGATTTAGACTATATTTAGAGTATTTCAGATCAACATGGAGAATTCATTCCCAAATTGGAGGACTCATACAGAGAACACAACATCAGCAACTCCTTCCCATATATGCCAAAATAATTTCAACTTCAGCATCTCCACTGAGCTCCTCTATGGCAGCATGATACAGATATATGGAAAAAGTTTCTGTAGTAGGCTAGCTTTGGGTAATTTACAACTTTGTAGGTCAAGAACACCACTTCAGATGTTACCGACAATGCAACAGACAGGCAGTGCCACTGGTGGAGAGTTGCTGACGTGCTCACAGCAAGATACTCCAGTTAACAAGCAAACTGCTACATTCACCTTCCAAATAGATTTGAGGTGCTGTTTCTTGTAGAGTGCAGTGGAATATCTAATCTCAGAATAACAAAATCATGGACCACAGTAGTAAAGTATGTAACCAATTCAGTGGCCGAATCTCCAAATCTGAATCTAATCAGAGGACCCTTTAATGTCTCTGAATCAAATTGGAACCCTCCGAATCGATTTGACTGGAACCCTCCTCGATCCTGGGAAAGTTTTTGAGAGAATTATTATAGCGCATGTCCATGAGGGGCCTGCAGGGGAGATTATGCTTAGGGGCAACCAACACGGGTTCATTAGAGGCAGGTCCTGTTCTTTGACCAGGTCACAAAATTCTTAGACACAGGGATAGCAGTGGACATAGTTTTTCTGGACTTTAGGAAGGCCTTCGCCACTGTCTCTCTCACCCCACTCTCATTAAAAAACTAGGGGACTGTGGTGTCAACACCTACATAGTCAAATGGGTCGCTAACTAGCTGCAGGGCCACACCTAGAGAGTGGTGGTAGAAGGATCATTTTTGACCTGGAGGGATGTGGGCAGTGGGGCCCCCCAGGGCTTGGTCCTCAGGCCTGCACTCTTCAACATCTTCATCAGCGACTTGGATGAGGGAGTAAAAAGCACCCTGTTCAAATTTGCTGATGACACTAAGATGTGGGAGAAGTGGGCAAGCTAGAGGGGAGGAATAGGCTGCAATCAGACCTAGACAGGTTACAGGTGTGGGCGGATGAGAACAGGATGGGTTTCAACACTGACAAGTGCAAGGTACTGCACCTGGGGAGGAAGAACCAGCGGCATACCTACAGGCTGGGGACTCCCTTCTTGTCAGTGCAGAGGCAGAAAAGGATCTTGGAGTCATCAAGATGAACATGGACCAGCAGTGTGGGTCAGGAAGGCCAACCACACCTTGTCATGCATCTACAGATGCATCTTAAGCAGGTCCAAGGAGGTGATCCTCCCCCTCTATGTGACACTGGTCAGGCCGCAGCTGGAGTACTGCATCCAGTTCTGGGCGCCATGCTTCAGGATGGATGTGGACAACATGGAGAGGGTCCAGAGGAGGGCCACTCACATGATCAGGGGGCAGCAGGGCAGGCCCTATGAGGAGAAGCTATGGGACCTGAACCTGTTCA
>NW_017728886.1:17625407-17626417 GCF_001723895.1 Crocodylus porosus
ATCAAAGATAACAAAAAGTCCTTTTTCAAATATATAAGGAGGATGAAGAAAGGACCGGGAAATGTGGGGCCCCTGCAAGATCCTCTGGGCAATTTGGTGGTTGTGCCAGAGGAGAAAGCAGACCTCTTTACCTCTGTTTTCTTGGGCAGGGACTGGGACTTCCCCACCATGATGCAAGACGGACTTGAGGGAAATGCCTCCAGACCTCAGGTTGGGGAGGACTGGGTTAGAGAGCTTCTGGAGGGCCTGGATGTCTTCAAATCAGCGGGTTCAGATGCTCTCCACCCCAGGGTGTTGAGGGAGCTAGCAGGGGTTATTGCAGGGCCCTTGGCACGGCTTTACGAGTGCTCATGGTTCTTGGGCCAGGTGCCAGATGATTGGAAGAGAGCCAACGTGGTCCCCATCTTTTAAAAAAGAAGGAGGGAGGACCCGGGCAACCATAGGCCCATCAGTCTTACCTCAATCCTAGGGAAACTCTTTGAGAAGATCATCAAGGAGCACATCTGCGATGGGCTGGCTTCAGGGATGATGCTCAAGGGCAACCAGCACGGTTTCATTAGGGGCAGGTCATGTCAGACCCACCTGATTGCCTTTTATGATCAGGTCACAAAAGCTTTGGATGCAGGTGTTGCCGTGGATGTAGACTTTCTGGACTTCAGCAAGGCCTTTGACACCGTCTCCCACCCCATCCTCATTAAAAACTTGGGCAACTGTGGCATTGATGCCTACACAATCAGATGGACTGCAGATTGGCTGAAGGGTCGCACTCAAAGGGTGGTGGTAGATGGGTCATGTTCAACCTGGGGAGAAGTGGGCAGCGGAGTTCCCCAGGGCTCGGTCCTTGGGCCCGTGCTGTTCAATTTCTTTATCAGTGATTTGGACGACGGGGTGAAAAGCACCCTGTTTAAATTCACTGACGATACCAAAATATGGGGTGAGGTGAGCACGCTAGTAGGGAGGGAAAGACTGCAGCAAGACTTGGATAGGTTACAGGGGTGGGGTAGCAAAAA
>NW_017728886.1:17626517-17638386 GCF_001723895.1 Crocodylus porosus
TAACAAGGAATAACGGCCATAAGTTGTTGGAGTAGGTTTAGATTAGACATCTGTAAGAACTACTTAACGGTTAGGGTGGCTAGGATCTGGAACCAACTTCCAAGGGAAGTGGTGCTGGCTCCTACCCTGGGGGTCTTTAAGAGGAGGCTTGATGCCTACCTAGCTGGGATCATTTGGGCCCCATTTTTTCTCCTGCCCAGGCAGGGGGCTGGACTTGAAGATCTACAAGGTCCCTTCCGACCCTACTCCTATGATTCTATGATCTGCTCAGGTCCCTTCCGACCCTACAAACTATGAAACTAAGGAAAGATTATGGGATTTGGACATAGAGATAGCTTTAAATATTTTTTCTACATATCTCTAGGTAGTAGGGGCTTGTGAGAGCTGTGATGCTGGGGTGCATGGAGCATCCCACAGAAGCACAGGGTGTTCCCCAGAGTGCTTGGCTGCAGACCTAGAAGTGGAACAGAAGCAGCGCCGGGGAGGGCGTGGGGGCCCCCCTCCCTGCGCCTCCCCAGCTCAGTGACTGGTGCCTCCTGGGTCTGGGAGGGCACCCAGGGTTCCCCTGCAGCCAATTGCCAAGCCAGGGAGGTGCTGCAGGGGGGTCCCCCAGTGTGCTTCCCGGCTGCCCCATACTTCTGGTCCACTTCCAGGTTTGCCACCAAGCACGTGGAGAGCCACCTCTCTCCCTCTGCCCGCCCCCCCGCACTCCTGTGGGATGCTCCATCCACCCCAGCATTGCAGTGATCACAAACTGTGCCTGCTACCTCAAGGTATGTAGAAAAAACTTTTAAAGCTGTGTCTGTGTCTGAATTGCTGATTCTCCAAATCAGCATTGAATCTTCAGATTTGGATTTGGCAGAATTGAATCAGGGACAGTGATCTGAATCAACTAATCAACTCACTGTCCCTGATTTGGGCTGAATCTGAATCGAATAGAGCCCACTTCACACACTCCTAATTGCTGGGGGTGTATCTCTGCAAGCAGAGAACCCCAACTTTCCCCACTTCCAGCTACATGCTGAGGAAAGTCTGAGAGTGCATCTCTGGAACTGGGGAAAGCTGGGATGCCCCACTGTGGTACACAGTCACAGGGGTGGGACTACCGATCAGCTGATTGGTGGTCTCAGTCCTAGGACCACACCAGAATGAGCTTGACACTCCAGTGCAGTCCCAGGGCTGTAGCTGGCAGTCAGCTGACTGGAGGCTCTAGTCCCTGATCCACACCAGCGTCTTGGCTTCCTCTGCTTCCAGAGATATGTCCCTGGGATCTCTGGAATCAGGGAAAGTCAGGGTTCCCTGCTTGCAGAGATATGCCTCCAGCAGTGTCCAGGGCAAATCTCTGGAACTAGGAAACCTCAACTTTTTTTGTTTCCAGAGACTTGTTCTGGAGATTGTTGAGGTACATCTCTGGAAGTGGGGAAACCAGGCAGACATTCCCTGGGCTTGAGGGGTCCAATCCTGTTCAAGAAAATCCAGGACATACAGAACCAGACCCCACAAACCCAGGAAGTACCTGTCCAGCGTGTGTGACTGGTGCCACCTTAGTCAGCCAATCTTGATGACTGGGTGCTACATCCAGGGCTCCCACTCTCTGGCTGGTGCTTGCAGGGGGGCATGTGCACCCCATATGTATTGCCACTGCTGTCTAGGGTGATAAGAGTGACACCATTAGTTGTTGCTTTGTGCCACCATAAAAATGTGACGGTAGACCTTTAGAGTCCTGTGATACCCTTGCTGTCAAACTCAAGGAAACCAGATTTATGTGCAATGAAGTAGAAAGCAATTGTTTGGAAGCAATCAACAATTTTTTTTTACTGATGCAATATATGCTTTGAGTTTGTCTTCTACACAGGTGGGCTTTTTTGGGGAAAAGCTACAAAAAGTGTTGTTTGGAAAAATGTGAGAAAAATAACCCCAGGAAATAAAGGATAAACCTAATGGGTGCCAATTATGGATGACAGGGACCAAAGATATATAATATTTCTAAATAAGACTATGTATTCAGCAGAGCCACTTCACACCCCTTTGATCTGCACACTGAGACTTCTTCATGAACTGATCTCATTGTCCATATCTAGAACAGATGTGAAAAGTTTGCTGCTTCTATGGCCGCCTCTTTCCCTGCTCTCCGCTGTCCATAAAAGCTCTCTGCAACCAGAAACCCAAACAGTGAGTGGGGAGAAGGGAGAGAGAGCGAAAAAAAATAAGAGAGAAGAAAAATGTTTATCTGTTCCCTACTAAGCCTTAAAAACGTTTCTGCAACGACTTGCCCACCCCCTTAGAACCAAGGGAAGAACCCTACTAATGTTGTATATCTGATTATCTAATGGTAGGTGTAAACATTACACAAAGAATTCTACCATCAAGTGCTTCAGAGTTATTCTTGTTCATCCAGGGTCATTTCTGAGGTGGAGTGGAACAATTTGAAGAGCCTCAGTGGCAGGTGACATCCGTCCCCTCACTTTTTGAGGCACTTTAAGGGCACTTACGGCATGCCTACATGTTGCCCTATGGCAACATTCTTACTGCGGCATGCTTTAGTACTTCCTTTTGGACATGGGCAACTGGTGCCTCCTGAGTCTGGGGGAGCACAATTTGTGGGCAGGCCTGGGGGCAGGCCAAAAGCCCCATGTCTACTCCTATACCTCTGTGCCTCCCCCCGCAACATGCCGCCAGCCTGCACGGCAAAAAATACTGCTTCAGGACTGGGGTGGAAGAGGCACCACACACCACTACCCCCACCCCTCCCTGGGCCACTCTTCCCGTCCCCCCACAAGTGCTCCAAGTTTCCCTTTCTCCCAGCAGCAGGAACAGCACCTCTGCTGTGGATCAGAGCACACTCTTACAGGTAGGAAGAGGAAGGGAGGGACCACGTGGGTGAGGAGGTGGGGCAGCGCTCTGGTTGGCCAGAGGTCTCTCTGATGCTCCAAGCTCTAGAGTGCTGTCAGGGAGGGTGGGGCTGGGTAGAGAAGCAGAGTGCGGTCCCCAGCTGTACAACTGGGATGGAGGGGATGAGCTCTGCATCTGGCCCCATCCTGAGCAGTGCCAAGTTGGGGTGCATCAACAGGTCCCCAGCACTTTTGGGGGCCAACCTGAGGAGGGGGGGTGCACGCCCCCTTACCAGTCTTCTGTGCTTTTGGAAGTACTAAAGCACGGCAGAGTAAGTGCCCATACTGCGCTATACACACAGCACACGGTTATTTTTAGCAGCTACTTCACTGCAGCAGCATGATATAATGGTGGAATGTGCTGCCACAGCAAAATAGCTGCTGGTCATGTGTAGACACCCATGGACGCTATGTTACCATAGTGCATTGCTGTGGTGACATGGTGCCACACGTAAATGTGCCCTTGGAGTGCCAAAAATGTTATATTCATAGATGCCCTTATTGATTAGTGCTTCCTACTTCCAGGATCACCTTTCCTGTTCCTGTGCAGAATAGGACATAAAAGTGATTATTTGATTAGTGGTTTCTTTCAGACTACATAGACCATTATATCATTTAGGGTCTGAACAAACTCTGTTGAAAGAAAGACTCTTTTCTTTTACTTCAACAGGAGTTGGACAGGACCTTAATTGATTTATTTCATTTAATGATTTGACTACATAGTTACTGAAATGTTTACAAAAACTTTCTAAGGGTAGCAACAGGGCCCACTTCAATTGAACCTTGCAGAAGTGATACTGACTCAGTAAAATTATTAGCATGGTGTATAAAGTTCACTTGAGAAAATGAATAATTTTCCACTATCCTGCAGAATCCATTTTCTAATATATTAAGTAAACTGGCTTGTTTGTCACTTGATTTTATTTCTTTTTGTGTGCCTGTCCTAAACAGCCTACACCAGTGCTTCCCAAACTTTTCCTCAGCATGACCCCATTTCCTCAGTATGGCCCCTCACTCCAAACTTGCAGCCTCCCACCCCACCCAGGTGCCCTTAACCCCTGACCAACAGCCCCCTGGCCCTACCAATGCCCCTCATTCCCAATCCACAGCCTCCCACTCTCCCCAAATGCCCTAGTACCAGGGCCACAGCCCCCTAACCACCCACCCCAGCAGTACCTGAGCCCTGGTTGCTGCCCACAGGAAACAACAGCTGCTGAGGCCCTAGCATGAAGCCTGGCTCCCTGCCCTCCCACCCCAGACCCTTCCCCCACAGGTGGCATGGCCAGAGCAGACCCCTTGTAGGGGAGAGAATACAGGCTGCCTGCTGCAAGGTTGAGGCTCCCTGTCCTGCTACCCTTCCCCTTGCCCCTGCAGCTCAGTGGGTGGGACCTCTGGCATGGGAAAGAGTGCTGCTCTGTGACCCCATCTGGGGTTGTGTCCCACAGTTTGGGAACCACTGGCCTACATATTGCAGAAGTACTTTGCTAATTTTTGGAAACACAGAAATAAACGACAATTCTGAACTTTGTACAGATGCAAAATATCCTTGACTTCAAAAGGAAGTCTGCCAGATTCAGGTTTCAATAAAGGTTCTTTACTTGTCTATGGGTTCATCTACACACATCTTACTGCGAGACTGATGCCTAAATAAGAGAATTCAAGATTCTTTGTCTTACCTTTAAAGGTTGGTCATAACACTCACATCTTAAAAGGCTCAGGAAGCTCTGATTTCCATATATTTTAAAATTGTAGTGATTTCATTAACATTTCCAAGAAATCTTTGAAAGACTGAACTCTCCCACAATACTCTGACCATTTGTAGTTTCAGACAGATCAATAAAGCTGCTTTTCAGGGCCATTACTTTAAGATACAAATGTATCTGTGATTTAAGATGGAAGCATAGGCATTGATATTTTCCAAGTTGGGATCTGAGAGCTTACATCTCCTGGATGAAATGTTGAAGTTCAGGTGTTTACAGTTGTGAAGTTACATCTGGATTTACTCACCTAGGGAAATATGACCTTTGGCCAATCAGAGATGGGGGCAGGGCTGCTGTGCTGCACCACAAAAATGGTGACTGGCGCTACACTCAGACCACAAAATTGGGAGGCAGCTGCCCTGAATTCGGTAGGTCCCTAATTATTTGAGATGTTCAGATAGTCAAAGAATAGGAATCATATTATTTTTCACTACTGTTGAGTTCCTGAATGCTAATGATATTTAATTACTGCTTATTCCTGCCATCTAAATAGGAAGACAATGAATGCACATGTAGGATGTGAGACTATTTTTTCCAAAAGGTGATATTCTGAAACTTGGGAAAGAAGGTCAATTAGCATTCCCATAGAATCCTGCTTCTTACTGCTGAACTTGCAACTCCAGTAATATACTCCCGTAAATCATACACATGAGGAAAAGAATTGATTGGGGAGATGGATCCCACTGTTCTAATATAATAAATAGCAGTAGAACATCAATGGTTACTTTGTTACAGTGCCACAATAGGGGCACTACATAATGTTCTTGAGGAGCACTTTCATTATTAGCCCCAATTTTCAGACATAAATAACTTCTTGATGAAATCTGTTATTTCACCTACTTATTCCCAGCCCAAAGTAATTTTAAAGAAAAGTTTGACAAGGTTTTATACATCTGTTTTTCAAGGAAAAAAGTGAATTGTCAACTGTTGTGATTTAGAAAGTAGAGACCCTATTTTACTTGCCGCTTTACCTCTTCTGTCCCTCTAAAAATTAGGGCATAAGGGACTTGTGGGTATATTTGCTCTTTCAGTGTCTTTATTTTTAGTTTTCCAAAGTTTCCAGTTGGTATAAGCACAGCACAACCATGCAATGCTTCTCTTAAACTAGAGTTCCAGCTTTATGAACTCTTCACAGAGAAATCAACATTTACTTTTTGATGTTTTAAGATGCATTTGTTTCCCTTGGTAAATATTTCAATAAATGAAGTAGAATTCAACATTTGCAAATAAATCAGTAAGGTTATACTGAGGGCTATAGGGAATAGTCATATTTCCCTTGGTGAGTAAATACAGATGTAACATGCATTTTAATCACACAAATATATGCTACATTTTAATTCTTTTCCACTTTTGTATTTTTAAGTCAATTCAAGTATATTCAACATTATGTCAAACATTTTAAACACAAAAATCAGGATATTCGAAGTTATGATTTTCCCAACATAATTGGATTTTAGTTACCCTGAAAATACTGTACCATCTTTTTAATAGTGCACTTGGTTAATTTAGAACTTTGTCATAAAATATAAAAAAGCATGAACATACTCTCACACACATTATTGCAGTTTGGCTGAATAGTTTATTAACAAAATCTAATCTTTTCAAAGGTTCCTCATTAAAGTGAAAGTGCCATCTGTGAATGCAATGCAATCTATTAAAGAGAACTAATACATAAAATACATAGGATCTATACATTTTCTATATGCTGTACACACACACAAACTGCACATAAGGTGGAAGATCAAACATTATGCATGTCTGGTTGTCCTCCAACACTTCAAACACTCTACAAAGATAAAAAGTTCCCATTTGGCTGTCATGCTTTTGTATCCACTGTCAGTGCTAGAGATGGTCATAAACAAGACAGTTCCATTTTAATGCTTACCTTTGCACGGGTCCTGTAAATCTTGCAGAGCATCCATGAACATAGTAAGTACCATAATGGATTAGAGCCAAAGTCCACCTCATTCAATCTGCATCTAGCTTATACCAGATGCTTTAAAGGAAGATGGCAGATACGGGTTAATCTGCCCCTCACATTGGGTCTCATCCTGATCTCTCACAGTTGGAAATAGACACAAAGCTTACAATTATCTTCAAAACAACATGTTATTAATTATAATAACTCTGGGCTTTCTTGTTACTCATTAAAAATGTATATTTTCATATTATATCTTGCTTGTGTTCAATGATTCCCTGTAGCAATTTCTTGCAGTTGCATAATAAAGAGGAGGAGACTGAGGCACAATTAGAAGCGTCTCCACTCCTGAGCTGGCCAGTGCCATGACACCAGCAGCGCAGCCAGTGACACTGTGTCACTGCCACCCAGAGTGCTCAGGAGTCATGTTATGCCTCTGATGATTTCAGTCAAGTCCACACATGGTTTTTCTATTGGTATAACTATTTTAGTTAAAAGAGATGGATTTTTACAAAATAATTATCCCAGTACAACCTCTTGTGCTCATAGACAGTTGCCTTATAGGATTTTCTGGATGGGAGGAGAGAAGCTATCTTGTATATCTCTTGTAAGTCTGACCCTCGACCCCAAATTACACCATCAAACACTTAGGATGATCCTGCCTTCTGCAGGGGTGTTGCACTGGATGACCTCCCGAGGACCCTTCTAGCCCTATTTTTCTATGATTCTGACCAAAATGTAATGTTGACTGAGACCGATATGTAATGTACACATCTTAGACCTACATGGAAATGGTATATCAGCATCATCACTAAGGGGAGAGATTGTTTTACCGTTGCTATGTTGTTATATAAAAAGCTCAATATTGCCAGTTCTTGCAAATTTATTGAAAAAACTCATGATTTTGTTATTTCCCCTAAAGACCATGTTTCTGGATTCAAGTGATTATATAAGAACCTTAGCTTTCATTAAAACAAAGTAGATGGGATATCAGGAAAAACTTCTTCATTGTTAGAACAGTCAGGCAATGGAAGAGACTGTCTAGGGAAGCTGTGGACTCTCCATCGCTGCAGTTGTTTAAGAGGACATTGGACACCCACTAGCTGGCATAGCTATCCTTATGTTCCCATGCTTCTGGCTTTTCTGGTCGCCCCCTCCCCACCTTTCTATGTGTCAGGGAGTTTTTAAGTCCTTTCTCAAAGACATTAAGTGTTGGCTACAGCCAAAGCTAGGGATTTTGACTGGCATGTGCCAGTGCTCCTGCTGGGACTTAAACCCAGAGGTTCCTTCTTCTTGCCCCTCTGCTCAGGGTCAGACCAATCACCATCTGGGGTCAGATTGCTATAGGCTGTGGGGTGTTTTGCCTTCCTCTGTAGTAGGGGGCATGGTCCTTTTTCTGGGATCTCTTGAGGGTATATTAACAAACTTTTATAGAAAAAGGATGTTGGCTGCTGTTGTCCCCTGCTTTACCTGTGGCAGGGTAGGGTGTTATGCATTGTGTTGTGTCAGGGTTGACAGTAGTTTTACGAAGAGTTCAGATTATGGATTTGTATAAAATGGTTTGGATAGGGATGATTCTGCCTCAGGCAGGGGATTAGATTAGATGACTTCTGGAGGTCCCTTCCACCTCACCTCTTTGCGTGCTACGATTCTAGAGTGTAGATCTGAGAGTTCTGAAGAAAATCTTCCTAACGTGACCTGAAAGTACCCTAAAAGCTTAGAAAATAGGGGGCAAATAAAATAACCTCAGATTTACAATTTTTTAACTGCATGATTTTAAAACCAATCGCATGGTTTTTGTATCTTGACTTCTGATTTGGGGTTATTACATTATAAGCTTATTTTGTAGCTATTTTTGATAGTTACAGAACGTACCACAACCTGAGAGCGGTAGCTGGCTCTTAGCAAATTACATATGACCTGATACTGGCCCCACGTAGGTTATTAACAAACCCTGTTGTGTAACTGTTTAGCCATGCGGCTCTCAACTTTTTTGGACTTGAGGCACTCCTCTAGAATTTTGTGAAATGAGTGCCATCCCTTTTAAAAAACTAATTGGTATATTCCAGGGTTTACTGACTTGTAGAGGAGCTGGGCAATGGGGTAAGGGGTCTTCCAGGATGAGACTGTGCTTATCCTCCTTCTGGTGGCACTCCAGGTTGCTGACGCACACTGGTGGAGAATTACTGGTTTGCTCTAGTTAGCAAGCTCTGTTCTTGTTTGTTTGCATTATATAAATGTATAGCTTTATAAATATATAAATGTAGATTATTATCTGCCTCCCAGGCTCCTAGACTCAATAAGCTTCCATAGTATGAACTCCTCATATAGCTGTACATGCATACACTTTATAATTCAATAATCATGCATGCATATCTAAAGGTAAAATTTAGCTTGAAAAATTACCACTGTCATTTAAGTTAGGTGTACGTTTGGCTTGGTTTCCTGGGCTAGTATACCAATATATTAAACCCTCAGCAACAGAGCTATGCGAGCCAAAGTTTATTGTGTTAACCTAGCTTTAAACATTTTTATTTTGAGTGAGGTATATTTTCTGAAGGAAATTAAGCTCTGCTTATTTTCTTCTTCCCATTTTAATTTTTACTATATTTTCTTTTCCTTCAACCAAGTGATAAGCTGGCTCTCTGGAAATATTGACATTCAGATGCAAGCTCCTGATTATAGTTATACAAATACTTCTCTTGGATAAGTTGTTTTGCCCCATATTGAGTTATTTTACTACCATCTCAGAAACCAAATCACACTCTTTTCCTTCTCAGAGACCTTTCCAGCCAAGGGGAGGAGAAAGGAAATGTCCTGAATTTTACACTGACACTCTAGTCTAAGTGTAACTGTCTGTCACTCCCAACAGCCAATCATATCACTTTGGAGGATGGATTAGGACATTTCCTTATCTGACAGTAGCCTTAACAAACAGTTGGCACTGCCTATGAGGGAACAAGCTGCTGCCCAGTGCACATGGAGGGTGGGATTTCCTTCCTATTGTCTGCCTGCCTCAGTCCTGACTGCTTCATATGATTTCAGATCTCTTGGTGCTGCTCCCTAATTAAGAACTTAGCTATCAAAGGGGAGCCTATATATCAAATACTGTAATAAATGCAGATAAATGCATGTACAGGAGCAGAGGCTAAACAGGGCCAGCTAACATGGCTTCAAACTTGCATCTTAATGAGCACATAAGTCTCTTCAATCATGCTAAAGCTAACTTGAGTGAGCCAGAATGACTGAAAGTCATATATATTTCTTTGTCAATCAAGACAGGGCCTAAAAGCCAAGTCTTGCAAATGCTCAGTCACTTGAAGCTGGATCTTACAAGGTGGTGATCCTCATACAGGCAGAGAGAGGATCAATCACTTGAACACCTAATGCTTATGTCCTATTTATATGACAACTTTTATGCTAGAGTTTTTTTCCTCCCAGGTTATTGACTGTCAATCACAGTAACACATTTATTGAAGACAGGTCCTGAATGTTTGTTTCATGACACAAATATTTGTGCTTTGCCAAAAATAAACATTTGTATCCTGGAACAAACATTTGGAGAGTGTCCAGGCTAACCTTTACAAGTGCATTAACTACCACAAGTTATTTGGCAATCATTTAACTCCAGGTTAAAATCTCAAGGGTACGCCAACCTTGAGGGCTGGATAACACGTGTACATATGAATGTTCGAGTCAGACATATTGTAGGTTGAGTATTTGTATGACAATTGTCCCAATAGTTTCCAAGGCATGAAAGGCTTGATTCTGCTCAAGTTGGAGACGATTGCAGTTTTACCCTCTGACAATATTACTGCTATGAACATGGGTATGGCCTACAAACAAACTACTCATAGTAGTTAGGGTTTACAGGCTCAGGCCCTAAATCCTTTTTTTTTTTAATATTTATGGCTCAGAGAAAAGTATATGCAGTGGGCTAAGCAGGGAGATGAATCCTATTGAACTCAAGTGTCTAATCTTTGAAATCAGGTACCTACACCATTAAAAATCCTAACCACTAAACATAAATTACACCCAAATGTTCAAGATGAGATTGCAGGCTTCTTGTAACCATACCAAAAGCAAATGCCTCATAATGTATGCTTATTATAAAAACATTGACTTTAAAACGAAACCTATATTCTTAATAATAATAACTAATAGTAATTTGGTATCAGCCAAAATCCTCAAGTAATATTAAAAGATAAAAACACAAAGGGTGATCTATCTGTTGTAGTTATCTTAGATATTCTAAATTGGTCTCTCATAATGCAATGAACAGCAAAATTGAATTTATATTACTGTTACACAACAAATTATATTATTTTTATTTTATTTGGGAGATACTAGGCAGACCTATGCACTATTGTATTATTGTGCACTATTCACTTCAACACGGTTGAACAATTTAGACTATTCACAGCACTTAAAACTAGGAATGTATGTAAAAGTCTTTTTTTTAGATCAGGTGTTAAGATGAGAGTATTCCTCATGCATTTCAAAGTAACTATTATTCACATGCATAAATGTTTACAGGTCAGAATGAGAATATGTAAAAACCGCAAGAAAAAGGATTTGGTTAAGCCTGTAATTGTGATGCAACTTGCTTCTTTCTTTTAGTTGATAAGGTGTATCACGATTATTAGAATGCATTTAACTAGCCTGGCATTAATATTAATCCAATATGCATTTAGTACATGTATAAGCACCCCATAAAATACATACTCTCTCTCCCTCTCAAAATAAGCACACACACATTTTACGCAAAACCATGCAAAGGGCTAAATATGATAAATTACAGACACTATTTGCTTACTTGTTTTTTTTAATATTTATCGTTTTAGTAGGCCTGATCCCACATATACATCTAGAACATGGGTGCATGAAGCTGAACTGGAAAGTAGCATCTGCTTTCACACACTAGGGGTGTTTCCCTGCCCAAAGTCAGTGGGCACTTTGGGGTGGGGGGCGGAACAAATCCAGAAAGTCTCTAAATCACACTTGAGGAGGGAAGGACTTGCAGTATCAGCAGGGCCTGCTCTGTGCCACGCTCACTGCCCTCATCCTGCCATGGTGGGGCCCTGCCCCCCAAAAAGACTGATTGGAAGAAGCCAGGAGTTTCAGATCTGTTTAAAATGTATCCCATTAAAAAAACAACAACCCATGAAATAAACGAAATAAAAGCAGCAAACAGCAACTCCAGCAGACGCCACTAGAGTTCTCCTTCTCCCAAATATCCCCAGCACCATCCTAAACCCTGTTTACCCCAGAAACCTGAACTGTGGACAGACAGCAGAGGA
>NW_017728886.1:17638918-17665253 GCF_001723895.1 Crocodylus porosus
CGAGGAGAGCCGGCCGCCCGAGGCAGACAAGGGAGTGAGGCCGCGGGGCTCCCAGGCCGCGGGGCCCGGCCTTGCGTGTCCGCCCCTTGCTCGCCACGGGGCAGCCCCCACCGCCCGCGAGACACTCCTGCCGTGGGGGCACCGCTGCCTCCCCCTGGGGCAGCTCGTCACTCCTCCTGGCCGGGGCCGTTTGCTACAGTCCTGCTGGGAGCCAGCAGCTGCTTGGGTCCTGGGAAGAGGGGTGATAACTAGGGCTGTGGGAGACAGGGCGGCCTGAGGGACTTGAGGAAACTTTGGCATTTGGTCCTGGTCTCTTTTGTTCCCGGATCCCTCCCTGAGCGTGAAACCTGTTGTTGCCGATCTTGCCCCGGTGCCAGTTTCAAAAGACGTTTTCTTCCTGCTTGAGAACCAGGATTTTTGGGAGCTACGGACTGGAAGAAAGAAAATGTGGAGTATAATGTTGGCCGCTCGTTGCTCCTGGCCGGTTTGGCCTTGGGGTGTTTCGTGATAAGGCCTCGCACGCCACTCTGGTTGAGAACTAAACTAGAACGGCTTTTTATGAAGGGAAACCCTGGTGCCATAGAAAGGGTAGAAACCTTTCTCCCTCCCGGCTTTGCTCGAGTGCTCTTTCATGGGCAGCCTTGAATTCCTTCAGGGAAAGCTTAGAGACAGGTGAGGTTTGGGGGGGGGGGGTTGGGAAAATGCAGTTTCTGGTTTTGGGTTGCAATCCCTTGAGTTTTTCTAGTCCCCTGTCACTCATGGTGAAGGACCTGGCACCTCTCCACACATTTTGTTAATAATTTTGTTCTCAACCATTCAGAGTGCGTTACAGAAAGTCTTGAGGGAAGGAAAGCATTTGCTTACTGGTTTATATAAAAAGTGAAAGTGTACTCAGAATAATTCCCTGCGTAGGTTTACGTTTAGTGCCATGCTGAGTTCAACAGACTCGTGCTCTTTTGACTGGCTATTTTGATGGGAGAAGCGAAGGACTTGCAGAGCCCTAGCAAGGAGGAGCATTTCATTTTTTTTCCTCCCAAACTAGGCTAATGATGACTGAAAGAAATTACTCTCGTTTGACTGTTTTGTCTGTTGTGATGTTGATTAGCACCTCTGTCATCTTGAGCAGATAATACATTATAAGCACCACTACAGTTGGCACCACTGAGGCAGTTTTAGACGGCTGAAGGACTGAATGAGTTTAGAGAATGGCCTACACCTAGAGAATGCGCCTCCAGCTCACTATTATTAGTTGGATAGCAGGATGCAAACGCGCTACTATATGGAATAATGTTCTAGCTGTGATGATCTAGGAGAGTGAGCGAGAAGCTGCATTTGTTCAGTAATTGGACCAACTACATAGTTGGGAGTGAGGTTAGACAAGCTTTCAGACCGGAGGAAGCCTATTTTGTGCCCAAAAGCTTGTCGAGTATCTCTCTCAACAACATGATTTTCCAATAAAAGACAGTGGTAAATACATCCTGCTTCTCTACTATGTGGAATCAGCTTCCAAGTGGGAGTGTGTGTGTGCATATGTATATGAAGATTTTTTTGTTTAAATTGAAATAGGAAAGAAGTCCTGTAGTATTATTCTACCGGTTACACTTTCTACACTGTGGAACTGTATAATATTAGTTTCCTCTGTAAGGAAAAAATAAAAAGGATGAGACCTACACAGCATACAAAGTTCTATCAGTCTAACCACTGGTGTGATGTTAAAACAGTTCAATTTTGTGTGTGTACGCTTGGTTCTGTTTAAACATGGCTTATACTGGTTTAGTTTGTCTGTATCAGTTCTTCTGATAAAACTGCACGTGTATAAAAGTCCTAAGTTACACTAGATATCTTAAAAAAATATATCCTGCACATGTGAAGAAAGCATTCTGGACACAGTGAACTAGGATTTTGAGTATTTTGACTTAATTCATGCGTTTTGTGATCTTAAAGTGTCTTCTATCACTGTTTAGGGGGGAGATTGTTAGAAGCAAAAGGTGCAAGTCTATACAGACAAGGCATCTAAATCTGTGTGTAATAAGCCTAAATAAACATGGTCTTATTTTTCCAAAAACTTCTCAAAGTTGCCATCTTGAAAGCCAGGCCTAAATTTTGAATTAGGTGTCTATTTTTAATCAGTCAACTTAATTTGATATTTTTTGCCTTAATATCTATAATCAGCATGTTGTTGTCATTCATGGTTACTTGCTTGCATGTAATACTTAGAAGATCTGACCCAAATAGGCCCAGAAGGCTGCAGATCCTAAGGTCACAGCTAGCTAATCTACCCAGAAGATAGGATTTCAATAGAGACAGTTGAGGCCCCTAGAAACAAAATACCCAATAAGCAGTTTAGGCTGCTCATATTTTTTTAACTGCATGTAGAGGAGTATTTAGCTGAAAGTAAAATAAAGTTAGCATGTTTTCATTTTGCTGTTGGACAGATAGGTTCCCACAAATGTTAGTAGTCTGTTGACAAAATTGTGCTGTAAAACAAATCAAGTTATAGCGCCGATTTGTGTACCGGCTGTGAGTTTGGCCCATGGAATGCTGAATTTTGTCACACATTAATTACTGCACAGATACGTGTATAGTTTTTATGGTTTGTTTTTTTAGTTTAATTTCCTGAACCAGCCTATATAAATGATTGTTCTTCTGCAAAGGCTATGCCTATAGTCAAGTGTATTGCAGCAAATTTCTGTTTGTCTATGTATTCAGCTTATGGTTGTGCAGCAGTTGATTTCTATTGGTTGTACTTTTTTTTTTAAATTCAGTGTGTAATATGAGGTTCCTTTTAGCCTTTTCTTTTTTCAGTGGAGATTCTGGGTAACATTCTTTATGCTATAGGTTTACAATATCAGAAGTATGGTTTGTGGCTTGGGTCATCTCTTGCAGACAAGACTGCAAGCTGAAGTTATTTCTTTTACAAGCATTTCCAAGAATAATTTTTTCCAAGATTCCCAAAATATAGTCAGAATCAAAGCCTCCCTTGCTATTTGAAGCGTGGAGCCCTTGGCACTTGGCCAGCATAACATATATCATCTTTTATGGAGCTCATATATTTTACTTTGTCAAGGTTTCTTTAGCTGTTGTGAACAAAGGTTGTTTTTATTGGGTCTGAACGGTTTTTGCTAATTTGGATATAAATTTGGATTCTGATTAGCCCACTTGCCACTCTGAAAGTTTGTTGTCAGTTTAGGAAATGTGGCATACAAAATAGACACAGCTTGCAAGACAAAATAATGACTTTGAAGAGAATTTTTTAGTAAATTTACTCTGTAGGGGTAAGTTTTCTGGAGTCCATTGACAATAATCTTATTTTCTGATTTTTTTAAAACTGATAAAAGTGTGGTTTGCAATACAGATCAATTATAGAGCAAGAGCATAAACCATATACTTATTTTAAATCCAATTTTATGTTGATTTTAAATGGTGTAAAATGAAGATCCCATCCCCGAAAACACTTCCTGCTTGATTAAGCACGTATAACTGGGGTAGTCTGTCAACCAGACTGTAAGTGTTATGACCTCTGGACTATATAGTTAGGTATAAACATTAAAAAAGTCAGAAGTGGAATTGATGCAAGTTATGCAGTTTTCTATAAGTGACATAGTTTAGATCACTAGTGAATAGAGCAGTCACCCTTTTGTTGGAGGGCACAGAGGCTGCTATCTTATACCAGGTTTTGGTATGTTTTTGGTTTTTTTGTAGGGGTATGCCTAGATGCATCCCACTGCAGAACTGGGGATATGCTAGATAATATTTGCAAGACTGAGTTTTAGGAAAGGTCTGGTCTGTTAAAAGCAATGGCTTTTACTGCATGCTTTATGAGCAAGACTGAACCTTAATTTTTTTTTGGCTAACACTTTGAATGTTGAGTTTAAACCCAGATGGGTTGTTTTTTTTCACAGAGCTGTAAACTTACAGGAAGAGGTTTTTTTAAAAATCCTTAGCAATGTTAGCTTTCAAAAGAAGTGTTAATTCTGGTTCAGTAAAATATCCAGAACTATGCTTACATACGTACTAGCATGCAAACATGCTCATAATCACAGTTATCTCTTGTGTTTGGTTTGGTGTGTGTGTGTTTGTAACACTAGGCCTTGATTAGTGGCAAGGTTCTTCATATGTGCAAACTTAAAATTTGAACTCATTTTTAAATCATGAAATTGTACAAAAGTAAAACTTTAGTTCTGCCTGTTACTCTTTAATACTGGATTTGTTTTTCAGTGGGAGTTGGATTCTTTAGCCTGCCCACAAAACCACAGCAGGAATAGCAGTAAGACACTGTGACATGCCCATGAACCCAAATCAGTGCTGGTATGGTCTAATTTTAGGCCTGCCAGCCTTGGTAATATTCCTTCAGAGCCTGATCTTGCCTTTATTCCCTGTAGATAAATCCATGATAAGTTGCTAAGCATTATGCCTAGAGAGCCAAAATGACTGTAAAATCTAACAAAGGGAAGTATCTGATTTTTTTTTTTTTTTTTTTTTTTTTACTATGCCACCTTCCTTTGCCATTTTTCAGAATTAAAATTGTTTTATTTTTCCAAATGTAGAGACGCAGAAGTACTACACTTGGGTTTTAAATGAATCTCCTGGTCAGAGTTGCAAAGGGAAAATACAGGTGATTTCAAAATGCCACAATCTCAAAGTAAAAAGTAATGATTAATTACAAGTTTCACGTAACAACCAGAATAGCTCAACTTATTTTATTTTAACTATTTTTTATACTGGTTATACAAACTCACTTGAATCACTTAAATTAGATAATGCTGTCATCAGAATTAGGTAGGTGAGGGAGTTACAGTGGAAGGTAGAAACCTCTTTTTTCCCATCAGTTATAATGTATTGCATAACAAATTCTCACAATTAATTTTGGAATTAGATGTATAAAACTCTCTTCTGTGCTTGAGTCCATTTAATGGCTTTTTTGGTTCAGCTAAGCACAGTATCAAAGAAATAACTATTGCGCCCTTCCTTTGGTTCTGTCAACTTTAAATCTAATCAGTTATGAAGA
Organism: Crocodylus porosus; assembly: GCF_001723895.1. Taxonomy (NCBI): domain Eukaryota; kingdom Metazoa; phylum Chordata; order Crocodylia; family Crocodylidae; genus Crocodylus; species Crocodylus porosus. Next base: position 17,643,927 of record NW_017728886.1, read on the forward strand.
GTTAAAAGTATTTCTAGATATTACTTCTCCCTTTTAGTCCCCCTCCCAGTCTTGCCTAATATTTCCTAGCATGTATATGATTTTAAACTTGATATTCAGCTAACTCATTATAGCCAACTTTTGATTACAGATTTGGAGTCTGCTGGGAGATGCAATATTAAAAAATGGCATGTTGGAAACTAGATATTTGTACTTTGATTTTGTGTATTTACACTATGACAGTATTATCTGTTCCATGAATTTGGTGGGAGCAGGATTGAGTAATTCATAGCAGGTTTTACTTAGTCCAGTAATCCTAGCAAAGTAGCTCTTATCTTTCATCATTGAGTTTTATTGGAACCTGTTGGATTAGCAATAAAATGAAAGAAAACAGAGTTAAGAACAGACTAACAGAACCCCAAAGCAGCTATGACTTGAAACAACTGCGAATGGTGAGAAGTTCAGTTATAACTCAGGAAACTTCTGAAAGAAGGGACAAAAGAGTCCCTTATTTTTCCTGACAGGTCATTTACCCTGCTTAATTTTTATGAGCAATTGTCATGCCTATTTTATAGCAGAATGTGTATTTTGGGACACATTTAATCACCAATGTTCCTATACTGTAGTTACCTGTTTGCAGCTATAGATGGTCATGAAGTCAGAGACTAAGCATCTGAGTCTGTAAAGGCTTTCACCTTGTTATCATAATATTAATTTCTTTGTTAACAAGTGAAAACCTCAGAAAAGGAGTGTTTTGGGGTTTTTTTTTCTCTACATGGCACAGGCTACAATGCAAGGAAAAGTGTACACATTTACGAATGTTGCAGAAAGTTTTAACCCAGAATAATGGACCTTTTTTCATGTTTTCCTTCGCATCTGCTCTTCCTTTTCAAGTTCAGCTAAGTTTTGGTCACCACTGAAATTATTGATACCTAATTCTCCTGCTGTGATTCATATTCTGGGTCCATTTCCTTTTACAGGGCTCATTTTCTCCCATAGTCTCCAAAAGTGGTACGGTTTTCACTTTCTCGGGTATTCTCTCTTTTTTCATGGTTGACAAGTGAAATACTGGCAAAATTCTGGCGTTATTGAAGTCAGTGGCAAAACTCCCTTTGATTCGAAAGGGTCAGAGTTTTACCTTGTGTATTTTAGTTAATTGTTTTTTCAGTAATCAGTTACTAAAAAATTAAGTGCCAGTAGGTAATTACAAGTCACTGTTTCATTCACACCCTAGTGAAGACACATTAAGAAGAAAGGAATTATGTTCCATAAAACAGAATATAATTTGGAAAATAACATGAATAATTTTCATAGCTTAAAAAAATGAAGAGGTAACCTGGGTGTAATGTCAGAGGCCAGCTCCTGCAAAATTACCCACGTTGTCCATGAGCTTGGTAACATGCTTAATGAGAAACACATGCATAAATGTCCACAGGATTGAACAGTAATTAGTAACACAATATGTTTGTACATTTCATTAAGTAATTTTTTGTTAAATCTTTTTTAAACAACTAAAGTGATAAAAGAAAATGACAATCATTGTCAATTTTTTCCTATCTGACTTTTATGATATATGACATTAACTTCACAAACTGCATTCCATTAAAATTGTGTAGATGTTTTTCAGGTTTCCTGAAAGGCTGCGTTTAGTAATAGAAATTGTCTTTTCAGACTCTTAACAACATAAGTGCACGTGCTTTAACTCAGAATTACATAGATGCCTAAGGTTTATCATGTGCATTAGTCTTAGAAGGATTTGAGCCCAAATCTTTATATTTTAGACTATTTTCTGTCTCCATTTTACATTTCTTTGTTAGTACATTGTTAGAGAAAAGCTTGCATTATTTGCATCTAAAGGAAATTAATAAAGTTAAAAAAAATCTTTATCAGTAATTGAAGTTGAAAGCATGTATCAGTGGAGGGTAGCTATCAGCTTGAAAGTATACTCAGATTTCCATAGATTATCATTCACCTGAAAGTACCAGAAACGGTCAAATGTGTACTAAAAATACAGCAACTAATGTGTTTCATTTCTGCCCTTTTATCACCCCACAAAAGTTGCACCTTAATGAGAGAGAGAAAACAATTTTAAAGGGATTCTATAAGATGCAGCTACTAACACACGCTATTGCTTATTGCTTTTTCAGAAAAATACAAATGCTGGCTAGTAAATAATATCAAGAAACCAAGAAAGATTTTACACTGCCCCTGGGAGAAATGGACCATGTCATAGTTCATCACCTGTTCCCTCTCCTTGTTTAAGGCAATTTACCAGGGTGGCAAGTCTCCCCCTCGTGCTGGCTCAGTCCACTGGCTGGCCCATAGTGAGTTGGAACTCTGTACACTTGTTAAGGAGGAGTGAAATGAAGAGAGGCCAGGATACAGCTCTCCCACCACAAGTCAGACCCATAATGTAGCCAGTTGTTTGTCTGTCTTTTATTCCCTGTCTAGCTGCATTAGGCCTAGACACAATCTGGCTGATAAGTGCAAAACACCATATATATTTAATCTATCCTCTAACCCCCAAGATAATAGTTTCCTTTTTATTCATTAAAATATTTTACTATTCAAACAGTGTGTCACAGGCAGAAACATATTTGGTTGACTTATGCTAAGGCACCTTGGGACTGAACTACTTTTGAAATCTTTAGTTCTAATTAAGTAGCATATTTCTTCTGTATATATCTAACAATATATAATTATTTTAGAGCACAACATGAGGGAATTTCTAGCCATTTATTCCTTTAAGACTTTTTTTGTGGGAGAAGAATTATATTTTAGAAACTGTAATACTCTTTCTTGGTGTTAGGCTCAATTTATACACACTTTCAACCATCACTATTTTTAAACTGCAGGGCAGATTTTGAAATTCTTACTGGTATTGAGTAGCAACACACCCCACGAGTAGACAGACCCATTGATTTCAAAGCCTTCGGTTACTAACACACCCTTTTTCAATGGCTGTCATTATTAGCAGAACAAAGGCTTGCCTTTGCATTAGGGCAACTAAAAATGAATATGAAATGTACCATATCCAGAAACGTGCAGTTGAAAATAATTTAAAGTAAGAGAACTGAATTGCTAAGGGAAAGCAGGATTAATATTCAGGTAGCGTCACAATTTCAAGAGATGTATAGAGTATGTGTAAAATGTTACAATTGCAAAAATATTCTAAACTGCTTCTTTATGTCTGCCCTGTTTCAAAACTCTTGCGCTGAGCCATCCTTCAAAATTTATATTCTGATTAGTGGCTACAAAGGACATGTGTATGGTTCTCAGTGCATGGTTGGCCCTTAATTCCCTATGTGTGGCTCAGAAACACCACCCATTCTCTCTACCTTGCTATTGTACGCTAAGGCAAAACCCCTTTTACCTCATCCCCCCTTCCCCATACAGTTTAGCAGTTGTACTATACCTTTTTTATCATTTTACTTTTTTTTGTTAGTTTCACAATATACAGGTTGGCATTGTCTCTTCAGGTTGATATGAATACATTCTAGGCTTCAGGTTGTTCATAGCAGCCAAATGTCTGTAGCTGCATTCAGGAAGCTGGATGTTTCATGAATCATAGTGTCTGTGCCAGTCAACATTCAAAGATAACATGGCTCAGTGAAAAATCAATCTTTAAATATCAGCACTGCTACATAAAGGGGATTTTAAGACACTTACTTCAGACGCAACAACTTTCTGGAAACCGTTTTGGTTGTTGTTGTTTAGACTAACAGTGTTTATCCTCTCTGGATGAGTGGCTCAGGGCTGGACTGCAGAGTTGACATGTTGAGTTCATCTGTGGGTGCAGTCTTGCCTGCACCAAATCCAGTCACAGTACAACCTTACACACCGGATCCAGCCATGCAATGGTCCCATGTGCCAGAGAGATCCAGGGTGTGCGGCTTTGTCAACCAAGCCACAGGGTTCACCACAGATCCAGAATTCTGTGGCAAGGGAGCATTGGCAGTGCTAATTGCTGTGGCCCTGGGGGCAGTCTGCTACTGCCAGCTGGCTGGATCCAGCCTGTAGACCATAGGTTGAGAGCCACTGGTTTAGATGGGGTAAAGTGTAGGGAAGAAGAGAAGTTTGTATCCTAAGGCAACTAGCAAACCATCTGCTTGCTTGATCAGTCCTATTTGGTTTGTTGAAAACTACTTCAGTTATATAAAAAAAAAAAAATGGCAGGTTTTTACATTAATTTAAATAAAGTTGAGGATGGGAAGAGGTTGCCTCTTTGATAGACAAGCCATTATAAGGGAAGTCATAGTTCAGATTCCTTCCAGCTGGTATATTGATTTCCATTCTGTTAAGAGTAGAACACATCAGTCCCTATTCCCAACAGTCTAGTGGTTGTTTTTTAGCTATAGATTTCTGGAATTATTTTGTTTACAAAATGACCAAAAAGGCATATAGAAAATATTTTGGTGGGAAGAAAAGGCCTTGCATTTTCCCTTTAGAGGAACTTTCTGATTGGCATTGGGCTGGTTGTTCTTTAATGAGTCCAGGTATAAGATCTACTCTGGGGGCACTGACAGACATGGAAAAAACCAAAAACCAGTTCTTTACCAGAAGAGGCATTGCATCAGTTCGACCCAGTTTCCCAGCGTCTGTATAGCTTGTGCACTTCAGTGGGACTATCTAGTAGCTGATTGATCTAATAGATAAGTGGTTTTCAAACTTTTTTTTTCACAGACCACTGGAAAATTGCTGAGGGTCTCAGTGGACCACTTCAATAAACTTTTTTTTTTTGTTCTGAACATCAAAGAACACAACTTGTATTTTAATATCAGTACTTACCTGTCTAATGTGATGGATGTGCCTGTTTTTTGAGTAGAGTTCTGGGAAGTCAGGTGTAATGTTTGTCAGCTTTAGCTTTAGGTCACCATTCTGTGGACCACCCAAATGAAGCTTGTGGACCAGTGGTGGTCCACAGACTACAGTTTAAGAACTTCTGTATTAGATAAAAGTGCCAAAAAGCCCCACTGAAGCACATGAGATATACAGACTCTGGGGAGCTGGGGTCAAACTGATGTGATGCATCTTCTGGGCATGCGCTGCATTTGGTGTGGGAGTGTGCTGAGCTTAATATGTTAGTTTTTTTTGTTTTTTTTCCCTCCCACATCTGTCAGCATCCTGGGTGTTCAAACCCCCATCTCTTAAGAAGCAGAACAGACTTAGAAGGGAGTAAATACCAGGTATGGTAATTTCAGTAGGTCATCTACTCTATGAGTTTTCTTTCACCTGAATTTTTAACAATAAACCAGTTTACAAAACCCTGCTTGCCAGCTGCTTGGGGAAAATTATGACCAATGGAATCAGCTTCTACAGACTTCAAACCTTTACTAAAGAGGAAAGGTTTCTAGGACTAGTGATTGAAAAAGAAAGTTGAAAAATGTAAATGTGCTTTAACCAATGTTGCAGCAAGTTGATATGACAGTAGCTGCTGCTCTTGTACTCCGGAGTCTGAAAGCTCAGCTCAATTTAATCCGGCCAGTTTGACTGCAGAGTGAGTCATTGAGGAGCCAAATTGGCTCCAATGAGTGGAGAGGAGTGATATTCAAGAGCTTCCTCTTGGCTCTTCTTTCAGAAGAATGTAGGTATTGCCATTCTGCACCAGGCAAGCTTGTCATGTAATCCAGTTTTATGCCTCTACAATAGTAGTCCTCATTCAGCCTATGAAAAGCACTAAGAACACATTTGGAATCTTTGGGATAATATGCTACAGAGAAAGTTTCATTATAGCCCCTAAAAAAGGGCAGGCAGTTATTTTGGGCAGAGAGCTGCTTACTGAGTTTTGGCAAGTTATCTAGGGCTGAATGACAGGGAGTCAGGGCAGATGACTCCAAATTTTCTAAATTTTTTAGGGGTCCTGCAATCGGAATAGAAAGGCCTGGCAGGCTGCATCTGGCCTGTGAGCTGCATTTTGCCCATCCCTGCACTAAGACTTGGAGATTGACTTCTGTCCTGAAGCAATAAGTTCTGCATCCTTCCCAAAAAGTTTGCATTTTAAAAAATATTTACTATTATAATGGAAAGTTCTTGTTAACAAAGTAAATTCCTTATCCAGTTTGGGCCAAGACTCTTTATTTCTCACTCCTGAAAGACTGAGTCTAGCTCCAGAGCAGTCTGTGGTGCCTTACAACTTCCCTTTTCAGCCCCAGTCTCTTCAAACCCAGGTTCAGTGGCTCCCACACCAGATCTTGGGGGAACAAAAGAATGTGACTGTTTGTGTAGTGTTTGATTTTGATGAGAGGATTGAGTAGGGAATTAGTGGCAGGGTCTGGTAGTTGTTTGTGTAAAAAAATTGCCAGTATGCGTGTGACAGCAAGGTGGGGAAGAATTTGCCTGTCTGGAAGGAACTCCAAGTGCACAGCAAAGGTGAGAGTATGTGAATGAGCAAGAGATGGCCACATGATATGTTGATTAAATTGCTTAGAGCAGCATTGGTTTCAATGCAGCAAAGTTGCTTTAAACCAACAGAAAATTTGACCTAGAATGTCAAGGAGCATGTATAAAATAGAACAAGGTGCCTGGACATGTGAAGGGGTTGTGTATATGGGTGAGACAGAAAAAGATAGAAAAACGGTTCTCGGGCCTTGGGATGTCGCACATTTGTACAAAGATAAAAGGATAAAAGATTATATTTTTTAAATTGCCTTCATCTATTCACAAATTAAATTAAAACAAAATATTAAAAATCAACGTTTTTGTTTGCCTCGTACAGATGATTAAGGAGCAAGTTTTGCCACTTCTACTCTCGTTGAGTAAGGCCACTCTTCAGGGGGATTATTTGGTCAAGTGACTGAATCTAGTTTCATGATTTATATGAAAAACTAAGTGCATTATTCTCCACATGCACTACAACAGCCATGCGCTATTTAAGCTTCAGAAAACTGTAACGTTATTGAAATCACACATCTTTTTCAGTGAAATATAGATATAATGAAACTGTGTTCTACTGTTAGTGTTTTCTTTGTTGTTTTTTTTTAATCTTATGCTTGGAGTTTTCAGCCATTTTCATTTAAATTGCAATAATATTTTCACCAATAGTTTTAAATTGCTGCAGCTACTCAAGCCACCTATGGGACATAATGTACTTATAACATTTGGCTTACTACTGTCAAAATGTCTGTTTTTATAAAAATCTTAATTGTTTGTACTGTGTGGGAAAACCCCCCAAACAGTCATTTAAGAAATAATGCAAAGGAGGTACAATATAAAGCCATAAGATAACATTATTCTATGCTTTTCTGTTGAACAAAAACTCAGACAAGTAGGAAAGAAAACAAACCCTAGCAAACAAGGGAAGGAGCCTGATTTTTTTTCACCCTTCTTTGAAAGTTTCTTTGTACACATGTAGTTTTACACCATAAATCACATATTATACATTTTTTCTCTTAGCATTTATTGCATAACACTGCTTGCTATTTGTGACTTTGAAAATGGAGGCTACCTCTTACAATTATGACTCTAAATGGCTTTTAAAAATTCACTTTTATCTCTTTAAAAATTAATGAATCCTGACATTACTGCTTGTTGGTGGGACAAAATACTGAAGTGATTAAAAAAAAAAAAATTTTGGCAAGTTACATGCGCTAGGTTTTCAAGAGGTGTGCTGTACTTATAAACCACCCTCTTGGTGCTACTGGTATAGAATAGCTGAAACACAATGTTATAGAAATGGGGAGGGAGGGAGAAGAGGCATGCTGCAACAAGCTGAAGTTTTGCAGAGAAAGAGTAGTGAAAAGCAGAGGAATCCAGAAGTGCTGTTCTTAAGTATCCAGTTTTGTCTGAAAGTCAAAAGTTATTAAATGACATTCCTCCTAATATATCCAGTTTCAGTGGCTGAATGTACTATCTAAGTGTCTCTGGCAAACTGTTCAGCAGGTGGCACAGTTAATGTTGGTATTTTAGGTGTCAGTACTGTATTTCTAAGTTAACTCCTAGTTGTGAGGAAGGGTGAAATTCACACTTCTTAGTATTTTCTAGATTGTTTAGAGGCAGATGAAAAAGACAGAAGGTTATACTATGAAGCAGAAGGCCTGGGAACTTTACTTCTCTTTCTCATTAACTGAAAATCTAAGAATTTGGACTCGCTAAAAACTACCAATGGCCCCTTGTGAGTCGAGACCTAAATAATCATCATCTATTCTTCATAGGTCCCAGCCTGTGCGCAGCACTGCTTACTAAGGTAGTGCACTTTTACCCATATACCTTGACTGAAGCCAAGTCTTCACTTTACAAGCTATTTAATTCAGTGTTTGATATTTTTGTTCCCATTGATTTGCCTTTCCCCCTCGCAGACACAGAACAACTTCATTTGTGTATTTATTGTACCAGTAATCAAAGTGTCTATAAATTTTGGAAGATTGAGTGGATCCTGAGCGAATGAATTTCATTTGAGCAACAATTGAGGCAAGCTGTGTGTAGTAGAAATAGGACAGTTACTGACCACTTGTCTTCTAGTGCCTTCCACTTTTTGGTTTGACTTTAATTTTGGCATTTCAAGCAGTAGATTCCCTTCTTTAAATGTACACGCAGGGAAGTACATAGGCTGCACTTTGTGGCTGTAGGCACAGAGTTTGGCAAAAGGTCATGGATATTGTCCTGTTGCTGTATTAGCCCTCTTTGCACAAAAGTACTTAAGCATCTGTGTAACTTTTAAGTGTACAAATGGTTATTTGATAAGGGTGTGCGAAGTGGGCCCTACTCGATTTGGATTTGGATTCCTGCTGAATCGGGGACAGTGATTCGATTTGTTGATTCAGATCACTGTCCCCAATTCGATTTGGCCAAATCCAAAGCTGAAGATTTGTTGCTGATTTGGAGAATCAGCAATTCAGACACAGACTCCGTTGTAAAAACTTTTAAATAACTTGAGGTAACAAGCGTGCCTCTTGATCACTGTGATGCTGAGGCGCATGGAGCATCCCACAGGAGTGCAGGGCTGTGGGGGGAGGGGTCCTTCTACATGCTTGGCAGTGAACCTGTAAGTGGACCGGAAGTATTTCTGCTCCACTTCTGGGTCTGCTGCCAAGTGCGCTGGGGAGCCCCCTGTGTTTCTGTGGGATGCTCCATGTGCCCCAGCATCGCAGCATTGATGAGCTGCCTGCTACCTAGAGGTATGCAGAAAAAATATTTAAAGCTGTCTCTATGTCTGAATCTTTCCAAATCGCTCCAAATTGATTTGGAGGGTTCCGATTTGATTCAGAGAGATTAAAGGGTTCTGTGATTCCATTCAGATTCAGAGATTTTGCCACCAAATGGGGCTGAATTGAAAGGGGAACCAAAGCTTTGCACAACCCTATTACTTGATGCTAAGTTAAAATCAGAACTTAAGAGTTCCATTTGGGACCTTATGGCAGAGAAGGGCATCACTTAAGATCCCAGAATTCTAGTATAAGTGGTAAATACAATTAATCATATTTTGAGTGAAAGCCTTCTTGTTTACTCTTAAAGGTAGCCATGACAAAGCAGTTGAGAATAGTGATAGGATAATTTCACACTTTCACTCTTTGAAAGAACCCTAAAGAATATAATGTGATACATTGTAGGTGTTTTGATATGTTATATATTACATCAGGAAGATCTGCTTGACTACTGTTACATGTTTTTACCGGTCACTAGGAATCTGAACAATGGAATTCAAAGCTTTAGAGTGGAAAAAAGAATGTTAAGTACAAAAGTATGTGCTGATTAGCAAAAGTTGCAAGAGAAAATAAGAAGTAGGTAGTAATAAGTAAATTTGGATATTTTCCCTTGATGCATTTATTTTTAAAGAGGCTTGAGCGTGTTTGACTGTTGTAGGACACCAGGACAAGGGAAAGAAATTACACATGAACCAATATACGTGATCAGAAACCAGTTCAAGTCTGTAACACAACAGAAGTTCAGTGCACATAAACTGCTTTCAAAATGGTTGAAACGGGTTTACGATAAACCTGGATGGGTATAGTATCAGACTTAAATGATTTAGGTTAAATCAGTGTGTTAAACTTCTGTTCCAGATCCCCTCTAGATTCAGGTTAACTCATAGTCTCACAGCATCCCAGGATGCTTTGTACTTCCCATGTAACCCCCACTTCACAGGATGGGTGGGATAGCTTTGGCCCAAGCTGCCAAGTCTGCTGCCAAGCTTGCCCCCTTCCCTTACGTCTTCTGGTTGAAGCCACTGCAGGCATAAGACAGCATTTCTGGAATCGAAAGTGAATGTCTGTTTGCTTGCTTATTTGTTCAATCCACGCAGTTTGACTAACCTATGAAGATTGAATTGATTCAGCCTCAGACTTTTTGCCTGTCTGTACTTAGCCTATTAGTTATAGGTTATGGAAGACTAACAACTGCCAGTTGAATTGCAGTCCAGTGTTACATACTTGTGGTTGTTGCCCAGATGATTACGTATCAAATATATTAAACCATGAATGTGTTTCATATTGTTTGTAATACTATACATGTCTGCATTGCTGAGTTTAGAAAACAAAAGAACGCTTTTATTTGGAGTCTTGTGTTTTTTGAACTTTTCTTCCAAGTTTCACTGAATTAATGAAATTAACTGGATTGCTAAGCAGCACTACAGAACTGCCTGTTAGCAACTGTTCAAGGAACTCCTACATCTCTTGAGAGAATATTATGCCTTCCAGTAATTTTGTCTTATGCATTTAAATACCAACTTTCACTTCCTGTATCTGAGACTACCAAATCAGCATGACGGGATATATCAATAAAATGGCAGCTGCTAATGAGACTTCAGCACCATTACAGTTATTTTAGATAACAAAACAGTGATAGATAATTCTTGACTGTTTTAGATTTTAATTTATACTATATATTTATTTAGTTATGCAGAGCATTTTGACTAATCACTGCAGTTTTAATGATCCCTTGGCACTTTCCACACAAATAGGGATGCTAGCTCTAGTGTCCTGGCTAAGTTCCAATTTGGGTAATTACATTCTGCCTACCTAAAGTCTTTTTGCAATTTCAACAGGATATTGTTACTGTTATTTACTTATATAGCAATGCATATGTACTTGGCAGTTTATAAAATACTAGTGCATGCTAAACAAAGAACAAAATCCTGCCCCAAATAATTTAGTCTTTGTGCATGAATGCATACAATTCAGAAAACATGAAGTGGCACATGCTCTAACAGGCTTCACGGAACAGGTGGGTTTTCAGAGCTTTTGAAGTAGAAAAGGGAGGGCACTTGGCATACATGGAAGTCTTTTCTGCTCTTAAAAGGAGAAGGCATGAAATCAGATACAAGAGGCAAAAGAGACAAAGGCAGTGTCAGGAGAGAAGTTTAGGTAGAGTTGAAGGAGATGAAAGAAAAAAGTGGGTAGAGTTTTGAAATCCTGTAGAAATGTAATGAGTCATTACTTCCTGGTCTTAATTGTTACTTAATGTGCAATATTAAAAGAAGATGTATTGCAGAAATGTCTGTATTTTATTGGTGGATGAGTGGATTCCTGCTTGTATTACATTTAATTTTGAATTCCCAGCCCTGTTTGATTCCTTCCCCATGTTCTTTTTATGAAACTAAGGATTGAAAACACATATGTTGGTTTTTGCTCAAGATGCGCATTCACTTAGTTATTTGATCCACAGCTTCACAGTAAAAATCTAGGACAGGGATTTTTACATGTGCATCAATAAGGGAAAAAAAAATCCAATTATGTGGGTGTTGCATGCATGCAAACGGGATCTAGACAATGGCAAATCTACAAATGGCAATTTTTTGCTGGCAGTGAAACCATCCCTCTTTTACCTACAGAGAATGATTTTTTTTTTTGTTTGTTTGTTTTATAATGATCTACTTTTGAATTATTTTATGTAGATTCCTGTTTAAAAATTCTTGATGAAGGAATAGCTTGTCATTTGTGTTCTTAAAGAAACAAATGGGTGGATCCCTCAGGTCTTGATGTAGAGGAAATGGAAGGGGCTAATTTAAAAATATTTCATTATTTTTAACATCTGAAGTAGGAAACCGAGCAGGTAAAGCTCTGACCTAACTCTTGCAAAACTGATTAATACTGATAAATCAATTGCAATTTGCAGAATGGATTTCTGGAGGAGTTTAGACTAATCCAACTTTTGACTAAATCTCATGCCTTTAATAAAGCTTTTCCCTCGTAATCAGAATTATGTTTTTCCTCATAAACGGAACCATCCCTATACCCTTCCACCCCCACCAAACAGTCCCAAGTGATTTATTCAAGTGGAACTAAACATGCAGCCCACAGGCTGAACATGGCACATGTCCTGTATTTCATAGATTTCATAGACATTAAGGCTGGAAGGGACCTCAGAAGAAATGGTCTTGTAATAGTTTATGACCGTTCGACCTGGTCAGCCCTTGGGGTGCTCTGGTGAACAAACATTTCCCAGATCCTGGTAGTCACCCCTAGTAGTCAACTTATAGGTGGCCATCAGATCACCCCTGAGCCTGCACTTTTCCAGGCTAAAGAGCCCCATGGCTCTCAGCCTGTTGTCGTAAGGTCTGTTTTCCTGACCTCCGATCAAGCGCGTGGCTCTTCTCTGGACACTCAAGCTTCTCCACATCCTTTTTGAACTGTGGAGCCCAAAACTGGACGCAGTACTCGTACTTGGCCTTGGTGAGGCTGCAGCTAAAGGGGAGAATGACGTCCCGGGATTTGCCTGAGAAGCATCCATGGATGCAAGCCAGCATTTTGGTCACTTTACTAGCCGCAGCACTGCATTGCAGGCTCATGTTCATCTTGTGGTCAGTGATGACTCCCAAGTCTCTTTCTTCTGTAGCTAGCCAGGATGGCACTGCCGAGCCTATAAGGATGCCTTGCATTTTTCAGTGTTAAACACCATCAGGTTCTCGTCCGGCCATTTGCTGAGCCTCTCTAGGTCAGCGTGGGATCACCCGCCTGTCTTCTGGCGTGGATGCTTTGCCCCAAAGTTTGGTGTCGTTGGTGAACTTGGCCAGTCCGCTCCTGACTCCAATGTCCACATCATTAATGAAGATGTTGAACAATATGGGTCCAAGGACAGAGCATTGGGGGACCCCACTGGTCACAGGACATCATGATGATTGACTTCTGTCAATTACTACCCTCTGGGTCCGACCACGGAGCCAATTCCTCGGATCGTGGTGCACCTGAGGATGCAGTTGGTTAGTTTTGCCAAGAAGTGATCATGGGATACCAGATCGAAGGCTTTTTTGAAGTCAAGATATATGACATCAATCTCTTCTCCCTTGTCCAGGTGATAGGTCACCTAGTCATAAAAGGAAATGAGATTGGTCAAGCAAGACCTACCCGCAACAAACCCGTGCTGGCTATCCCTTAGGATGTTGGCATCAGCCAGTCCATTAAGGATGGCCTCTTTAATAAACTTTTCTAAGATCTTCCCCCGGATAGGAGTCAGGCTGATGGACCTATAGTTTGCTGGATCCATTTTCCTCCCTTTCTTGAAGATCGGCACCACATTGGCCTTCTTCCAGTCTTCAGGCACTACACCAGAGCACCAGAAGTTTTCAAAGTTCCGTGCCGGGGCTGGGCTATGATGCTTGTCAGCTCCTTGAGCACTCTGGGGTGTCGATTGTCAGGCTGACTTGAAGGTATCCAGCTTCTCAAGGTGTTCCTTCACGAGGTCAGCATTAATGGAGGGCAGAGAATCTCCGTCACCTGGACCTCCCTGTCCCTGTAGTGGGCATGCACGTCCCATGGGACTGATGAAAGGCTGACACAGAGTACCCATTTAATAGGTTGGTCTTTTCCTGGACGTCAGCACCCATCTGGTTCAGCAGGGGTCCAGTGTTCCCTTGCTTTTCCTCCGGCTCCCTACATATCTGAAAAAGGACTTTTTGTTGTCCTTGATGCTCGAAGCTAGTTGGAGTTCAGTTGCAGCCTTGGCTTTCCTGGTTTGCTCCCTGCAGGATCAGACCAGTGCAGACTAATTCTCCGTGGAGGTGAATCCCATCCTGCATCCTTTGTAGGCTTTCTTTTTAGCCTCAGGAGGTCTGCTAGATCCCTGGAGAGCCAGGGGGGCTGCTTGTGCCCTCTTGCTGCCTCTCCTCCGAGATGGAATAGACTTAGCTTGTGCATTGAGGATCGCTCCCTTGAGGAACAACCATTCTTCCTGAACTCCCCTCTCCCTGGGGTCATGGTCCCTTAGGGCTTCACTGACAAGCCTCCTGAGCTTGTCAGAGTCGGCTTTCCTGAAGCCAAGAACTTCCATGTTGCTGACTGACTTGCCAGCTTTACGGCAGATGGCGAAGGTGATCAGTTCATGGTTGCTGTTACTCAGCTTCCCATCAATCGCTAGGTTGCTGATTAGGTCATCCCCAGTAGCCAGTATGAGGTCGAGCAGCGCTTTGCTTGTTGGCCCATAGACATCTTGAGTCAGGTAGAGGTCATCCACTCATGATAAGAAGTTTTGCGACCACTCGGATTTTGCTGAGTGATCCTCCCACGAGATGTCTGGGTAATTGAAGTCACCCATGACAACCATGGTCCTGGAGCAAGGGGCCTTAGCCAGTTCCCAGGCGAACTCAAGGTCAAGCTCTAGACTTTGGGTGGGAGGTCTGTAGTAGACTCCCACCGTAGTGTCCCGTGTGCCGTGTTCTCCACGGATTTTAACCCAGAGGGTCTCCAGCCATCCACCCTGCTCACCATCATCAGCTTGCAGGGACGTGTAGCTTTCCTTAACATAGAGAACTACACCCCTGCCCCTTTTATCTACATGATCTCTCCTGTACAGGGTATTGCCATCTATACCCATGGTCTATTCATAGGTGGAGTCCCACCAGGTCTCCATTATCCCTATGACATCATAATTCTTTGCATTGAGCAGGAGGACAAGCTCCTCCTGCTTATTCCCCAAGCTCCTGGCATTTGTGTACAGGCAGGCAAGTGTCCCCTTGGGAGATCTTGCCTTGCCCACAGATTGTACCAGGCCTGGGGCAGGGATGGGCTCCCTTAAGTGCCTTGGCCCGCTGGCTTTGCAAGGGTTGCTCAGCGTGCCAGCAGTGGCAGTAGTTCCCCTGTCCCCCAAGGGGCTTAGTTTAAAGCTTGGTGGAGCAGGTCAGCCAGCCTGGCTGAGAAGAGCCTCCTCCCCAGCGGGGAGAGGTGGAGGCCATCTCTTCCCAGCAGCTTGCTGCTTCTCTCGCCAAAGAGCGGGCTGTGGTTATGGAAGCCAGAGCCTTCCCGATGACACCAGCGCTGCAGTCTTTGGTTGACTACGTGGATCCTCCTCTCCCTCCTCAGCCCATACCCTGAGACTGGGAGGATGAACGAGAATACCACCTGTGCCCCCAGACCCTTTAGCCCTGCTCCTAAATCCCTGTAGCGCCTCGTGACCTGGCTGGGAGCACTCCGAGCCATGTCATTGGTGCCCACATGAGTGAGCTTAGGATAGTGGTCTGTGGGCTGGAGGAGCTTTGGGATCTTCTCTGCAATGTCCTGGATGCAGGCCCCCGGGAAGCACCAGATTTCTCGAGCTAATGGGTAGGGGTGGCAGATTACCTCCTCAGTCCCCCACAGGATGGAGTCTCCCACAACAAACACCTTACGTTTTGTCTTGGGGAGAGCGGGGGTGGTAGCTGCAGTTGAGCCTGTGTTGTCTGCAGGAGCTGGCAACTCAGCAGGCTCTGCTGGAGCAGCAAGAGATGCATACCTGTTGCTAAGCTCTGGCAGGGCAGGGGACTTGGTGCGGCAGGCCTTAGGGCCCTTGACCACCTTGGTCCAGGCCTCTGACTGGACAGAGTGGGAGGTCCCAGAGTCCTCCTTTTGTCCTGGAGGGAGACCATGGTCTACCCTTCAGCTCCTGGGAGAGAAGGGCCTGGCAGTAGGAGTCTGTCTCCTGCTCGTACTCCGTGATGGTATTTATCTTTGGAAAATGTTTTGAAAACAGTTATCATCTAGACAATTCCCTTTTCAATTGCATTTATTTTTTTGACAAATGGACATGTTAGTAAAATCATATAAATATCAATATAATTTTTCATTAAAATATTTCCAAAATGAAAAGCATTGTTTTGCCAAATAATATTTTGAACAAATTTGACATGATCATAGTTTTATGTTTAAATGTGTTTTAATTGGTATCAGTTATATAATTGTGTTCATTTTTATGACATCTTATTAGAAGTAGTCCATAATATCTTAATTTAAAATTATTAAAATCAACTGTTTAGTACAAATTGAATCATCTTATTTTTCTAGATCGGTGTCCATTTCTTGTGTTGCAATGACAATATTTAGTGCTTTGATCTAGAATATAAGATGTGCGATTTCACTACTAAATAGCAGTTGTCTCTAATGACATCACGTTAAAATTAAATATTATAAATTGTATCTTAAGTCATATTATGACATCTAAGATGCCTTTATGGTAATACAAGGTATAAGGGGAATAATCAGTAAGAACGGAAAGTCCTAGTATGCATATAAAGTTATGTTCTAATTAGGATGACTAAGACTTAATGGGATAGTTCACATGACTGGAATATTACATGGAGGGGTTCTAGAAGGGCAAACAGGGAAGAAAAGGTGAAAGTGTTGCCTTGTGTATTAAAGATACATACTTGTTTTGAAGGTAAGCACCTAGAGGATAATAGTGTTACGTGACAGCCAGTAGGCATTTGGCAAGAGCAGATCGTGTCTCCCCAACATCATTTTATTCTGTGGTGGACCTTGTGGGAAAGGGTGGGGAAGAGCAGCAGATGTAATATTCCTTGATGTTAGTATGGCTTTTGTAACCGTCTTTCATGACATTGTCATAAGTAAGGTAAAGAAATATGCTGAAACTACCTAACTGTGAGGATGTATCAAGTGCGTTTTCCGAGGAGTCTTTCCTGGGTAGTAGGGGTTCACTACCAGTCAGTATCTTTATCAGTGATTCAGACAGTAGAATTGAATGTAAATTTGTGAATGATAGAGATGGATGTGATAGCGGAGACTTTAGAGGACAGAATTAGGATTCAAAATGACTATGATAAATTGGAAAAATGCTATGATTTAAACCAGATGAAATTTAATGAGGATGCATGCAAAGGCCAGCATTTAGAAAGGAGAAGTTTAAAAGCTCAAATATAAAATGGGAGCAACTGGCTAAGGCTGCAATACCACAGAAAACGATCTGGAGATAGTGAACCAACCGCAAAATGAATGAGTCAACAGTGTAATATTGCTGGGCTAATAAGTCTAACAGCTTACCGGGATGTATTAATAAGCATACTGTGTAGAAGCCCACTGCATTCACAACTGAGTGGAATGGTCCAGTGTTAGGCACTGCACTTCCTGGAAAACATAACTGATCAGAAGGAGTCCAAATGAGAGCAACAAAAACTATTAGAGTTCAAGAAAACATGACGTACTGAAACTTTGGAAGAATTGAGTTATTTAGTCTAGTGAAAAAGAGAATGAGGAGGGATTTAATACAAGCTTCAAATACAACAAGTATAATTATAATTATACAGAAGAAAAGAAGATGGTGATCAATTATGTCCATGGGAAACAGGATAGGAAGTTACTGGGCTTAAATTGGAGTAAGGGAGATTTAAGTTAGACACCAGAAAGAACTTTCCAATTATGTAACTGGTGAAGTACAGGAAGAGATTATCTACAGAGGTTGTGGAATAGATTGGAAGTTTTTAAGTACAGGGTTGAAAAGTACTTGGTTGAAGTACTTTCAACAGGGTTGAAAAGCCTGATCGTGCCTTAAGCAGAAGAGTTGGAATAAATGAGATCTTGAAGTCCCTTCCAACCCTTATTTTATATGATTCTATGATGTGGTGGTGGTAATAAAGCATCAGATAACATCTCATATTATTACATGACTTTACTTGATATGGCACATCACAGTATGTCCTATTGCAACTGAGCTATCATGAAATAAAATAAAAACTAGAAAAAAATAAATGTCGAAACGAATCAAAAATGATTTTTTACAAAATTCCTGTTTCACAGGACATTGTAATATTGATTTTTTTGTTGTTTTTGTTCTAAATGTGGGGAAAAATAACGCATTTCAAAATGTCAGCATTCCCAGGGAAATGGCAGTTCCGACTTCTGAGCAGATATAACATTTATGCCCACATACTAGGTAGTACAAAACCCAGATTTTGATTGATTTAAGACAAATATAGAAGCAGGGTATTTTTCTGATTATTTTTTCAGAAAACCATTTTAACACTTACAGAATCTTAGAAAATTAGGGTTGGAAAGAACCTCAGGAGATCATCTAGTTCAACGCCCTGATTAAAGCAGGACCATCCCCAGTGAGACCAATCAATTGGCATTGGTTTAGAAAGAATTTGACACATTTTGAATTCAGCCCACATGTATGCAGTAATCAAAGATTTGTGGTCTTTTTAAGACAGAATGAACCATTATGATTATTTAGTTTGGTCAGCAGCATAACAGGCCATAGAATTTTACTTAATATGTTACTTAATTTGTTCTTGTATTAAGTCCAGAAACAACTTCTATTATGTACAACTGTAACAACCACCCAGTCCCACAACACACCATCCTGAATGTCTCAGAGAAGGCATAGTTCTTTTAAAAATGAGAAATTGGCTGGGTTTGAACCCTACCCTTAAATACTGCAGAAGACACTGCAACTGCAGGAGCCATAGAACTAACCATTAGGTCCTGTACGTAAGAAACTGAGATGGATGATCTCAGGAAATATGTGTGTGCCTAACACTGAACTGTGAATTTAAGCTTGGACTGAACGGAAAACATGTTCAGAATAATGGTTTGCTGATTAAGTAAAGAAAAAAAATCAAGGGGGGAGTAGAGGGTAGTGAATTTCATTTGTATTTATGAAGCACTATAAAGAGATGCTGCCAATTTAGAAATCACATTTCTGTGTACAGTTTTACATAATTTTATAATTTAAATTACTAAAACTGAAAGAGATTAAAGGGAAAAATGTCTTTTCAGTTTGTTTACTTGGGACCAGATTTATATGTTTCTTAATAATGCAAAAAATGTCAAAACAGGTTAATTTCTGAAGGTCTTTAATTGATATTGCAGAAACTGCCAAAACAGGCTAGATGCTTAATTCTCACTAATTTTAATGGGAAATAGGGCTTCTGAACTGCTTGGATGTTTTTAAAGGGGCCTGTCTGCATACCTATGTACTTTTGAAAATGGCATTTAAGGCATTTGACATCACTTTCTGTACATTAAGCTCCCCTAGTTTCTCTTGTATCAGGTAGTTTCCCTTCGTTTTTCTTCTACAGGAAGGTCCAACGATTCTAAACAACACTTCTGTAGTCCAGAGTTTAGGAGGCAGATTAGACAGATTTGTTAGTCACTAGCAGAGAAGGTAATGGGAATATAGTATTGACTCTTATCAATAATGCAGCTAGCTTTTTATGTAGCTCTTTCATTTATAGATGGGTAAAGTGCTTTACCGAGGAGGTTAGTATCATTATCCCTGTATTTTAGATGAGGAAACTGCTGAATAGAAGGGATGGGCACTTGGCAGGAGTGCAGATAGAACTAGGACCTCTTGAGTTCTCATCCAGTGCTCCCATCAGTGTTTTCATCTACCATCTTTGGGGGCAAGTTGACAGAGCCCTTCCTGTTTTAGAGCACTTGATCTGCGCACACAAAAAAAGCCCCAACAAAAATAACCCTTTCCTCCAGTCTAGTACGGTCCTTGAGCTGTGTGCTAGGTTTTGGAAGACCTCCCTGAATCCTCACTACCATTGCTACTTTCCTGCAGCTCAGTGCAGAAAAGGAGAGCAGAAGAGGTTGAAGGTTTATAAACTGATAGGATAGTAATGGAAGTCTTGGTCCACCTTTCTTTTCTGTTCTTCCCCCACCCCCACTTGTGCCAAGGCAGCCAGGCAGTCTCTCTGCCTTAAACTGCTTGCTGCAGCTAGCTCATCTGGGGATTACCAGGGATTGCTTCTGATTTGGGAGGTTGGAGATTATTCCCTCAGAGGAACCAATTACCTGTCCTTAGTTTGAGAGGCCCCAGGCTTAAGAAACATCTGTCCTTGGGATTTGCTCTCTTGGGCAGGAGAAAGAAACCTTGAATTACAAAAGGAATCTCTTTGAGAAGGCACAGTTCTCTTAACAAGAGAAGTAAAGATTGCCCGTCTGTCTTCCAGGTTTGTCCAGACTTTTCCTTTCAGAGTCTGCTTTGGAGAAAGAACCAGTTTTAATGGGTACCCTATAAGTGACTTAGAAAGAAATTGAAGGTGTTTAAATTTCAGTGTCTCTTTATTGAGTAAGTGGACATCTCTCATTTTTATTACTTTTATCTGCACTCTAATTTCCATACTAATTAACAGGAGTTAATACTTAGGTGTACAGACACCTCCAGAACTTTTCACAGCAAGACTGAAAATGCAGATCCTATTTCATTTGCTAGACACTTTAGAGACATCTGTGGAATTCTGTTACATCCTGTTCTAGTCCCTGAAATATAGTCGTACAAAAAGTAGGTGGATCCTTTGTCTCCTCGCTGTTTTTTGGGACAAAAGGAGTCACATTTACAGTGGTTCAGATACTTGAGCAGGGTGGAATAGGATTGTACTTAGATGCTTAAGTGCCATTTAGACATCTATTGGTTGAATAGGATCTGGCCTGGAGTGATTTACAGAGTCTCTTTCCTCTCTTTGTTTTAGTTGAGCAGTTCAGAGTAGCTTCAAACCCTCTGCTTTTTGAGCATCTTCCAGTTATATCCAGTGGATGTTACAAGGCTGTTTTCATGAAAGAATGGGGTATGATTGCTCTCTATATTGGGGAACTAAGCTTCAGTAAGGTAAAAGAGCTATTTAAGCTAGAGGACATTGTTTGCACAAGAGCAGATAGGTATAAAGTGTCTCTGAATACGTTTAAGTTGGAAAATACCGTAGATGGTTTCTAACTGTTCTAAGTTCTGCAACAGTCTTTGTAGGATTAGTGTGGGGCAAATGGCTTAACTTGACCCAGAAGGTTTACATGTTTATGAATGGTCTATGTGATATAGTACCTGAATGGCATATATAATAAAATTGCCTGCAGGGACTAGATTCAGCAAGGCAGGATGTCCCTCCTAGTCCAGTGACTTTATGATTAGATAAAATGGTATAGATTCTGTTCTGCAAATACAAGACAGTGAAGGACTAATGTATTTTTCAGAAGGTAGAGGGGTGTTTTTGTAGGTACATAAAGATTAGTTCAACGTTTCACAACCAATAGGTTGCGACTAGGGGTATATCGATAAAGGCTTTTATGGCCAATACTGACAGCCAAGTATTAACTAGCTGTATCTACTGATACCTGTCCAGTAGCTGATTTACAGGAATGGAGCTGGCAGCTTGGAGAGCAGTATCCTGCCGGTAAGTTTTTTGGGGGAGAAGGGGCATGGGGGAGGCAAGGG
>NW_017728886.1:17665363-17676733 GCF_001723895.1 Crocodylus porosus
AGTGGGACGAAGCCTCAGTCACTGGACTTGTCCAGGGGATGTGGAGGTGTGGGGAGGGGGAGTGGCTCCCTGCTGCTGCATGCACCCCTGTGGGAGATGTGGGGGGCATGTTCCTCCCCCCCCCCCGATTTGTGCACAGGGCTTAGGCAGGCTACGGACTTGGGCCAGGGTTCCCAAGGGAAAGGCAGCAGAGTGGAGTGCCCTGGGGTGGGGGAGGAGGGAATTTGGGGAGCTGGCCATCCCCAAATTCCCTGTAGTCCCCTTGTAGGGACCCTTCCCAGTGCCACCACCACCACCCATCCTGCTCAGCTAAGCCTACTATGAGCCTAGCCTCAGCCCAGTGCTCCTGCTGAGAAGAGGCTGGCGCAGCCCCTGGCCCCAAACCCATAGCAGGTAACCCAGCTTTGCCCTGCACACAAATTGGGGGGGGGGGGCACATTCCCCCCCATGCCTCCCCTAA
This sequence comes from Crocodylus porosus, assembly GCF_001723895.1. NCBI lineage: Eukaryota > Metazoa > Chordata > Crocodylia > Crocodylidae > Crocodylus > Crocodylus porosus. The sequence continues at coordinate 17,665,824 of NW_017728886.1, forward strand.
GGGTGCACACAGCAGCAGGGAGCTGCCCCCTTTTCCCACGCTCCACTCCACACCCCCTAGACAAGCCACTCGCGGCCCTGTCGCACTCCCAGCCCCAGGGTCCCATTCACCCTTGCCCCCACTCATTCCCTTTCTGTGAGGGCCTCAATCTGCCCTCCCCTACGCCCCTTCCCCCCTCCCCTCCACAAACATAATGGTAGGATGCTACTCTCCAACCTGTCCAGCTGTATTCCATGCAGCTGTGCACATGCATGTGACATTTATCAGTGACATTATCAGCTACACAGGCCAAAAAACCCTGATAGCTGATCATGTTAATTTTCCTTTTATCGGTGTTGATCCAGTGTGCAACTGATATATTCCTGCACCTCTAGTTGTGACCCAAAAGTGGGTTGCAAGAGTATATGAGAGGACTGTGAACAAACTTTAAAAATGGATTTTCCTTTAAAGAAGAAATAACATGGGAAACTGTTGGCTTTTCCCTTACAGATTGGCAGAGTTCCAGCCTAGGAGGGGCTGCTTGGGGCCCTCCCATGTCCCCCACCTCTCCCCCACCCCACCCACCCCTTGCCCTACACACTGGGGGACAGCGGGTTGGGAATGAGGGGCATTGGGTCAGGACTGGCCATTGATGTTTACAAATGGGTCTTGGTCCAAAAAAAGGTTGTGAACCACTGGATTAGTTGATAGTGCATTGGAGACAATATGAGACAGATCCATTATGCCAATAAATGCCAGTCTAATGAATTTTTCACGTCTGCCACACACATTCAGGTAAAATCAGATGATGTTTGCCTCTCTTTCGATACAAGGTCATTGGTTTTGCAGTGTGAGCTATGTGACACCCGTGCCACATATCTTCCTTCCCATGTAACAGGACCCTGTTTTGCATCAAAATCGAGAGAGATTTATTTTAGTGCATCAACTTTGAAAGGAGACGGCTGAGGAAGAAGGTATTTCAGTAAACCGTTATCTGTTTATTTTAGGAAGCAATGTTAGTAGAGTTATATTCTTTAGGAGGTGTGGACCTTCCTGTTCAGAAAGAGAACTGTCTGTAGATCTGCCTCGACTAGGCAAATGTTTTAGAAGGGCTGTTCTGTGCTGGGAAAAGTTCTATGCTCTGCAATGGCGTGTGGGTTAGGGCAGTGTTCTTATTCATTGTCATGCATTAAGGTTATCATTAAGATTATTCAGAAGAACAACTATGGAAGTTGTCAGACGGATAATATCTTTTGAGGCAAGGATAGACCAGGATTTATAGAGTATTAGCTTAGGACCTGAGGAACACAATATGTGTCTCCTGTTGCTATTGACTTCCTGGTGAACGTGGGGTAAATCACTTAACCTGGATCCACAAAGGTATTTAACTCCCATTGAAGTTAAAGGAACTTGTTAGGCTGCGAAGTACTATAATTAATCCCATTTTGCACATGGGGAACCAAGGCAGAGAGGGCCAGTTTTAAAAAAAAAAGTACTGAGGCATTTTGGGTGCCTAAGTCTTCCTTGGAATCAATGGGAAGAATAATAGCATTTTCTTGCAGGCAGACTAAGAGGCAGAAGTAGTACACAAAAGACAAAAATGGCTAGACTCCAGCGTTGTGATATCCTTTAAATAGTAAGAAGGATGCAGAGAGTTTGGGCTATAGCAACCTCAAAGAGGGCTGGGCTGTTTATTATCTTTGGATTATCTTCTTGAGCAGGGACAAGTAGCAAACTCTGCATTTAGGAGCAAGATGAAAAGTTATTCCACAAATGAGAAACCTGTAATAATATGGGAGAGAGGGCGAGTCACAAGGAGCATCATCAACATATACCTCAGGAGGGTACAACCATTAGTGGAAACCTTTCCTTAGGTATTTTTTTCAGCTGATCTTTACAGACTGCTTCCTCTGGGTAAACGTTTTACTATGTGTTTGTTTTTATTCCACTGTTTACCCTTTTGCCATTTTATTAAAAGTGATACTGTGTAAAAGTGAAGCTCAGGCCTTTACTGAATATGAGAACTGCTGTACTGGATCAGATCTAAGGACTATCAAGTTCAGTATCCTGTTTCTGAGAGTGGCAAATAATGGATACTTTAGAGGAGAGGTATAAGAATCAAGGCATGTGTTCTCTTGATACCAGCAGTTGTAGGCTTAGGGATGTCTTGACTCTGATGTTACAACTCCTACTGTTGTTGGATAACTCTGATGGACCTGCCCATCGTGAATTTGTCCTGTTCCTTTTTGAACCTGAACATGCAACTGGCTTCCCCAATATCCCCAACTATACCTTGTATAAAAGAAAAATACTTTTTATTTGATTTTTGTTTTTTAAACCTGCAATGTGATAACTTAATCAGGTTCCCTCTAGTTCTTGTATTATAAGACACAGCAAATAGTGCTGTAGTTCTGTGTTCAATGGTTGTCACATCCATATGTCATATACCCCCTCAGTTGTCATTTGTTTTCCAAGCTAGTTGAATTCAGCCTTCTCCGTCTCTCTTGGGGAGATATTTCATACCTCGGATCTTACCTCTGTTCTTCTCTGCACCTTCCAGTCCATCTTTTTGAGATGACGTTACCAGAACTGCACACAGTACCCAAGAGGTGGGCTCCCTATGGATTTGCATAGTGGCATAATGATGTTTTCTGAAAATATTTTACAGACATAACGGAATATAGACTTAGCCCACCTGTGTGAAATAAGAATATGCCAGTCCCATTTCACACTGTTTAAACTTGCATAGTGACACGCAAGAAGCTTGTGGCAATAAGAATCCAGATGTGACCACAGGCGGGTCCTTCCTAAGCAGGTCAATTTGTTACGTTATTGCTGTCAGCAACCACCTGTGCATAATTTCTGGTACCAAGACCCCAAGTTCCCAGGAGAGGCAACAGTCTGGCATGAGCACAGACAGCAGCACTGGCTCAGATGCAGTAGACCCAGGTTGGTGGGGAATGAACACCAGGAGGAAATTTAAGAGCTGATGATGATGCCAGCCAGGTAATAGCCTGCTTCCCTCATCCTCAGCTTCTCTGTGTGTCTTTCAGAGGGATCTCCCAACTCGCTCCCCAGGTCAGACAGTTTTTTTATTTTTAGTTTTATGTTCTTAACTTAAAAATAACTATTCTGCAAATTCTGCCAAAAAAGAGAAAAAGGGGGTGGGGGCTGTTCAACTAATATTTCAAAGAATATTAGTTGAAGCCAAACAACAACTTACAGCATAGGGAGAGATGCTTTTGAAAAGTTATAAGTACATGAAGGCAAGACAGTTTAACCAACACTGTTTATTTCAGTGTCTGACGCATTTTCGTTCAGTCTTCCTTTTGCTCTTGGTATTTTTCTCTGTGTGGTCAGCAAAAATATGTAATTCATTTAATTTCACCTTCCAGTCGCTATTACTTTTTGGTTCATACTGAGCACCAAGGAAGAAAGTGTTTAGATTTTTTGTGTTGGTTGATCTTAATTTTTTATACAATCTTGGGGCTTTTTGAAACCTGGGCTGTTGAAGAATATGATCCCCGAGCTCACACTGCTGTTGTCTCTGGTGAGGACAAGTGCTCTGCCACATCTCGCTGCCTCCAGCTTCTGTGTGCTGTCTCTGTCCCTGTAGTGTAAGACACTTACACAGAGGCAAATAAAAAATGATCAAAGGGTGAACAAGGAAGCTGTGTCCCCACCCCCCTTTTGCCAAATTGCAGAAAGATGATGAGGAAGAAACATCAGAGGATAACAGGAGAGGGAAGTAGGTAGCACACAATATACAAGAGAGTTTAGAGCAGATCAGCATGAGTTCAGCAGAAACAAAGAAGCTTGGTGGGGAAATTACTGGAATAACAAAAACTAACTGGAGAAACTTAGCAGAATCTAGAGACAGCAGTAATAAGTTGCATATAAATGAATAGATAAGCTGGAAAATGGATAAAATATTTGCAGTGACAGGCTAGACTGCAGAAGTGGCCCTTGTTGTTTTCCTCTTTCTTTTGAGACCTGGGATTTGCTTTAAAAAACTGGAAAATAACAAAACTGAAATTATTTTTCTCTTGTGGTAAAATCTGATTTATAGGTTCATTCTTCCACAGAGCACAAGATCTAGTAAAGTTAAAACTGTATTTCCATATGGAAAGTTGCTTTAGTGTTACACTTGCTCCTGGAGTGCTCAAGAAATTCTGCTCCAGGAAAAATTAGTTATTGCAGATTACTAGTTTTCCTTTCAGAATTATCCAGAAACCCTTCACACCATCCCCATCTGACATCAAACAGGGTTTTTACCCCAGAGAGGGAAAAATGCCAGAGACTCCGTTAAACCCACTCATATTTTCATTAATGCTTTTGATTTTGCATAGAGGGTGCTAAGATGCTATTGTCATGGATGCCAGCCAACAGCTATAAAATAGAATAGATGGATGGATAGTCCTTCCTGTTGGTACATTTTTTCTGACCTGTTATTCTACCCCCTGTATTTTTTTCCTTGTATTTATGTTTAAAAATAATTTTAAAATGGCTACTTATATAGCTTTCTCTTCGATCACTCTCCCTCTTCCTTTTTTTTTTTTAACAGTACTTCAGTTCCCAGTTAATTATGGGTTGATGTTCGACATATTTATTTCCTGCCTGCTCTACCAGCAAATTCATCTTTTATTTCAGCCACATATCCAATGTCTCCTTTACTGAACATGCTCATTTCTAAACACTGCTGATTAAATGTTATTATGATTGGGATTTGGGGCATTCAGGCAGTTGCAAAATGTGAGTTTCAAGCAAATGTCTTTTAAATACTGCCGTCAGCAGGTTAGCCATTCATTAAAGGTATTTTTTTTTGCTGCTACCATTTTGAAACATAATTCTTGATTTTTACAGGAGAGGGAAAAGAGGAAGCCAGCCCTAGGGATAGAATAGTAACCTGCAGAATTCTCAAAAGGAAATTATTTTAGAAGCCCTACCAGTGTGTCTGGTATAGGTAATTCTTCACTTGCATAATCTCTTAAAATAATGTCTGTAGTTGTAATTATGATATTGCTCTGACACAAAAGTGTAGCCAGCCTTTCTTTGTAGTTCAGTGGGAGGTAGGTGTGTAGCCTTGCAGTAAATAGGGCAGGGAAGCTGGGTTCTGTACTTGGACGTACTGTTTCCTCACTTTGTGATCTTGGACAAGGCAGTAAAAAATTCTCCCATCCACAAGTTCACCTAATTTAAGATGGGGATCTCAATTACCCTGTGCTGTAAAGTGCATTGACACTTAATACAGAAAATGTATGGAAGTGACAATTGTTTTATGAGAGTATGAAAATAGTGGTTTCTACATCTTTTGCATCCTTTCATCTACAGGAGATGTTGTGTATTGCAGCTTATGACGTAGATGGTTTGCAGTGTCTCGTGTTTCTGCACGTCAGTTCCTGTTGTTTGTTCATTAATTCTTTGTCTCCAGTAGGAACATACGATACCACCAGAAGCACAGAACCTTACGCACTGTCAGTACAGTGGCAGATGACTTTTGTGTGGGTGTGCATGAAAGGCTTTTTCCTCGAGCATGCCTCCAAAAGGGTTTTTCATGTGCTGGCCCCTTTTGTTTCTATGCTTTGCTGTGGTCTGGTATTTGGGCACCTCGTGTGCGTTAGCGGGGTCTGCTTGCATTCCCCTTGTATTGATTTCAATATAGTTGTACTCTAGGATGAAACTTGGTCAAACTGTAAGTTGAGAGCAACAGCATGCTGCTATTTCTGAACTCTCTTACTCTTAATAAGAGAAGTCTGTGGTCCCTTTTACTTTTAAAATGCTGTTCATTTTCATGGTGAGGCAGTGAGATACCAAATGAAGAGCACTTGCGTTTCCTTTTTAAACAGCACATCTAAGTGGTCCTCCCAGCACCAGTTGATAAGCTCTTTAACTAATCCAAGGAGCTTTGTGTAACTAATTAAAAAGTGGTGCCAGTTGCCTTTGGAGTTGAAGGTCATTGGAGGCATAATTAAGTATTACTTTTTAGAAAGATTTAATATGTAATTGTCTTCCACCAAAATCTGTTGTGAACGTTAAAGTGTAAGTGTGCGTGTGTTTTAAAAATAATCTGAGATCTTTCTTTGATTTCATAATATTGTTTTTCCTTTGTCCAGTAAAACAGAATGAAAATACTGCAATTTTAATTCTCTCTTATGCTGACATGAATAAAAGTGAAATGACAGATTGTAAACCACCAGATGATAATCTCTTGATAAATGATATATTTCCAAGGACATTTCTATAAATGTATTGGGAAAGTATTTTAATTTCCTAGTGTGATGTTCAGCTTCTGCATTTATTGGGGCAGACAGAGAGGGAGAGACTTGATTCAGTAGTGCTGAAGGCATTCACTTTCAATGTGAATTCAAGTGCCTGCTTGAAGTGAATATTTAAATGAGATAGACAAAGTGGAACAGCTCCATCAGGAGAATGAGAGAGCAATTCCCTTGGCATGTTGGAAATTCTGTGCAACTGGCTATTTTTTGTTTTGGGCCTTCTCTGAGCACTCCTGGAGTGCCCCAGTGGTGAGGTTTGTGAGGCATATACCTTCTTTGAGAAACCTCCTTTTAGCCTCTGTGTTCAGCAAGAACACCAAGCAACTTGTTAGCCATAAGGTGGCATTACCAGTGAGGAAGCTTTATGCATGGTCACTAGCAGGAACATAAGTGCTTATATGATGTCAGGCAGGAGCTAAGTAGTGGGTTTGAGGATATCATTGACCCCTAAATGGTGGATTTACTTACCTAAAAAGGTTGATATTTACCTATGTGCCTTCAGGGATCTGGACCTTATAGCTCAGGTGTTTGTCATTTCATTCTCTCTTTCTTGCTGATATCACAGCACCTCAGAAGCCCAAGAGTCCTTTGACTTCAAAAGGCTGTTGAGAATAAATGAGAACTGAAGTAAAGGTATGATCTTTTTTCTTAACCTCATAGACTATGTCTAGACTGGAGTTTGTGCCTCTAATTTAACTTGATTGATTGTAGTTAACTAACGTGATCACAAATATATTCATTTAGACACTTTGCTAACGGGATACTATTAGTTACCTTGCAATGAACAAGTGTTTGTGGAGTGTCCATGACTAGCTTTCACAATTGTTAATTCATTCAAGTTAATACCTGGCAGTTAATTAGTTCAGTCAATCAACTGAAATTAATGGGAGTTGGGCACTAAGAGCCTTTTGAAAATCCCACTAGGTACCTGTCTGCGTCTTTTAGGTATCTATAAACATGTGGTCCCAAATGCCTCCTTACTAGTGCTTACTGTGACCCTGGGGTGGTATGAGATCCTTTTAAGCATGCCACTGGGTGCCGTGCAATATTAAAGACGGTTAGGTGTGCAAATAGGTGCAAATTATTTGCAAGATAAACCCAGAGAGTTCAAATAGGAATCCACAATGTCAAAAACATTCTGACCTTTATTGTGGCTTTTCTGAGTTCTTTGCAACAAGAATTGCTCTAATATTTTTCCATAGTCAAGAAACAAGTGAAAACTAAGAGGTTACATTTTCTGAGGGGTGTCTTGTGTCTAACAGCGAGCGCCTTGAGTCTAAAAGGCTGAGAACCACTACCTTAGAACTATAGCTACTTTGCTGATGGTAAGATTTCTTTTTGTTTAAAAAAAATGTGAAGTATTAACTTATTGATAGGCTATTGCCAAATTTTCACACTATAAACACATGGCTTTGAATGTATGTTCAATTTTGTCACATGGAAAGTTGTTTCTGGCACAGTTCTCATTCTATACCATGTTTGTATATGAAGATGCAGTTCTGTAGATATTCAGGTATTTATACCTGTTTCAAAGGATTCCTTTGCCTTATTTTGTATACCACTTCAAAAAGATCTGGAGGCCAGGTTGGCAGAACGATTAAGGCACTGTGGCTTCATAGGCATGAGCTGAAGCCCTGCTCTGGACGCATGTTGAAGGCCACCCCCAGCTGACCCAACAGTATGAGGTTGCAGGGTCTAAGGCAGTTGAATATGGGGCTGGTCCCATCACTGTCTTATGTACCATTTGCAGCAGAAACTGGTGTGCTTTAGTGAGTTGTTGGGCTTTGGAGTACCTTTGACTTGACTAGACAAGCATGGGGGGGAAGGGTGGTATCAGGTGTTGTATTGTGGTGGCTAAGTGGATGTTTGAGAGTGTGCTAGAAAGACGCAGTATGGATTCCTTGGGTTGCGATCCAGAAAATGGCTGCCAGGCATGTCTGTGGACCCAGCTTCAAAAAAGCAGGGTAAATATGGGACAGGGCTTGTGACCCCTGGGCTAGGGACACAAGTTGCACATAAACCAGTTTAAGTGATCAGAAGCTGGTTTATACCTGTAACAAAACAGACGTTCAGTGCACAGAAACCGGTTTCAGAATGGTCAAAACTGGCTCAAGATAAACCCGATTGAATGTAGTATCAGACTTAACTGATTTGGGTCAAACTGGTTTATGGAACTTCTGTCCCAGACCCTTTCCTAGGTTAAGTTAAATCAGAGTCCCCCAGCATGCTTTTCAGCCCTGGGCTGGGCTGTCTGCTCCAGAGAGCAGGGCTGGCCCTGCCCCTCTGTAACCAGAACACTATCACTCTGGTTGGCTGAGAAGGGGGTGGGGGACTACAGGCATAGCAGCACCTGCCTGGCTTCTCCCTGCCCCCTTGCTGCTCCTCTCTCCCCACTCCTACAGCATGGACCCCAGCCAGCATCTGGTTATGGTCATGCCATCCCTGTGCTAGCTAATGCTGAGAGGTGTATGTGTGTGTCTCTAGTTTCACTGGGACAAAGGCAGATAGAGCACTGTCTGCTTAGGGCTTTTCAGAGCTAATCAGTAGGTAGCTGGTAACGTCCCTCTGTTCCTTCCTTGGAAAAAAATTTTTTAAGAAGAGCTCCCTGCTCACTCCCTTGCCTGTCGGTTTGCTACAGACAGTATGAAGAAGTAGGGAGAGGGAGACTGAAAAGCTCAGTATCCTCAACAGATGCATGCAGTCCCCCCTCCATCCCTTTTTGTGTCAGAATGCTAGCCAGAGGCCAGGGTCTGGCAACAAACACTTCTGCCCCTTGAGCAGCAAGTAGTGGGGGAAAAGCCTGGTGAGGGCTGCTTCTCCCTCCCCTTCCAAGTACACTGTGCAGGCCAGGGTGGGGGTTTAAACTCCTTCCTAATCATAACATCCTGCTGGGACCTGGCTATGTCCCCCTCAGCTCAGTACTGTGGAAGAGAGGGGAAGGGAAAGGTGCTCTAGTGCCCCCCGCTTTTAGCCTGAGCCACTTCAGGCATGTGCCTGTGTCATCCAGTGCAGTGTTAGACTCTTGACATTAGATAGTCAGACTCTTAAAATGACTATATTTGTTAATCATTCTAAACCTATGGCAAGGTCAATTTCTCATACATGCTGCATTTTCCTATTAACATAATTCTAGGAAGTAAGAGTCCAGTCCTGTTTGCTCCCACTTCCACCAATCAAATACAAATATCCAGACATTAAAAGCTGCTAAAAGCACATTGTGGAGTATAGGTAGACAAGGTTCTTCGGGTGAATCTGATATCTTTTATTAGACCAACTTAAATACTTAGAAAACAATTTTTAAGCAAGCTTTCGGGTTCAAAAACCCTTCGTCAGGCTGAGGAAGTTTCAGCAGTTGGTGTGTGCTCTTCCTGGATGGAATGAAAAGTAAAGAAGCCAGAGGCTGGGCTGGTATGCAGACAAGATAGGCAGTCAGTGTCGATGTAGACTGAGGAGTCAATGGAGTTTGCTGCTTGCAAACATACTTCTACACAATTAATGAAACATTGCTGCTGAAAGGAGGCTGCTCAGGAGATCTGCACATGCATTTCATTAGCTCCAGCTGAGAAGATCTCCCTGCATCTAGATTGTTCTGAAAGAATATGATGTGATCTGCTTCATTTATGTCAGCCTGTTCTATCATGCAGCTACATTGCAATACTTGCTGATCTGATTGGCAAATACTTGAAAATAACTATATTTGGATTTATCAGTTTCCTAACGTCCTTCCTGACAGCGAGTGGTGGGGATTAGCAGAAAGATTAGTAAAACCCTTGTCCAGACTCTTCCTTTTGTTAACAAGACAGAATCCTTGCCTTAAGTGGATTCAAAATGAATGATGACTTTTTTGTCATAGGAAAGTCTATCAACCCTCCATCAACCCTTCCTTCCTTCTGTTCCCTTCCCCTCCCTCACTTCCCATCCCCTTTTCACTTTAAGGTCCTGCAGTTTGTTGCTTTACATTTTCAGATTAGGGAAAACTTTTTTCCTTTCTTCGTAGCAAGATCAACAGTCGATGAGAATCTCCTGTCTTAGCTGTGCTGTGCCTCTTCTTTTTTTCCACGCTCTATTTTTGTGTCTTCCTAAAGATCGCAATGGCATAGGCACTCTTGGCTTTTCCACCCAGTTGTTTAAGTCTCTTCTCCCCAACTTAAAAGAGAAGAACTTCCTCTTAACCTGAGAAATGAGGCCACAAAGGCACATACTTGTTTTTCACTGGGGAATAATTTTGTTTTCCTTGTGCTCATTTTTCATGGTCTTTAATTTGTCCACATTATTCTTGGCAGTTGACAGTGTGCGTGTGTGGGTGTGCGCACACGTGCACACATTTGTGTGTTTTTGGTCACAGAGATGATGTAATCTAAATGCAGTTCTGAAGAGTTGTTTTAATTGGACTTTAGAGTAATTTTTATCAACGGCAAAGAAAATTAAATTAAGTTTACCAGAAATTTGTATGAACTGTCATGTTTCAGAGTTCATAGTTAAAACAAACAAAAAAAAAAGCAATACATTTTTAGGTCAATCCAATGCTTTATTGAAGTCCTAGACCAGAGGCCATTTTCTGTTGGCAACTGCACCCTGAATTCCTGCTACTATAGTGTATGCTGGTCTTCCAGACATCCTGTTACTGTACATAAAAAAAAAAAAAAAAAAAAAAAA
>NW_017728886.1:17676744-17678880 GCF_001723895.1 Crocodylus porosus
AAAAAAAAAAAAAAAAAAAAAAAAGACATGTGACCTGCTTTCAGTAGTGAGAGTATTATTTTAAACTAATAGTGTAGGAATACATTTTCATGTTATGATTGTGTTCCTTTCTCTGTAGCTAGCCTTCTCCAAAGCCTTTAAACTGTTGGCGGTAGCACTGGGTTGAATTATTTGGGCACCAAGTATTCATACATATTTATATTTTTCTTCATCTGTTTCTTCACTTTGTTCCAGGTTTCTTTTCTGTTTTGCTTAAATGTTTGTATGTTGTAACTCAGGAGAGAAGTTGCAGAATACATACTTTACTAATTCTTAAGTTTTACATTGGTAAAACTACATATAATAGAGAAGCAGGGCTGGAAGATGATCTCCGTAGGTCATCTAGTCCATCTAGATTTAGAAGTGTTGCATGTGTGGTTTTTTTCGCTCCCATGTAGTTATGCATTTCTAACCCATGGCTCAGAGACTAAGGCTGCTAGTACGCACCATGGGGGTTACTTCAGTCTAAATTGAAGCAGCGGGTTGGCATGTACACAGGGGTCGGGGCGTGTACACAAGGGTTGGGGCCTGATCCTTACCTGCCTCTTCGGTGGTGGGGCAAGCTGCCAACTGGCCAAGTGTGGTCTCTCAGCTATTGGGGGGGGGGGCGGTGGCAGTGCTTCTGTCCACTGTGGCAGCATCCCCCAGGTGGCAGCCAGTCTCAGGCACTCAGCCTGGGGGTCCCATGGGTCACCGCAGCCACAGAGGGAAGCACCAGGCCCCCACTCAGCTCAGGCAGGATCCCGGGGGGGGCAGATCAGGCTTGCCCCTTTTTTTTTCTTCAGTGGAGCCTCCCTACATGGGCTGTTGCTAGGCTGGCTGCACAGCACAGCCCCTGAGCTCCATGGGGCCCAGTGCTTCCCTCCGTGGCTATTAAGGTAACTAACTAAAACACCTTGGATGTGTTTTATTTTGCTATGTCTCAAAGTCCTTTAATGTGCAATATGCCGCCAAACATGCAAATAGCAGCACCATTAACACTTGAAAGCATTGGGCTTGAGGTGCTCTGCTCCTCGTTGGACTTGAGGCAGGACACCATAACTTTTGTAAATTAAGTGCACCCAATTTCTAAAACTAATTTATGTATTACAGTGCTTGCCTCCTTGCGGTCACTGGGCAATATGGGTAGGGGATCATTCAAGCAGGGAGAACCCTGTGCCTGCATTAATCTACTTAGTTTAGCTGCTTATCTCCCCATACTTCACTTGTTTCCTCACACCTCCTGGCACCTTTCAAAGGATCTGGCAGCAGCCCAGTGAGCCCTGGCACTCTGGTTGAGAATCATTGGTCTACACACAAGAGGTGCCGTATTAGGTACACTAGCTATTGCGTTTATGATTTTGTTGCTAGTTTCACAATATTTTGTGCTTTCGTTTTGGAATCAAGAGTTATGCAAGGAGCTGAGGTTTCAGTTTTAAAAAGTAGGTTTCTGTCTCTTGCAGTTGTATAGAAAAAACTTAAAACGTATAAAACAGGTTTATCCTAAAAGCTCAGGAATCAGAAGCTGGGTTTGAGAGAACCCAAATTTTGTTATTTCAAAAGCTTATAATTTGTCAGCCAGTCTTATACTTTGTGAATATTTTGTTATAAATCATGAGCACTTGCAGCTGACAGTACTGTTAAAGTGGCACAACCTTTTCCCTCTGCTCTCGTGTAGACGTAGTTATGCTAGTATGTATTAGGGGTGTGCGGACTGGACTGTATTCCATTCAGATTCAGCCCGAATTGGGGACAGTGATTCAATTTGTTAATTCAGGCATAGAGACAGCTTTAAACGTTTTTTCTATGTACCTTGAGGTGCCAGGCTTGGCTCCTGAATGCTGCCATGCTGGGGCGGATGGAGTGTCCCACAGGAGTGTGCCCCCCCGGTCTGCTCAGCAGCAAGCCGGCAGTGGACTGGAAGTTCTTCTGGTCCACTTCTGAGTCTGCAGGGGAGTGCACGGGGGCACCCTGGGTGCCCCTCCTGCCAGACCCAGGAGGCACCAGTTTTTGAGCCAGGGGAATAGATTCATAGATGCTAGGGTCGGAAGGGACCTCAATAGATCATCGAGTCCGACCCCCTGCATAAGCAGGAAAGAGTGCTGGGCCTACATTACC
>NW_017728886.1:17678891-17685225 GCF_001723895.1 Crocodylus porosus
CTCATCCAAGTCGCTGATGAAGATATTAAAGAGTATCGGTCCAAGGACCGAGCCCTGCGGGACCCCACTGCCCACACCCTTCCAGGTCGAAACCGACCCATCCACCACGACTCTCTGGGTGCGACCCTCCAGCCAATTCTCCACCCACCGGACTGTGCAGTCATCCAAGTCCCCCGCATGCTCGCCAGCAGACCCAGAAGTGGACTGAAGTGCTTCTCTTCCACTTCCTGGTCTGCTGCTGAACCCACTGGGGAGCCCCCCTGCACCCTTGTGGGACTGCCTCAGCATCTCAGCATTTACAAGCTGCCTGGTACCTTGAGATATGTAGAAAAAACATTTAAAGCTGTGTCTGTGTCCGAATCGCCGAATCTCTCTGAATCAATTTGGAGGGTTCCAATTTGATTGAGAGATTAAAAGGTCTCCTGATTCATTTCGGAGATTCAGCCACTGAATCGGGCCAAATCTCCAACAATTGGAATCAGGGTCTGAAGCTTCGTTCAGCCCTAGTATGTATGTATACCATATAGGTATATCCAGTGTGGGTTGTCCTTCCAACATTGCTATATTGGTACAAAAACTGAATAGACCAGGCTTAAAACCAAGAAAGGATGGAATATAGGGGTGTTCTGTCTTAATATATCCTTTGAAAACCAAAATCTGAGAGATTTCATTGTCAGACTCTTTGTTTTAAACACTCATTGTTCATGACAGGTTGGGGATAAAATACGCTTGTGGGGCTTAACCGTATGCCTGACCAAAACTGAGTGCAACCAACCCAGTTGGGCATTGAAAGGCAGTATTTAAGTGGGGTCTTTTCATTTTGGAAGAAAAGTCATTAATCATAATTTAAGATTTCCTCTTGCTCAGCAGACTATCTCCTGGGAGGTGGAGACTGAAAATGTTTACCAAAGCTTATTGTGTCCTTTTGCCTTCAGAAGAAACGTGTTCAGAAAAATTAAGGGGGGATTTATCAAGCATATCTGAGGGGAACGAAAGAGAGAATTGTTGGTGTCCAGGTAGCAAGTGGTGCAAACAGGCTATCCAGAATGGTCAGAGGAAATGGTGATTTCAGGGGAATGAAATCTTTTTCTTTTTATCTGTGGCTAAATTGAAAATGCCTTAACTAATGTAGCTCCTGACTAATGTAAATTGAGGTGTGTTAACTAAACAAGTTTCTTTTGTTTTAATAAACCTTGCTTTTAATAATATTAATTTGTGCAGGCAAATTACACATGCCTTCAAAGAGTAGAAAAACTGACAGCTCATAGAGAGAAGATATGAAGGGCAAAGAGTTTCCACAATTTCACCCTGCTTCCATTCAGTCCCAGTCAAAGGTCATGGACACAGGTATCGATTGTCTCTCGTTTTTAATTTTGTTGCTGAAGCAGGTAAAAACATGGGGAGAAGCCAAAAGACTTAAGGAACAGATGAGAGCTGGCAGACATGTTAGGCACATAAACTGAAATAGTGCAGAGAAGAGAAACATGATTAGAACCATAACAGACGTAGTTTATAGATAAGATTGAAGAACAGGATTATTTAGCCTGGACAGGAAAAGGTGTAAGAGGTCACTCTGTTGGAAAAAAATAAAAAATACGAAGGTATGAAGAGAACTGGTCATGTTCTCCTGCCCTGGCCAAGCTGGTGGAATTCGGTGCCAGTGGCCCCCATGCAGTCAGAGTTGCTGGAATTTTGTGAAGGGCTCAATAATTTAATGACTAACTGGATTGTAGCTTGGTAGGCTAAGAAAAGGGTATTTGAATCTCACAATTTCAAAGCATAAGCTTATTTATCATCTGAAGGAATATAGAACGCATTTCTATCCTCTAGTCTTCTACAAAACATTGAGGGTTCATAGTAGAGATGATATCTTTTATTAGACCAACAAGATGTTTGGGAAAAAAAAAGGAATTTTTTTTTTGCAAAAATCTTCTTGGTCTAATAAAAGATATCATCTCTACTACAAGCCCTGATTGCTTTTTCCTCTAGACCAATACAGCTACAACTTGGGTACCTGTCAAAACATTGAGAGATTCATTATGGGATCAGAGTACGTGATGTCATGCCTTGGAAGCATCAAATGCTATGCAGCTACTTCAAGGGAAAGGATATTAAATATTTTCTTCCTTCGTGTTGTGTCTACTGTTTCTACAGAATGCTGCCTTTCAGATTTCAATCATCTTACAGCAATGATACTAGCATTGGTGTGAAAGGTTGGAACTCCTAGCTTCTCTTGCTCTGTGCTTCTAGAGGGAAAACCACAACCCTTTGCTGTTCCTAAATCAAATTGCAGTGAATTCAGCCCTTCCAAATCTTACATACTATTCTAAGTCTTAATCCTGTTCTGTGTGTAAAATTAGTGAGTATGTTTCATGGAAATAAATTGAATGTGTAAACTGTAGCAATGCACAGCAGATCAGTATGGTACCTTATTTTAATTGGATTTGCTTTTATAGACAGATTCTTCTGAAATATTTAGAGAAGTGTATTTTATTTTTATATATGAGCTTGTTTAAAAATACTTTGATTTTAGTTGGGTATTTTATTTTGGGTATGATATATGATGTTTTCCATAGAGTTGCATTATATGCGAATCCATAATTTACAATTATAATTGTATTCTTTTATCTGAACCTAACAAATCAAAAACCCTGTCTTGATGCATTAAGCAAGAGGAACAGATTTGAGCACACATGACACATCCACCTGTGCATATGAATGCATCAGAGAGTATTTACATGTGTGCCTAGGACTGCAGCATGTTTTGCTGGGTTGGAGCAACCCTGGTTGGAAGGGGGCCCAAGGGGTCAGCCTGCCAGCCTGGGGCTGCTCCAATCCGGCTCCAACATGCTGTGGAGGGGCTGGCTGGGTCATGAGGGTGCTCTAGTGTGGGGCTAGCCAGCAGGTGGCTCCTGCACTGAAGCACTTTTGTGCCCACTGGGTCAGCATTTACATGTGTGTATTTACAAGTTCTAACCTGCTGCAGAGTATATTAGTTTTGGTCACCTGAATAGTGTAGACACCCAGGCGTTTACTGCAGAGTTAACTTAGGCAACTCAGCAGTAAAAACCTTGTGTAGATGCACCACAGAGTAGTATTTTTCTTTTAAATAAATTCCAGGATGGGACAAAGAAGGCTTCTAAGGCAATAGGTTTGAATTATGATATTAGATTAATCCTAGAGGATTTGAACTGCCTTTTCTACACCCTCTCTTGTGCAAAGTCCTTGAATGGCAAAGACTGGAGCATTGTATATAAATAAAGCAGCTCCTTGGTGGACTGCTCACTCAGTCGTGTAATATAGTTACAGCTTCTTTTGGCAGGAAGGTTGCACAAGGACCAAACTGAAGGGGCTCTTTAGGAGAAGGGAATGATTTTTTTTTTTTAAGTTACGTGTATAGACTTCATCTTTTACTTACTAATACACTTTTCTTGCTTTCACTTTGCTGTTTTGAGATGGTCTCAGGAATTGCTTATATAATTCAGATTGAGAGTATCAAATAGATTTTGGGAGCTGCCTCCTAAGGAAGTCAGGATGGTGAGATGGCAGTTCCAGTAGTAGCTAAACTGAAGCCTGTAAGTGTGAACAAATTAATGTAATTATGCTCCATATTGACCCCATGTTGAATTTTCAAGACTGCATAAGTGAATCAGGAGTCTAAAATCCATTGATTTTTCAGTTAGACATAGGGTAAACCCACACACTTTGACTTGGTGTCCATTTACAATTTTGCCTAAAGAAGAATAAGTTGCTTGATTTCATGGCACTGAAGCTAGGAAATACAGTTAGGTCTGTGGGATCCCTGTATTGTCAGTGAAGAAACTTAGGTGTTTTCTGGAAGATGGTTCAGAAATCCTCAAGGCACTTACAGTGAGTTGATAAAAAAAAATAAAAAATGTCTGGGTCTGCAGATTTCTCTTCCATATCTACCCTTCCTGCCTTTTAGGTCCAAACAGTTCATAGTTCCTGTGGAGCTCCAACGTCTTGGCTTCAGCTGCTTTTATAAACCTGAAAAGCTTCACCTAGTGCTTCCCTGCATCCTAAGTCTTCACATAGAAATAGCTCAGCATCAGGTACATCAGTGCTACACTGTTTGGAGATGTATTAAATTTAGCATTATTGCTAGAAATGTCTTGATTTTTTTTTTTGTGGGGGGAGTGGTCTCTACACTGTCATGTTAGTGGGTAATCCTATCAGCTTATCTCTCTGTGCTATTTCCTGTGCTGTTTTCATTTTTTGTAACAAATAATTTAGAAGAAAATGTTGTTATTGCAGTAGCTCTGCTCTGCCATTAGACACAAGTAACTGTTCCAGAAATGAAACAAATCAACAACACACAAATGTACAACTTGTGTGGAGATACCAATCTGACCATTACAAGGAAGCAGAAGAGAAAGTAAAATTCTCTTTTTAAAGCAAATTTGTATATTGTATTATTTCCTGTCTCTCTAGGATGTTCCTACACACACATATAAAGAGGCTCATAACATTTTAGAATGCATTCACCCTGAAAACCACATTTTTCTGCCTGTGCAGCAACTGTCTACCCAGGAACTGGTTGGCTAACTTCTGTCAGTCACAATTTTCAACTTTTGGGGCATAATTCTGCCTTTATTGATGGTTGTAATTTATCACATACGGTGTGCACCTTTTTTCCAAAAAACAACTGCTTGAAATTGGGGTGCACATCACAAGCAAGGAGGTGTGTTAACAGCAGTTTATGCCTCTGGCAGGCAAAAGCAAGAGTTATTGCACATGATCCACTGCAAATAGAGCAATGTCCAGGCTCAGCTCTCTAGTCGCTGCTAATCAGCTACTTAATACAAGAACAAACCTTTTGTTTTTTCTTCATTCTGCCTTAGAAAAACAAGGTGTGTATCTTTTTTCCAGAGCATGTTATATGCAAGAAAATATGGTACTGTTATTAGCTAAGATAGCATTTGCTTATTTTGATTGTCTGACACATTCCTTTTATAGGACACACTTTCCTAGATGCTTATAATTTTGCCAAACTTGTCCAGATGTATTTGGATTGAACTTTTCTCAGGCTGCCCTAGGCTGTTGTGTTGTTGTTGTTTTATTTTTGAAATTGTCAGTAACATAAGGACTTTCTGTGGACCATATTAAAAAGATGAAAAATAAAATGTATAGAATGCAGTTATTCCCAGGAATCTAGCATTATATGTAGAAATGAAATACAAACCAGGAAGCATACATACAATATTAAAACAGCAACAAACAGGAGAGGACCTACTTCCTTCGCTGCCATCCTCTTGTGGCATTGTGTTTGTCCCTAACCAGGTGGCCTTTTGGTTATACGGTAAATACGGAATCACAGGATTTAGCTTTTCTGTTGCTTAGATGGGGCTCTGTTGCTGAGTGTATGTTTTGTAGTTGGGCTCACAAGTTGTAAATGAAATGTTTGACCTGTCTATGTCAGCCATTCAAGGTTTCCAACAGAGCAGTTCTGCTGGAGGCTGCGAAGTTGAGAGCGCTAAGAAGACTGGGCTTTACTTCACTGTTTTAACAGCTAGGTCATCTGGACTTCCTCTAAGCTGGGATGTCCATGGTTGGTCTAGACCAGGGATGTCAAACTCATGTAGCACCATGGGCTGAATGAATGGCACGCAACTGGCCCCTACAGACCAGCCTTACCCCATGCTGGATCTACCACACTGAGTCCTCATCCAGCCAGTCCAGGATTGCACCTCATGCAGTGCACATGCAGGGCTGGTGGGTGCTGCATAGGGCAGCTATTCAGGCCAGTTTGGGACCCACACTGGATGCAGTATCCAGCCCAGAACAGTTAGGGGGGAGTGGGAGGATGGTACATGCAGCATAGTCTCAGACTAGCCAGAGAGGGTGCCGCCTGCATGCAGGACATGTTTCGGACCACCTAGGGCAGGTTACATGCAGCATATGGCCAGGAGCAGCTGGGGGGGGTGGCACTGTGTGCAGTATCAGTTTGACCCATGCCACATGTGGATCCAGGATGGGACAGCACTGGGGGCCAGATCCTGGGGCTCTGTGGTCTGGATCCAGCCTGCTGGCCTTATCTTTGACACCCCTGGTCTACAGTAGTGATGTAATAGTAGTGACCACTCATGAAGAGGCCTCAGTGGGGAAAAATAGTCTGATGTAGACCCTGCCTGAGAAACTTAGCCAAAAGGGAACTTGTTGTAGATGGATTTCAGTGACGACTCGAGCCTACAATCATTTTAAGTAGGAAGTTAAGGGGTTAACTCCTCGCTTGCTGGGAGGAGGCCGCTGCCTGGTGCCCAGCCGGGTCAAGCCCCCGCCCAGGCCCCTACTTGGCCCAGCCCCCCAGGGAGCC
>NW_017728886.1:17685236-17686671 GCF_001723895.1 Crocodylus porosus
GCCCATGTTCATCTTAGAGTCAATGAAGACTCCAAGATCTCTTTCTGCAACCATGCTCTCGAGAAGGGAGTTTCCCAGCTTATAAGTGTGCTGCTAGTTCCTACAGCCCAAGTGCTGCACCCTGCACTTGTCAGTATTGAAACCCATCCTGTTTTCATTAGCCCACCCCTGTAACCTGTCCAGGTCCTGCTGTAATCTGTCCTTCCCTACTAGCGTGCCCACCTCACCCCAAATCTTGGTATCATCAGCAAATTTAAACAGGCTTTTCTGCCTCTGCACTGACAAGAAGGGAGTTCCCCAACCTGTAGGTATGGTGCTGGTTCTTCCTCCCCAGGTGCAGCACCTTGCACTTGTCAGTATTGAAACCCATCCTGTTCTCATCCGCCCACCCCTGTAACCTGTCTAGGTCCAACTGCAGCCTATTCCTCCCTTCTAGGGTGCCCGCTTCCCCCCACATCTTAGTGTTGTCTGCGAATTTGATCTGGGTGCTTTTTATGCCCTCGTCCAAGTCACTGATGAAGATGTTGAACAGTTGAACAGTGCAGGCCTGAGGACCAAGCCCTGGGGGACCCCACTGCCCACATCCTTCCAGGTCAAAAATGACCCGACCACCACCACTCTCAGGGTGCAGCCCTCCAGCCAGTTGGCGACCCATTGACTGTGTAGGTGCAACACTACAGTCCCCTAGTTTTTTTAATGAGAATGGGGTGAGAGACAGGGTCAAAGGCCTTCCGAAAGTCCAGGAAGATTATGTCCACTGCTACCCCCGAATCTAAGGATTTGGTGACCTGGTCGCAGAAGGCCACCAGGTTGGTCTGACAGGACCTGCCGCTAATGAACCCACGTTAGTTGTCCCTAAGTATAATCTCCCCTGCTGGCCCTTCATGGACATGCGCCATGATAATTCTCTCAAAAAGCTTACCCAGGATTGAGGTAAGACTAACTGGCCTATAGTTTCCTGGGTCCTCCTTCCTCACTTTTTTGAAAATGGGAACCACACTGGCCCTTTTCCAGTCCTCTGGCACCACACCAGAACATCACGAGTGCTTGTAAAGTTACAATTGCAGGGGTCCTGCAATGGCCTCTGCTAATTCCCTCAGCACTCTGGGGTGATTATCAGGTCCAGCTGATTTAAATACATCCAGCCCCTCCAGAAGTTCCCTGACTAGATCCTCACTGACCCTCGGCCTGGGTGTGCCTCCCCTGGGGCCTGTGGGGGTCCTGGTGTGTGTGTGGGGGGGTGACCCAGTCCCTGCTCAGGAAAATGGAGGCAAAGAAATTGTTAAATAGGTTAGGTTTGTCATAAATAGGTTAGGTTTGTCAGCCAGGTCTGACCGCTCATGTAGGTTCTTAGACAGAGTGCAGGACCTCCATCTAACCCAGGAGGTGCACAGCCCCACCAGGGGGGATGCCTTGTTGGACCTAGTGCTGGCCA
>NW_017728886.1:17686771-17693831 GCF_001723895.1 Crocodylus porosus
AGCCCTAATGTCTATGAAATCTATGAAATCATAGATCTTAAAAAAAAAAAAAAGGCACATCTTTAATCTTACAAGCATTTCCTAAGCGCTAATAGAATTAACATTAAGACACTGGAACACAACTGCAGCCTTCTTGACCTTTATTTGCCACATTCAGGGTTTAATACCTTGTTCCTGAAGCAAATGACATTAGTAAAACTTACACCCAGAACTGGAAGTGAACCCTCTTTGGATCCACAAATGCAAAGGAAAACTGAGTCCTTTGAAAGGCATGAAGGTGACGACACTGTGGGACGTTAGGATCCAAACCTGCGAGGAGGGCCACTACTACCTTGGAAATAATAACACTTTTAAAAGGACAACAGCTTTCCTTTGCCTGTTTCAGCCTTTCCACAGCATGGTCAGGAAGTTGGAGGGATTAGTTAATCTTTAAATTAACTAAAACGTGTATGACAACTGTAGGAGCACAAGTAGAGAACAATTAAAAGGAAATAGGAGTCATTTGAAATCGATCCTACGATAAGGCTGAATGAAAAGTGGACTTATACTTTAGAGGGTAAAAGAGCACCTAGGTCAGGGGTGTACTATCATTTAGTCACATACAGATGTACAAAGTGGGGGAGGAGAGGAGGAGGGGAGAATGAAAGAGAACAACCCAAGCTTCACTGAAGAATATTTTCAGATGCTTGCTGGAATCAAAGTCCCATTGCTACTGGCAACAGTGCCTGCCCTCCTCCCTCATAATCTGTAAGTGGATAGAAGTGCAATACGCTGAATGGTTTCATGCACATCAGGATCTGGATAATGAGATATCAGGAATGATAGCTCTTAGTTTTTGTAAGGTTGGCTTGCTCTGTCACATAAACAGCATTGTTAGACAGAGTAACTGAGTGGCACCTGCCAGTGGGAAAGAGAAAGTAAGGCTTTTCACTGTGCGTCTGTCTCCCTTCACCCATGGCTGGTTGTGGATAATATTGTAAAGAGCTGGAGGTCAGACGAGAAGTTGGACAGGTAAGAAGTGCAGAGAAAAAGGAAATGCATAAGAAAAAAGGTAAGACGAGAAAGGGAAGTGAAAGCTGTCATACCACAAAGTGTGAAATTTGGATCACCCACCACCAAATCAGCAAGATTTTGGGAGAAACTGCCCTGCACTGAAGTGCCACAGTTTGGTTGTAGGCAAGAAAGAGATGAGAAACCCAAGGCCTGAGAACACAGACCAGAGGACAACAGCAATGCCACAACCAAACACTTTTCAAGTGCCTGCCAAACAGGTCACCTCCTAATTTAAACCAGGAAAATAAATCTGATAAACTCCCCTATGCAAGAAGTCAAAATGATGCAGTGCAGTGTTCCACTCCTAACTGTCTTCTGTTGACAAGTTGTGGGTGAGGAATGCTATAGTACTAGAGTGGATTGAGTCAGAGTTTGCTGCATATGGATTACAACCCTAGTTCGATGAGATGTTGCTATCACTTGACTGGAGCGTTTGGTGTAGTGATGTGTGTTAAATGTATGAAAGCTGACCATTTTCCTTGATTAAATGATTCTGTCTTCATATCACCTTTTGTATGCCACACTTCCTCTGTATAAGCCTTGTGTTCTTTCAACATTTTTCATCATCATTTACCAGCTCTTGCAGTTGAGATAAGAAAGTGTGTTTAATAATTATATACAGCTGTTACCTCTTCTAATGATTTCTTCAGTAGTGAATCCTGCTTAACATAAATTACTTTTTATGACCACTTCTCTCACATGTTGATCTCTTTCTCCTTTGTGAATGAAGCATTCAATACTTGAGCATTGTCCATGTATGAACTTTTTTGGAGAAAAGATTTGATGAAACCATATGAAGACCTTTTTGAAGTAGAAAGGCATGAATGAAATAAGCTGTTTATTTTTATGGTCAGGGCTCTGTTAAAAATAGCTTAAACTTGACCTGCTATCAGTTTAACCTTTGGAGGAAAAAAGGTTTTCTTGGGTTGATGGGAAGTGAACAGTTCAGTTGAACAGTTATTACACTGTATTCAGCAGAGGTAACCATGCAAAGCACAGAACTAACTCCAGAGCTAGGCATGAATGGACAGTTTAAGAATTGTACTTTCCAACTTTTCAAGAAAGAGAGAGAAAAAGAGGTGTCAGGTGAGGACATAAGGACCTGGCTATGCATTCAGATTAAAGCTGGATAGAAACCAGCTATAGAGTAGTTACACATTTTCAAGCACTAATGTTATAGCTGGTTGGCTCTTTTTTTTTTTCTTTATAGATGCATAGTCATTTTAGTGTGTGATCATTACTTTATACATGTGGCTGCTCTAAATTTATTACACAATTAACCAGTTAATTGTGTGCTAATTACTTTGCACTTGTGGCTGGTTTTACTTTGCAGATGTGAGCAGGCTAAATTTCTTGTACAATTAAGCAGTTCATTGAAGAATATAACATATAGCAGGGGCACTTGTAATTGCACAATTTCTGCTTGATGGGCACAACCATTCCTTGAACCCAGTGGTTTATTTAGAAGCTAAAGGCCAGGAAAAATTAGTTTCCAAAAACATTTTTTGGTAGTTTTCTCTCTCTCTCTCTCTGCCCCCTGCCCCCTTCAAAGTTTCTTTTGATTTGATAAAGTAAAAGCCTCTCAGCTTAGGCACTATGTTGTCTCTGGCTATTCCTATGCACGTTGTGGGGGTCAAGCATTGAAACAGGTTATGCAGAAAAACTGTGGAATCTCCATCCTTATAAGTGTTCAAGAGCACGTTAGACAGACACTTTGCTGGGATGGTTCAGTCAGGGATGATCCTGCCTTGAGCAGGAGCCTGGACTCGATCTTGTGAGGTCTCTTGCAGCTTTATTTTCTTATGATCCTATCATAGGTCAACATGACAAGTATTTTAGCTGTGTGGCCTCTGAGCATATTTCTGAAGGTTTTCAGGTTTTGCTTAGATTTCACATCTTAGGCCTGGAAGTAGAATCAATTCTGATTTCTCAGTTGGTGTGTAATTCATGCCCTCTCTTCCTACGGTTATGTCTGAATTCAGTGCTAACCAGTACAAGATGTAAAGATGCTCCTTTGTCCTCGTGGAGAAACTCTCCATATGTTTCAGAGTATAGGGAAGGGTTAAAAGCTAACAGAAGACCATATTTCCAAAGAGAGGTCCTCAAGGCATGAATTCTGGAGGAAAGGGTCTATTATCTTCCTGA
The DNA here is from genome assembly GCF_001723895.1 of Crocodylus porosus. Lineage (NCBI taxonomy): Eukaryota > Metazoa > Chordata > Crocodylia > Crocodylidae > Crocodylus > Crocodylus porosus. The sequence goes on from NW_017728886.1 coordinate 17,689,970, forward strand.
CAGATGCTTGATTTTTCAATTGACTCAATGTATGGATAGTTTTGCCTTAAAGTTTTTTTTCTCGTTCTCTTTACCTTTATAAAGAAGGAGAAGCCAAAGAAAATGTCTTCAGCAAAACAAACATTCAAACATGTTCAGACGGTTTCCATTTTTGTGAGGCCACAAAGTTCATTTAGCTGCCTCTTATCAACAAACACACATTAACAGGAGGATGGTTCTAACAAACGTTAAGTTCAAGTCTCATTACTAGCATCCATCTTAAAAGTTTTAGTTTAAATATATAGTCAGTTATGTGTGTTGTGTTTTTTTCAGAGAATGAGATGACAAGAAAAAACAATAAGGCTTAGTTCAGCCTGCAAAAACCATCAGCTTCTTGCTCTTCCTTGCACCTAAATCACCTCAGATGAATTACCTTTATTATTATTGAAGAGCACTTGAAAGTTTGCATGAAAAATTTAACTGTGTGTTGTATAGCTGTGCAGAATGAAACATGCCCATGAAAAAGAATAATTTATTTTATCTCTGTATATAGCACATTGCCAGTGGAAGAAAAAAGTATTCTTTAAATTACACCATAAAAGAGTAATGCTCATATATATTTGTGTTCCTTTTGTAGCTTTTTTTGCTGGGATAGTATCAAAGAAACCAAAAGTTTCTTGACATCATTGTCATTATTATTTATTTCTAGTACCTGTTGTGCTAGGGGCTGTACAAAAACATAGGAAAGCCAGTTGTTTTCCCAAAGAGCTTACAGTATGAGTAGGTTCTTTGAAAAGACAAATTGTTTATTTTGAGGCAGGTCAAGGAATTAATAGGGAAAAGAATATATTTAGCAATAGTTTAGAGGAAAATGTAACATTCATGTGTATGCATTTTCCAAGGTCTCTGCACCAGCTTGGTTTTGTTAAAGAGGCTTGCAGAGTTGGTAGGGAACATAGTGTGGCATCTACTTAACATCCAAAACGAAATTCCAGCCTTCATTTGAGCCTTCTTTGGACATGATTTCCCTTATTCCAATCAAGACTACTTTGGAACCCTGTCAGGATACATAGCTGCATTAATCAGCTGTGCTTACTTAGGCCAAGAAAGTGAACAGGAAGTTTATATTTACCAAAGGCTTGTCTACATGGGGTTTGTAGTTTGGAATAACTACTAAGCACTAGCTTCTCATATGGACATTTTATTTTGCATTAGAAATAGCCATTTTCAGCTTAGTGGCACTGCATATGAATTTTGAATTTTTAGATGGAAATGCAGTCATAGTGCACAGTGTGGAATTAAAGTGTCCATGCAAGGAATAGTTAGCTACGCAATAACTATCAGACTTTGAATTCATACTCTAAATTTATTCCACATAAATATCCCTATGTAGACATCAGAAGACATCTCTTTTTTTGTGGTACTGTACCTTTTATAAAATCAAAGTGGTCCTGGGGTTATTTTGATTGCACTTTTTTGATGAATGTTTCTTTCGATAAGGATGTATAGTCTTTTGGTAATGAGCAACATATAAGCTATTTCAAACTAGCACATTTCATATGTTGTGGTCAGAAACAGTGCTGTTGTTGTTAAGCAAGATAAAGCTTATCTCCATGATAGAGTTGCACCAGTTTAACTAAACTTGTCAGTTTTAAAGTGGTTTAGTTAAATTAGTGCAAGCAAACCCTTTTGGACACTCTTATTTTAGTTTAACTTGATTAGCAATTTAAGCTAGAATAAACTTCTCTTAGATCAAAGTAAAAGCATTTATACAGGATATTGCTAAATATGTTTACAATTTACACCTTTTGGCAAAGTTTTCCTGTGTAACTGTTAAAGATCCTGCTAAGATTGATAGGTAACGTGATAGGGTGTGTGGTTCTAGATGTATGTAATAAATTCTAATACTCAAGTTATTGTGGACAATGTGTAGTTTATTTTTTATAAAACAAATGTTGAATTTGTCTATTGAGAAAAAATACCAAAAGAGAGAAATCATAACAAACTACCTGTATCTGCTAGCTTAGGATAAAATGGGGTGCTGCCTAGAGAGAAAAGTACCATGAGCTAGATCTAACATAGTAAACTAACCATCTCAGGTTTTGGCTTCCTCTTCAACCCTCCTTACTGGCTAGGGACAGAAGTTACACATAAAGTGGTTTAAGTGATCAGAAACCAGTTTAAACCTGTAACAACAGAAGTTAAGTGCACATAAACCAGTTTGAAAATTGCTCATAAACCAGTTTGAAAATTGCTGAATTTTCAGATAAATCATAATGGCTGAAACTGGTTTAAGCTACACCTGGTTGAATGTAGTATCAGCCTTAACTGATTTAAGTCGAACCGGTTTACAAAACTTCTGTCCCAGACCCATTCCTGATTCAAGTTAAATCACTGCTCCCCCCAGCATCCCAGGATGCTTTGCAGCCCTGGGCTTGGCTGTGCTCTCTGCTCCAGAGAGCAGGGCTGGCCCTGCCCCTCTGGTCCCTAGCCAGAGCAGTGAAGACTGGCTGAAAAGCAGGTGGGGGTGGGAAACCCAGCTGGGGACTGCAGCCAGGTCTGCCCGGGGGTAGGGGGCAGCTCCTGTCAGACTTCCCTGATGGAGGGGAGGGGGGGGGCAACAGCTTGAGAGGGACTGCCCCCCCACCCCCGCCAAACCCTGGCTGGGGTCTGGGAGCAGCTTTATCTCCACTTGCATAGGTCATAGGGCTGGTCATGCCCCTTTCTCTCTGCTTGAGCAGGGCATGGGAGGGGACAACAGCCTGAAAGGGACTGCCCCCTGCCCCCGGGCAAATCTTGGCTGAAGTTGGGGCGGGCTTTAATCTCCACCCCCTTTCCCCATCAGGCAAGGGGCTGGCAGGAGACCACAGACTCCATCCTCTCCCACCTCTAGCAGAGACTGAGGCAAACCAGTTGATAGGAGGAGGGGCAGGGGGTGTAATTCCCCTCAGCTCCCCCAGGCCATAGGGAAGGGAAGAGGCTGAGGAACTGGGGCAAGAGGGTCTGGTCCCCTGCTACGTGTGACCACAGGGCCAAGTCCTGCAGGACCAGACAGAGGTGGGAGGTGTTGGCAAAACGTGGCACAATCATCACATGTATGTGCTGGAGGTGGAGCTAAGGGAACAGGGAGGATCCCAGACTGCTTAGGCTGGTGTGACCAAAGAAAGCAGAGAACTACATTTACGTAATAAAGCAGAACCTGTAAAAGGTGGGAGACTGAAACGCTTACACCGGGACAAAAGACAATGAATGCATGAGACTCCTGCCAAAGGCGGTGCAAGTGTGCCTGTAAGAACCCAGATAGAGATGAGGCCTGTGAGATCTCCACTCCAGCACCTAAGACAGGGGTGGGCAATTATTTTGGACAGAGGGCAACTTACTGAGTTTCAGCAAGCCATCGAGGGCTGCATGACAGGCAGCCCAGGGCAGATGAATGTTAATTTTCTAAATTTCTTAGGGGTCCCGTGGGACGGATAGAATGGCCTAGCAGGCTGCATCCGACCCCTGGGGTCGCATTTTGCCTACCCCTGACCTAAAACCACCTGCTGATTCCCCAAGAAGGACATTCTGAATACGTGGCTGTAAGGAAACGCTCTGTCTCCAGGATTACATGAGACTTATGCGAGGCTTTCTCTTGTCTTTTTGGTTTATTACATTGCATTTTAAGTTAGAGTCCACACTGTGTGCATTCTTGCTGTGTTTTACTGGGCTGCATCTTAGCTTAGGTGAAGATTTTTATTTGTTTTTTGTTTTGTCCTTTAGGTTGCAAATTGCCATGTTCAGTACATGCTCAGTTCAGAGAAAGGACTGTTCTTGTTCAAGCTTATACAAATTCACTGCTACTACATTCCCCTCCCCTCCCCTCCCCTCCCCTCCCCACCCC
>NW_017728886.1:17694326-17706791 GCF_001723895.1 Crocodylus porosus
CCGGCAAGTGCCGGCCCATTGCTGCAGCCACTTCCGAGAGTGGCTGTGGCTGCATCTGGGAGCAGCTGTAGTGGTTGGCGCTTGCTGCAGTGAGCAGCCCCCTATGCCCCTGACCGTAGGATCACCTGCAGGGGACCTGTTGGCCGGACTGGTGGTACCAGTCGCCCATGGTGTCACCCAATTCATTCATTCTACCAGTTGGGAACTAAAAATAGTTTCTCTCACTTTGTGTGAAGGTACTAAACGGTTGCAGCACAGCTTCCTAATTGATAATGGAATTCCAAATCCAGGAAAAAAATCCATAGTTAGATTTTGTATATAGCTATATATTTGTATTTGGCACAGAACATCATACAAAAATGTGTCACTGCTGTAAATTACTGTTAAAGCCTTGTTGAATAAACGTAATGGCTATAAGTTTCTTTAAAGCACGATTTTTTTTTAAGAGCTTGTAGCTGTGGTTACATATCTAATACTGCTGGCTTTCTTGGCAGTTGCTATTTTAATACTGCATCTCAGCTTTCAGTATAACCCTTTGTTTTCACTTACTCATCACTTTCTAAAAAATTTTGTATTTCGGATGAAGCCCTTGATGCCTGGTCTCAGCGTACAGTTGGAACAAAATCTTTTCAGTTAGGTAAACAAGAAAGGGCTGGTTAAAAAAATCAGAAGACCTTTTGTACTGTGTAATTTAAAATGTCTGAACTTGAAAACCTCAAGCACCATATGCTTAAATCTTAGTGAAGGATATTTGCTTAGTAAATCTGAAGTAAGAATATTTGAAAAGAACAATATATGCAGTTAAAGAATTGCTTGTATACATGTGCAGTGAAAAACTGCAGAAGTGTTTAATTACACCATTGCCTCTGGCACTCTGGAATTCTACGGTGGATCAGTGCCAAGTTGGATCACCGTCAAGAAGTAGCCAAGTCTTTCATGCGTCTTGTACCCTGGAGTTTAAAAGTAAGTGCAACTGCATAAAAGCAGAACTGCATGATTCCGTATGTCTGCAGTAATGGTTTGGGGATTTTTACCAAAAGACTGCATTCCGTTGAGTTGCGCAAAAGCTCATGAAAAACTTTAAGGTGTCAAATCTGGAGAAAAATTGGGAAACAAAAACTAAGGTTATCATGACATAAAACTCCTCATATTGCATACGTGGACTGCATCCAGACTAAGTCAGATGTTTGGTTCTCTGGGGACAGCTGGTAGCAGCACCTTTTTTGCTGCTGCTAGTTGTCCCTGGGGAATGCCCTTTGGCACACAGCAGGTTAGCCCAGGTGGGGTAGGGGAGGCTGGGGCCAGCACATGTGCTGACCCCAGCAGCATTACCTGGGGCTCCGTGGGCTGGGAAAGCTACTGCTGCGGCAGTTCTGCAGCTGGGAGCCTGGCCGGCAGCCAGAGCATGCTCTGGCCATCCAGGCTCTGGTTTTGGACAGCACGCACTGCTGCCATGTGCACCACCACCATATGTGCCACCCTGCTTTTTTTCGTTTCAGGTTGTTTTGATCCCAGGATCAAAAAAATACCCCTCGCTGCAAGGTAGCTGTGGGGAAAACGCATTAATGTGCAGTGTGTGGCATCTGTAGCACCACATACCACACGGCCATGCTCTTCTGGACATGGCCATGTAGTTTAATGTAGTATCGTCATGCTGACAAGTGTGTCCTTTCAGCATACAGCCTCTGCAATAAGGATACTGAAAAATACATTACATATTGCACATATTCTATCTCAAAGTACTAACTAGTAATAACAAATATTACATTAGCGTGCATTACTCTAAGCAACACTCGTAGTATAGGACTTGTAGCTTTAGAATTTCGGTTTGTTTTTTCGTTTTAAAATTTGAAACATTCCTGAAGCTGTTTGCGTTTAATATTTTAAAACAGACTTTCTGCCTATTGTATGTACAGGTTCTTTTGTTGAACTACTCTACTGCAACACAGTTCTTATAAACCTTCACACATTTTCAGTTTGAGGGGGTTGGGAGAGCTCTTGCTGGCTGTTTAGGAACAGGCCGTGTTCCAAAGTCCACTGAAGTCAATAGAAAGACACTCAGTGACTTCAATGGGCTTTGAATCAAATGAAGACTGAATATTCAAAGATTGAAAATACTGTGGTTTTAACCTCTAATAAATGCGCTTCACTTTTCATAAAATCAAAGAGAAGCTTCTTTTTTCTTTTTCTTTTTTAATAAACTAAAGAAAGCCCCACACAGCAAAAAGCGACTATTGCTTTTGCTTTTTCTCTTAGAGAAGACTGTCAGAATCTAACCACCCAATCTAACTAGTGATGAAAGGAAATTCAGACCACATCTCTAGCTATAACCTAACTTGCAGAATATTTATAGCTCTTTAAGGAGTTGTTCAAATTCAGACCTGCAATATTCTCTAGAAACTTAACTTCCACATTTTGTAGTTAGAGACTCTTAAGTTCTTATTGAATACAAGAAAAGAGCCTTGCAGATTAGGAAACATACAGTTTTATGTGAACTTTTAAAATGTACTGTAAGAATTAGTCTCTGTAATCATATTATGTTTCTTGGTTTGTGAGTAGATCTCCCCAACCCAGTACTACTGTATTGTAAACACAACTGGAGTTAGCCAGGCCAGGTGGATAACTATCAACTGTATTTGAAGCATAGTTATCTCAGCACAAAGTGCTACTGTGAAGAGAGTTACAATCTTTGTTCTCTGATCAAGTCAGCCTGAGAAATGTAAAAAATAAATTCATTTTAAAATAAAATACATTCTAAATGTAAAATGGGTAATACACAAAATGAAGATTGAGTCTTTGAGCCCTCATGCTCCTGTATGAAAAACAGGGATAACATTTTAAACTCTTGTGTTTCTTGTATGATTTCAACTGCTGTGTGAAGGTTACTTAGTTAAATCTCATAATAGCCCTGTGAGGAAAGGAAGTAAGTTTTAATTATCTGTTTACAGAGGGAAATACTGAAAGAGATGCTAAATGATTTGCCCCAGGGTTTAAAGCAAGCTAGGTACCTGGGCGGAGCAATCAAGATTCAGAGTTTTTAGCTTTGGGCCAGTGCATCAGGCATTCAGTATACATGATGAGCCTGTTTCAGATTCCCAAAGTCCCCCAAAATGACTAAAGCTGGAGAAAAAGTGGCATTGATTTTTTTTTTCTTTTGGTTTCTTCCAATTCTGGTTTGTCAACTCTTGGTTTGAAAAGCCTGTCTTAAATTCACTATCCTGAAGTAGCAAAGACAGAGTGATATAGATAAATCCACATTGACAGTGTGTGACACCTAAATCTAGTCCTGAAAAGCTATTGATTAGTCTTACTAACATTTCCCACCTAGGAAGTGAAATTTTTAGGTTTTTAGTTTGTTCACAGAATGTTTCCTTTGTCTCCGTAATGAAACAGCTAAATACTAACATGTAAATACAATATTGTGGCTCTAAGAAGACTCTGGAGATTTAACTTCTTAATATTCAGTGGGAAAACACCCCAGATGTGAACTGGCCTCCACTGTATGAAGACCCATATGAATATAGTTTAAGTAAAGTCCTTGTGCACTTTTAAACTTTAATAACTTAGGTTGTAGGTATATCTGTAAATGACATTTAAAAGCAAATTTATTAAAGTTTTAGGACAATAAGAGTACACAATGCTAGATAGACTTCATAAGTAATAACATTTATTCTTAAATAAGATGGACCTCTGCCACTACACTCTAAATGTATTACAGTTCCTAAACAACGTTTTCCCAGAGAAGTGGGTAGGCAGAGGTGGACCAATTGCTTGGCCACCTCATTCACCTGACCTGTCGCCGTTGGACTTCTTTTTATGGGGACATGTTAAAAGTGTAGTTTACTTGTCAAAACCACGTTCTTTGGTGGAACTTAGGGCTAGGATCACCCATGCAATTAGTGCAGTAACTCAAGAGCAACTGGAAAATGTTTTCAAGGAGTTGAAAGATGGGATTGAGCACTGCATCATGATGGATGGTGGTTATGTTGAAGTCTAGCATTGTATACTCTAGTTGTTCTAAAACTTTAATAAATTTGCTTTTAAATGCCTTTTACAGATTGTTTCTATCATACCTACAACCTAAGTTATTAAAGTTTAAAAGCGAACAAGGACTTTATGAAGCGTGTGTGTGTTAGTGAGTGAACAGAATCCTTAACCATCAGCAGATTTTAAGAAAAAACTGTTTTTCATCCCTCCTGTTTCTCCATTAGTCATACCTTCATGCTAATCTTGTTGAACAAGAAATATCCTCAGTTTCATTGTCCTCAATTTCATTGGCTTCCAGGAATTTTCTGACAGTCTGAGCAGAATGTATTCATAGCAAGTACCAGGAATCTAAACATTTCTCAGATCTCCACTCTATCAAGGCACCAAATGGGCAGTGATTTTTCAACCAGGAATTTAATGGCTGTTTTGATGATACCACTGGAATTGTACAAGAATATTTGCTTTCTCTTTTTTTGCGTGGTGGTGTTGACTATACTATGTCACAGACCTCTGTCATGGAAACGGAGTAGATGGAGCACTTGGAAATTTGGACTTTAACAATTTCTGCCTCCTCAATGCATTGGTAAACAGAATGCATCAAAAGACGCTAAACAATTGTCTTATAATCAAGGAATCAAGAACAAATTCAAAAATATCTAGATAACACTGGATGTTTCCATCATGCTATAGAGAATATCTTTGAATACTATTGGTGAGTTGACTTAACTAGGAGGCACTTTACATAACTCTACAATACAATGGCTTAAATGAGTAATGCAAGCACTGATTTACTGAATCTGATCCAAATATGGAGGCCTGTCCTTATCAGTATCTGCAGTGAGCTGCAAGGTGGTGATAGCAACTAGCAACATGGTCCTGGAAGAGACAAACCCATAGGCTGTGTCCAGATGAGCGCCGAAGTTTTGTTCCCCGGGAGCAAGTAGCTGTGGCACACCTTGCGCCACAGCTGCTTGTCCCTGGGGAAAGCCATTGCCACGCGCACTTTGGTGCACAGCAAGTTACCCTGGGTTGGTGGGAGAGGCTGGGGCCTGTACTGTGAGGGCCCCAGCAGCCTTACCTTTCGTCCTGGCGGCCTCCTGGGCTGCAGCAGCAGTGAGCCTGCCAGGCAGAGCCTGGCTGGCAGTTGCAGCGTGGCTCCGGGCAGCCCAGCTCTGATTTTCAGGATACCTATGAGTTGGAGAGAAACCGGAGCGATGCACGCACAGGCAGCACGTCCTTGCAGAGCTGAGAACGCCTGACTGTACGGTATGTGGCGCTGCAGACGTGTTTGCAGTGCCACATGCTGCACAGCCTCACTCGTCTGGATGTGCCCATATAACAGCATCCAGTATCAGTTCTTGCAGTGACCATTCAGAGGAAAGTGGCCAGATTGAAGAAATAGTGTTGAGGTCTTTGAGCAGACAGAGTTCTGTAAATTGTATAGGAGAGGTGGCCAACGTCAATCCATGTTTTGAGAACTGTTCAATAATAAGCAAGCCTTAGGAGTATAAAAGCATTTGTTCTCCTAGGAGAAACTTTCTTGGGAGCCACTTATAGGTGGCTGGAGTTGCGTTATCTTTCTTCCAGAACTGTCATTTTTGGTCTGGAAAAAAAAGCATGAATGCTTATAGACCTGTGGTTTTTACTGGGAGAACAGCAATTCTCCCAGTGGAAATGTAGTGCTTGTATGTGGCCTTAATTTGGTAGCTCCAAAGCAAAAAGAAAGAGAGTTTGATCTACAGAATTCCTTTGCATCATATTATGAACTGAAACAACAACTTTATAGATTAACAACTTGAAGAAATTAAAGGAACTAACCCAGGATAGAATTGGCTAGTACTGATTATATTCTGCACGTGATGGTAATAGAAGTAGATTGAATTGGATTTACACACAAAGACAGAAATGAATTGTTAAATTCAGGTTTAAAAGCTCTCAAAGCTTTCCATGCTTTTCACATTCTTGAAAAATAGTATTTTAAAGGAACACTTTCTATATGTGAATGCCCTCCAACCTGGAGCTTTTTTTATCAGCAGCCAGGATCTTCCTGTGCATGAAAACAGTATTATGAAATATTTTATAAGCTATGAATGCTGATCTGTAATCCTAGCTTCTTAATGATTTTGCAAAAATATGCAAGGCTCTTTAGAATTTTATATCCATGTAGGGAGTGGATTCTTCTGGTTAATTTTATAATGAGAAAATTATCTGAATATAATGAATAGGTGGAAATATGCCTTAATTTATTAGCCTGGTTCCGTAGTTCAAAAGGCCTCTTGCTCTGCTATAAAATTAAAAAATGAAATGATGCTTAAATTGGCATTTATTTTGCCTCTTTTAGTAAGTGATAGGTACGTGGACTGTTTGCTTCTTAACATTAAAAAGCATCCTCTGAAAAACGCGCCAAAAGCATCAGGTATACCATCTGAACGTGTATCACTTGCTGCTAATTGTAAAATCTGTTTTAAAGAGTCAGAACTATTACATTCATTTGGAAGCGAAAATCCTAGCGAGTATGTGATAGGTATGTACTCTGTGTTACTGTGTTTGATTTGGACATGCGTGATGTTTCCTAGATAAATAAGAGCTGACACCCCTGTCCTGTGGAATTTGGAGTCTAGAGCGGTGATCCTGCCCAAGGACCCATGTAGACAGATTCTTCAAGAGAGAAAATTGGAAGCCAGAGGAAGAGACCGGTGGAGAGGAGGTGAGGAATGGAAGGGATAAAGAGAACTGTACCAAGGAATATCCTGTCTGCCACCTCCTCTGGCCTGAAAAAAGTTGGTCTCTACCACTGGTGGCACCAGAGGCTGCCAGGGGAGGAGGAAGCCTGAGCACTTCTTGCTAGCCAGTGCGGAAGAGGTGGCTGGAGGGAAGTGAAGCTTCTTATCCCCATTACCAGTACTGGCATTATCAGAAGTAGTGAGGGAATTGAGTACAGCCTTTCGCTATCCATCCTCTGGTTGCCAGCTCAGAAGGCGAGGCATCTTGCTGCGTACAGTGACTGCAGCATGCGATGCAGCTGTGCAACCACATGGCTAGGAGGAACTGTAATTACAGTTGTCATTTTCTTTGTCTCAGATACAGGCGTCTCTTCCTTCCCTCCAGACACAAGAGGGTATTCATTTACACCAGAGGACCAAAGACTGGTCCCCCCTGAATCCTTTGTGCTGCTCCAGCTGCACAACAGCGATTTAAGGCTGCCTGGAGGCAGCAGCTGGGGATTCTCCTGAGGTTGCTCCAACTTGCACTGAAGCCACTTTGGTCCCTGGTAGTCCCCAGGGTCAGGATTACACGGGGGTGGCAAAAACCACCCTTCTCCACAGGTGTGCTTAGTGCTACCTTGGCATATGGGGGTATATAACCTAAAACTAGTATGCTTCTCTTAGTTATTTTTAAAATATTAAAAAGCAGTCAGAGCATCGCTGTAAACTGTGGAAATCATTCCTACATACTACTCTCAAGGTCAGAATGGAGGAAAGTTTCTTTCCTGAATTTTACATTGAAACCTAAATAGACAGACCACTTTTATCACCAGTCAAGTGTACTAACTCTGATATATCTCTGATAGCATCTAAAATTTGCTTTGGAGCGAAATAAAATAAAGGGATAATCACCTTGCCATTAGTCAAAATTACATCATGTAGAGGATCTTTTTTCTGACCCCAGTTGGCAATCAGCTTATGCCCTGAAGCATGACAATTCCTAGTTCTTACAATTCCTTCATAGTGAGCATTGGTGCAGAGGTCATTCTCACTCAAGTGTCCAAATCAAATCATTTTGGTATTTTACAGAACTGGTTTTCATTAATAATTATGTCTTGTCATTAAATTCCACAGTTTAATATTACATTTGCTTGATAAACTTGCTGCTTTTTATTTGGAATGTTCTGTTATATTGTAAAATAAGATTTAAAAAAAAAGGCTTGGCGGACCTCCTCTGCACCATTCATAGATTATACGCCTCTATCGTATTTCCTCTTCTGCTTGCAAAATGAAATAAATTTTCTCTGGTTTTCCTTCTGAGAGCAATCCCTGCTTGCCCCCACCAGGCTTCCTTTTAAACTTTCTGGGAGTGATATTCATAAATACACATTGAATTCAGTCTAAGCAGATTTTTTGTGCCCTTAAAAGTTTCCCCCTTATCTTTTTTAAACCCTCTAAAATGTTTCCATTTCCCTTGTATTTTTTAAAGCAAGGTTATATTATAAAGGTAGAAGGAGAAATAAGATGACTTAGCATTATGTCATTGTATAGAATGCTCTAGTACCATGCTGCAGTTCAAAATTCCCCAACTCTTCTTTCTCTTCAATATCTAGTTATGCTCGATTCCCACCTACTTATAATGACTTTGCTCAGCCTGCAGTGTCTTTGCCATTCTTCTTCCCCTCTTGACTCCTAGAGGGCTGTATAACGTCCTTAGCTTTTTCTAATAGGTATAACAAGAACCCTGATGTTCTCATCTTTTTTGATAGTTATAGTCCTCATAGACAATTGAGACTACAACTCTGTTTCTAGTACTAAAGATGTTCAAATGTGCATTTTGTTACTATAAATAGTTCAGAGGAACATGGAAGTGCAAGAAACAAGTGAGGGGAGGGGGACATGGGAAAGCAGTAGGATAAGTCCGCTGCTTTCTTTTTCTCCTCTTGCATGGCAGGCGGCCAAATTAATATGATGCAGTTATGGCATCACTCTTCTGTTAATCACATCTGTATCATCTTGATAAATACTTTTTCTTTTAAAAGTGGGGTTAATATAAATTTTTTGAGATAAATATTTGTTTGGGAAAAAACTACGTAAAATTAATATCTTTATTTTATTGTTATGCCTCCATGTCAGGTCTGCAGTAAGCCTTGTATCAGAAACTCGGGGTCTGACTGACTCTCTTGTCAGATAAATGCAAAGAGGCTTCGTATTCACAAGTGACAGAATGATTAGGTCTGTTTTAATTTTTGCATTGTTGTGATTTTTTTTTTTACCTTATGCTTGAAATCACATTTCACCGATGTCATCGTTTTTCATTTTAGCCATTCTTTTGGTACATTTGATGCTAATACTCTTCCGTGCTGGATATACGTATTTTAGTTTATACCACGTGAATTCGTTTTTAGGACGCAGAGCTCTCAAATTAAGTTGTGTATGTAGTAGCAGAGCCATAAATCCATCATTTCTTTTTTCAGAAATTGGTGGCACTAGAAGAAAGTTATTTAGCAATCAAAATGCATCATTAAGCTCTTCAAAAAGGGGAGTCTTTGCCGTAATGATGCTGTAGGCGATTTACAGCTTATCTGTACTTATTGCCTGCAGCTTTTGGAAAATTTGTAAACAAAGCCAGCTGCTCGTTATGTTCCCACACAGGGTTGGTTAGATAGGCAAATGGCATCATAAATGCTTTGGTCCTGTTGGTTCTCGGGAGTGGTGAAAATGATATTGTTCCAATTTTCCTTTTATTCGCCCTCCTTCAAAATATACTTCTAGCTTACACACATAGAAGGGTTATTTTTAAATCTGTATTAGTGATGGAAATGAACAGTTAATACAATGAGAGCTGTGCTGTTACATTAACTCTGGGTGTAATACATCTTAGTGCTGAGGGCTTGTGAAAATACAATGGGCTCTACTCAAGTACTACTTAAGGCCTACATGAAAGGCTTAAAGTAATGGCAGGAGCCTGTGCAGTGAGGAGAATGGTTGCTTACAAACCAGATGACTTTCCATGACCAGTTTGGGATTGCTAATTCCAGCTGTCCTTTTGATTTGGTCGTTGGAATCACTGCTGCATTTCTTTGCGTTTTTCTCAATTGTTTGATGTTAAACCCACCAGCAGCACCTTGACCAGGCTAGAAGAGCTGTTCAAAGAGTAGAAGACATACTGCAATATACAAATTAGACTTCTGTATGTTAACAACATTTCCATCATAATCTTGTTTGCTGCCAGATTATCATCATGTAATCCATTTCATAACTCATGATTAATTTGTTTTGTTTGTTTTTATCAGCTGCAGGTAACCAAATAAACGGGTCATGGCACGCTTAACGAAAAGGCGACAGGCGGATACAAAAGCTATCCAGCATCTTTGGGCAGCTATTGAAATAATCCGGAACCAGAAGCAAATTGCCAATATTGACCGCATTACAAAGTAAGTTGTACCTTATGTTAAGTAATATGATGATGAAAATATTTGCTATGTGAGCCTTGAAAGACAAAGAATAGAAGACTTCTGGTTACTCCCTAGCCTGAGTAAGAAGAATGAGGATAAACATATTAGGCTTTGTAAATAGCTCCATACAACTCAAGTTCTTTTTGAACCAAGAGGATAAAATTTATTATTTGTTGTTCTTTTTTTTTAAGAAAGCACCTGAGAGTGGGGAAGACTGGAAACAAACTGATGTAGAAATGTGAAAATAGTAGTAGCAATGTACTTTCTTTTTAAAAAAATAAACTGGCTTATGGCCCTGTTTATTAATAAAAATACAGTTGTTGAGTTTTACTTCAGAAAAACATAAAAAAAAGCCAAAACAGATGTTGTTCTTTTGTTTGATGCTAACACTAGTGCTATCACAATACTAGTGTTTGTATTGTCGTAATGTCCAAAATATATTAGGAGCTGCACCTAAAGAGGAAGATGCGTTCTGAGCCTGGTAGAGCGTTTTTGTTTTTGTTTTTTTTAATCCAAAGCAATAAAATAGGTCTTGTGAATAAGGGGCTATTGTAGCTGTTGTTTTGTATCTACTTTCCCTTCATTATTGGTCTGGGTTAAGATGTTATAAGTGGGAAATCCACATCTATAGCATATTTCAGTGTGGGAGTCTCAAAGTCCTACATAAGCATTACTTAAGTTGCCCTAAATCCCAAGCAGGTAGGCAGTTATTACTGTGCACATACTAAAAAGATGTCAAGTGACTTGCAACAGATGATATTGTGGCATGTCAGTGGCAAAACTAAGAATATTGTCAAGTACTGTGTATCTGTATGAAGCACACACTCGGCACCAGAAGTCCAAAGTATTCCAAGCTATGGAGATAGAGGAAGAACAAGGAAAGAGTGGGCCTGAAGGGAGGAAGCCACTGATTATGGTTAGAGATTCTACTTTTGAGAAGGTGGAGAGTGGCTAGACCAGGGGCAGGCAATTATTTTGGCTGAAGGGCTGCTTAACAAGTTTTGGTGAGTTTCATAGTTGGTAGGGTTGGAAGAGACCTGAACAGATCATCAAGTCCGACCCCCTGCCATGGCAGGAAAGAGTACTGGGGTCAAACGACCCCAGCAAGGTGTTCATCCAGCCTCCTCTTAAAGACCCCCAGGTTAGGAGCCAGCACCACTTCGCTTGGAAGTTGGTTCCAGATCCTAGCCGCCTTGACAGTGAAGTAGCGCCTCCTGATATTTAGCCTAAATCTACCCTCTGCCAGCTTGTAATCATTATTTCTAGTCAGTCCTGGTAGTGCTCGGGGGAACAGGGACTATCCCAATGCCTGGTGGTCCCCTCTGACTAGTTTGTAACAGGCCACAAGATCCCCCCTCAGCCTTCTCTTGCAGAGGCTGAACAGGTTCAGGTTCCCGTAGCCTCTCCTCATAGGGCCTGCCCTGCTGCCCCCTGATCATGCGAGTGGCCTTCTCTGGACCCTCTCCATGTTGTCCACATCCATCCCGAAGCATGGCGCCCAGAACTGGACGCAGTACTCCAGCTGCGGACTGACCAGTGTCGCATAGAGGGGGAGGATCACCTCCTCGGACCTGCTCGACATGCATCTGTGGATGCGTGACAAGGTGCAGTTGGCCTTCCTGACTGCATCCCCACACTGCCGGCCCATGTTCAGCCAGTTAGTGATCCATTTGACGCCACAGTCCCCTAGTTTTTTAATGAGAACGGGGTGAGAGACAGTGTCGAAGGCCTTCCTAAAGTCCAGAAAGACTCTGTCCACTGATACCTCTGCATCTAAGGATTTGGTGACCTGGTTGTAGAAGGCCACCAGGTTGGTCTGACAGGACCTGCCTCTAATGAACCCTTGTTCATTATGCTGCCCCTAAGCATAATCTTCCCTGCTGGCCCCTCATGGTCATGCGCTATGATAATTCTCTCAAAAAGCTTCCCCAGGAGTTGTAGAGGGCCGCATGGGTAGCCTGCCCCTTGATATTTGCCCTGCCCCCTATTGGGACTGGAAATCCACCCCCCCTAATCCCTGACCTTTGCCACCAGAAATACCTCCCCTTGCCCCCTAGAAATACTCCTTTTGGGAGGGGAAGGTTGCCATCATGAAACCAGAAAAAAAGCAAATCATACATTAAAAGTCAAAATACCTACTATAACATATTTTAATTTTATTATAAAAAATATTTGTCATGATTTATATTTGCATAGTTTGTATGGAGAGGTTTGCATAACCAAAAAAATGAAGTCTTACTTTTGTATATTGTATATAAGTATACTTTAGTATATTTGTGTGTAATGTGTATGGGGGGAGATTGTGAGGGGGTATG
>NW_017728886.1:17706891-17734070 GCF_001723895.1 Crocodylus porosus
TGGGGTGTCAGGGAGGGCGGGTGGGTATGGGGACACCTCACTCCCACCACATGGTGCACAACCCCCGCTGTCGGCAACAGCAGCAGGAAGGGCGCTTGGGACACTTGTACCCCACACAGGTGCTGGCACCTGGCCTGCCACTATCACAGGAGCTCCGTGCAGCACATGTACAGCTCCCGTATTCATGCGGCACTGAGGAAAGCCCTGCACTGGAGTCAGCTGCCATGCAGGTCCAGGACTTCATAGGGAATCGGGCTGGAGCTCCCCTCCACTTCTGGCACAGTCCCATGACCTGCGTGGCAGTGGATGAGAAAAAGACAGGTGGCTTTTCTCAGTGCTGCTCAAGTCTGGGAGCTGCATGCTCGCGACAGAGCCCCCATAATAAAGGCAGGCTGGGCAGGCTCCACTCTTTGCCCCCAGGCACAGTGCTGGCTGGAGCCGTGCACTTCCATGCACCAGCACCTGCACAGGGCACGAGTGCTCTGAGCACCTCTGCCTTCTGCCACTGCCGGCAGCGGGGGCTGTGCAACACGAGGGAGTGTGGGGGGGTTCCCACCCCCCTCCACCCTCCCACATACCCATACCCTGCCCAGCCAAATTGCTGCTGCCCCCCCCCCGAGCATGGGCTCCATGCTGCTGTCAGCCCCGTGTTTTCTGCTCCTACCCAGCTGCAGCTCCACCCTGCCTCCAGCGCTTCTCTACCTGCTGCCGGGAGCGACTGGGATTCCGGGGAAGCCAAGCAGGTACCCCTGGAGTGGCTGCAGCAGCGTCAGCAACAGCTCCACCCAGAAGCTGCTACTTGGCCCTTCCACCCACAAGGGTGGGAGTGAGGCACGTGTTGGGGGCGTATACATGGGCATCGTTGTGGAAGGGCTGAGCAGCGTACAATTCATTGATGGGTATCCATGGATTGAATGAAAGTGCATGGCAGGTTGTATTTTTCCCGCCCCTGGGTTAGACTAAAACAAATTGGACTACAGGTTATAACTTGTTCACTGACTGCAATACAAAAACTGAGGGTGAGCAAGCAGAGAAAGAAAGACAAGAAGTCTGAGTAGTACGACAAAGACAACCAAAGTTCAGGCCTTTTGTAAACCATAACGACTACAAGGATGATATGCTGCTGCTTGGAAAGAGAGACACCAAGGGTAGAGGGTAGCCTGGCAAGTGTTTTGGAAATTTTGCCAGAACTTGGAAGAACAGACACCATATGACTAGTGAAGACAGGTTTGTTCTTAATTCTGCCAACTGTATACGCCTGAGAAGAGAACTTAAGATGGGGGCAAATGTTTAAAAGATCTTCTCAGTGACAAACAGTAGTGAAGAAAGAAAAATAGTGATGGTGGAGACTAAATGCTGGCTGTACAACTTGTATTGTACAGAAATAGTTCTGGGATTCATGGAGTAGCAACATGCCTTATCCAGACTTAGAGCTGAATGGCTTGGCAAGTAACAGCATCCTGGGTTTAAATAAGCATAAAGAAGGAAGCTGTTGCGTAAGTGTATACGCGCACTTTCGCATATAAACAATAGAAGTATGAGTAATGAGTAAAGTACATTTCAGGTTATGCTTAGTGATGACCTGGTTGGCATGAATGGAACCTGATAAAATAGCACTTAACTGAAATGTTAACAGTAAATAACTGCTGAACTGGTTTAAAAAGTGACTGATAAAATGATACTCCTGAGACTTAAAATGATGTGAAATATTCTTACATAAGAATATAGAATATAACAGCTTAAAAAACAAGATACGTTTTTGTGAATCTCCAATAGATTTCTGAGATGGGAGCACTCAGTCATGTATTAGTTGACACATCTTATGGAAGTTGTGCTTTTTAAAGGATTCTTAACATAGAGGATAAATTCATGATCTGGGATGTGAAGAAGAACCAAATGAGAATATGAAAAAGGGCTTCATACAAAGGGCACTGGTTCTTAATACAACACATTGTGTTGTATCCAGAAACCACTTAACATGGTACAATGGAAGGGTGGAATCTGATGTGGAAACCCCTGCTTCCTAAAAGACACCTTAAGTTGGATCTAAAAGATTACATTTCTACTGTCACACAGAGCCCAGAAAGCAAGATGTAGTTAGTGTGGCTTTAGAAGAAATCGTTAAAGGAGCTAAAATGAAGAAAAACCCTGTACAGGAAATTATGAACTGAAAGAACCAAAGAAGAATCTGCAGTACGAGCTAAGGCTTGTAAGGAAAATGTAACATTAGGGTGAAAAACCAGATGAGAGGGGCCTAGGATACTGAGAAAGGCTTTTAAATATATATGGGGAAACTCTGTAAAGGAAGAAGACCTATTAATCAATGGGAGACTAATAAACACAATTCTATTGAACTGCTTTTTTAAACTGATGTAGGAAAATGTACAATTAGAAAGTAACTGGAAACTGAAATATTGCTGTGATGGAAGGAAAGGATCACTTGGAAATTATGCATGAACAAATTAGGGCTTGTAGGGAAGTGGCTAATTAACGCACACAATTTCTGTCAATTTTTGAAAAATCATTCACAATGAAGGAGATATTAGGAGAGAAAAGGTGCTGTCTTAAAGAACCTCAGAAACCTAAACTTAATCTTCATATGATAAAATATTAATGGATGAAATATATTGTCAACTAGAATGCAGCATAAATCCTTACATAATTGAAATGCAAAGAATACGTATTGTGCATTTATGAAGGACAAATCATACTAGACAAGCTGGATGACTTTTTAAATGAATTACAAAATCAGTATAAGAAAGGAATTGACTAGATGTACAACCTACATTTTAGTTAAAGAATATATAAATTTCCTGAGGAGTCCTAGCAGTATGTTCTCACAAGCTTGTCAAATTTCTTTTCTAACTATACAGCTGGGTCAGTAAAAGATTTTTAAAAACCTTGCCCCTCTTGTATCTAAGTTTCTATACTTGCACACCAAAGAACCATGATGTGGTTTGGAAGCACTGGCATTCTCCCGTGGAAGGAAGGTTTGGAGTAGAAGAGGAGTGTGTTGCAGATCAGTTCTAAGGTTGTTTGGCACAGTTTTATAGGGAAATTACATGAAATCTTTCTGTCTCAGGCTGGCCCCATTGTTCCCTCATTTTTATTAGCACTACTCCAAAAAACATGAGTTTTCTGAGATTACAAATGAGAAGTTCTGGGATTTAGATTTAATTTAATATTACTTGGTAATATTGATAATATTTGCACATTTATTAATTTGGAGATGGAGGAAATTTTTTCTGTGGCTCTTGAAATAAGTGTTGAGATGATTTTTTTTTTTTTTTAACAGCACACAATGATGTACATGAGACTAGTTAGATATCTGTGAGAGAAAATAAATCTCGGGCATACTTAAATCAATGAAATAAAATACTGTCTCTTATAGATGCAGAGCAGGTTGAGAAGTACTTCTGTGTAGATGTATGTTCTAAAAATTCTCTTTCTGTGAGTACCTCAATTTTCTTGACTCATTTAATGCACCTTTTTTATTTCCCTCAACTAATTGGACCCCTAAGACTTAATCAAGTATTTTTTCCATTTTTCTCCCCTGTCAAGCTGTTGGGAATCTCCACCAGCAATTTATGATCATTTACTAATATTCTCTACATTGCCAGAGTTCAGAGAGACAATAATCATTTCAGTTAATTTTAGTAAAATATCTGGTTTCATAAAAGGTGGTTCTGATATTTCTCTGGTTTTAAGAGGGTTTTTAAACAAATGCTTGTGAAGACAAATCTAAAGGACTTTATTCCATTTCAAATCTTAAGCGAAAATATATATATGTTTCCCTTGCCTATACCTCTTTGTTTCTGCTTCCCTCTGCTATTATTTATGATTTACTTTGGTAATTGTGTTCTCTGTCATAGAATGTTTTAGGATACAGTTGGTGTGAAAGATATTATCCAGAATAAATTTATATCAAATTATATTAGGGAATTCTTATTATAAGCAGTGCTTTTAGGCTATGGTCCATAATATTTTTATCTAACACTATTCAGAAACTAGTTTTTATAGATGGTAGGGCTTGCAATATCATTGGGTGCAGGCCCCTGCCCAAAGGGCAGGAAGTCAGCTGGGGTCAGATGATAACACTTTGTTACTCTGATAACATTCAGATTATAGGAAAAACACTTCCTTTCAACAGGTATCAGTGAAAAACTTCTTACTTCCACAGATGCCTGTAAAAACTGCTGCTTCTGTCTTTTGAGCCACAACCTTCAAATAGAGGTGGCCTAAATTAGGTACATTATTTCATATTTAGACACTAGGATAAGTGACTCTAGGAGTACAGAGCATAAGGAGGATTATTTGACTTAACCAACCAGCTCTCAGTGCATTTGAAAATCAGACTTGTAGCTGTTTATTATATTCATTATATTATGTTTATTGTATTTACAAGTATAAGTCTTGCCTTCAAAAGCTTGCCTAACTTTATCCTAACTACATACTTGGTCCAATAAAATATATCATTCTAAGAAGTTCTTGTCTCACATAATGTCTGAGCCATAACTCTTACACTTTTATAGTCACTGCATAAATCTTGTGTGCTGAGGTACTATTTTGTGTGGGTAGCGTTGGCTCATCTAGTGCATTACAAATACTCCTTGTTCAAGAATATACACTGAAGCTTTACAGTAGCTGTTGCTTTGTCCTCCAAAACAAATACAACTATTGCTAAACCTAATTTTTCATCAGTCTTAAAATATGTTCATATAAATTGGAGGCCTTTGCACTGTTATCTAGGTCTTTGGACTTTTGTACTATTTCTTATTTTAGTATCCTGGTTCCAAACCTTTTCATTGGTAATATAGATGACCATGTTATAAATCTGTCTTGTTTGTTACTCTGGCCTCTAATTATATAAACACGGATAGGCTTGACATGCATTGTAACCAGTGTTTTTGGCAGGTATGCCCCAAGTTAAGTGTCTCCCCTCTCCAAGTGCTGTTCTGATCCCCTTTCCTCTGAAGAGCCCCGATAGAGTTTGCGCCTGAGGCACCAGGATGGTGGTGGGGGGTCAAATCTCCAGAGGTACAGAGCAGAGCAGCAGCAAGTTGTTGCTTAGAGGAGGTGTCACCACCAAGAGCCAAGTTAACCTGCCTCTGGCCCCGCAGTTTCATACAGCAAGCGAAGATCTAAAGCCCTTAATTTGGCAGCAGCTGCAGGGCTTAACTTGGCTTTTGGCAGTAACAGCTTCTCTTGCAGAAGTGTCCTGCTGCCTCTCTACTCTATGTAGCCCGAGGCTTGAGCCCCCACTGCCACCACTCCACTCAGCTTCTGGGGCTCATATGCCTTACAGAGCTGCTGCCTGTGGCACACATGCTGCAGGTTGGCCACCTTTTTCATTGCTCTCCATCTCTTGTACTTAGAACTAAAAATTAAAAAGCATTTCTTGTAAACATTATAAAGAGGCATGGAAAAACACTGCTGTGCATTAGTTGTGCACAAGGCTCTTTGGAATGGGAGTCTCAGGCGTGGGAGGGTACCACGTCCCTTGTGTCCCTTACAGCTTTGGTGTTTTCTGGTAACAGGTGTCTTTATGCTATGAGTTGAGGCCCTTTGTGGAGCTGCATCTCAAGACACTTTCAGTCACGGGTTTACCATGTGTCCAGTGACAGTGTCAGGGCTCACATTCCCCATTGGACAAAACAAGCAGGGCTTTGCCCTCCTGACAGCATGCTGTCTTTAGTACCATATACTCCTGTATTAGTTGATGTCTCCATGCCCAGGCATGGGGTTGGGGTTGCCCCAGTTGCTTCATTAGGGTCCGACTGGGAGGCACCCTCATGTTCTGGGTGATCCCATGGGGCAGTGAGATGAGTCCCCAAGGGCTGGCTCTGGGGCAGTGCCACCCCACAGGATCCTGATGTCATGATGGGCTGAGGACTTCTTGTGGGGCAGTGGTTTTAGAAACCCAGGCCTGGGACAGGGCTCAGTGTGGGGTAGCACCAGGGCACAAGGGGCTGCAGAGGGTGTATTGCTAGGGACAATTGACAATGAGGGGGGGCAGTCCTTGGGTGTTTGCTGTGGATATTCAGGTCCCCAACTAGGACTGCTGGGATGGGCCTGGGCAAAAGAATGTCTAACAAGTTCTTTGCCTTGGGCAAGACCTCCCTGCACCCTGAGATTTGCTTGTGGGATCAGTTCACACATGAGATTTGTGTGAAGGGCAGGGAGAGGGAA
The DNA here is from genome assembly GCF_001723895.1 of Crocodylus porosus. Lineage (NCBI taxonomy): Eukaryota > Metazoa > Chordata > Crocodylia > Crocodylidae > Crocodylus > Crocodylus porosus. Next base: position 17,713,081 of record NW_017728886.1, read on the forward strand.
GGAGGGGTCAGTCTCCTTTGTGCTGGGGAGGCAAAGACTTGAGTGCTGCTGTTCCAGTGTCCTGCACTGGGCTGCACAGTGCTATTCTCTCCTCCCTTCCCTACAACTGGGCACACAGGCACTGTTTTCTCTCTTCCCTTCTTACAGCTGGGCAGTGGGGCTGTTCTCCTCCCTCCTTCTGGCCCAGGGTATTGGGGGCAGGACAGCCTCCACTGGCTTCCCAACAAGGACAGGACAGAGCTGGTACACCACAACTTCCCCCTCCAATCCTCTTCTCCCTGTAGCTCCTCTCCTCTTCCCTTGCAGCTCTGCCTCCAGGCCTCAAGTGCCATAGACAACGGCTGCAAGTACCATACATGGCATGTGCAGTGCAGGTTGGCCATCCTTGTGTTATAGCATACGTTATAGTTCTGCAGCTTAGTTACTACTGGCAGAAGTTGATGAATATTTCCTTCATTCATCGATTAGATGGAGAACCAGTGAGAGCACAGAATACTAATAAATTCCTCAGAGTTGTTTCCTTTAGTGCTGTTTTCACAGATGCACTATACTTCCTGCTTCTGAGCAGGTATATTGTACAAAGAGCAGTTATCTTTCTATGGCTTTAATCATTCAGCTTTTTAGCCATGACTGCTTTTTTTTTACTTGGATTTTCTGTGTGTGCATGCATGTATATGTTCATGTTTTACTTTTATGCAATTTTCCCTCCCTTTGCTTAGAAGATTAGTTAGAACCAAAAAGAAAGAGGTCTGCACTCTTCCACTGGCAGCAGCACCTTCAAGGTCTTGCTTTTTCAGTCGTTTCCTGTAATTTTGATTCCATATGAAAACTTTTACAAAGAGGCAGTTATTGGTCTTACGTTTGCACTGAATCACCCGCATTATGATCAAACATCATCTTCCACTTAGGGGCACACTCACAGGAGGAAACTGGCTGGAGTGTGGTATTTGCAGACTCTTAGAGATGTGTAGAATGAGATGTTCAGCTAGAAAAATTCCAGGAAAGGAAGAGAGAGGAGCAGGTTAATCCAGCTCATCTAGACCTACAGAGGCAAAGTCCTACCCAGCAGCAGTCAAAAAAAAAAAAAAAAAAAGCACAAGCCTGTGTACATTTGTCTGTTCGTTGTGTATGCTGTTGGGTAGGGACAGCAGTAGCCTATGGCTTCAAACAGTGAGAGTGGCTCTGACAGTCTTATAGCAGCCCTTTCCTGATCCTGTTTTCCTTTGTTCTTTCAGTAGTACAAAGTTACATAAGGATGCCCCAAAGAATAAAATTGTTACACAAGGCCCTTCAGTTGAATCCAGTAGCAGCAGCTGAGCCAAAGTGTGCATCCCAGAGAATGAAATGTGAAGGAAAAGGCCAGTCTCTTCCATCTGGGATCTGGAGATTTAGTACTGGCAGTAACAGATTTATTTTTCAGACTTGTTGTCTCTGGACAACAAGAAAACCACAAAGCTACGCAGCAGAGAAAATGAGTAAGTGGCCGTAGCACAAGACTACATTTCCAGTTAGTACTTTTTCATCTCTGTATCCATGCTCCCTTATGCCGCCAGCTCTCTAATCTGCAGCTCCCTGTGAGACCGAAAAGACCTTCATATAATATTTGGGTGACCAAATAAGGGATAGTTTCTACATTTGTTGGTAGTGACATTAGAATCACCAGCCTCCCTGTCTTCCCTCATTTTGTGTCACAAGAGCACTTCGTTCTTTCCAGACCTATTAGCATGGCCTGTGAGCAAGTGATGCTCTAAGAGCTTATCTCTTAATTCACAAAAGGATTCAGGACTATATCCTGATTGAACTCTAAGATACCTCTACTTAGACATTGCAGTGCCTAACACTTGGCACCTTTTCTTGTGACATTCATAATCACAAGTTAGGCACCCATGCTTCCTATACAATCAAGGGTATGGGAGGCCTGGGTGCTTCCCAAGGCCAATCCAGATAATCCAGGGCTAGATTGTGGTTGGCTGCACCCCTTGTCTTGAAGATGGCCCACTGGGCAGCCAAGAGTGCAGGATCCGTGTGGCAAGAAGGAGGGTAAAGTACAGGCATTGTGGCTATGGCCTAGTGGTTCGTGTATCCACTGGGATAGGAGAATTCAAAACTGTGGCTTATGCTGCTGGGGTTATTTCAGCACCTAAACTCATTTTGAGGTGGGACACAGGCCTTCAGCCTCCTTGTCTAACCACTGGTCTTGTAGATATTGCCCTTATTCTTTTTTTTTTCTTCTGTGTAGTCTTCCTTGGGAGCATCTACATGAGATGCTAACTGCACAGTCATCTAATAACATTGCTCAGCAGAGTGCCAGGCAAAATCTGTGCTAATACACTACTTTGCAGTTAGTATCCAAAAACACCTGTGTTTTGGCACTACTGTGCAGTAGCACAAGTTACTGCACATTAATTTAGTACTTGGCTATCCAAGTACTTAACTTAATGTGCAGTAACTATGGAGCATTAATGAATGTGTAGATGCACCCCTTATGTCAGGGTTCGATATAGGTGATCAGGCTAGAATATTCTATTCTTTTATTCATGAGTTTTCTAAGAGAAAAGTGTGTGAAATTTTTCCAAGGAAAGTTCTTGCCCTCAGTTGCCAGTAGTTCTGGCACTGTCGTCATGTTTTCTGAGCTTCTTTCCTTCCCCTATTAGCATGGAAAGTAGTGGTATGAGTACTTGGCCTGTTAAGTAAAGGAGTTGGAAGCCCAATCACTAGTCTTTTTCAATAAAGTAGTTCCTGGGACATATTAGTCTCACGTTAATGGCTATTTGTGTGTGTGAAGTATAGTAGTAATGGTTAAGTGCCTTTCTGAGGGCTTGATGACATCAGCAGGAAGTTGTTAGCCATCTTTGTGTGTGTAAACAGTTGCAATAAAGCTCTTTGAGAACAAGATGTCTCCCTGCCTTTTTTTTCTGAGCTATGAGAGAGCACATGACGCTACACTTCTGTTTTTTTCTTAGGCCAAAAAAATAAGTAATGTGTGGGTAGACATGTGCAGGTTAACTACTTGGTGCTCTTTGCAACACTGAAGGTCTTCTGATAAAGTTGACTCGAGCACTGAGCTATGAAACGTGTCCTTTCAATAAAATTCCTTTCCAGTTACACCACTGATTAATTATCTGGTTTTGTTTCTTAAGTCAGGTGCCAGGTGGGGTTCTTTCAATCCTACTACTTTCATGAGTCTACATAGCACCTAACTTCCCGATTATCCTCTCTGTCTGTCTTTGCCTTCTTTTTGGTTGGGTGCCAACAGCCTTTGTTAGTGACAAGTCAATGAAAGGAAAATTTCTAACATAGAAAAATCTTTCTATGGTCCAGTTCACCTGTGGCAGATACCCAGCTTTCTCTCTCAGCTGTTTTGGTCACACGGGTTTATTTTTATGTTCCAATTTGCTTTAAGATACAATTCAGTTGGTAAGCCTCTTCAGGGTGTCAAAACTCTTATAGATGAGTATGTACCTAACTGATGAGTTATGTACCCAACAGACTAGCCATTCATCTTTGCTTATGGGATAATATCACAGTAAAGAATTACCAGGTGTGAAGAGCTGTTCTGGAGTGTTGAAAATTTGGGGTCACCAAAGAGAAGGGTGAGTTGCTGGCAGTCTGTACATGTCCCCATGTCACAGTTTGTCCAAGGGATATTTCTTTTCTGAACATCTCACTGGAAAGTTTCTCCAGTGAGTCTCTATGAGAATGCCCTAAAGGAAGGGCTCCTTCCAGCTGCAGAACCGTTTCTGCCACCCTAGAACAGTCCTGCTGACCATTTCTGGGCTGAGTCTGTCGTATATATTATAGACGTTCTAGGAATTCTGTTCTAACAGAGTTGAGGGATAAGTACGCTGATGACATAGAGAAGGGTTGCAGAACAGGATGAGTAAGAATTTCTGATGTGGTGTTAAAATAGTGCTTGAAAAGTTAAGATGGTCTCGCTTTATAGTTAGCCGAGGTGGTTTGTTTTACAGCAAGGGTATCAAAAAGATGGTGCACAGTCCTGAGGGTCTTGGACTGGCCCTGCATGCAGTGCACCATGTGCCAAATGCAGCATATGCTGACCCTGGGCCCACATTTGTGCTAGATGTGGTGCCCATACCAGACTAGCCCCTCATGCTGGGTCTGGTGTGCAAAGGCAGTCTGTGGACCCAATCCAGCCCATGATACAGCCCTGTGTCACTCATCCAGCCCACATGACCTGATGATTTTGATACCCTCCCCCTGGTATTTCTGTCTTTAAGTTCAGAAACAAGCTAGAAAACATAACTGTCATTACTGAAGGTAGGTTTGACTTATGTGAAATTTAAATCCCCCCAGCATTCTTCAAGTCACAGGTATTATTACATACATTCAAAATAGCAAGCCATAACAATGATGAAGAAAGCAGATTATCCTTGAATTTACAACTATGTAATCCTGTTGCTGTGCTTTACATGAACCAGATTGTTACAGCACATAAACAATTGTTGACTGAAATTATCAGTTGGATATATTTTTTTTTGTTGTGTGAATTTCTTGCTCATTGTTAGCTTGCTCTCAGAATGTCTTTTGTCTTTCTGTTCCCATGAACATGTTTCTTTGAAAATACTGTTTGAGATAGAATACTGTTTGCTATACTCTTATGAATAGAGTGCAATTAGTATATTAGTTCACTTCTAGCCAATTTTATTAGCTGCTATTCCTTCTCCCTTATCTTAGTTGTCTCTGCTTTCTGGTATATTTTTAAGAGTTGAAGTGGAAAAACAAATGTCTGTGTACAGAGATGGAATTTACTGGGATTTGATAATAAATGTCACATTTTGGAAGAGTTCCAAGATGACACAATAGATAAAGTGGTAAAGGCCTTCATGGAAACCTGAAATTTTGCAGGTGAAAAGTGGGGTGGAAATAGTAGAGTGAACTTCTGTAGCACATAGTGTAAATACACTTTTCAGTTTCTGTAGAATTTAACAAAGGCATCTTACTATACATGGAAAACCAGAATATTTCTTCAAGAGATGATATAGCAACTTTAATAGGCAGCATTGCCTGTTATACGTATTGACCATTCACCTCTAGAGAAAATTGAATGCAGTGTTGGGTTGGCTTAGTTGTAGAGGCATTCTTTGCAGAGAATAGTCAAGAAACACATAATCTAGTGATGACAAGGAATATTCTTAGTGTTTGTATCTTTAGGAGCTATGAATTATTCGTATTATAGAAAAAAAAGAGGGAGCTCTTTTCTGGCCTTGTTGAATTTCTTTTATTTCTTCTCTTTTTGTTTTTCCTTTTTTTTTCTTTTTTTGGTCCTAAGTTAAGCTGCATGAAATGTATATTATTATAGCTGTTGCTTTTGGCCCAGAAAATAATGTTTATGCTGTTCTTGTAATGCTGTTTTATAGTAAAGTAAACTTTATGCATACAGTTTTTTAAACCACTCCTAACGCTTGTAAATCCTCAGTGGCAGACCATTACAGGAACAAAAAACTGCCTTCTATGCTCCTGGCAAGAGTATGGCTCTTGTTTAAAAATCCAAACACTCGTAAAGCAAAGAAATACTATACTAAAATTCTGAAATTGGTCATTTTTACAAAACTCTGAAAATACGATTTCCTGAATCATTGGCTGAGAGTATGTGCTCGTGGGCTGGGGTGGGGTGCAGGCCTGGCATTATTGGGGAGGGAACAGGGAGGAAGCAGGGGGCAGAGACTGGTTCCGACTCCAAGCCTAGGTTGGGGCCAGAGCCAGTCGCAGTTGCTGCCTGTCCCCACCCTGTACTCCAATCCAAGCTAAGGTGCTTTCCCCCCCCTTTGTTGATTGGAGGGGGCACCCTCATCTTGGATTAAAGTAAATATACAGTAGTAAAAGGAAGAAAGTTATTTTGATTAATTAAACTGTGGTTTGGAACTTCAGTGCACAGTTAGGCCTATGTATTGATGTCTCTTCTAGAGAATGGAGTAATGCCTAATACAGTAATGAAGTGTCACTTTATCCAGGCTACAAAGTCGCAAAAGAATATGAGAAAAGGGAGGAACTAAACAGAACTTTTGCATCTGGCACAGAGTTGTAACCCAGTGGCATGCATGCTAGCTTGCCAAGGCTGAGTCCCGGGTCCAACACCTCATTCTGGGCCTGCATATCGTTCTTGGTCAAGCTAAAAGGGGAGATAAACCAGTGTGATGTTGTGGTGGGTGTCTCTTATAGATCAGGAAACCAGGAGGAGAAAGTGGAGAAGGATTAATTTCTTTTATATATTAACTGAAGTATCCAAATTGCAGAACCTGAAGCTAATGAAAAACTTTAATTACTGCAACATCTAATGAGAGGGTAACACTGCCATATACAGGCCATCCAGCAAGTTTTTGGAGTGTTTGGGGATTCAGATGCTGGGGAATCCAACTATGAAGGAAGCTCTTCTCTAATTCCTGTTTGCAACTAGGAAGGAATTGGCAGAGAAATATGATATTTAAAGACCATTTAGATGACCGTGACCTTGAAATGATAAAGAGTTCAATATCCTAAAGCAGTGGTTTTCAACTGTTTTTCATTTGCGGGCCCCTGAAAAATTTTGAATGAAGTGCAGACCATTGAATTGTAAGTGTGTGTATTCCCATACTTTTGATTGATCAGGGTCATGTTTTCTGGACTCCTTAGATCAGGGGTGTGCAAAATATGGGCCACAGGCCAGATCCACCCTGCCAGCTGATCAGATCTGGCCCATGGGGCACGCCCACCAATTGAATGGATCCAGCCCTCAGCACTCCACATGGGACTGTGCCCCACCCAGGGCAGCCTGCGCTACTCTCCAGTCCATGGCTGTGGGCCAGCCTTGGCCAGTGCATGCAGCTTACCAGCAGGGCTGGTCCTGCTGTAGCTGCAGGCACCTGGGTGCTGCTTAGCTCCCCTTGGCTCCGCTGGTGGCTCCTTCTCCTGCTGCTGCTATACTACCTCGGGCCAGGATGAAGCTTCAACTAGGTGACTCCTGCCTCAGCATTTGGGGCTCTGGCTCTAGCTCCAGCACTTAGCTACCTTCCACCCACTCCACCTGCCCGGTATGGGTAACTGAGTGGGTGGAAGGCAACCAGGAGCTTCATCTAGGCGGCTCCTACCCCAGTGCACAGGGCTCTGGCTCCACACACCCTCTTCCCCCAAACACCCAATCCACCTGTCTTTCTCCCACACATCCCACCCCGCACACCCAAGGTCCCATCCCACATAGAGTGTTTTTGTGAGTTGTGGAGATGGGGGTGCTGACCCAGTCCGTGACAACTCATCAAAACTCCGTATGTGTCCCCCAGGCCCATATAATTACCCACCCCTGCCTTTGACATAGGCTGTGGACCCCCAGGGGTCTGCGAACCACAGATTGAAAACCACTGTCCTAAAGAAAGAAAGGAATGAGAGAAGCAGAGTAAAGAAACCACACTTCAGAAAAAAGACTTAAACTCAGGAAACTGGTGTGCTGGATTCCTAGGAGGGAAGACTCAGCAGAAAAGGAGACTAGGAGAGCTACTTGTACCTTAAGGAGGTTATATTAAGGGTGGTAAAGCAGGCTATCTCAATGTGAGCAGAAAAAAGGAGATGCAAGAAGTGACCAACCTGCTAAACATTGAATTCTGCAATGAGTTGCAACTCAGTAAAAGAAAGAATTTTACAAAAAGTGGAAACTTAGCCATGTTACTAAGGATGGGTAAAAGAGTCTTACGCAGGCATGCAGGGATAAAATCAAGAGGTCAAGGTACGAATTAAGATGCAACTAGCAAGGTATGTAAAAGGCAACACAAAAGTTTGTGTTGATGCAAAGAAAACTTGAAGTACTTCATATCTTTCTTCTTTTTACTCCAGCCTTCACAAGTAAGGTCAGCTAAGTACAGTTGGCAGCAAAGACTGGTGATGCGATAAGCACCTTAGAATAGTGAAAGAAGGGATTACTTAGAGAAACTACAGGGTTTTCAAGTCAGCAGGGACTGACAGGTTGCTTGTAGAGTACTCAAGGAGTTGACTGAGGTAATTGGAGACCTTTGGCTATTCCTTTTGAGAACTCATGGAGATTAGGTGAGGTCCTGGGTGACTAGAAAAATGCAAATACAGTGCCTGTCTTTAAGAAAGGAAGGAAAGACGGTGCAGGGAATTCTATACCAATTAGTCAGACCTGGGTACCTGAAGGCTAGGGAGAGACATTACACATAAACTGGTTTAAGTGATCAGAAACTGGTTTAAACCTGTAACAGAACAGATGTTCAGGGCACATAAACCAGTTTGAAAATTGCTGAATTTTCAGATAAATCTGAGATAAACCTGGTTGAATGTAGTATCAGAGTGAACTGATTTGGGTCAAACCGATTTATGCAGTGTCTGTCACAGACCCCTTCCTGGTTCAAGTTTAAATCCGAGTCCTCCAGCATTCCAGATGCTTTGCAACCCTGGGCGGGTCTCTGGTCTCTGTTCCAGCCCAGCAGGGCTGGCCCCTCCCCTCTGCTCCCTGGCTGGAGCTCTGGCAAGGACTGCACGTATAGTGCGGTCTGCCTGGCTTCTCTCTGTTCCCCCCCTCCTCTCACCACTCCCTGCTCAAGCAGGGATACCCTCCTCCCCTCTGCCCTACCCAGACACCACTCAGCATTAGCTAGCATGCTGGCCAGTCCTTGCTGTTGGAGACTGGACAGTGTTTGCTTACAGCTTTTTGGAGCTAATCAATGGGTAGCTGGTAATGTCCCTCCATTCCTTCCTTGGAAAAAGTTGTTTAAGAGCTTGAAATAACGAGAGAGGCTTTGTTTTGTTTAATTGGCTGAAAAATGTTAACAACTCCCTGTGTAACTCACTGCTGTGTAACTAAATACTCTGTTATCAAGGGAGGGTGTGGAGAACCCCTCCTTTATCAGCCGGGATCCTGGTTTTCTCTGATAAAAAAAATCACAAATTCTTTGAGAAACCATCCCCAAATCCATTATTAAAATTAAAAGCCCCTTGCAGCACTCCCCAGCCGTGCTGGTGCCCCTCACTGTCCCCCACAACAGCCCATCTTGTCCACAGCCCCTGCCCCCCAGCCCTGCCGGAAGGGGCCCCAGCTGCCAGGGCTGTGTGACCAGGGATCCAAGTCTGCATCTCCTAGCCCCCAAAAGCAGGCAGCTGAAGCAGAAACAGCATGGAGCCAGCTGCTCGGGCAGGGCTGGGACTGGCTCTTGGCTTCCCCCAGCCCTGCTGGTCCCCCTAGCCATGACCTACAACCCCCCAGTCCTGCCTGAGGTGCCCTTGGTGCCCTACAAGCCCCACTTACCTCACAGGCTCCAGGAGAAGAGTGAGGCTGAGCTGAGATGAGCCAAGTGGATCCCTGGCTGAGTGAGAGTCTCAGGCCCCCACCCTCCAGGCAGGGCTGGGGGTTTCCCAACCTGTTTGCAAACAGGTTTTGCAGGCTGGAGCTCAGCTAGCCTGCAGAGCTGTTTGCAAAAGCAGGGAATTCGTGGGTTTCTCTGCTAAAAGGAGAAATCCCAGCTTTGTCTGATTAAAAGGGGAAATCCATGGTTTTCTCTATTTTTCTGTGGGAAACAGAAAACCCGGATCCCTGCTAATCAGAGCATCCTGCCGGGGCCTGGCCATGCCCCCACTCAGCTCAGCACTGTGGAATGGAGGGAGGGCTAGTTTAGCACCCCCTGGCTTCTAGCCTAAACCACTGCAGGCATTTGCCTGCATTTCTGGGATGTCTGTGCAGTTACAAACCAGTTTAGCCTAGCCAGGTTAGACTAACCTGCAAAGATAGAATCAATTCATGTTTAGGCTTTTTGAATGTCTGCCCCTACCCAAAAAGGTCATGGAACCTGTAATCGAGGAACCTATTTCTAAGCATCTAGAGGAGAACAAGTTGATCAGGAACAGCCAACATGGAATCATCAAAAGCAAGTCATATCTGATCAGTCTGAATTCCTTCTAGAGCCAGGTGATGGACTTTGGATGGGAGTAAGTAGTAGATGTGATATATTTCAACTTTAGCAAGTATTTCAACACTCTCTGCCATGATGTTCTCTTTAGTAGCCTGGGGACTTACTGTATAGACAGATGTTCTGTCTGATTCATTTTACTTAAAGAATAGTTATCAATGGTTAGATATTTTGAGTGAGGTTGCCTAAGGGTCTGCACCTGGTCTGCAACTTTGTTATATGTGCACTGATGATTTTGGTGATAGGATTAAGTGCCCACTTAGCAAATTTGCAGATCACACTAAGCTGAGTGAAGTTGCAGACACACTGGTGAGTAGGATTGAGTTTCAGATTGACCTTGATAAACTGGAAAGATGGTTTGAATTTAGATCAATGCACTGATACATTGGTCTGATATTGGAATGGTACCAATATAAAGAAAATAGGCTGTATCAGAAATCAGCCCACTGTGGCAAATTTGGCCGATTTAAATGCCCCTGCGTGGACACAGCTGCAGCATAGCATGCAGGCAGTGAGGAGCATAGCCTGGCAGCATGGAGATCTACGTGCAGCTGGTAAGTCTCTATTGGGGTGGGAGGGGAAGCTGTGGGCTGGAACCGGGGCTGCGCCCGCTCTTTTCAGTGGGGGTTGCATTCAGAGCAGGTGCTACAGAGGGGGATGCAGTCACCCCAGATTTCGTTGTAGCCTCACTCCCAGTGCTGCCCCGGCTCAACGCCATACCTCCTTCCACACACTGGGAAGACCCAGGGCAGTGCCAAGCCCACAGTGACAGGGCTACGGAGAAATTTGGGGTGGCTGCAGCCCCGTCCATAGTCCCTGCCCTAAGCCAGTCCCTTGCTGAGAAGAGCCCGGCACAGTGCTGGCTCTAGCCTATAGCTGCAGCCTGCCCACCCCATCCTGCACAGATCCAAGGGGAAATGAGATCAATATCAGCCAATATACCTCCTTAAAAATCAGCTATCGGTATCAGCTCCCAAAATCTCTATTGGTGAACCCCTATTTGAAATTAATTGAATAAAATTCAGTAAGGACAAGTGCAGAGCCATGTACTCGCAACAGAAAAACCACATGAACAAATACAGATTAGGAAATGATTGGTAGGCTGTAGTACTTTCAGAAAAAGTGCCCGAAGGTTACAGAAGACTGCAAGCTGAATATGAGCAGTATGTTCTTGCAAAAAAAGCCAAGAACACACATTTATGTTAACAGAGATGTTGACTACAAATCAAGAGAAGTTATTATTCTACTCTCTATTCACTATTGTTGAGGTCTCACCAGTAGTACTGTGTTCAATTTTGGACACTGCATTTCAAGAAAAATGTAGACAAATTGGAAGGAATTGAGAGGAGACCATCAAAAATAATGAAAAGTCTAGAAAACATAACTTAGGAGAAAAGGTTAGAAGACCTGGGGTTAATTAGTCTGGAGAAGAGAAGAATGCAGAGGGATTTGAAAACAGTCTTCGAATACTTTATTGAACAGGACAAGAAGTAATGGTCTTAAATTGCAGCAAGGGAAATTAAGGTAGAAGAACTACCTTGCTAGGAGTTTGATCAAATATTGGAACAGATTACCTAGAGAAGTTGTAGAAAGTTGGAAAGAAAACTTGGAAAGTTTTTTATGAACAAATAAGGTGTATTTTTTTTCTGGAATGGTTTACAGCAGAGTTGTCAAAGACGTGGCCCATGGGCTAGATCTAGCTGTTGAAGCTCTATTATCTGGCTGGCTGTGGATCTCAGATTGGAGCTGTGTGGCACTGTGGCATGTGCTAGACCAGCCTCATGTGCTGTATGGGGAGTTTGGGGCTGGTCTGGTGCACTGCCACCGCTGGCTGCGCTCAGGGATGCTCCAGGGCACGTGCAGTCATTGCACTGGTACACACTGCCAGCTACACTCAGGGCAGGTCTGGGGCTTATGTTCCCCACAGCACTGCCATGAGCACTGGATGCAACATGTTGGGTCAGCCTGCAGGCTCAGGACCAGTGTGATCCAGGCTAGAGACTGGTTTGGTGGCACTCATCCAGCCTGTGGGGCCTGATGAGTTTGACACTCCTGGTTTATACAGTAATGATCATGCCTTTAGCAGTGGTTTGAACTAGACCTCTGAAGCTCTTTTCCTAGTTTTCTATAATTTCTATGGTGTTTTAGGACCTCTGAAGAAAACTGACAGGATGATATCAACTGACCAACATTTTGGGATGTTGGAACATTTTGGGATGGAAGTGTTTCATTTACCTTAATTAGCATTCTCTATAATTTCACTTAGAGCTTGGACAGCTGGACTTTTCATAATGATTTCTTCAACTCATTTATATTCCACTAACATTAATTTTGCTTGTGATTTCATCTCTATTTTCTATCCTTTGAGGGTAGAAAGGTGCAAGTTCCATGGGGGATTTGAATACTATTTTGAAAGAAAGTAATGGGGAGCTCCACCAGAAAAGTGTTTTGCAAAAGTTGGCTGCAATCATTGTGGGTTGCTGGAGGATTAAAGTCCAAAATCAGTAATAGCCCTGTAAATATTGTTCCTGCATGTAATGCTTATAGAGTAGAATTCCTTTTCCATTTAGATGTTTCCTTTGTATGGCCCACTTCAGCACTTTGGGTAGGACACATTAATAAAGATGGTTAAAGAAAGAGACCACAGGAAAATTTAGGTGCTATATGAAGTGGAATTTGTGATTTGCCAGGTGGGCTTCTTCCTTGTAACTCAGTATTGAACCAATGTCTGATAAAATATTAAGGGACATTAAGTTGCTGGAAATGATCGTTCATATTTTCAGACCTGTCTGAATTGAGATTAATCCAGGACGTAGAAGGCCATTAAACAACCCAGAGACTGATGGAGCACAGGAACAGTTTACCCATGTCTGCTTCTCATATGTGGGGAATGGTAGGGATATTGTAGCTAAGTGCCAACTTTATGAAAGTGGGCCTTCTTCCATATTAGAAGACTCCTCAGTTGCCCTGTTAGGTCACCTGTGCAGCCCCCTAGGAATCAGAACAAGAGGACTGCGGGGTGAGTGATAACTTAAGAAACCTTTATGGCTTGCTTTGGATCAGATGTAAATATTCATAGTTTCTAGGGTTGGAAGGGACCTGAGTAGATCATCTAGTCTGACCCCCTGCCATGGCAGGAAAGAGTACTGGGGTCAAAAGACCCCAGCAAGGTGTACATCTAACCTAACGTACATCAATTAAAAGTTACACGGGGTAGTTTTTTGTTCCCCCCCTAAGGATTAGATAGAGATAGGTTTACATTAATGTCCTGGCCAAATTCCATTTGATAGATCCTCCCTAACTAAATTGCCCGTATACTGTCTTATGGAGTATTGCTGGTGCTAAAGGATTGCCACATTCCATCTCAGAAGTGGCCATATTTCATTTGTACAGTTGGTGATACAATCTCTGGTCATGAACTGAGGAAGACTGTGATTGGTGGATAAAATTATTTGTATTAACACAAATACACAAACCACCAGTGTGAAATCCCTGCTGGATGCTTGTTAATTAGTGCAGGTTTATCTTAAATTCTCTACAGTACCCATACAAAATAGAATCCTCAATGTTTTGTACTTTATTCACACGCTAAGTATAATTTCCAAATATAATCTAGATGTTCCTGAGGATAACTTTTGGTGTGTTAAACCACAATTCCCATTCAGTTTTTTAAAATGACCCATAATATCCATACTTCTCTTAATGTTTTCATGCAGTATAAAGAATTCACTCTTACAGACAAGAAGCAGAGTATCTATTTTTATAATGTATTTGCTGAAAGCAGTACTGAGTTGCTTTTTACTTGGCAATCAGTTTCTTTCCCCCCAATTGATACAATAATTTGTGATGTTGAATGTGAAACATCTTAATGATGTTTGGTTTTTTAGCTATGAAGAAAAGTGACTTTCAAATACAGAGTTAGAGATAAAATTTGCATCAGACAGGTAACAAATTTATCTTAGGATTTTAAATCTCCTCCAGTGAAACTGAGACCCTGATTCATGAAACAATAGCATGGTTGAATAGGGACATGTACTGTTTTAGGCCTCTGAATCCCAACCTAAATGAATGTTGAATTTGTAACACACTGATATATTTTCACCTATTTATGGTTTTATCTGTCCCATTAACAAGTTCACAAACAAGCTCTGAGGTATGTTCCTTGTTTTGGAAGCATAAATCATTTTATGCAGGTGAGTAACTTTATGCATATACCACCAATGAACTTCTCATGTAATAGGACTACTCACATGCATAAAGTGACTTGTGTGTAAATATTTTTAGGACTGCGGACCTATATTTTAATGCAAGTTATGCGTAAATGAGGGTAGGGTTATATAGGCAGCATATGTAGAAAGAGAAGAGAGTTTTTAAAAAGGCAAACTGTAATTGGGAGCTGAACGACTTAACTCTTCAAGTTTTGCTCTTCAGGGTTAGCACTGGTAGGCTATGCAGACCAGCAGACTTAACTGCAAGGTAATGAAGTTATTTGAGTGGGAGTGTTTGTTTAAAAGCTGGAACAAGGAACTCTCCTCTGAATTAAAATTATTCCTTTTGACAGAACTGACCCAGATAATGAGCATTATAGGAGGTTGTATGGTGCCTGGGGCATCTAAAACATGAACAAACAGGATTACCTTTTAGCTCTGTCAACAGCAGCTGCAGAAATGTCAGGCACATTTGAGGTACACAGAGGTACTCTTCACAATATTTCACCACACAAACTTAGGTGTGTTTAAAGAAAACTAAAAAAGTCAAGCTCACTGGTCATAGAATCATAGAATCAGTGAGTCGGGAGGGACCTGGACAGATCATCTAGTCCGACCCCCTGCCATGGGCAGGAAGGAGCACTGGGGGTGGGAGGGGTCATAAGACCCCAGCCAGGTGCCTATCCAGTCTCCTCTTGAAGATTTCCAGGGAAGGTGAGAGCACCACCTCTCTGGGCAGCCTATTCCAGGCTCTGGCCACCCTTACCGTGAAGTAGTTCTTCCTAATATCTAGCCTAAACCTATCCTCCCTCAGCTTGTGGCCATTGTTCCTGGTGACTCCAAGGAGGGCCCTGGTGAACAGACTTTCCCCGAGTCCCTGCTGCTGGCCTCTGATAAGGTTGTAGGCAGCCACAAGATCCCCCCTCAGTCTCCTCTTGAGGAGATTCAGGTCCCTCAGCCTCTCCTCATAGGGCTGGCCATGGAGACCCTCTCCAGGTTCCCCATGTTCCTCTTGAAGTGCGGCACCCAGAACTGGACACAGTACTCCAGCTGCGGCCTGACCAGCAGTGCATAGAGGGGGAGCAAGACCTCTCTGGACCTGTTAGTGATGCCCCTGTTGATGCAGGACAGGGTGCGGTTGGCTCTGCCTGTAGCTTCATTGCATTGGCAACTCATATTCATCCTGGAGTCAATCCTGACTCCAAGATCCCTCTCTGCCTCTGTACTGCTGAGAGGGTCAGCCCGTAACCTATAACCATAATGCTGGTTCCCTCTCCCCAGGTGCAGCACCCTGCCCTTGTCCTTGTTGAACCGCATCCTGTTCAGATCCACCCACTTCTCAGACCTACCCATGTGCATATATATATATGCACATGGGTATGGCTGAAGAAAGATAGCGTGAGAGTGCCTGACTTATTATGGTGGGTTATAAACCCACAAGGTTTGAGAAACACTACTCTAGAGTAGTGGCCATCCTGTGCAGCCTGTTTCTCCTGACTACATTTTTGTGAAGAGATGAGATAAGGTATAACTGATAAGGAAAGGGTTTTTAATTTGTCTTCTGTGCCTTGGTGAATCTACCTTAAACATACAAAATGGAACTTTACAAAACAAGCTAACAGAAAGCTTTCTTGCAGGACTATTATTCTGCATGTCTCCTGCAACAGATGCCATCACATCTTGGGAAGAATGTAAAGAATTAGTCTACTTCCTGGGGTTTCTATATGCGTAGGCATGGCAGGTTTCAGCTTTTATTGATAAACATCAATAATCATCAGTTTTGCCTCACACTCACAGACTGATAGAAAAATATTTCTGTCAGTAATCATCAGAAGAGGAGATGAGGAAAAAAATAAATCTAGGACAGGGGTTAGAAAATCCAGGGCAGAAAATCCACGTGCACCTACACACTGATTATGACTAAGTCCTGGCTGCAGGGCCCACATGAGGGAAGTGCAGGGGTGGGCCTGAAGAGCAGAGAAAGCCCTAGTCCCCAGCTGGCCCCACAGCAGGGCCTTGGATACTACTCCAGCACTGCTCTGGGCTGGCAGAGGATGAGCCGGACCCCAGACAGGCATGTAGGGGAAACTCATCTGCTGCAGCAGGCACTCACTGGGAGGAGGCAGGTAAAGGGCTTCACCTGCTCAGGGGCTGCTCTGGCACCAGCTGCACTTGTGACCAAGTTTCCCTGGAGAGACACGCATGCACAGACTCAGACACACACATGCAGACATGCATGCATGCACATGTGCACACACACACGGGCCAAATACCTGCAGACCTACAGCCAGCAGCACTGGGTTCCCATCTGCCCACAGCCCTGTCCCTCCAACCCGTGTTCCCAGCACAGCTTACTAGCATGGCCCCAGGTCCAGCAGTGGCTGTCCAAACCATTGCCAAATGAACAGTGTGCTGCCAGTGCTCTCCCCACCCTACCTAAATATTTAAATTGATAAAAAAAAATCAAGATAAATGCTTAAAAATAACCACTGATTTTAGCTGTCAAAATTAAAAATAAAAACTTAATTTTGAAAAGCCTATATGCATGTGATGTCATTAGCTGCTAGTCTAGCATCAGACCCTGGTAAGGAAGGAAAAGGGGGAAAAATTTCCAAATGCTGTATTTTGAAAAACATGTATTTATAGCTTTCAAGCTTACCCATGTGTCTTGTAAGAGTCAAATCATTCCACACAGGTTTGCAGTCTGAGGAACAGAATGTGTGCAGGGATCTGCCCATAGGATAGCAGCTTACTGCAGGGCATGTACAATGAAGCACAGTCATCATAAGCATCATGTGCAAGAGGGTGTGTACCACACCTAATTTTCTGCAGGGGTTATCTTCATTATTTGGGTTGGTGCTGAGTCCCTAGATTTGGGCCTTAATGGTTTAAGCCCTTATACTATCTCTTATCTTTTCTTTTCCTTCCACTGCAAAATTAAAAAAGCCTCAGTTATTTCTAAGGGAAAAATTGGGCCATCTAAGAATATAAAGTGAGTTGCATCTTTTTCACGTCCCACTAGTACAGCCCCATATACCACAGCAGTGGACACAATATAAGAGTAAGAACGGGCATGGGTTTCAGGTGGCCTTACTTTCATTTTGTGCTATACCTTAAGTTCTGTCCCTGAATCAACTATATTGTTTAGATGCCTACTACTGGCATCTAAACGTAATAGCAGTCTTTTAGTTAACTTTAATGGGACCAGCCTTATCTCCTTAAGGCCCAACTGCAAACCTAGCGTCGTACTCTGTGGAATGTAGCAGCTCTCTTCCTTCCATATATGAGCTATCCATTCCAGTAGAGTCTGAGCAGGTAGAGGACTGCCATCATCTGACTGTTACCTCCTTTCCTACAAAGGAAAGCAGAGCCTCCACTGCTCCAATGATTAACCATCTAGTGCCAAATGCAGATAACCTAGATGAGGCCAAAAGTGCATTGTGCATCACTATAAAATTACCATTTACCAGTGCTTGAAGTACCATAGCATTTTATATAAAGTAGTACCTATTGTTTGGCTGAGGTCTGTGTATTAGCTCTCTTCTGTAGTATCTGTACATTACACCCCATTCTATTCATTCAGATTTCTCAACAAAATATACCTCTTTCCTTCTGGCTAAGTAAAATGAGATTATCCACTTTTAATGTCCAAGTTAAATTGTGCCACTGAATGTCACTTCTCCATGTCTGTCTTTGAGGGCACAATTAAACTCCAAAATACACTGTAGAGGTTTAAAAACAGATTAGGCAAATTTATGGAATATAGGTGCATCTGCGGTTATAAGACAGAACAGCCAGGGATGCAACCTCAGGCTCAGGAGGTCCTTAACCTTGAGAGATTTGGCAGGGGATGAGTCACTGTACACATACCCTGAATCTTATAATTTGCCTCTAAAGTAGGGGTTGGCAACTAGGCTTGTGCAAACCAGCTAGTATTTGCTTCGAATTTGGCTGATTCGGGGGACAATGATTTGATTCAGTAACTGGAATCACTGTCCAGAATCGATTCAGCCGAATCCAATTTCGAGATTCATTCATCACTGAATCTCTGAATCAAATAGGCCTGATCCCCTGCCTGCTCTCCCAGGCCCATCAGTGACTGCTCCACCAGGCCCCAGTGTCCCGGCTCTTTAAAAAAAACAAAACAAAACAAAAAAAACCTCTGCACTCTCACCAGCTCCTGCCAGGCTGGGGTGGGGGGCTCTGTCACAAGCCCCAATCCCCCACCCACTTTCCCAACCCTGTCAATGGCTGCCCTGTCCGGCCCCAGCATCCCTGGACATTTTTTATTTTTTTTTAAATCCCTGCTGCCCCTCACTGCCATGCGCTGCATAGGGGAGCTCTGCTGCAAGTCCCCAGAAGCCCCCAGACTGCTGCAGCACCCAGCAAGAGTGGGGCTTTTTTTTTTTTTTTAAAGAGCCGGGATGCTGGGTCCGGGCCAGGGAGCCATTGGCAGGGCTAGGAGAGTGAGTGGGAGGTCAGGGGCCACTCAGGAGAGCTAGGGGAGCAGGCAGGGGATGGGGTCTTGTGGGGTCCCCCCATGGTCCCTTTCCTCAGCATCTCCCTCCCTCACCCCCTGCTTACTGGCACAGAGTCCAGGTCCAGCTTCCTGCAGCTGTGAGTGGGGACTGCCCGAATCTCCAAATATCTCTGAAGTTCTCCAAATCTATTTGGACCTTTTTTGTTGGTCTCCTGATTCAGTTTGGATTCAGAGATTCAGCTGCCAAATTGGACCAAATCTCCTCTGAATCAAATCAGCACCCAAAGCTTTGCATAGCCCTACTGGCAACCTACGGCCTGTATGCAGGCAGTCTGTGGAAACTTTGGATCCAGCCTGTAGGGGGTGGCTTTGCAGAATTCAGCAGTGTGAGATGCCATCTATGGGTTCTCTTCCCTTGCTTCTGCAGGGAGAATTGCTGTGGGTGCTTTCCCTGGGCTACTGGAGAGACAAGTGGTGGCAGCAGCAGGGTCCTAGCATCTGCTCAGCCACCTGGCTCTGATCCAGAGCGAGTGATTCTGAGCTGGATGAATGGACTGTAAGGTGGATAGAAAACTGGCTGGAGCATCAGGCTTGGGGTAGTAATCAATGGCTTGATGTCTAGTTGGCAGCTGGAATCAAGTGGAGTGCCCCAGGGGCCAGTTTTGTTCAGTGTCTTCATCAACAACCTGGAAAATGGCATGGAGTGCACCCCCAGCAGGTTTGCAGATGACACGAACCTGGGGGCAGCAGTAGATACACTGGAAGGTAGGGCTCAGATTCAGAGTGACCTAGACAAATTGGAGGATCGGGCCAAAAGGAATCTCATGAGGTTCAACAAGAACAAGTGCAAAGTCCTGTGCTTGGGAAAGAACAATCCCATGCACCAGTACAGGCTGGGGGCTGACTGGCTGGGCAGCAGCTCTGCAGAAAAGGTCCTGGGGGTTACAGCAGACAAACTGAATGAGCCAGCCATGTGCCCTTGTTGCCAAGAAGGTTAACAGCATACTGGGCTGCATTGGTAGGTGTGTTGTCAGTAGGCCAAGGGAAGTGATTATTCCCCTCTATTCAACACTGCTGAGGCCACATCTGGAGTACTGTGTTCAGTTTTGGGCCCCCCACTACAGAAAGTATGTGGACAAATTGGAGAGAGTCCAGGGGAGGGTGACAAAAATGGCGAGGGGACTGGGGGACATGACTAATGAGGAAAGACTGAAGGAACTGGTCTTATTTAGTCTAGAGAAGAGGAGACTGAGAGGGGACTTAATAGCAGTCTTCAACTACTTGAAGGAGGGTTTGAAAGAGGATGGAGCTGGGCTGTTCTCAGTGGTGGCAGATGACAGAACAAGGAGCAACAGTCTCAAGTTGCAGCAATGGAAGGCTAGGTTACACCAATATCATGTGTAGATGCACCTAGTGGGATCTAATCTGAAATTAGACCTATATGCATCTTAAGGTGCTTGTACAGTGTTATCTATTTGAGACTGTGTGGCTTCATTTTTTGTCTTCTGTAGTGCCAAGCAAGTGAGTAATGATCACCATGACTGTTAGGGGCAGAGTTCACTATCTGGTTCTTTCCAAGTGCTAGGCACTTCTTTGTGAGTGCATGGGGCAACTGTGTATGCTGACATGCAGTGTGCTTTTCTCCATGTCTCTTGGTCTAAAAGGGATTCTGCTTGTTGAGCTTCAAGGCATGGTGCAAAAGTAATCTTTTTTAACAAGGTGGGGGTCAGCAACGTTTTCTGGTGATGGGCCAGCATGGTTTCATAGTTTCTAGGGTTGGAAGGGACCTGAGTGGATCATCTAGTCTGACCCCCTGCCATGGCAGGAAAGAATACTGGGGTCAAATGACCCCAGCAAGATGTTCATTTAACCTCCTCTTAAAAACCCCCAGGGTAGGAGCCTTCACCACCTCTCTTGGAAGTTGGTTCCAGACCCTAGCCGCCCTGACCGTAAAGTAGCGCCTCCTGATATCCAACCTAAACCTACCCTCTGCCAGCTTGTGAGTCTTATTCCTGGTCACTCCTGGCCAGTGACTCCCCCAATGCCTGCTGATCCCCCCTGACTAGTTTATAACAGGCCACAAGATCCCCCTTCAGCCTTCTCTTGTGGAGGCTGAACAAGTTGAGGTCCCGTAGCCTCTCCTCATAGGGCCTGCCGTGTTGGCCCTCCTCTAGACCCTCTCCATGCTGTTGACATCCCTCTTGAAGTGTGGCACCCAGAACTGGACGCAATACTCCAACTGCGGCCTGACCAGTGCTGCAGAGGAGGAGGATCACCTCTTTGGATCTGCTCGAGATGCATCTGTGGATGCATGACAAGGTGCAGTTGACCCTCCTAACTGCCTCCCCACACTGCCAGCCCATGTTCATCTTGGAGTCAATGATGACCCCCAGA